>NC_070608.1:23629062-24241250 GCF_027172205.1 Podarcis raffonei | reverse complement strand
ATCACAAGGCAGCGCAGAGTAGAAATATTTATACAATGGTGCTTCTTTAGATGCTGATACACTTTAGTTACTCTGTCCATCTAAAGAGATGCGTTACACAACCTCTGCTTCAAGAGGGTAGATTTTTTTTTAGCATGCTCCATTCCTAAACTTCTAACATACTGTTCAGATAAACTTAGCTTCACTGCTTAAGCCTGAAACAAAACCTTTCCAAGATTGACTGCTCATTTCCTCTAAGGCTACTCAAACAGCTCCCTAAAGATAGTTTTATAGCCAAAGGTTCTATAGCAATAGGGATGAAGAACCAGAGAAAGGGCATGACTCAATGAAATCACTTACAGCATTTTGTTTCAGATCCCACTTGTTTCTCACCAACAGCACACTCAATATTTTTATGCTATATGCGGTCATCAAAAAACTAAAAGAGCATGCCGCTGACTCTCACGATGTTACCCAAATAGCCACATTTCCGTAATGTCAATACAAAGTGATATAGATAGCGCAAGCATGGGAAACCTGCGGCCTTCCAAATGTTGTTGAACTACAGTTCCCATCATCCTGAGCAATTGGCCATGAGGCTGTGGCTTTTGAAAGTTGGAGGCCAACAACATCTAGAGAGCCACAGGTTTCCCACTCCTGCATGGCAGCTTAACAGGCCTTTCTCATCGCACCAACATTATACATATACAATGGTACCTCGGGTTAAGAACTTAATTCATTCTGGAGGTCCATTCTTAACCTGAAACTGTTCTTAACCTGAGGTACCGCTTTAGCTAATGGGGCCTCCTGCTGCCGCCGCTGCGCAATTTCTGTTCTCATCCTGAAGCAAAGTTCTTAACCCGAGGTACTATTTCTGGGTTAGCAGAGTCTGTAACCTGAAGCGTCTGTAACCTGAAGCGTCTTTAACCCAAGGTACCACTGTACACAAGAGATGATTTAGGCAGTATATATCCTACTGCTCAGATATGCTTCCAGCCTGATGGAAGAGATAAACCCAGTAGGCTCTGATGTAATGGAGAGGGTCCACCAGTTCAGTGCAGCTGAGCCTACACTCCAGATGAACGTCAGTCCACAATGGTGTGCCACTGGACACTACTGAATCAGAATTGGCTGTACAATTCAAGAATGGTTCACTTGTCATGGAAGTGACCCCCGAGAAAAGGTAAATTCTCCTTTGACACCACATCACACCAGTGACACAGGAAACTTGATACTTTTGGGTTTTAATCCTGTTACGGATATTTCTGCTGGTGAAATTGGGCTTAAGCATGACTGAAATATGAAGGCACTTCTAGAGCAGTGTTTCCCAACCTTGTGCCTCCAGCTGTTTTTGAACTACAACTCCCATCATCCCTGACTAGCAAGACCAGTGGCAAGGGATGATGGGAATTGTAGTCCAAAAACAGCTGGAGGCACAAGGTTGGGAAACACTGTTCTAGAGAGAACATCAAGGTTCCGTGCCAAATATCTGTGTTCTGTCACACTTCCGAGACTCCTAACTATATTTCAAAAGCAACAGATCGGTTTAAATCCAAGCATCACCTAAAAGGAAAAACAACAACAATCCTGGATTAATTCCAGCTTTAGTTTTGCATTGCTTAAGTCCTCCAGCTTTTGCTGAATATAAGGTGCCTTACTAGATTTGACATGTAAAAATATCAAGGCTGAAACCTTTCTGAAAGAACCATTCAGAATTTTTATAGAAGTTTGGAGGAAAAAAATTAGCTGGCTTGAACTAAACCAAGGTTAGAATATTTGAAACGCCCAGGGTGAAAGTTTTATATAACTGTGTTAACTGCTGGATTTGTATATTTATTTACCAATCCACAAGATCTACTTATATTCAGCGATACTTGGAACAGACCTGCTGAAATCAATCAACTGGAGTGATTTCAGTTTCAATGGGTCTACTCTGAGTATTACTAATGTTGAGGATCAACTATAGCTAACAAAGCGACAGCAAACAAGAAAAATTTAGGGCAGTACCATGCTGTGTTATCATAAAAAGAGAAACACCTCATCAGGTGTGGTTTGGTTAAGACCTCAACATCATTTTCAACAATAAAAAGGGCAAGGCACCTAAAAAAGCTTATGTAACTAATAGCGGCGCCTTTGAGGATCATGGAAGATAAATAATAAATATACACATAATAAGATCTGGTGTAATAAATATTGCAATTAAGCTTTTGCACGAATTCTTTACAAATAATCTGAGATCTAACGGGAGGTTGTTTCTTGTTTCTGCTTTGCATTAACAGAAATACCAACGGGATAATGTATGTATACTAAATGCAAGCGTTTCCTAGCTCCTCTGGCAACACAATAGTCACCAAATGTGCATTTAAACAACCTCTCTAGACCATCACAAAAAAATTATTTCATGTATATTACACCCCATCCCAATGGACTGAAGTTCAGAATAATAACATATGTCACAATAATTACAAAGGAACAATAAAAACAAGATAAAGCCAAGAAGATAAAATGCCAATTTTGATTTAAAAAATAATACTGTGGGCATAATCCAGCCAAATTTAAGTACATTTACATCCTGCTGATTTTAATGAGCAAGGGTTAAGCATGTGCTGAACTCCCATGCAAAGCAATGCGACCTCAGTTTGGGTGGAACTACATAGAGCTCTGACTTTTGATAAGTCCCCAAGATGGAGGAGTTAGCCATCAAAAAACTTCTCTCTTGGAGCCCTTGTTCACATTTTGGGTCCAGAGAAAGTTGATCTCAAAAAGCTAATGCTGTTTACTCACATTCTACAGTTTGATTAGCATTTGGTAATAATCCAAGGTTCTACTGTCCTAAAAAAGGCTTAACTAGACATTACTGAGTAGACGTAGCTATGGCCAACCGCATCGTTCCCGTGCATCGCCATGGTAACATCCAGTAAAAAAAAAGTGGTGTGACCTGACATCATAACACTCAACATTTCCCCCACCTCAGCTCACTGTCTGCCCCTTGCAAGAATGAGGAACACTGGTTGCAATGAGGCCACATCATGTGTTTCATTTCTGAAGGATACAGCTGCCACCGTCACCTCCTCGTATCTACTTTATGCTGTTAGGGTGGCAAAACCACTTTTGCCTGGGGAACGAAGAGGAGAAATGTTTTGCTCATTGGCTAAGTCATTTTGAACTAGTCACTGCCTCAGGGAAGGGCTGTAGCTTAGTGGTAGGCCTGCCTCGCAAGCAGAAGGTTACCACCCGTGGAAAGGGAAGGTGAGGAGAAGTTCTTTGCCTTCCTGCACTCTTTCCCACAATTCCACAGGGCGCAGCATCTGACACCAGTGGTTCCACATTTCGGGCATCCCTATCGCCCCACAGAAGAGCTACCACAGCCACCCAGATTTTGAAACATTTCCACCAGCCAAATCGCTCTCTGAAAACAGCCTCTGGTTCTTTCTGATGTCCCAGTGGTTGGTTGGTTTTTGCACACTGCCCACGAGGTTTGCACACTTAACGCACCCCTCCTCCAAGGAGTTCACGGTTCTCCTTTGCCCTATAGCATCGTCACAACCACCTCTCTGGTGTAAGAGTCCTGTACGTAAGGTTGACTATACATTTATGGTGCTGAGTGCAAAGGGAGGGACAAAACGAGGCTTTCTTGCAGTAGGGAATTACGGAGGACTTGCTGTTGCTTTGCTGGCCAGCATTAAACATTATCGGTGTGCCAGATGCACACTTCTGGCCCTAAAAGTCCCTTATTTAGGGCAGAGGTGAAGACTTCTGTGTAACATTTTGCTTACCTGGTTTGAGTAGTACCACCCGCTGGAAAGAAACCCGCTGCTGCTCTCTTTACGCGCGAGGGTGGCGTTTTGCACCAAGCGCGCCTTCGCCATTGTCAAGGCGACCTTTTGGAAGCGCTCTCCGGGGTCTTCAGCTGCGCGCTTCGGACAACCGGGTCGCCCCAAGCAACGCCATCAGCGATCGCAGCAAAGGAAACCGGATTTCAGACTTTTCTCCCACTTCCTGGTCTAGGATTGTTTGGGGAGGAGGAGGAGGAGGAGGAAGAAAGGACTGTTTGTTTTTTGAGAGAAGTGGTTACTGTTTTCTTTTGCCCGGAAGTTCACAGGTGCTTTAAAGAGCTCTTGGCAAAAGAGAGAACCTTTGCTGAGATTTGGGGTGGGGCGCGTTATTTATTTGTTTGTTTGGGTGTTTTCCTTTTATTCTTTTTGCGCGAGGGAGGAAAATATTGCGAGTAGCTGTGGACAGTTCTGCAGCAGCGCGAGGGTAGATTTGAAGGCTGCTTGTGTGCTTCGTATATCCCAGCCCCACCTACCTCCTGTTTGAGCTGCGGCAGCCTGCCATTTAACTCTTTCAATACCAACGGAGGACACAATAGAAAAGAATCACACCGAAAGGCCGTTGGATCAGAGGGAAGGGGGCATGTTCAAATGAACGCCCAATGAAATGCATCGATTCCTTGCGAACCATAGGGTTGCAATGGATTTCCCAATGGCCATGGGAATGCAAGCGCCCAAGACGTTCCTTCTGAATGGGGACATATTGGACTGCATTAAGGCTAAGCCAAGGGACAGTGCAGTGTTTGTAAATCCTCAGTAAAAAAAAAAGAAAAAAAGGAGAGATCCTGCAAGACTGGGAGCAGAAAAGCAGTGATATGTAGATTAAATCCAGAAAGTATCATCAAAGTCTTGCGTTTTGGCAATGGGTGAGTTTAAGTTACTGTGCTGAATTCTGCTTTCTTGTTAGTTCATAGTGCCTTGGGCAAAAATATTTTTCCCTGGACAGTGTTGGATAATAATAATAATAATAATAATAATAATAATAATAATAGTAATTATTATTATTATTATTTATTTATACCCCGCCCATTTGGTTGGGTTTCCCAAGCCATTCTGGGCAGCTCCCAGCAGAATTAAAAGCACAATAAAACATCAAACATTAAAAACTTCCCTAAACAGGTCTGCCTTCAGATGTCTTCTAAAAGTCAGATAGCTGTTTTATTTCCTTGACATCTGAAGGGAGGGCGTTCCACAGGGTGGCTGCCACTACCAAGAAGGCCCTCTGCCTGTAACCTCACTTCTCACATGGAGGGAACCACCAGAAGGCCCTCGGCGCTGGACCTCAGTGTCTGGGCTGAATGATGGGGGTGGAGACGCTCCTTCAGGTACACTGGGCCAAGGCCGTTTAGGGCTTTAAAAGTCAGTACCAACACTTTGACACTCGTTTGAGCATGAAGACCCCATGTTCATCATCATATGTAAAAATCCAATTGGATCTGGCACATGGGGCAATCTTAGGTATGCTGGCCAGCACCACTGAGTTGTTTCACATGAAATTCCTTCGGTTTCACTCATTGTGCCTCTTGCCTGGTTATTGCAAAAGATCATGCTGCAACACCAGCATGACGTTGTGCAAATCCCACCAATGGGCCAGTCCAATGGGAGTCTTTTCAGCTGAAAAGCAGGTAAGAAAGTCCTAAATAAGTAAGAAGTGGCTGTATGTGCACTCACATGTGCACACAAGGGCCAAATAGCAAGCTGGTTGATCATGTGAACTGGACACACTGGTATCCAATCAGTATAAGCCCAATGTCATTGACCGGTTGGGTGCAGAGGAATGGTGGGAGGAACCAGCTGGGGAGTCCCCCTCCTGCTGCACAAATCTCCCCAGGGTTGGATTTCCAAGTTATCTCTAAGAACTGAAACCCGTGGAAGGGCCATGGCTCAGTAGCTGAGCATCCACTTTGCATGTAGGAGGTCCCAAGTTCAATCCACAGCATCTGCAGTAGGAGTGGGAAAGACTCCTGGTCTGAAATGTTGGAAGACCACTGCCAGTCAGTTTAGACTATATTGAGTTAGATAGATCAACACTCTGACCCAGGCAACTTCCTATGTTGCGCATTTAATTACTGGGAGAGATCTGATGCTCTGTTTTGCATGCGGCAGAGAAGTGTGAAATGGGGAAGTATGGAGAATTTCACTTTCTGTACACCCACCTAAACGTGTCAATCATGTCCAAAGCTTCTCCAACTGTTCTATAAAGGGAGCCTTAATATTTAAAGGGACACCGAGGGAATGTGGTTACAGTAGGGAGACCTGTGTTCTGTAGAGATTGCTGGACTCCAGTTCCCATCAGCCCCAGCCAACAAGGTCAATAGTCAAGAAGGATGGGAACTGTAGTCCAACAACATCTGGAGGACCAGAGATGCCCTATCCCCAGGTTACAGCATAATGAAGGCAGCCATTGGCATGCTTACTGGGTATGGCAGGTTTATATTTAGGTATATTAATATTTCTCTCTTTTTTTGTTTGTGGGAAGGCTGCCTGAAAAGGGTATGAAACCTTCAGAAGAAGTGCCCATTTTCTTTGGCCCTTAATGTTTAATACCGCCCACCTGTAAGCCTTCTGCGGCTCCAAAGCCAGAACGCTGCTGCCATTTCCTTAAACTGGCACAGGAGGGAGACCATATTTTCAAGCAAAACTCTTTGATTGAATAATTAGGTTGGCAGCCTGCACTCTTTCTCTGCTCCACTCCAGGTTTGCTTATTATTATTACTGGGCAATAGTCCCAGAAACACAAGCCATTCAGCCGTAATAATAGCAGCATGCCCTTCTAGTACATCTCTGCTCATTTACTGTGAGAAAAGACTCATGGTTCCACTGGCAATGAATGCACATATTACTATTGAGGAATCGCCGCGAGAGCAATTTGGATGGGAAACAGAGAGGAAGGAGAACAGAAGAGAACAAACAAAAGGAAGTGCTTTCGTTAGGCAGTAGATGATAATTGCGCTAGCTTAGAAGGGTTTTTAAAGGATTAGACAAATTCAGGAGAGGCAGGCCTGTCAATAACTGATAGCGAGTGGTGCAGACTATAGGGAATTGCTACCTCTCACACACTCACTACCTGAGCTTCCCAGAGCCACCTGGTTGGTCGTGGCCAGTGTTGGAGACTTGTGCTCACATTAAGCTAGGCAGAGAGCCAGTGTTTAAGAGAAGTAGACTCGTAATCTGGTGAACCGGGTTTGCGTCTCCGCTCCTCCACATGCAGCTGCTGGGTGACCTTGGGCCAGTCACACTTCTTTGAAGTCTCTCAGCCCCACTCACCTCACAGAGTGTTTGTTGTGGGGGAGGAAGGGAAAGGAGAATGTTAGCCGCTTTGAGACTCCTTCGGGTAGTGATAAAGCGGGATATCAAATCCAAACTCTTCATAGGCAAACTCACCCCTCCAGATGTTTTGGGACTACAACTCCAGTCATCCCTAGCTAACAGGACCAGTGGTCAGGGATGATGGGAGTTGTAGTCCCAAAACATCTGGAGGGCCGTGTTTGCCTATGCCTGCATTAAGCCAAGTTTCAGTCTCAGACATGACCCAAGAAACCATGACTTGTTCTGGCTAATCCCGGCTCCTTTTTCTCGCACTCTCAGTCCCCTCTGACAATGCCCTTAATGCTTTCGAGGTGTTCCTGTATTGAAGCGCCCTCAATGCATCATCAGCTTGCTCATCGTTGGCTGCACAAATTGGGTACTGAATTCTCAGAGATTTGGGGCACTCAAGCAATAAATAAATGTAATATATATATATTTTTAAAAAAATACACAAAGGTTAATATCCCTGCCAGAAAATGCCAGTGCATCTCTTGGATATGAAAGGCAAACAATATAATCCTGATCCAGCAGTGTTTTGTAGGGGTATGAAATCCAATGCATTCAAGGAACTTCTATAGGATTTCTCAGTTGCTTCAACAGCCCCAGATGTGCAAAGGGATGTTTGTGTAGAGCTGCTCCCTTCGTTAAAGTGGTTGGGGATATCCACTTGTGAAAAGGACCCTTATTTGCAAGACTGCACATTGACCTCTGGATTGGAGAAGGACAGTACAATACTTTTTAAAAACTCAGTATATTCACAGGGAAGATTTGTTTTTAGGGTGGGATGTCAGAAAAAAAGTTACTTCTGGTCTAACAATGGTGGCTCCCACCCTGGCTACAATTCCATTGTGTAAATACCTTTGAAGTTTATATTTCTGTTTACACATTATTATTTTTTTAAAATCTAAAAATGCATTTCAGTGCTCTTTTAAATAAAATAAAAAGTCAGTGAAAGGTTATTCAAAATCAAGAAACACAGAGCCGCTTCCAATATGTTAATACTGGTTAGGTTGAATTTTCCACGAGTCATACTGTGAAAATAGTCGAAAGGGTGTAAACAAGGAGTACGTACAGACACACACACACACACACACACACACACACACACACACACACAATTATATGCAGTAGAAAGCTCTGTAAGATCGCAACCTTAATGCAGATAATGTTCTGAAACAGAATATTCCTTTTGCCTTGATCTACCAAAAACACCAACATTTGTGTTGTCGGGTTGGAAGCCCTAAATCAAAAGGGAAAGACAAAAACAGCAGTATTGTATTGCTCCCTTAGACTGCAGTCCTTTACACGGTTAACTTGGAGTAAGACTCATTGAATAGGGTGGTGAGATCTGATAGAAATGGTCAGTGGTAGGTCATGCAGCTGGGATTGGAGACAACAAACTAAAAGTCCCCAATGTCAACTATATATTACAAGTTGCCAGATTCATCAGACAACATTTTGCTTTCAGTGAGATATCACTAATGAAGTCGACTTCAAACCCTTAGTGTAACCTCAGTTCAGGTACTTCAGTCCCAGCCTCCTCGCTGCTAAAACCTTGAAGGTATTCTGACACTTTTAAATTGGCTCTGGCACCTTATGCAGATTAGTTTCAAAACTCTGTTAATATATTCTTAAGAGAACCAGCTTATGACCCCAGAGGAGGGTCACATTAACTTTAATAAACTGCAGGCTATTTGGCTCCAGTCATGGCTGCCCTTCCCTGCAGCATATTAAAAGGTTTGCCTTCTTGTGCCTTATTTTATGCTGAGCATAACAATAGCCCATTAAATGATCAAGCCTTGACCGGGATATTGTATTCTCATTTTCATTTGTACAGCCTGCCATGTCTTCCTACCCAATGTCACTCCACAGTGCCTGCTGAACAGAGAGGATATGAACCACCCCGTGCACTGCTAAACTGTGTACACCTTCTAAACATGGAGGCAGTGATACTCTCCATCCAATGCATTTGCATAGCTAAACTAGGTGCCCCTGGAATTTGACACCCCAGGCAAAGTCCTATCTTGGACCAGTTCTGTCACCTCTTATTAAACTCCTTTCACTGCAGCTGCAGTATCTAAAGTGCCTCGTTGTTTTAAATACCCTTCTTCTTCTCCTTTTGGAAAATCAAGCCAAACTTAGAGGTAAAAACATAAAGAATGTGAGAAAAGGATGAAAAGATTTTTCATTTGCATCCTCCTTTTTACCATTTCATTGAAGCACATTGATGCCACCAAAAACAGTATTTCTGTTGACGGTGGTCTCTGCCCATCCCATGAGGTGCAATCAATTACTTGTTCTTTTCGACACCTGCATTGATTAGAATGCACCAGAAGATTGACTCTTATCTAGTTAATCTGTGTGGTCAGGAGTGCCAAATTGGCCCCACGACTGTGGGTGCCCAGGGCCATGAGTGCCATGCAGCATGGATAGCGCTGGTACTGGAATTTGTGGATGCCTGGACCCTTCATGGGGAATTTGTGGGTGCTCGGGCACCCAGGGCTCCAGGGAGTTGGCAATTATGCTGCAGGTAGTATCAGGAACCTGGCCAACAGATTCCAGTTAACTTTGTACCTGAGTTTAGTAGCTGAGTCAGATTTGTGAGGTCTCTTCTTTAGCTAATTGGAAACTGAAGTCACAGTTAGGGAGGGAATCTGTATCAAAAGTAAATAGAAGGCAAGGTCACAAGGGACACAAAGATGGAACGGTTGCACAGGCTTAGGCAAGGAAGTTCTGTTTTCTTTGCAGGGAGATGCTGAGAGAACGTTCAGAATTGAGGCTGACCCAGAGGGGTTCCTGCAGGGCTTCTTCTGGCCAACCAGAAGGTCAGGATGGACATGAGAGAACTTGAGCTTGGTAAAGCACAGATAGCTAACCAAGATCAGCTTGACTTTCAAGTTCAAGGATGGTGACCTTCCAGATGTTGTTGGACTTCAATATCCATCAGTCCAAGCCAGCATGGCCAAAGGTCAGGGGTTTTGGGAGCTGTAAACCATCAAGAAGACCACAGGTTCCCCATCCTGCTCAAGGTGCCGCTAAAACAAGGAATGAGAAAAGACCATTCTTCAAGAGCTGATTATATTAGATTTCAAAGCTCTTTGTTTCTGGCTAGTCCTTGCCTTGTTTTCCTCCTTTGGCTAATGCCAACAGCAACACATCCCAATGACAAACAAATGAAGCAGATTATAGTTCTCAAGCATCCCACCATCAGGCGACTAAGGCTTACCTGAGAGTAAGGCTTATCAAGCTAAATGGGATTTACTTCTGTGCAAATATGCATATGCTTGAGTTCTAAAACGTCACATGCAGTTGTATGGAAGTAAACCGCATTGAACTCGATACAGTGGAGCTTACTTCTGAGTAATCATAGGTTCTGACTGTATGAAAATGATCTTTCTCTCCCTAACAGTCATGTAGCATCCCCCCCCCCAAATGTGTATGCTACCTGTGAAGCTGAACAGCTATTATGTGGTTTTTATTATTCCTGTAGTAGACTACAGTATCCAAAGTATACACCATGCATACTTCTTCACTTAGGAGCCAAACACAGCTATGTAAAGTGAGCAGCTTGTTTACAGTAGACCCTTATACTGGTAGGGACCTATGCTATCAAATTAGTGGGAAATCAGTATTCCAGTAAACAGAGGTCAGAGATCAAACCCACAATTTCATATAAAATTCCAGTCCATGTACACAAAATATTAAAATTTAAAAAATCCAAGTCACAAGACCATCAGCTACTCTTAAAGCTAATCAAAAGCAGGGTAAGAGTAAAGGAAGTGATATTTAAATGTAACGTTAATCCAAAATTTAATGCAAGAAACAGTCCTATAATGGATCTCTTGTAAACCTTGACAACTGATTGTCAAACAAGCAAAATGGTTAGGTTCCTTCTTATTCAGATGGTGTCTTAAAATGTCAGTTTGAATAGTATTATAAATATATTCCTCAAACTGTACTGCTTCTTATCTGATAATTATTTGGGCTTTGTTGAGAGGTTTTTGTTTTGTCATTAATTTTATGTAAACTTGAGAAATTGTAACCTCCTTGATGTCTTTGGTTGCCTTGTTTTATCAATGCACGTTCAGGGCTCCACTTTTCCAGAATGGTTTCACAAGCAACGCCTCTTCCAAGGGAACGTTAGGAACTTTAGCTCTGCAAGGGATACAACTCACAACACCCTTAGCAAGCTACCATTCCCAGCATCCTTTGTGCCACTTTAGATTGCAGGTGTGCAGTCCTTTCATATATAACTGAATGCTCCTTCCCAGCAAAAATTCTGTTCTAACAGATGTCATGCATTCGGCTGAAGCTAGTTGGATTTGGGGCAATTTACTCTTTACTATCATTAAGCTAGTTCACTGCTTCTAAGCACAGTGCAGTTAACATTGCAGCACTAAGTTCTGAAATCAATAATAAAAAAAGGGAACTGCTGAATAATAAATGAGAAACGGATGAAGAACAGGAGCCTCTGAAAGCCTATCATGCTCTATTTCTTTACCAAAGACCTGGTTCCCCAGTGCCACCAGATGTCAGCATACACTACTTGACTAAAAGCAAACATGGGACTTTCTGACCGTGAAATCCTAAAAGCAAAGCAGGTTCCATCCATGCAGAGTTGTGCAAACTTGTCCCTCTTTTTGGACAAACTGGATTGTTTCTGTGCTGCCCCACAGAGAGAAGATTGCCTCAGCCCCAAATATCAAATGCTACACATTATGTAGCCTGAATATATATGCAAAACAGTCCAGGTAGGATTTCAAACCAATGCTCTCCCAGCCTAAGCTTTCTCATCTTTTCCGGCAAAACTCCAATCTGCAAAACATATTCAGAAGCTCTACGCTTCTGCTGAAGAATACAGAGATGATAAAATAAGAATAGCTTTGCAGAAGGAGCTATAGAGCCATATGGCAGGCATATAAATACAAGCCATATTGTCTATCCTGGTGGTTTTCAAACAATCTGCACTCAGAGAATATTTTTCTACATTTATTTGTCTACTGAGGAACCCCTGCATGTTTGCCACTGCATTCCCATGCGCTGCCAAGGATTCTCAGCTGTTTTCTAGAATGGTGAAAGTTCTAGGCTGAGCTCTCCATTTGCCTCACAGAGTAAAGGGCAGGGATGTTGCATCCAACTCTTCATCTGCTCAGATTGCTAGTGTACCCTAGAACATGTCCAGCTCTCTTCTATGGATCTGCTATTGCTAAGGAAACTTAGTTAATGGCAAGTGATTTCCCTTTTAGGACGCTGCTAATTATTGAGCCCCAGTAATGGGCTTGGGCAACCTGAAGGGAGTGGGCCAGATTAATTTAGGAGTCCAGCTATAAGAAGCCTGTGCAAGGACTTCCCTAGCACAATGGGGCTTTCCCCTCCTCCCTGTGTGCCCCCTATGAGCCTCAGACTGGCTTGCAGGGGTCAGGAGAACCCACAACACAGTGCACGGTGGGAAGAGAGAGGGAATTGTTCCATGTGACAAGCTGATATGCAAGCACTGATGGAGCAATTGCCATAGCATGCCATTGTTTTCCACCCACTGTGCAGGCAAAGCAGCAGGAGTTTAGCTGCCTTGAGAGATGGTAAGTGCTGTCGATCTAACTTGATCACTTCTCGGTGAAACCAAAATGCTTAAATGCTTCCTGAAAACACACAATTCTTCAGCAACTCAGTGTTTTTAAACTCTGATTCAACAGTTAAGGCTGGTGGAATGTGCTTAAACGTAGTCCAGAGCTAACTTCTAAAAGGGTAAAGCTTTGAAATATAGAACACAGAAAGCTGCCTTATACATGGCAGATCTTTGGTCCATCTAACCTGAAACTGGGAACACCAGCCTTCCCCAGCTTGGTGCCCTCCAGAAATTTTGGGTTACAACCCAGATCAGCCCCAGGGACATGGCCAATGGTCAGGGATGATGAAAGTTGTAGTCCATAATACCTGGAAGGGAAAGCCTGGCCTACTTTGACTGGCAGAGACATGGTATTAGCTCTGTTTGGACATAACACCAAACCATAGTTCGACATTACTTGAATGAGCCTTAGGCTCACAAAGTTCCTTCTCCTCTCTCTCACACACACACACCAATTTGCTCTTGCACTTTTACTTTTGTGGCCAACCATGGCTTGCCGTTACATCCAAATAATTTGGCTGGCATTTTCAGTTTTGGTTTACAGGCAAACTATGATTTGTACAAACCATGGTTTACATCTGTAGATTATTATTTTTTTGCATCTGTTGTTGGCTCTGGTTCCATCTACTTTTGGTCTCCTTGGCTTCTGTCCCACCAGCCCCAATGGGCAGTAGCCTCTTAGGGAGGCTGTAACATTCTGCTGCCTCCGCAGGCTATTCATTTCTTAAGCTTTGGTTACCCCTCTGTTATGTCCTGCTTGCCACATCCCTTTGTGACATTTGAGTGGATCAACCAATTACTGCCAGGGGGATTTATCATGTCACTGACACTACCATAATATTTGTTAGTACATGGCAATCAAATGTAGATACATACTTCAGGTTATACTGTCTGCTCCCTTAAGGCAGAGTACTTTCTGAGCAGCCCACTGTAAGAAACCAAATGAAATGACTTGGATAGGTGCATAATTTGCTTACTTCAAGCACACATGTGCAGACACACACACACACTCAGGCACACAACCCACACACCAGTTTTCTGTTAACAATGTTACTGAACCCTTTTTGAAAACAATTGGTATGTAAAATATGTTTTGCAGAAATGCCACGCAAGATTTACCTTCCTTCAGGGGAGGTAAATCTTTTCTTGTCATGAATTTGATTCTGTGTTTAGAATCTGCAGAACATTCCTTATCATATTTATTATGTTTCCACCATATTATAACAATTTTAAAGTTAAAAGGTCAGTGGTTTATTCCATATTTCATGGCTGTGTCCCCTTTCTGGCTTGTTTAGGCATCAGGAACTGATCTTTCTTTTGAAAATAACTTTTTGTGTGTGTGTATTAAAGGTCGTTTGATATACAGTATTTAGAGATTGGCTTTTTACTGTGGGTATAAACATGATGGAAAGAATAATGTAAGAGAGAGAGAGAGAGAGAGAGAGAGAGAGAGAGAGAGAGAGAGAGTCCTAAATTGAAATCAAGCTGTACCAGACAAGGAAGTTGATTATAGATGGAAAAGATTTATGGGGATTTCAATCAGAGAGACTTATGGGCGTAACACATAGAGCTGGTTGTTGTGGATCATCTTGTTCCATGTCCAGTTTTCACACATATGGAATAAATGGAATCTACCCAAATTCCAAGCCCCCAAGGCTTTCTTTAGCTTTGTAATTTACTCTTACAAGAAAAAGTTTTTGTGTGTTTTTTGAAGGACAGTAATCCCACCACATACGCAGAGTGGGCTGGGGCGGGGGAGGCAACTTCACTTTCTAGTTGATTGAGAATTTTTGGGTTGGGCTTTAAAAACAATAATAACCACGCAAAGCAGTTTGGAGAAATACATGACGAATCTATATAATCCAGTGCAATAGTTTCTCTTCCATAAAACAGGCACAGCTTGGCGAGTTCAAGAATTTCTCATTTGATTATCATAGGTTATAAAATCACTATTAAAGTATGGAGTATATATAAAGTAAAGTTATTAAAGTTGGTTTTGTTTCAACATTAGGGGTGAGTGGTGCCCTCTGGATATGGGATGGCTATCAACTCTAGTCTTGCTGGAGAACACACAAAGAGAGCTCGTCGTGTGGGAGTCTTTGCAAAAAGACAATTGTGAATTGGACTTTTCCTTATTCGTTTGCAGAAAGCGTTCGCGCTCCCAGTTGGTGGATGACCTTGTGTTTTGCAGTCTTCCTCTTCCATTTGGGATTTTGACTAATGGAGAACCAAACTAAATGTCTTGAGGCAGTTGTTGACATTTCTATCCCATTCACATATGAAGCACATGAGGTTCTGTTTATAAAGAGGTGGGGATACACTGTTCCTCCACTTGTTGTTGGACTCCAACTTTCAGCAGCAGCCAGTGAGTATGTTCGGGGTTGGTGGAAGTTGTTGTCGTTGTTGTTTAGTCGTTTAGTCGTGTCCGACTCTTCATGACAGTTGCAGTCCAACTGGTCCACTAGCAGAAGGGAGGGAGAGGTGATTCCATTCTTACCTCACACTACTTCATTACTGTAAGCAATGGAGCAATGTAAGCTCAGTTCTTCTATTTATTTTCTTTATTTACTATATTTAAATAGAGCCACCCAATAAAAAAACTTCCCTGGGTGGCTCACAGCATGAAATAATAACATCCAATTAAAAGCACAATATCATAAAATAACAATTTGCAGGATAAACATTTCCATCACAGAGAAGAATAAAATCAGATAATTAATGAAATAAACAGCACATAAACAGTGGTTCAGAATGCCAAAGTCAGAGCCCTGTGAGGATTTTATTTTTAAAACGCCTCAGCAGAATCACCAGCTTTGGGTGAAAGAAAATCAGTCAGAGGCTTCAGGATTCTGTCTAGTTCTACATATCTCAGGAGGCAAACCACCTGAAGTGGTTCCCCATCCCTCCTGTGCAGGGCTGTCTTAAGCATATGCGGCGCTGGGGTGCAAAGATCTGCCTGCCCCCCCCCAGGTTGCCCAACCTGAGGCGCGCAGGAGGGTGGAGCTGGCCAATCGCCTCAGTGTCTCGCTGGCTGGGTCGCCTCCAAACTCGCAGTGCAGAGCTGCCCGCAGCAGAAGAGCCCGCCGCGGCACTCTGACTGACGGGCGGGCTCTTCCCCAGACTCAACTCTCGGGCCCCGGACTCTTGGCCTGGTGCCCCTGAGAGCCCGGCGCACAGGTGCCCCTCACTCCTAGTGCCTATGGGTAAGACGGCCCTGCTCCTGTGAGGGGACAGGGGATAGGAAACTGTTGTCATAAGCCAAAACGTTACCAGATAGTGCTTTGGCCAAGGCAAGGTGATGTGCTTTATCCTTCCAATAGCCAGACCACCCTCCCACTCTCTCTGAACTGAAGACCAAATGAAGTGTGTGCTCCTCCCTATTTGTAGTCCACTGACAACATGGGACAGCCATGAAGTCCCTAGCTGCTCCAGACAAGGCAGGCTCAGCATAAACGTTGCCAGTTCTACAACACTGACTTTGGGTTATACAACACCGCACTCAAGTTGACCTCTGCCCGCTCAGTAAAGGAGACCATTGGGTAGCACCAACAGCATCCCCAATCTTTCCCACAACAGGTAAAGGTATTCAAAGCCAACCCCAAGACAAAGGGGCTTTCTGGTGAGCAGAATAGATGTCTTATGGGCCACAACAGCCTTCTAGCACCAAGTACCCTAGGGGTAGCTGGAGGCAGAACTGAGTAAAATCTGCTCCACCCAATTCACCCACCCAGGTCTCAGCTATGCAAGTTGGGTGAGCTCCCTCATTCATAGCTAAACTATGGCCTTATTATGTACTGATGTGGCACATAATAAGAATTGTAGCAGCACCGGACCAGGAGCCTCTGTAGCCAAGTCACCAAGTTACCTGCCAGGTAGGATCAGTAGAGGGATGGCCTGAAGCCACTGCTGCCCCCTCTGCTTTTCTGAATGCTATAATTTACCATAGCATACCGTATTTTTTGCTCTATAAGACGCACCAGACCACAAGACGCACCTAGTTTTGGGAGGAGCAAAACAAAACAAAAAAATATTCTGAATCTCAGAAGCCAGAACAGCAAGAGGGATCGCTGCGCAGTGAAAACAGCAATCCCTCTTGCTGTTCTGGCTTTTGGAATAGCTGCGCAGCCTGCATTCGCTCCATAAGACGCACACACATTTCCCCTTACTTTTTAGGAGGGAAAAGGTGAGTCTTATATAGCAAAAAATACGGTACCTTCTCCTCCCAGAAAAATATTGCAAAAGGATGCCTCTATAGCACACCCTTTACTCCAGCACCTCCCATCCCATCCACCCTGCACTTGCAAACAAGTGAATGCTTCCCACTTACCCCATTTTAATTTTAAAAACCCCTGGGAATCGGCAGCCTCATAGCGGACCATGGTAATCTTGGTGCTTAAAACCATGGGGACATAACTTCAGTACTGAGAGCTGCAGCAATATTTGCATCTGGCTGCTCCCTTGGAATCCTGTCCACCACTCCCAGGCCTTGAAAGCATTTGCAATCACGGACTTTCAGTTTGGTTTTGATGCCTTTTATGGACTCCCTCCGTGATGCATTGTTTCCTCTGCTCTCCTACCCCACCCCTCCCATCACACATAGATGTTTTCCAGTGCATGCTAGCGCTGCTGAAGCATGAGAGATGATGTTACCATTGTAAAAAAGGGGGGGATTGTCTTTGAAGTGGCTTTTGATGAGATTCCTCTTGATGAGATTGTGCATGACACTAACCACAAAGGAAAAAAGCAGATTGAAAAGAGAGAGTGGTTTTAAGTCAGAAGCAGCAGCCATATGAGCGCAGGGGTAGAACAGCATCATTAAAAACTTAAAGCGCTGATCACAGCTGTGCAAATGCGAGGAAGGGGCTTGCTCCCATGTTTTTAAGCTGCTGGGAATTATTCTTGGAGGCCCTAAATCCAGATCTTCAATGTAAATGTAGCTCCCATGAATCCACCCCCACAAAAACAAAGGCCCCATTTATCTTTTTTAAAAAAACAACCCCAAAACTTGGCTTCTACAGCTATTGCGTAGGTGGAACTTAGCAAAATGTCTTTTTTATTTTTAATAAATTAATTGCCTTAAGGAGATCTAAAGGTACTTTGAGAATCTACCACTTATGGTAAGGGAATATATTTACTAAAATTGTGAGGTGATGATTTAAAAAGTCATTTCTTTGGAGTGTGTGCCCAGAAGCAAGAGGGGCTACGTGTTTTTAGATCTTATCACAAACCAGCCACCAATTAGCTGTGGCTTCTCAGACGTCCATATGTGTTTAAAAGAGACAATCTGCACAACGGCATCACAGTATTTCCTGCACAAGAATGTTTCCCCTGGGTAATGTGGAACACTTGAAGCGACACATAGTTGTGTATGTTACATGTAAAGATGTCTCCAAGATGTCCTCTTGACATCTTGGACATAATCTTTTATGGGGTCATTTTTCCTCACAGTCATGTATTCTCCCTGCGGCCTGAATTTAATTTGTGGGTGGGTACTTTGCAGATATGCATTGGAATTGGCTATATCTGTCTCCTGCAACCTGGTGCTCTTCAAATATTTAGGACTCCAACTCCCATCATCCCTGATCATTGACCACGTTGGCAGGGGCTGATGGGTGCAATATGGCGGATATCTCTTTCCCCCATACTGAAATGTCACAGCAGTCTCTATGATCTGTGCCTTAGTCATGCTAAACATCTTGATACCCATATTCCCTCTATTTCACCTTGTAATCTATTCTCAACATAACATCCATCTAGAGAACAATGCCTTTCCCCCTGAAATCTGTTCCTCTTAATCTTTTTACTATCTGGATGGATGGAGTTGTACCTACATTTGTCTTAGCATCTGTTCATTTATCTGTTCATTTAAAGCATCTATGCTAACTACTCTTGGTCTCATCAAACAAGCGAAGCACACTTGTAATCTTTACAGATATATACATGGCAGTCATTTTTTATCTGATCTACATCGTTCTGCATCTGATGGAACCTTGGACTTGAAGAGAACTACACATGTGCTTTGCTGTACCCAAGCCATATTTCTGAGCTGTCTTCCAAGCTCACAACTACTTTCATCTTTCCCCTTAAAACCTTTGCTGTGCACCTTTTAAATTATGCACATGTTGAGGGGCTAGGAAAAGAAAAGGTGCTATTTCACGATCTTTCATGACGGTAGTATGAAAAAATGTGCATACACAAGCACATTCAGGCTCTATTATGTATATTGATGCTGTGATAATAACTTCCCTGTTGGAACAAAACAAGGCCCATCTATCCTAGTATTTCTGCTTCCAAAAGCAGCCTGCCAGATGCCTCCAGAAACCCACAAGCAGGGCGTGAAGGCCATCTCTGGGTGTTTGTCCCATCATCTGGTGCAGGGAAGAGCCAATCTCAATGGTAGAGCATCTGTTTCCCATGCAGAAGGTCCCAGATAGATCTTGCTGAGCAACTTCCAGGCCACTGTTCTTGTGATTCTTTATCATGGGCAAACCAGACTTGGACAAAGAGGGGAGCCCTTCAAATCTCTGACATCTCCAGGTAGGGCTCAGACAGACTCCCTGTCTGAAGAGCCACTGCAAGTCAGGATAGACAATGCTAAAAACTAGTGGGTCTGACTCAGTATAAAGTAGCTTCATATGTTCCAGTGGTATAGAAACACTGCTTCTGTACTTCTGTGTTTAATTTAGCTATCATCACAACTAGTTGTTAATGATTTCTGCTCTGTGAAAAAAAAACTATCTAAACATCCTGTTATGATGTCAAGAAGTATTTTCTGTGGTTTGTCTTCTCCTGCCTTCTCCAAGATCCTGCATAAGTCCTCCATGTCCTTCACAGTTCTTGATTTGAAGGACTGTCAGGAGGGCAGTCCTCTGTTTGAAGGGCTGCCCTCTTTGCCCCAAGTCTGGTATATATTTAAACACAGGAGCTTGGTTGGAAACATGTTCACCAACCATTAGCACGCGAGAAAGTCTAAATGTAGCCTACAAGAGGATGATAATAATAATTTCAAATCTGCATTCATTAGGATGTGGAAATATTTATGCAAATCTGCATTCCTTTTGCCTTTATCATTTTCGGGTGATGCATTCCCTCTTTTTTTCCCCCGCAGTCCATTAGCGGCTACCCTGATGGCCTCATCCCCCCATTTCATCTTGATGCTCTGATTGGCTAGGGAATACAGGAGCTGTAGTTCAAGATCTGACTGGGGGGACAACAACACAACATCCCAATCCCTATTGTAAAGAACTATTCAGATTGAGGGTGCCTAATAAAATGAACAAACACAAAAATAAATGGGCATTCTGTCCAATGTGGGCTTGCATTTCAATCACACATCCGACTGGAGGGATTTAATGCTCGTTTGTGAAAACAACCTGTTTGCCTACTTCTGTTTTTCTAAACCAAATGAAAAGTAGGAAGGGCTGTGGCTCACGAGCAGAGCATGTGATTTGTAGGCCAAAGATCCCAGGCTCAGTCCCAAGTATTCCCATGTAGAGCTAGGAGAAACTTATCTCTGAAATCCTGGAATGCTGCTGGAGAGCTGGAGACCAAACTGATATAGATGGGCTAATGCAGGCATAGGCAAACTCGGCCCTCCAGATGTTTTGGGACTACAACTCCCATCATCCCTGACCACTGGTCCTGTTAGCTAGGGATGATGGGAGTTGCAGTCCCAAAACATCTGGAGGGCTGAGTTTGTCTATGCCTGGACTAATGGTACGACTCAGTCTAAGACAGCTTCCTATGTTCCCATGTTCCTAACTAAAAAGCCTAAATTGCTTAACCTTTCCTCATAGAGAAAGCTAATTGGGATAAAGGAACAGTGTTCGCCTCCCATGATACATATGAAGCGTAATTAACCTAATATAAACAGATCTCTTGTTACCCAACTTTTTTGTTTGTTTTTTAACCATACATAAGAACCCCATTTAAATTGTAAATTGACAGTACTTGTACATGCAATTTTATTTTCTTCACAGCTGCCAGATGGTGGGGAGCAGATGATGCTTTGCCACTAAAGAGGGTCTGAATTTTAAACAGTCGAGATCATAGCAGGCTGCTTCACAGTATCCCCTGCCCCACCCATTTTAATCCTTGACTAAAAGGACTGGGTGCCCTTTTGATCCCAGCACTGAGCAGCCAAAACCCAGACACCACTTCTTCTTTGTTTTAATCAGCGCCAGACAAAGAGAGGAAAGGACCAATTGATCTTCTCTCATTTGTCTTCGCTTTGGGAGACAAACAAGCAAAGGTTGCGCCATTCCAGATATAAATTGACTTGGAATTGTGTGGTCACAAATCACAGGACATTTTCCTTCTGGAAAGTTGGCTGATCATCTCTACTGGTGTCCTTGCTCTGGTGTCACCTGCTGCAAGATGATGCGGTGGTTCTGGCCCAGAAGAACAAGGCATTTTAATATAGTATGAAAATGAGTACACTACCCATATGTAATTTGTGTACATGCTGTTGCTGACATTGCCTACCATTCAGTGTTTGATAACCACACAAACCTACCATGTCTAATTCTCCACCCCTCGCTTTTCCAGTCTGGACACTATCCTCTTCCCAACTGCACAATTTCCCCCACAACTCTGCATTTCGTATCCAAGTGGACACGAAAAGAAAATAGTGATTTGATGATAAGTGCTTTTGTACAGCTGTCTGTCTGTCGGAGCTTCAAAAGAGTGTGCTTCAGTGTAGATTGTTTAGGGTTTGGTTCTCCATTCAAATAATAGTTCAGTCATAGTAAGAAGCCATCATCTCAGCTACATCTTCAGTAGAAAGGGATCAATGATAAAGTTCATCTGAGGAACAGAATTGGGAGAAGGATGAAATTTATAAACTTTGAACACCATTCTGAGAACTTTTCTTATGGTGGTTTATGGGGTTTTTAAGAAAGAAAAAATGAATGGTCTGCCATAGAGTTATGGAAGGGCTGTAGCTCAGCAGTAGCTGGAGAGATTCAAGCCCTGCCATCTTCAGGTAGGGCTGGGATTGCTCCCCCCCACCCACCCACACATCTGAAACCCTAGAGAGCAAACAATGCTGAGCTAGATGAAGCATTGGCCTGACTTACCCAGGCCCTCTCAGCCCTACTTAAGTTCTCAATGTACCTGTACAATGTGTTGGTGTCAGTTTTATCCCTCAGATCAGCAATTGCCAAGGTATTTCAGTGAAATTAGAGCCCACTCTCACCTGAAGGAAAATCTTCCCTATGAATATTTAACCCCCTGAAGTTAAATAACAAAAGCAAAGGACTTATTTAATAGTTAAAACAGGTTCTCTGTTCAAAAACCAAAAGTCACTAAATAGCAATATTAGGTCACCTCCATGCCATACATTTAAAGTACTTGGTTTACCCCAACGAATTCTGGGAGCTGTTGTTTGTTAAGGATGCTGGGAATTGTAGCTCTGTGGGGGTAAACTACATTCCCATAATTCTTTGGGAGGAGCCATATGCTTTAAATGTATGGTATGGAATGACAATGAAATTTCACAAAGAATCTCACAGGATTTTTCTTTTCACATTGTTGACATAAAAAACCTCTGCTTCCTCTCCCATAATGTAGGTGGTTCCATGCAACCGAAAGCCCTAACTTCCTCCTAGCTTTTTGTTCCTTTTTGAAGAACAAACAGGAAAACCCTCAATGTCATCCTTTCAGTTGTACATTTCTACAGGAGTCCCGAGTCCTCATCATCCCAGAGGTCGCCAATTTGGTGCCCTACAGATATTGTTGGACTACAACTCTCATAATTTTTGACAATTCACCATGTTGGCTGGGACTGGTGGGTGTTAGAAGGCACCACATGAACTCTCCTTGTACTAGACTGTCTGTTGCTTTCACTACAGAAGATTAACATGACCACCTCTGTGGAGTTTGGCTTACAAGCTTGGGAGTTGAACACAATGACCCATCTTCCAGAAGAGTAATGGCAGAAGCTGGTCCCACCGGAATCCAATGATTATTATTATTATTTTCATGGTCTCTTCCAACTCTACAATTCTATGATTCTATGAAGTATAAAAGTCAAATGAGTTGTTGGTGGCAGAGACCTCTTCCCAAGATGTAATAATGGAAAATTCCCTTCAAGAACTGGTGTTTAGACCTCACAAAAATGCGCAGCAAATTGCACTGTGATTTATTTGTCAATGTCTTTATAGGCTGGGCGTTACTTTACCCCACAGCTGGAGTCAATTTTTAATATTTAAAAGTGGAAAGAAAGCAAAACCTAAACACATACAGATTTGTCTGTTTTAGATTGTGCTTTCCCCAAACATTACCGTTTAGAGCTGAACCCTGAATATATTTCACTGGGGGAGGGGACAGCTGGCATCCTAACTCTAGCTGGGCAGATTTTATAGAACGGCCTCCTAAACTGCAGTTTATCTGATCTGGGATCCGTAACCACTTCAAGGGTCAGGAAATTGCTTTTGCATTATGCCCCTTTTCCCTGATAAAGAACAACAGTCTGTGTGTACGTTTGCCTTCAGTATCCAGTCTCTTGTGGGGTAAATACTAACGGCATCCGTGTCACCCAGGAGATTGCAGCCACAGAGATAAGAAAAGAAGAGTCATTCCGTTGTCTGGAGAGATCACTTATCGGTTAGCATGGCGAAGGCGTTTTCAATGGAGCCCAGCGACGGAAGCACACAGCTAGATTGAGGCAGCACTTGGGGTTGAAATCTTGCACCCTTACGATTTTTGTATATTATTTTCACTAACATATGCATTTTTATGGGCACTTTACCTACTATATGCATTTCTCGCCATGTTACTTGGCTGAAGAACTGCATTGCAAAATTCAGAAAAGTGTGAATTTTGAAGGACAGTTGTGTCTCAGTTCTTGAATTGTATCAGATAATGGCAATTTGACAGGCTCACCTTTAAACAGGAAGTGAATCAAATTTCTACCCTGTCCCTACTTTGCAGAGCAGGTGCACATAGATCCAGCAACTCCTCTCTTCTAAAAGAACCTGCGGGGCACCCACTTTGGATTGGGACTGTGGTGCAGGGATGGTCTAAGCATTTTCTCTCCCTCCTCATGGCCTCCGCTACCCAAATTGTCCCTTGCCTAGAGTTTTTATTAGCCACAGAGGGGTAAACACAGAGGCCCTTGCACCTGTATGTTTCCTCCTCTGTGGCTAATAATTGTTTTCAGGGAGAGGTTTGAATTATGGTTGTGGGATGCACACACTGTAGCTGCTTTTAGAAAAAAGAACGGCACATTTGGGAGTTCCAGTCATGGCTGTCACATGTCCTGAAGTCGAAGAAGGAATAGCTTGAGGTGCTCCATCTACTGCCGGGCTGCAACTCCCTTCATCTCTGACAATTGTTCATTCTGGCTGGGGCTGATGGGATTTGGAGTCCAACAACATCTGGAGGGCCACAGGTTCTCCATCCCTGTTGTAAAGGTCTATTTCCAGCCTTTTCTTTAGTGCCAACAATGTGCATGGCCCTTTATTGAGTACAAAAGGAAAAGTCCCTGCCTCAAGGAGCTTACAGTCTGAAATTCTGTGGTAAAAAGGTAAAAGGTAAAGGACCCCTGGACAGTTAAGTCCAGTCAAAGGCGACTATGGGGTTGCTGCATTCATCTCACTTTCAGGCCGAGGGAGCCGGCGTTTGTCCACAGACAGCTTTCTGGGTCATGTGGCCAGCATGACTAAACCACTTCTGGCACAATGGTACACCGTGAGGGAAACCAGAGTGCATGGAAATGCCATTTACCTTCCCGCCACAGCGGCACCTATTTATCTACTTGCACAGGCATGCTTTCGAACTGCTAGGTTGGCAGGAGCTGAGACAGAGCAACGGGAGCTCACTCCGTCGTTGGGATTTGAACCGCCGACCTTAAAGACCTTTGGAGGTCTTTAAGCAGAGGCTTGACAACCATATGTCAGGAGTGCTCTGATGGTGTTTCCTGCTTGGCAGGGGGTTGGACTCGATGGCCCTTGTGGTCTCTTCCAACTCTATGATTCTATGATTCTATGATTCTATGACCTTCTGATTGGCAAGACCAAGAGGTTCAGTGGTTTAGACCACAGTGCCACCAGCTTACGGTCTGCAATTCTGTACAGGGAATATGACAGAGGAAGGGTGCAGGGGAGAGTGGCAGAAATGAGTGAAGTATGGGTAAACAGAGAAACAACATGAAGATATTTCAGTTCCATGTGCTCAGTCTTAGTTACAGTAGAGAGCAGAAGGAGTCAGTGAGTTATATCCTGCTTTTCAGCCAAGATTAGCTTACAAAGTCACTTGCAATTAAAATCCACACAGATGTACAATAAAATCATGGATATGTTGGTATGTGTATGGCAGTCTCTTCTAGCTCCTGGTGGTTGATGACATAGTCCAGGATCCAGCCTCTTCACCCCTGAAAGGGAAGGCGGAAGGAGCTGGAGCTGGACTCAGGGGCTGCCTGCTGGTAAAGAGGTCAGCCCACAGAAGCAACTGTTTAGTTAAGCTGCAGAGTATTTTGGCCCCTGGCTCTGCGTGACACAGTCCAGGTTCCAGACTCTTCCCTTCAGAGGGAGGGGACTGGAAATGGACTTGGGAGCTGGTTTACGGCGAAGAGGCTAAACCACAAAAGCAGCCCTTATCTGTGTGTTTAGCCCATAAATACTGTGGGCTTAGAGCCGACCCAATACACCTTGCAGCCTGAGGCAAAGGAGAAGATCATGCCTTCCCCTATTCTGTATACAAAAGTCAACAGTTGAATCTCATTTCTACACTGGCAATGGAACTGTGTGCCCTCTGCTACAGCTGAGGTAAGCAGGCTAGCTTAGTGGCTAGCAAGGGATACCTCATTGTACATACAATTCTTCTCTTCAACACCTTTCCAGCATCTGTTGCCAAAGGCAGTCACCTCACTCTGCCTAATGGTAGGGCTGGGCCAAAGTGGAACACATATCCTCAACCAATCTTCTTCATTAGCCCTGTCCTGGCTATAGTATCTACTCCCCCATCAACCTACAATCAGCCAGTGCACAGAGATGTTCCCCAGGGATTTTCCTCTGGCTGCCTCCACTATCTGAGATAAGACCGGGTGCTGACTGGGGAGGGCATTTGGAATAACGATGTCCTACATATGGAATTCTTTTTCCAGGGAGGCTTCCCTATCACCTACATGAATTTCTTATGGCACCAGACCTTTCCATTTTCCCATACCTTTTAAACTGATGTTATCTTTTATGCTGTTTTGTTGTTGCTGTTGTTCTGCTCTTTTATTTATTGCGGTTGATTTATTGTATATTTATTGTTTTCTGTCTTTTAATGTGAATCAACCAGGAAATACTTATTGTTACAGGATGCTAAATGTTTTTGGTTTTTTAAAACATTTAGAAACCACATCTACTCGATTTCTGAGCTGAAAAACAAGGATCAATCTTCCAGGTTTTTGTGCAACCTGGAAGGATATGAGCATTTTCAGCACTTCATTCGCAACAGCCATCTTTTTGAAAGGACTTTAATGAAGTGAAAAGGAAAAGGGACGGCAGCCTACTGTATTTAAGAGTGTGACATTATGATATTACTTCACACTGAATGCTAATCGAGAACTTTGCATTAAAATTTG
This sequence comes from Podarcis raffonei, assembly GCF_027172205.1. Classification (NCBI taxonomy): domain Eukaryota; kingdom Metazoa; phylum Chordata; class Lepidosauria; order Squamata; family Lacertidae; genus Podarcis; species Podarcis raffonei. Next base: position 24,214,930 of record NC_070608.1, on the reverse strand, counting down.
TTGTTGTTTAGTACACACATTTTACTATTGTGCTGAATAAAAGTAATTAAAACAACAACATCAAACATATGCATATGGCAACAAACCATCCTAGATGGTAACCACAGGAGAAATTACCGAAAATGCATGATCCTGAATAGGGTATGTAAGTGGCATGTGGCCTCTGGAAATAATTCATGAAAGAATGCAGCTCTTGGGCTGGAAGTTTCCCAACTCCTGTGCTAGAAAATAGCCATCACACAGGAGGCTGCCGCATAGAAGAGACCAAGGTGAGGAACTGTCTCCAAATTATCACAAGACATCAGCCCTCACATCAGTTCCTATAAAAATATACTGTAGGAAATGGAAATTGACCCGTCAGGCTGATGCTACTTGACCACTTGTTTCTTGTGTAACACACAATATGTTGATTCTGTCAGTATTAAACCTAATTGTGTAACAAACATTAGCTGAGGTGATAAGAGCTGCCTCACCCATTTTCAGGTCATTAGTTGGTTGCCTGAAACAACAGAACCCTGTGTGGAAATTGCAACTCACATCTGAACATGCCTAGTGTCTCAAAAGCCTGATCTATATATGGTGCAGAATGAAGCAGGAATAGAACCCCAAGCCAATATCACGGGTTGTACCACTCCAGACCACGGGTGGTCAATTGCATTCTTTAATTTGCCCTCCTATTTTATTGATTTGTTTTTTAAAAGAAAAAAAAATCCTACAGATAGAAAGCCAGCAGAGCATCAACTTGGCGAGATCATAACATTTCTCCTGAGTAAATTATTTTATTTTATAATTTACTTAGAGGAAGCTGCTGCTTTTTCACACACACAACAGCATGAAAAACGACACCCAGAGACTGTGGCCTGAAGTTGTATGGCATGCTCCGCCATTTTAGCATTCTACCACCTCATTCTGCTGCATGCCTGGGCCTGGCCTCAGATCAGGGATGGTGAACCTGCATCCTTCCACATGTTAAGAACATGAGGAGAGTTTTGCCAAAGACCCATCTAGCCTAACCTCCTCTTTTTGCAGTGACCAACTAGTTGCCTGTGGGGAAACCCACAAGCAGCAACAGGTCCCATCATCCTTGGTCATTGGCCATCCTTACAGAGGCTGATGGGAACTGTAGTCCATCAACATTTGGAGACACTCAGGTTCTTCATCCTTGTGGTAATTTGATGTGTGCCAACTTAGTGTATGTTTGAACAGGTCCTTGCTTCCAATGCATAAAATGTGAAACACTGTATTTCCATCTTAGGTCTCTGCCCCCTCTGCTTCACACACTTCCCTAACCCTTTCCAAATCAAAAACAAATATGTGTCCCACAAACATGTTTTGAGGGATTCTAGCATCCGCAAAGAGCCTTGAAAAACCTTCCGCTGGGAGGGAACAGAGTGTTAGTTATTATTGTCATGGAGATGATAGCATGCAAAGAAACACAAAGCATTACACTCATTCTCAGGCTTCCTCTTTTCCCAGACTGATGCTCTGTTTGGTAGAAGGCTCTTGGCAAATGACAGCCGCTTCCAGCTCCACAGAGACGCTCTGTGTTTTAGTAAACTGCATATGGAAACATGAACACATTTGGAAAAACAAAGGCATGCGCCTCTGCATGGCATATCACACTTCATGGCCAATTTCAGCCTCAGAGCTCTATTGTTCTGCTGGTGATTGGCACCAGTCCCCCTGAAGGCTGCCATGGGTGTGTTTACCAACATAGCTCTCGTCTTTAACATACACCATATGTAGGAATCACAAAGAAGAAGAAGAAGGATCCCATTTGGTAATGCTGATTGGACCTTTTAGCTTTTCTGGTCTGCATATTGTCTTTCCCCCTATGGAGTCGAAATGGATGCCAAATGGAGCCAAGGATACATAAGGAAAGCTGCCCGCTAGCCATAAATTTGTCTTGCTTGAGCTGGGAAGAACTGCAGAGAGCAGCTCTTTTTTCAAAGTTTTATACATACTGTTGGAAGACAGAGGTTTAACTTCCTACTGGCCTGGCCAAAATATTGCTCTTTCCTGCCTCAGTCTGGTAGAGCTGTTGACCACGGACCACACAATTTGGTGGCCTTGAAAGCAAATGCAAATAGGTGGCTCACAGAATCCAAGATGGCGGCACTATGTTTTGTCTGTCTCCTGGGTCTGCAGGCCTCTCAAAAGCAGCCATGAGGTTTCAAGTCCCAGCCACTTCTATACCTGGCCATTCTTAAAGGTCTGTCGAGTTTCAGTTCAATTTAAAGATAAATGCTATAAGTAGGGGAGAGCAGAGGTCCTGAATTCCCCCAGTTAGCACCTGGGAAAATTCAGCACATTGAGCAGGCACACAGGCCACCTGGTCACAGACTTCCCCAATACGGTGAGATGTATTGCATTTCTATTTTAATAGTATATCTTATGTCTCAAATGAGTAGAGAGGAAAGTAAAGCATTTTACATAGTGCCACAGTCTTAAGAGGACATGCCAGACAAGAAGCCAAGACAATAACTTTATTGCCTCTGTCTAACAAGTACAGAAATAAGAAAGTCTTTGCGCCGGACAGTTACACCAATGCCACCTAGTGACTAAACCATATAATGACACTATCCACCCACCCACATGGCTTGAGTTTTCAAGGCAAATAGCAGTTTGGGGGAGGGGGCAATTCTTGTCAGCAGCATAGCAGAGGGAAAAGGCTTCCACTTCCTCACTCCACCCTACTGTCTTGATGCTACCCCCCAGGACTGCTATTTGCACCCCCCCAAAAAAGAGCTTTTTGCATTCATGCAGTCAAGGGCACATCTAGTGTCAAGCAAAGCACGGCAGCCACTAGTTTGTACAAGCTCTTCCTCCTCACCACACCCTGCCCCTTTTAGTCTTCTCCATGCCTCAATCCAGAAAGAATGTACAGATAATCATTTTGAGGTGGAGAGGGGAGAGAATCACTTGATATTTTTCCTTCGGCTATTGCCTAGGAGCAACTTGAGTTATGAGGTGTATATCTTATGAGTCTGCAGGGATGTATAGTTTAGAATGCATTTAAATGCCTTCCACTTTCCTTACCCAGTGAGATATTTGCTGACAGCTTAGGCGGGACGAGGTGCTCAGCAGCTCTCTCGCTCTGGGAGGGCTTTAGGTATATTTCATTTCTGCTGCTCCATTTCGTTCTTGCAGCTGTAATTGTTATCTTTTCCCCCAGCATCCATCCCTCGGATATCATCATCGCCGACCTGATCTGAAGGTCTTAAAATACTACCAGTCACATTGACCTCAGTCATGTTCCTGCAATCAATGCACGAAGGAAGAACTCTCTTTCCCTCAAAACGTCTCTGATCTTTCTTTCTCCCTCTTCTATTATAAAGAGAAATTAGGGTTGTTGTATGTACTTCTGGTTATTTTACCTTAGCCTGGAAGACATCCAAGGCTCAGAATGAGAATTGTGGATTGAAGGGATTTAAAGCACTCCCAAAATGCACCAGGAGAACAGTAGAAGGACTTGCACAGGGCAGGATTATTTGAGGAAAGCCACAACTGTTTAAAGTGGTGTGATACTGCTTTTAATGTATAGTGTGGACGAGACCTAAGGATGCTTTTGAGGTGACGATCTTACCAATGGTTCCCTGACTTCTATAAGAAAACAATTAGGGAAGCATTTTATGAAACTTCCATTTGCAAAATATGCTTCAAAACAAATATGGATGGCTGGAGCTGGAACAGAGGGAGCTTTGCTTACGCAGCCTCATTTTATGCAGTTCCTGAAATCTTCTGAAGCTCCTCCATTCTTCCATCTGATCAAAGTTATTTCCTTCTTGTTTGTTTCAGACTTCTTTTTTCCGGATATTTCAAAAGTATTTCCCCTTATTTCTGCGTAGTTTCAGAACGACTGCCAGGGGCAGCATTTTATTTGATAAAAAAAAATACATTAAATAGGGTTCTTTTGTCTGTTTTTACTTTCTTTACCTGGTTTTATGTCTTGGGGAAAATTAGTTTTTTCTCCAGATGTGTGTGAACAAATTGGTACGTTTCTGTTACGTGCGTGTACATCACACTAAAGTCAGAAAAGAATTACTTCCACTTGTTTTGCAGAGCAGTAGTTGTACAGGCCTGTTGTTAAAACAAAACAATCCCTCTGTATAATTTGAAGAGTTGCCTCTTCAAACCCAGCAGGACCTGTATATGGTGGGGAATTCTAATTCAAGGTAGCAATGGTGAAAATTAAAGCATGGTGGGCTTTGTTTTCATATTGAACAACTCAAGACACTGGCTTTGCCCATCATAACTTTTGAACCACCCACTGCTGGGATTACTCCCAAAGAAATATAAATCTTGACAGAAAACATGTTGCCAACCCCTGGCATATATGAAAACAGAATTAACTCATGGAAAGGAGAAATCTTTTTTTCCCCCACTGAAATTTTAGATGTGGAGTGGGGGCAGAAGAGAGACTTTTGCATTGTTCCTATTTTTGCAAAACCCCAAAATTTTGACCTAATACAACTTGACAGTGTCCCTTTAAGCTTTTCATGATGTGGATTCTTTGAGTTATTGTTCACTTGTCTGCTTTTCATTTATATATGTTTTCCTTCAATGCAACAACTGGCTGGTTTACTTTTAATATCACTGTAGCACGCAAGCAATAAAAGAATGACATCGCTTTCAAACCTACAAATCTTTTTACTAAGAAAAGGAGAAGAAAAAGGAACGGGACTTGCAAGAATGTAGCAAGAATGGTTGCACCTGTGGGTTTTCTGCCGTTTAAAAAGAGTGACAGAGCATCACGTTCTGAAGAATCACACATAAAGCTACCTGCTAATTTCTTTTGGCAAAATACCAGGGTGGATAGTGGATGAGATTGCCTTGAAGTTGCTTGTCCATTTTTCTCAGAGAGTAGCTCAACTTTCAAGGGACTCAGCTATACAGCTGCAAATAATACATTTTAAGTGTGTTGCAAAGTACAATATACAAATGGGACACTAGATGGCAATGGTGAGCTAAGGCAAATTCAATCTATTTTTCAAAACATTTTTTAAAAAAGAATTTTGACAGCGTTTTTTTAATATGTGTGTACATTCCACCAAGGAGACCTAAATGAGTCTCCACTATAGCAAAGGTACAATGTGGGGAAAGTAGAGAAGAAAGAGTGTTCTGTTGTTTCTTTTCTTTGAGCAGCAACTTTTTGGAGGGGGAAACTGAGGTATGAATTGAAAGAAATAAAATAATTTGAAATATAAAAAAACCCAAGAAGGATGTTACCCAATTAACTAATTTTGTTAGCATAAGGATTTGGGCTATGGCCCAAAGAACGAAGCAGTCTAATTTGGCATAGTCTCACTTGCTTGAGAGACCAATAGCTTCTACAGGCTGTTGTAGAAATAATCATTTGTGTATATACCTCTCTCCCGGTTTAAATGTAGAAAATATCAAGGCCATCTGTATCATGAAACGAAATGAAGTAACTGCTTTAGGTGACAGAGTGGAGGCCCTTTTCGTGACTCTAGTCTTCTTTCTGCATCTTTAAAACACAAACAGTAAATTTACAAAAAATCCAGGTGCAAAAAAAAAGTCTCTGACTGCTGCTGGAGCAAGAATGTGACATATTTCTCCCTTCTACACATCATAGGCTGTCTTGAACTTCGCAGGCATGTGTGGAAAAACCCAGCATGAGGCATAGGTGCCAACTCTTATAGGGCTGAGGAGTCTTCAGCACCCCTGACCCAAGTCTGTTGGGATGGGGCTGAGCCCCGCAATCTTGAGGGGCTGAGTCTCACAGTGGTGGGCTTTCTTGGGCCTCATGGCACGACACACGTGATGTCATACATGCGAGATGCCCCCCCCCCAGAGTTTGGTGGGAACTTGGCCCCTCTTGCATGAGGACACCTTGCAAGGATTTTGTTCATCTTGATTCTCATTCCTGTCAAGATTCAGGAGCATTCAGTCGTGTGACTCCTACCTGCAGTCTATGGCATACCCCCAACACAGATTTACAACATCCACAATGACAATCTGGGCATATGACCTATAAAGCTGCCTTATGCAAGGTTAGACCATTGGTTCATCTAGCTCAATATTATCTTCTTTGACTGGCAGAGTGAAATATACTCGGAGTCGAGTGTGGATTTCATGCTTTTTATTCAGCTCATAGTAGTGAGGAATGAAAGTTCCCCCAAAATATCTGCTTTATATACATTATTTACACAATGGGCCGCACGTGATCGGCCAATTCCAGGATTCTTCCGTGGGCCAATCAGGTTGCGGATTCACTTCCACCTGGAACTGGATTGGGTGGCTCCTGCAGACCAATCATACTGCTGCATTGTTCTAGGACCAATCAGACTGCTGCATTCTGAATCCTTTTTTTCTAGGACCAATCAGACTGCTGCATTTTGGATCCTATTGTTCTAGGACCAATCAGACTGCTGCCTTTTGGATCCTATTCATCTCAGTACATAACACAGAGCTTCTCCATAGTCTCAGGCAAAGAGTCCTGTCCCCCATCCCCATTACTTGCTGCCTGGTCTTTTGAAGGAAAGGCCGTAAGCCAGGATCAATTCCCAACATTTCCAGGTAAGGCTGGGAGAGAACCATGCCTGAAATCCTAGAACGTCCCTGTCAGTCCTGGAGACAACACAAGCTAGATGGACCAATGGTATGACTCAATATAGTGCAGCTTCCTAATTTTCCACGTGTTCCTGAACTGGCAATACCAGGAATTGAACATGAGACTTTCCTCAAGAAAAGCAGGCACTCTACTACTGAGCTGTGGCCTAACTAACTGCAGGCTTGACTTATTAATACATGTTTTGTTTTGGGTTTTTTTTAAAGGAATTGAGAAAGCATTGGCAATGCAATTTGCAGAAAGTGTCGCACGTACGTTAGCATCCTCTGCAAAACGCATTATGCATTTTTGGTGTAACAGCTCTCAGGTCTGAATATTTCTCAGCTGAACGCAGTTGTGTGCTTCGTTGCGTAGGGGAAGGGGAAGAGGAGGGGAAAGTATCTCTCCCCCCTTTGCGTAGCAGCTGATGGAAACCACATTGATGGCAGTAGGTACTTTTTGATTCCGAAATGCATACCATTTTACTTGCTTGGAGATTATGGTCAGCTGCCATTTTCTTGTTATTTTTAAGTTACAGATTTTATATATATATATATATATATATATATATATATATATATATATATATATGATTTCTATGTTGATTTTATTTCAAGACCAGTGTGATTGCATGTTCACTGCACACAGCTTTCTTTGATTGGAGGGGCTCGCGTCTGCATTATATCACTGACAGCTACGGCATTTACTGCGCAATGGTATGGAAAGGGTCATGATTACCCAGAGAGAAACATAAATGTGTATGCACTTACTGGCTTATTTGACTTGGAAGCCCACTGCTAGGTAAGGGTACCCTGAGCGTTATAATTGGTATAGGGAAAGCTGCTCGAGGAGTGCAATCAATTTAAAATATTTAAAGAGAAACATGCATGAGTAGGCAATCCATCGTTCTTGCCTTCAGCAGGCTGGCTGTTCCACATTACATCGCTAGAAGCAGTAACAGCCTCTTACAAGATTTACTGGGGCCCATCGTTGCACAAAGGGCAGGGAGTTCCGTGTAAAACAGGATCAGTAATAGTAAAACCATTGACCTTTCTGCTCTCTCCTGGAGTTCACATTTATTAAGATAGAGTAAAAGAAAGCCATAGTCTTGGTTCCCCCGTCACATTTGTTTGTGTGTGAGCCTTTCATCTGCAAACAACTGATGTTATGGACAGGATTTTGCATTTGTGCTTTCAGTGTGTGTGCATGTGTTCTTGTAGCTTTTGTAATATGTTGGGGCTGTTGCGAGGGAGGAATGGCATTATTGAAGGTAGAAATGCTTAAAAATAAGTTAGAAATTTAAACTTTTCTGGAAAATGAGGTGTTGTTCATCATCTAAGATGTTCAGTATTGAGTGTATATAATATACTGTATTTGAGTCCTGTAAGGAGCAGACTTAAAACATGAAAGGAAAACTTATACAACAAAAAGCAAGTAAAAACAAAAAATAATCGTAAAATTCCTGAGCTTATTGCCACTCTGCTTTCTAATGCAGAGTAGTGAAAAGGATAGCAGTCTATATAGCAACTTCAGTCACTGTTTTATTGAATTATGCTAAATTTTTGGGTTAAGTCTACAGTTCACTCTGCACAACTGTACACATTTACACCCCCACATAGAATTTCTGTGTTTTTGAAGTCTGATGACAAACAGTGAAGTATTCTCAGCTGTTATGAGCTACTAGAAGAAACCTTTTGTTTTGCAGCAGAACTGCTCAGGGGTGAGTACAGTGAAGTAGGGAGGCTTGTGGATGACAAAAAAATATTTGGAATTTCTGGGTGGTGAAAATGAAGACCTCAAAAATGGAATCTCTTCAGTTTTGGTGAATGAGCAACAGGCCTGCAACCGTGGCAAAGGCTCCGTACACACCATACATTTAAAAAAACAGTTAAAGCAAATGAGTTTCCCCCAAAGAATAATGGGAACTATTGTCTGTTAAGGTTGCTGAGAAGTGTAGCTCTATGGGGGGCAAACTACAATTTGGTCTAATATACACATTTTTGCAAAGCATATTTCCCCTAATATTTATATTATCCATACACATACACTCTAAGCACACTTGTCTGTAGAGCTGAACTGCAAGATTCAGAGAAGTGCGAATTTCAATCTGCCTTGTGCTTCAGAAAGTGCACACTAGGTAGATTCACCTGTAAACGTGAACTGAATCCTATTTCTTCCCTCAGCCCAAATTGAGGGACCTCCTTTGCACATGTTTCTCTGCAGACCCAACATTAGTTTAAATACAAATAAGCACCCACACAGTCCAACAGCGAAAAAATGAAACTAAATGAAAACCTACTCTTTATGTTTTCAAAACTACTGCCACAGCTTTATTTGAAATGCCTTGCACTCCAGCTGGGCAAAAAGACTGCCTTTCTTAATAGAACCTGACATTGCTTTTGAAATCATCCTTGCTCTGTGAGCTTTCGCACAGCCCAGCAGCACAGAAATAGCCTCTGAGCTGAAGCATGATCAAAAGCGGACTTCTATTATTTAATGCATCATTGTGTACGTGTAACACACCCTGGGATCTTATAGTGAAGGGCGGGTAAGAAATCTTATAAATAATCAATCAATCAGTCAGTCAGTCTAGACAAGGTACTTGCCAGATTATGCCAGTCTTAGCTGATGAAAGGGTTATACTAATACCATCTTGGAACATATCTATGGTGAAAGCTTTTAACAGAAATAATAGAAACTATAATGGAACTGGAAATATTTCTCTATTTCCATGTATGATAAAGATACACACATAGAATCACAAAGCTATACAAGTCAGGTGTGGGGAGCTTTGGGCCATCTAGTTGTAGCTGAACTACAAATCCCATCATCCCTGGCTCCTCCTCCTCCTCCTTTTGAACCCAGCCCAGTTCTTTTTCTTCTTCTGCACTGACTCCCACCACTTAGCCCTGGAGATGCGGAGGGATGGGAGGAGGGAAAACCTTCTGGACAATCTATGCAATAATTTGCAGAGACTGGTGTTAATTGGGAGAGGGGAGGAGGACAGACCCTCCCTCCCCTGAGAGTGTTTGCAATAATTTGCAGTGGGCTCCTAGCAAGCTGCACACAGAGCACAGTATTCATAATAATAAAAACCCATTTTAAATGGTGCTTTTGCCCACCTGGAGATTCAAGAACTTCACCTACCAGCTAGAGCACACCCTCCAACATTTCTTCAATGAAAATAGGGACGTCCCATTCCATAATGATAATTTTACTATTTATACTCCACACATCTTACTGGGTTGCCCCAGCCACTCTGGGCAGCTTCCAACATATATAAAAACATAATGAAACATTAAACATTTTAAAAACTTCCCTATACTGGAATGCCTTCAGACAGCTTGGGGGTCGGATAACTCCATACCCTCCAACATTTCCCCAATGAAAATAGGAAAGTCCTGAGGACTTCTGGGTTAGCGCCATCGGCGAATGGCGGAGTTCCTCCGATCGGGGGAACGGGCTCCGTGGAAATTGGGTCTGCCCACCGCGGCGAAGGTGGGTACCCGCTAGAAATCCCAGGCGGAGGGAGCCTGGGAACGTGGGGTTCGGCAGAGCACCAGGAGCGCCTCCTCTACTCGCGGGGAACCCCAATTTGGGGCTCCGGAGCGAAGTGGGGTGAGCAGCGCGGTGCTGCGAACTGACTGCTATTTTCATGGAGGGAAGCCACACAGCCATCGCCGGAGAGTGCTGACTTTTTCCTGTTGACAATTGGACTCTAAACAAGTACCCATGAGTAAAAACGGAAAATTGGATCAAGAAATACTTGAATTAGGCTCCGAAGTGGGAAGGTTCAAAACAGGAAGTCCTGTAAATAGACTGAAGCAAAAACCTTACAATCTAATAGCCTGGAAAGTTGTCTTAAAGGTTGGAATTTCCTGCATTTACAACTAATAAAACCCCCTTGGAAGCAGGTGAAAAGGGGGGGGGGAATCTGACTGTTTAAGCCTGCAGGAGAGGGAGTAAAGGAAAATAAGTTTCCATCGTCTCAAACCTGGGAATGGGGTGTCAGGACAGAAATTGCTGGAGACGTCCATTGATTGTATGTGGAGCATTTTGACAGATAGTTAAAAAAGAGAACCAAACTGACTTCAATGCTGCCTTCTGCATTTTAAAGAAACAAAGTATTTGAAAATTGAAAATTGAAAGTAACTTTCTTTTGTTGGATATGTTTCAAAAAGGTGGATACAAATAGAAATTGTGTCCCCTAGAGGGAGCTTGTCAATTTGTTGCTGCAGTTTACTTGAAGACCTCACAGCTGCGAGATTGGGATCGTGGGACCAGCCGTTTGACCTTGAATAGAAATGTGTGGGGAGGAAGTTTTGGTGTCTGCTTTTTGCAAGACAAATGCTTTGCTGGAGCAGTTGCATGAGAAGACAGGTTTGATGAAGGAGAAGTTGGACTTGATGACTGCTGTAGCCAGTGAATATGGATTAACAGGAAACATAGAAATTATGCAGCGACCAACTCAGGAAATTGGTTCGACTGGGCAAGTGCAAGGGCAGATGAAGATGGAGAAGGCTGCGATCACACCCCAAGCAACACAAATGGAGAGATCCGAAGCCCTGCAGGAGCATAAGCCGCTGTTTTGGAAGATTGAATTTGGAGTGGGCCTGGGAGAGCCTGGAGTTAAAGAGGCTCTTAACTTTGGGGGGACTTGGAAATATGCTGACAACTATTTTTTGGATAGTTACTTTTTGGATTACAATGATGATGGCGGGGAGTGGGACTGTGGGGAATGGGCTAGTCTGATGAAAGAAGATGGATATAACTATCGATTGCAATCCCCCAGAGACCTACTCCTCAAGGAGAAAGGGAAGAAATCAAGAAAGAAACCAACAAAAGATAAGGAAAAGTGTAAGCATAAACAACAAGAAGAAAATCTGCAGAAGAGGCATAGAAGAGACTTAAGGGCCTCGGACATAAGATCACCAGGTTGATGGACTGGATGGAATGGACAGTAAGGACTGACATAACCCGAGACCAGGAAGAAGGGACGTTGGATAAAAAATTTTTAAAAAAGCCTATAAAAGGAAAATTTTCTTTTTATTTTTGGAATTAGTGTAAAACTAATGAAATATTAGGGGAAATGTTGGAATGGAATTATCTGGCTTTAGTAGAAAGGATATAAGGAGTTATGTATAAATATGTTTTAAATTTTGAACATTAAGGTTTTCTTTTTATGGTAAGACAAGGTTAAATAAATCAAGGTAAATTGAATAACAGAATATGTCAAAAGATGGAAAGGATTTGTTGAGTTAACTAGTAGGTTAGACTATCTAAATAAGAATTGATAAAGACAGAAAGAATTTGCTGAAACAACGAATTAAATTAGAATACAAAAAGGGAGGTGTGAGGAGGTCAAAGAATTAAGCAAATGAAAAGATGTAATATGGGATTTGTCTTTTTTTCTTTTTTTCCTTTTTCCTTTTTTGTTGTTGTTGTGATGTATTTGTTCCTTTTTTTCTTATTTTTTGTCCTTTTTCTTGTACTTTTGAAACTCTGAATAAATATCTTTTTTTTTTTAAGAAAGAAAATAGGAAAGTCCTACCATACCCTCCAATATTTCTTCAATGAAAATAGGGACATCCAAATAAAAGCGGGACATTCCGGGATCAAATCAGAAACCGGGATGGCTGCTCTAAATCAGGGATGTCCCTGGAAAATAGGGATACTTGGAGGGTCTGCTGCTAGGGGCCAAGGTCCCTTCGCCTCTACCCAATAAAATATTTAAGGGGCCCAGCATTGCCATTCAAGTTGTGTGTCCATCATGTGATCTATTATGTGGGGCAGGGCTTATCTCCCTCCCCACCCCCAATATTTTATTCAATTTGGCACCCCTGCCTAGAGGCAAACGTGGAGACTCCAGGTCAGACCTAGAGATCTAGCAACCCTGGTGATCGCAGCAACAGCAATGATGAGACACCACAGGAGGCTCTTCTATGGGGCATTCCTTCTTTCCTTTTATCTCAAACACTGAAACAGTAGCATCATAGACACCAGGGATCTGGGGAAATATAGGTCTCCTGGGTGCTTGAGGCCTTGTATGGATTGTAGACACCCTACCATTTGTCTATGGCCCAGATGCACGGAGTAACTGGAGCATATAGCCATACTTGGAACTTAGGCATCCAGGGTGAAGGAATGGGTTTCCCAAAACCCAAAACTGACTGTGCAGGCAGTTTTAAACTGCACCAAAATCCCTATTTTTCCTTAGCTAAAATGCATAAACTTGAGCCATTGAGCAAATGCATAACAAGAACACAGCTCTCTCCTTTATCAGTTTGTGACGTCAAGGATGACCCTGACTGTACCAGTAGAACAGAGAAAACACGTCTGTGCTTTATCTTATGTTCTGACCACAAAGACGCACAGACCCAAGTCTGGGAACAACGCCAGAGTGTGTTCTTGGAAATGGTGACCTCTGGCTCCAAGATAAGAGTAGGAACAGGAATATCCTTTTATGGTCAGGAGTGCAGGAAGGAAATCCCTTTTATGGTTAAGAGTGCTGGAGCAGGAACATCTGTGATGTCAACCTGTGTGTACAAACTGATGTGGCTGGGGAAGGGGGAGAGGGTGCCTGGAGGATATATATACTGCATGAAATTTCTCATTTCTTTGGACTTGCTGTGGACACACCATGCAGGTGCCTTTCTGCTGTTCTGGAGAGCAGAAATAAAGAACTCTTTCTCTGAACCACCCTCGGTGTTATTTGACTTCCTTCCTCCTGTCCGGGAGCAACGCAGACCCAATTGGTGAACTCCAATAAGGCTACAAGGGGAACTACAAATCCCAGGATCCCTGATGCTTGGGATGTTGTTTCAGCATCCAAGGTCCAGGGAGGACCTTTCCATTGCCACAAACGCAACCAGTTTAAGTTTGGGAGGAAGAAACTGGGGCGGCTGCAGTAAAAGGAACTCATGACGTTGCTGGCAAACCCACTGCCAACCAAGGCTGAACACCATTAATCTACTGGGATTCATCTGGCTTGGATGAATCCCAAGCTGGAATTAAAATCGCCAGAAGAAATATCAACAACCTCAGATATGCAGATGACACAACCTTGATGGCAGAAAGTGAGGAGGAACTAAAGAACCTTTTAATGAGGGTGAAAGAGGAGAGCGCAAAATATGGTCTGAAGCTCAACATCAAAAAAACTAAGATCATGGCCACTGGTCCCATCACCTCCTGGCAAATAGAAGGGGAAGAAATGGAGGCAGTGAGAGATTTTACTTTCTTGGGCTCCATGATCACTGCAGATGGTGACAGCAGTCACAAAATTAAAAGACGCCTGCTCCTTGGGAGAAAGGCGATGATGAACCTAGACAGCATCTTAAAAAGCAGAGACATCACCTTGCCAACAAAGGTCTGTATAGTTAAAGCCATGGTTTTCCCAGTAGTGATGTATGGAAGTGAGAGCTGGACCATAAAGAAGGCTGATCGCCAAAGAATTGATGCTTTTGAATTCTGGTGCTGGAGGAGACTCTTGAGAGTCCCATGGACTGCAAGAAGATCAAACGCATCCATTCTTAAGGAAATCAGCCCTGGGTGCTCACTGGAAGGACAGATCGTGAAGCTGAGGCTCCAATACTTTGGCCACCTCATGAGAAGAGAAGACTCCCTGGAAAAGACCCTGATGTTGGGAAAGATGGAGGGCACAAGGAGAAGGGGACGACAGAGGATGAGATGGTTGGACAGTGTTCTCGAAGCTACCAGCATGAGTTTGACCAAACTGCGGGAGGCAATGGAAGACAGGAGTGCCTGGCGTGCTCTGGTCCATGGGGTCACAAAGAGTCGGACACAACTAAACGACTAAACAACAACAAGTTTATACTGAGTTGGGGGAAAGCAAACTCTCATCATGATGGAACCCACCTGCTTCCAAACCACCACTAACCTTCGTGCCAGGGCCAACATGGGGTCCACTAAGCCGGGTGCAGCAAAAGCAGATGCTCCAACCAAGGTCAGTATTATATCTCGTCATATTTTGGTGCAATCCACAAAGCTTTTCAGGATAATGGGGAGCCATGGTCTTGGCATGTGTAAAAATGGGCAAGTCATGCAGACTTTGCCTCAGTATCAGCATCGCCTCCAAAACTGCTATGTGGATTGACTCTCCGCCATTTGAGCTTTGTGTAATGGGGGCTCTAGCTCTATTTATTCTCTCAAGTCTTTGAGGAATGGAATTTACAATATGTATTGCAAGTAAATGCTCATGGACACAGGGGGATAGCTTTGTATCAATTACCCAAGATTTCAGATGTTGCTACACCATTTAATGGTGCATAAGAAGTATGTAGCATTAATTATATGTTAATAGTCAGAAGGCCACATGAATTTTTTATGGTGGAGTTGTGTCTATCTGGAAACTTAATGAATATGTCCTCCTATTTTTTAATTAATCACATCAGTTCCACAACTAAACACCTCAAGGCAAGAGGCCTAATTGTTATGCTTATTTTGGAAGGGTCCTGGTTTTTCTGGAAAGGTAACAGTATAAATACTTTAATAGCCATGAATAAAACATTTTCTAAATACATGCAATGGGAGATGCAGCTGTTCATGGGCAGAAGCAACAAGGCAGTTTTGTCTTCAGGAATGCAAAAGGATTATAGAGCCCCTGTGCTCAGCTTCCAGAGGTGTAACAGCCCTGTTAGTTTGTCACAACAATATAGAATATTTTGACACTTTAAAGGCTAACAGATTAATTTTAACTTAAGCTTTTATGGTCTTGAGTTCACGTCATCTTATGTGTCGGATAAAGTGGACTCTAATCCACCAAAGCTTATGTGACCACAAATCTGTTAATTTTTAAGGTGCCAGAAAACTCTTCTCTCTTTCTTGCTCAGTTAGCACCAAAAAATGAAGTAGGGCTGCATTGTGGTTCAGAGAGTCAGCTATGAGCCAGACATCTCTCGGCACATTCATGAATTCATTGTGTGCAAATCCCTATAATTTTATCCTCAGTGTGTAATATAAGAGTGGTGACCATCTTTGCAGGGTTGTAGTAAACATTCCCAAAATACTGACTCTGAAATGGTTCGATTGCTTAGGGGAAATGTTGTTGAAACAGTAGTAGTAGCAGTAGTAATTTATTATCTGGGGATTTTTTTCCAGCTCTTGTCTTTCCTGTTAAATTAAGCTCCAATGACCTGCTTTACACTCAGTCAAGGGTTGTAGCTCACTGGATCTGTTTTGCATGCAAAAGGTCCCAGGTTCATTCCCAGCATCGCCAGGTAGGGCTAGGAGAGAACCCTGTTGGGAACATTGGAGAGCTGCTGCCATGTAGACAATACTGAAGCAGATAGACAAATGGCCTGACTCACTATGAGGCAACGTCTTGTGTCTTAGGTAAATGGGCCATGGATTAAAACCACTGCTGCTGGTGATCTACAACTCATGGACCTGAACCTCCTCCAATTACTGCAAGGCATGAAGCCTATATTCCTGATATAACATTATGGCATGTAACTGAACGGATATAAACTGGTTTTGTACTTCATCACTCAGGAACTCCCCTGAGATGACAACAGGGATTGTGCAGAATGCATAGCTTCTACTGACCCATGGATAAATACTGAAACCAATGAGGGCAGAATAATATAAGGACTCTGGAGATCAGGTTTGGTTATAAGTTACATTGGGTTGCCTTGGGCAATGTAAAGTGACTAACGAATTTAAATAATAATAATAGTAATAATCTGCATTCATAGAATAAGCAAGGCAGACTTGTCCTAAAGTCCAAACAACAACAACAGCATGCCAGGGTTGGCTCAGGTGTGACACAATGCATTGCACTTTATGTTGCTGCTACTGGGGCTTTCTGATGAATGAAGATGTGTTGCTGTCTGTCACTTGACCGAGCTCCTTCCTAAACTCAGGATTCCTTGCTTTGAAAAGCAAGTGAGAGTCTATTAAACCAGGAGGCCATGTCACCCTCACCTCTGCATAACCTTTGTGAAATTATTCCTAATACGCTGCTCAAACCAGGGAGAAGCCATTACCTCCCTCCAAACAAAAATTCAATCTGCAAACAAACGAGGGAACTCAACCTATGGAAATTGGTTCAAACTGAACAGGCAGCTTGGCATTCCTTACCAAAGAGGTGATTTGTTTTCATAACCTCTTTAACTAAACAGCCCTTAACCCTTAAGGCATGAAAGCATCCATCAACCTGAAGGGAATAGTTAGCTTAAAACAATTACTCACACAGATTTCTCCCTCGTCTCTGGAGCGTAATGCTTATCATTTGGCATTTGCTACATCCTTAACCTTTGGAAAGGCTGCCAAACTGCATGAGAAGCCTACAGAGGCTACCCGCCCCTCCATCCGACCCACCTCCCTTTCAATAGGGGGCCTCCTTTGTTTGTGTTTATGGTGACTCTGCGTTGCTGCAAAAAGGTATCGAAAATTCCACGCGGGCTTCCCCAGAGCAAAGGCCTGCTATTGCCGGGCATTGTACAGGTGCAAAGTTATTCTAAAGCCTCCCTTTAGAATGGGGAAGAGAAAGAGCAGAGCTCTCCAGCTCAGCTGTCATTACTGCAGCTGTGGTTACAACACAACCAGAGGTTTCTGGGAGCAACACAACAGGCCTCTTTTAAAGGCAGCAGCCTGTGCTCACAGTCCCTGAGAGGATAAAGTCACCGAGACTGGCCTGAGCACAAGTCTTTTAATAGCATTTGCAGGTCAGGCTTGTTCAAACAGCTTTTAACAGTTGGGTAATTTTACATTTTTAAAGACGAAAACGTCAACAATCCGATCCTCTGTGAGCTGACCCTTGGACTCTTCATAAATTCGGTCGGAGAGCATACTCTTATTTATCCGCGTAAGAGGATGGTTTCTCTGCCGCAGCTGACTTCCCACTTGGAAAGGCAGGGAATGGGTCTGTCAGTGATCTGGTTACAGTTCCCTGATTGTTTGCCCAGGCTGAGCAGGGCTGGCGTCAGTAAATGTAGATTCTCATACATGAGAATGGCAGCAACAGAGCTCAAGGGACCAGTGGGAATCCATTATCTATAACAACAAGAGAGCATCTACAGTTCCTCCTGCCCTCAACTTTCAGGGAAGGAATGAGGAACCTGACACCATACTGTGTAAATGGTATCACCTTCCAGGAGGCTTCATGCATCCATGGGTGTCATGTTCAAATATATAAAAGGATGTCACATAGAGGAGGGAGAAAGGTTGTTTTCTGCTGCTCCAGAGAAGCGGACACGGAGCAATGGATCCAAACTGCAGGAAAGAAGATTCCACCTAAACATTAGGAAGAACTTCCTGACAGTAAGAGCTGTTCGACAGTGGAATTTGCTGCCAAGGAGTGTGGTGGAGTCTCCTTCTTTGGAGGTCTTTAAGCAGAGGCTTGACAACCATATGTCAGGAGTGCTCTGATGGTGTTTCCTGCTTGGCAGGGGGTTGGACTCGATGGCCCTTGTGGTCTCTTCCAACTCTATGATTCTATGATTCTAAGCAAGGCTTGTAGGACAAGAACTTTATTGCATCTCTCCAACAAGAACGAAATAGTAACAGGAAACTCTTGACTCTGCACAGCCACAACTACTGTAAATCCAGTACCACTAAGGAGCAAACCATGCACAGTAGATAGCTTTAGGCTGTTGTTGTTTGGTCGTTTAGTCGTGTCCGACTCTTCATGACCCCATGGACCAGAGCACGCCAGGCACTCCTGTCTTCCACTGCCTCGCGCAGCTTAGTCAAACTCATGTTTGTAGCTTCTAGAACACTGCCCAACCATCTCGTCCTCTGTCGTCCCCTTCTCCTTGTGCCCTCAGTCTTTCCCAACATCAGGATCTTTTTCACCAGCTTTAGGCTAGCGGTAGGCAATGTGTTGCCAAAGTGTTGTCCTCCAGGTGACTGCAGCTCCCATCATCCTTGACCATTGGCAGTGCTGACTGGGGTATTGGGAGCTGTAGTCCAGCAACTGGAGGGCTACCCCTTCTTTAGGCTGGGGTGGGTACTGTCTTCAAAATGTTTCCATTTACCCTGTTAAACCACTCCTGCCACATTTTCCCACAGCTCCCCTCTGCTGAAACTCAGTACCCATGCAAGCCCCTCTTATAGACTCCAATAATAAATACAGCATTCACCTTCTGAGGGCAGGGTGCCTGTGAACTTCAGGTGCTGGAGACAAGTTGCCTTTCTACTAAGCTTCTCAGAAGGTTTTGATTGGACACAGTAGGATACAGGCTGCTAGACTAGATGACAGTAAGTGTGTTGCCAAAGCCCCAAACTAAGGACTAGGCAGAAGTGTGACCTTCTATAGTAGTTAGGAGAGGGGGAGATGATATTATTATTATTATTATTATTATTATTATTATTATTATTATTATTATTATTATCATTATTATTATTATTATTATTATTATTTAAAAGCTAAATCAATCAAATTTGCACTTTCCGAAGCAATACGAGAACCTAAACACAGCAGTGTTCAAAATTCACACTTGTCCAAATTTTGTGATGCAGTTATCCAGCCAAACAATGTGTACAAAATTGCATATACTGGGGTTAAGTGTGCATAAAAATGTGTATATATTGGTTGAAATAGCACACAAATGTATTGGGGAGGTGTGAATACATTTCGCAAAATTGTGTGTATTATGCAAAATTGCATACAAATGTATGTATTCAGAGAAATTCATACTAATATGCTGGTGAATTGTCATGAAGACTTTTTAAAAATGCAAAGTGATGTGGAAATTTGGAGAACTGAAGAGTGGGAAAATGAGAAACTGAAACCAACAGCTCTGCCCACCCCTATGCAGGGATGCCACTTTTTGTGGCAACCGTGTGCCCACCATAACTTCTAGTTCCCTCCTGAGTGCATCCCATACCAAGGTGTGTTTGTGCTACTGTGGCTGTTACTACAGTAGAGAGAAAATACCCTTATTTTCACATGTGCCCAATGCGAGACAGAACAACACACAAAAGCAACGCACCAAAGTGTGCACCAAACTGGCACGATGAAAGGTAAGGAAAGCTATGCAGAGGTCTGTTGCCATCTCATCCCTGACTGCACCGCTGTGCAGCAAAGGCTCGCTTACTTGAAGGTTTAACATTCCACAATTAACATTCTTACAAGTCAAGCAGCAGCTTGAAAGGGGATCTGTCAGCTAGTTATATTCTTGTTTGTCTTCCTCCACATGGCCACAGAAGAAACGGTATTAAACCTGATACGCCAAAACTATTCCCAACAGAGATACGGCTGAACTCCTGGAATAACAATGTAACATAAACACAGTCAAGTACAGAAGGAGAACGGAATGGGAGCCCCGACCTTTTCTCTTCCCTCTGCTTTAGTGCAGCTTTCCAAGTTAAAATCTGGCACAGTCAAACCTGTTACTAGCTACGTTTACTGTCACAATGGGATAGAACATAATATGCTCTGCTGGAATTTAGCTATGTGCACCAGGCCAAGAGCTGTTCCCATGAGAGTCACCATACCTCACCTTGTCCTGGAGACAGCTGTGGGTCAAATCAACCCCTGTTGGAAGCCAGAGCAGCTGACACAGAACACATTCGCTCCATGTTGATTGACGTGTAGAAACTGCAGGCCCTGACCCAGAATCTGCACTTTTTGTTGGTAATAATGCTCACCCTTCAAATGACCAAGCCACAGAAATATGGCCTGAAGGGAACAGACACAGAGCCTCAAGTCTCAAGGGAACAGTCGTTAGGCCTGCCAATTGAAGAGAGTGTTTGGCTGTGGCCACA
Organism: Podarcis raffonei; assembly: GCF_027172205.1. NCBI lineage: Eukaryota > Metazoa > Chordata > Lepidosauria > Squamata > Lacertidae > Podarcis > Podarcis raffonei. The sequence goes on along the minus strand of NC_070608.1, from coordinate 24,194,631 downwards.
TTGCATCTTGAAAGTCTAAAGCGGTGAGGATTCAAAACCTGTGGGACCAGAGATTTACAGAAGATTGGAAGAAATATATGGACTGTTTGAAGAGCAAATTACGCTAGTAGGACTACAAGAAGTTTTGTAAGGAGAAATATATGAAATCTTGCAAAGAAGAGAAAGAAGAGAGACATTAATTATAATATTTAAATGTAATAGTGAAAGTAAGAAATGTAAATTAAGTGATCAGATTGGAAAATTTTCAGATGTGATTAATGGAAGTCAAAAAAAGTGTATAAGGACTTCCGGGTTAGCGCCATCGGCTAATGGCGGATTCCCTCCGAGCTCGGGAGGGAATCGGCTCCGCAGGATCCGGGTCTTGCTGCTGCGGCGACGCGGGGACCCTCAGAAATCACAGGCGCTGAAGCCTGTGAACTTGGTGACTCGGCGGGCACCATTTGCGCCCCCCCCAACCCGCGAAGGAGCCTTTTTAAAGGCTTCGGAACGGGGGACGGGGTGAGCGGCGCGGTGCTGAGAGTCGACTGCTTCTCCTGCGGAGTGAAGCCGCATGCCATGGTCGGAGAGCACTGACTTCTTCTTGTGAACAATTGGACTCTAAAAGCAATAACCCGTGAGTAATACGGAAATTGGATTTGTAAAGGAAAAAAAATTTTTGAATTAGGCACGATCGGGGAAGGCGCAAACAGGAAGTCCGTCTCCCCGTCTTATAAATAATCTAAAGCAAGGACTAGCTAACTAAGGTCGAGAGAATTTCTTCTTCTTTATTGGGTAAAAGACATTAATTTCACGATTTGGCAGTATAAGTAATTTTACTGGAGGATAAGAGCTAATTTTGAGAGCTGAAGTGCCACCCCCCAGACCCGGGAGTGATCCGCGAGAGAGCCTGTTGAGGAGATATAGAAGAGTTTGACAGCTGTCAAATTAGCTGTCAAGAAGGAAAAAGAGAACTTTGTTTCTGCTATCTCTGCTGGATATATTTGCTACAATTTGGTTATATTTTGTTGAAAACAAGGAAGAACTGATACAAACTAACTTGATTTTTGGATTTGAACTGGAAGGAAGATTAAGTAACCAAAATCCCTCTAGAGGGGGTTTTGGGACATTACAAGAATGGCTGAAGGAGGAAAAATTCAAGCTAAATTGGACAGAGTGTTTCTTCTCTTGGGAAAGTTACAAGGCCAAATTGATGTTTTGGCTACAAATGTTGCAACTCTGGACTTAACAGTAAACAAATCCATTGAATTTGATAAGGACTTGACTCATGAAGTCCATGCAGCTGGACAAGAAGAGAAACTTGAAAGATTTGAGAGTGAGGAGAAAGAGATATATGTTGTTTCTGAGGAAAAGGAAGGAGGAGATGTAATGTTGCAGATGACAAAGGAGAGCCAGAGGCCTGACATGATGGCTACAAAGGAAAATAAGTACTGGATGATGAAAATCTGTTTTGAATTGAAGATTGAAGAATGGAGAGATCTCCTTATGTGGAGATCTGAAGACCTATGGATTACAAATTTGATTAAGGTGAAAGTTGGAGCTTTTGGGACATTTGGACTTAAAAGGAGTAAGAAACAAGATTCAGGCTCCACTTTTAAGTATGGAGGTCTGGCTGGAAGAAATATGGACCCTATCAGGACAGAGCTTCTCCGAGATCTGGTGTTTAATATTAAGGACTACCAAAAAAACCGGCAGAGAGGAATTGAGAGAGAATTAAGAGCCTCGGACGTGAGGTCTCCAGGCTGATAGTAGACTAAGACTGATGGTCATTTGTTGGGGATTGAAACCGGGAAAGGGGGGGTGGGGTTTGGGAATCCAAAGGGTGCAGAATAATAATCTGTTTTTTTTAAAATTTTGTTTTGTTATTAGTATGAAAATTGGGGAATTCGTGGAAGGGAATTTGGGTCGACTTTAGAAAAAAGTTTTAAGAATGAGCACTGATGTTTAAATACTGATGTTTATAAGTTAAAATTGGTTTTTTTTAAAATGAATTAAATATAAAAAGGTCAAAAATTGGGGACAAGAACTTGTTGAATTAACAAATTGAATTGGAATATAAGAAGGGGAGGTGTGGGGAAGTCAGGGAAATATGTTATTGAAAATGAGGATTGTAAACTTTTAACTTTTTTGTTTTTCTCTTTTTGATTTTTTAATGTATAAAGGTGGAAAAACTCAATATTTTTTTTTTAAACAAAAAACAAAAAAGTGTATAAGATACAAAAGTATGTTTAATAATTGTTGAAAATGTTATGTTAAAAACAGAGATAGAGATGATAGAGATAGAGGTAGTCTAAAGTGGTGGTTCTCAAACTTTTTTTCTCTGGGCCACACTTTCAGAATAAAAATTTGCTCACTCCAAACCGAATTCTGTATTGATAAGAAATACACTGGAAAACAAAAAGAAGCAACACCCAGCAGTGCTTGATTTATAACACAGAACAAAACTACTTTGTAATATGATCATGAGACACCCAGAAAGTATAAAACAATGCAGCTGCATAAGAACATGAATCATTCCCAAAATATAATTATAAACAAGGCTTTTGCATGTGTACCTTAAGTGAGCTCGAAATTTTCTCTAGACATTGATGGGAAGTACTTATCAATATTTTCTGCCAGTGTCACTAGATGTTCCTGAATGAGGCGATAGAATTCATTGCTCATCTTAAAACTATATACCAGTGGGAACATTTTGAGGTTATGTTGCATCACTCTTCTGCACCAGCACTGAAGCCTTTTAAAAAATGCAATTAATTTGTGTGTAGTTGTGAGGATATTGTCTTTGGGGCCTTGCATACTGGAACTGAGCTCATTCAACTGGGTTGAATATTGGCCAAATATGCCAACTTTGCACACCTGTCATTGCCATCCAGTTGATTATAAAATGGGTTCCATTCATGTTCCAAAAACTCTCTTTATTCGTTCTTCAGTTCCAACACCATATTATCCCCCCCCCATGGGACAGCCAATGAATCTCCAAGTGCCGGATTAGGTATTGATGTTTCGATTCCATGTCTTTGCAGAGCTGAGCAAATAGCAGTGTCTTCTAGTGCTTTTGCTTTGATGAAATTCACAATGCGCACAGTCTGAGCTACAAGGCTCTTGGTCAGGAGTCAGCAAACTTTTTCAGCAGGGGGGCAGTCCACTGTCTCTCAGACCATGTGGGGGGCCAGACTAGATTTTGAAAGGGGAAAATGAATGAATTCCTATGCCCTACAAATAACCCAGAGATGCATTTTAAATAAAAGCACACATTCTACTCATGAAAAAACACCAGGCAGGCCCCACAAATAACCCAGAGATGCATTTTAAATAAAAGGGCACATTCTACTCATGTAAAAACACGCTGATTCCTGGACCAGCCATGGGCTGGATTTAGAAGGTGATTGGGTTGGATCCGGCCCCCGGGCCTTAGTTTGCCTACCCATGCTCTTGGTGATTAAGGCCTCTCTGTGTAAAAAGCAGTGAGCTGATATTACATCTGGATTTTTCTGTTTGATGAGTGCCACCAAGCATCACTCATTCCCTATCAAACATGGTGCTCTGTCTGTAAAGATTCCAATACAAGAATCCCATGAAATCTCCAAATACTCAGATATGGTTTGGAAAAGATCTTGTCCTCTGGTATGCTTAATTAGTTCATTGAAAAGTAGAACTGTGTAATAATTTTGTCACTGTGAATGACTCTGATTTGGGCAAGCAACTGTGCTTTTCCACTAATGTTGGTAGATTCATCAACTTGAATGGCAAATTTAGAATTCTTCATACTTTCGGAAACACACTGTCAGGGAACTGCCATCGGAGCCAGAGGCGGAGGCAAGGCTCCAGAGCGATGCTGGAGAGGGGCCCAGCAGGGGGAGAGGCAGCCCATCTGCTGGGGAAGGAAATCAGCGTAACACCAGGGGTGAAGGGGGGCAGATGGGTGAATCGGCGAGGTGGCTCCATTACTCCTCGCCGGAGACCAGCGGGGAGAGCACGGGTCCTCCGCTGCCCACACCCACCCTGCGCAGAAGACTTCCACGCAGGGAGAGTAGGCGGAGACTTGGCATCAAAGAACTTCTTTGCTGGAAGAAGTTCAAGAAACGCCCACTGACGGATTCTGCCAGCGACTGAAACAGCCACGAAGTGAAGGGCTGTCCAGACAGAAAGGGTTCAACCAGGTAACCTAGCCAGGAGTGGCGGCAACTTACGCACGAGCAACCCCTATAACCATTACACACACTTCCCAATATTAGCTGACAAAACTATTCTTCTGTGAGTTGTATCATCAGACAAAGGAATTTCCATAACTTGTCACTCAGCATCATTGCCAAACAATTTTTTCACAATCAAGCCACAGACAGGCTTAATCAATTTTTCAGCTATCATATGTGATTTTCTTCTGTTGAGCAATCACTTCGCCTATTTGGTGAGATATAATTTGCCTCTTATCTGAGGCTTTTCCTCATTTTTTGAAATATTATTGTTGGCATTTCTGCTGTTCCAAAAGCCTTTCAAAATATTGAACATTCTTGTTTGCCAGATTTCCATGTTCTGACAACAGATGTCTTTTCCTCTTGTTTGGTGCCATATTGGAATGCTTCTCACCACAGATTAAGCACATAGACTGAGGAACATTGTCATTTTCAGTCTGTGTGAAACCGAGACTCAGATGGCTGTCCACATATTGTTGACAAACTTTCATTTTTGGAGATTTGCTTGGGCCTGCTACTGGTGCCGAATTAAATGAGACTTCTCCAGCACTCTGTTCGAACGACGATTCTGGATCGCAACTAGGATTGTCCTCCGTATCATTTGCTGCTCTTGCTCTCATTTTGAAAAGCTATCTAGCCATATTCTACAAATAATAAAAATCTGCTATGCTATTGCTATGCTATGCTATACTGAAATGTTTCTTTGATTGTCTGGGATTCTTCCTGTCACACTTGCCATCCTCTCCTGCCGCACCAGTGTGGTCTGCCACACCCTTTGAGAACCACTGATCTAAAAGCTTGTATAAGCCTCACCAGCTTTCCCATAGAACAGAGATGAGGAACCTGCATCCCTCTAACAATTGCTCGACTACAACCCTCATCACTCCTGACCATTGATCTGGCTAGCTGGCTGGCTGGGGCTGATGGGAGTTACAACATCTGAAAGGCCACTGGAAAGTGGCATCCCCTTTATACCTTTTTACCTTTTCCCAGTCCTTCCCCTGTCTTGCTTATTTCTGGGTCCTAATCTCTGCTGCTTAGTTTGGAGTATGTCAAGGATGGAGGAAGTGGTAGACTCCAGGCAAGATCCTCTTTTTGTCATTCAGTGAGATCATCAAGAGAACAACTAAGTTTGAGTGATAGTCAATTAAGTTTTACTCAGCATAGATCCATTGAAATGAATGAACATGACAGAGTTAGGTCCAATATTTTCAGTGTGTCTACTCTGAGTAACACCTAGTTGAATACCACCCAGTAGATCACTCAGAAAGTTCTGAATCTCCCAAAACAGACTAGCATACATAAAACTATCTGACATTCATAGAGGAGCACAGGAAGGTAGGAACCAAAACTCTCCAAACAAAATGATCAGAGCATGCAAATGTCTTCTCAAACCCCAAATGTCCACCCTAATAACCGAAAACACACTTTTCCAAACCAGCAAAATTTCAGACATAGCAAGTGCTTCCTGGCATATGGCTATGATATATCCTGGTGAATAATTGTCTTGAAGTCCATGAAAATCTGTGCCAGCCTAGATACATATTGGTGAAATTACACAAACCACTAATCTGTGTCCCACCTCTGAGGTTTCAACTCTGCAAACATGGTCAGGCAGCTCTCATGCAGCAAGGGCACTGAAGCATCAAGAGAATCTTCCACCTTGAAACTGATACACTTTTAAAAAAAAGAATACAAAAAAGAATATGGCATACTAATCAGAGATCCTCACACATTTTTGGCTTAGAAGTTGAGTCCTTATTGTAAACTACTGTGAAAATCTCTGTGCTGAGCATGACTAACCTTTGCCTGTATGGTTCCTACCTTAGCTGGAATAAAATTTAGAACTGTAATTATACAGAATGATAGGGTAAATAACCACAGAGCACTAAATGCACAAGTGACTTGTTTAAAACAAGAACAATGCAACAGTGCCTTTGAATCCAAAGAGAAAATTAGACAACTACTGCTTGCAAACTTTGTAGTGAGTCAGTCCAAATACACCTCTAATTCACCAAGACAATGTGAGGAGAGAGTGTTTCATGCCACTCCTCATATTAAAAGCTCGGTGGGAGGGGAAGGAAAACTTGTTGACTTCCCTCTAGTTCAGACCTTCTGGCCCTGCTCCTGACCTCCTGAACGGTGACTTCTGAGCACTGTGTCTGCTGCCGAGTCTGTGCCGTTACTTGCCTGAATAAAGATTTCTTTCTTTCTCATAAGTAAGATCCTTTATCTGCATGTTTTGGACAGGAGCCAGAACAAGCCACTCATAGCTACTATTTTAATTTCCAACAATTCCCACGATATAGTGCCACTTTGGGGTCACTGTGAGAAATCAAAATGGTGGCTCCAAACTTCGCGGCATGTGGGCCCAGGGCAGGCATTAGCTTGGGCCCCAACAGCTGCCCAAAAGTAACCCAAGTTGACGTCAGGCCTGCTGTTCGGATCCACTGAATTAACGGAACTGATAGGTAACTGGAACTTAGCAGATACAACACAGGGAAAACTGAATGGAGCTTCTGGGACAAATGGTCCTCTATAAAAATTAATGCAAATTGGCTGAAAGGCAAGTACTGTCATATAGATTGAAAACAGGCTGAGGTGCATAAACAAAGAGTAATGAATGATAAGCAGCCAGGCGCAGAGTTCACCAGGAAGTATCCAGTGGGATACCAGAGGGATCTGGATTGGATCTGGTTTCATTTAACATCCATATTAATGATCTGGACGAGATGAATAAACAGCATGCTAACTCGGTTTATATACATTGTAGAAGATTATAACAAATTGGAGGTGTTGCAAAAAAAAGTAAGAAAGGAAATAAAACTAAAATCCATACACACCACCACAGTGTGGAGAATCACTACCAAGCAACTGGTGAGACTTAGCGAATCTGAGCTGAAAGTGACAGGATGTGAATGATGCTGAATGTAATTTGGAAACAGGGACATCTGAAAAACGGTTACCCACTGGGAAAGAGAGATTTGGCAGATGGTGGTGCAAAGAGTTCCAGTCCCACTGTGATGGGCAGCAAGCTTGCTATGGAAATTCAGAACAAGGCACATCTCAGGGTGATAAGCCAGAAGGATTCATTGATGAGGAATGAAGAGAATTGACCGGTGAGTGATGCAGTGAATTGATTTATGAAGTACTTGCATCTACAGCAACAGTAGAGGCAGGCCATGTGGCCGTATTCTTCCCTTTGCTTTGCTAGGCCTCAGACACTGATGGAAAGCACTGCCAAGAGAACTTTGCATGGCGCAGTTCATGCACAACAGCACCCACCACAATGAGATGGGCTGTGACTATGACCATATGAAAAAAGTAACATATAAAATAGCAAGACTATGGTTGTTGTTGTTTAGTTGTTTAGTCGTTTAGTCGTGTCCGACTCTTCATGGCCCCATGGACCAGAGCACGCCAGGCTCTCCTGTCTTCCACTGCCTCCCGCAGTTTGGTCAAACTCATGCTGGTAGCTTCAAGAACACTGTCCAACCATCTCGTCCTCTATCGTCCCCTTCTCCTTGTGCCCTCAATCTTTCCCAACACCAAGGTCTTTTCCAGGGAGTCTTCTCTTCTCATGAGGTGGCCAAAGTATTGGAGCCTCAGCTTCAGGATCTGTCCTTTCAGTGAGCACTCAGGGCTGATTTCCTTCAGAATGGATAGGTTTGATCTTCTTGCAGTCCATGGGACTCTCAAGAGTCTCCTCCGGCACCATAATTCAAAGCATCAATTCTTCAGCGATCAGCCTTCTTTATGGTCCAGCTCTCACTTCCATACATCACTACTGGGAAAACCATAGATTTAACTATATGGGCCTTTGTTGGCAAGGTGATGTCTCTGCTTTCTAAGATGCTGTCTAGGTTTATCATCACTTTTCTCCCAAGAAGCAGGCATCTTTTAATTTCGTGACTGCTGTCACCATCTAAGACAAACCTGGCTGCATTAGACCTAGTCCAACTTTGTGCTTCTCAAGAGTGACCAGCCATAGGTTTTCAGGAAGCCGATGTTCTTCTCCAGCAACTAATATTCAATGGCCTGCTGTCTCTGAACATTGAGGTTCACATTCTCAGTGAGTGTGCAAACACACATATACACACATGCATGTACACACACTAATTGTCATAGTCTAATACAGGGGTCAGCAAACTTTTTCAGCAGGGGTCCAGTCCACTGTCCCTCAGACCTTGGGGGGAGGACTATATATTTTGGGGGGGTGAATGAATTCCTGTGCCCCACAAATAACTCAGAGATGCATTTTAAATAAAAGGACACATTCTACTCATGTAAAAACACGCTGATTCCCAGACCATCCGCGGGCTGGATTTAGAAGGCGATTGGGCCAGATCCGGCCCCCAGGCCTTAGTTTGACTACCCTTAGTCTAATAGCTATCACAATACTCTTGAATGTCAGTCGTTATGCATCCAAAGCAGCAGCATCCACAAGGTAGAGGTATCAGCAGTGGAGGAAACCCTATGGGGCGTGGGAGACCCAAATACAAGCCAGTGAGGACTGAGCATGCTCAGAGACCACAGAATGCTGACTGACAGTGGGTGTGGAAAGAAAAACCAAGGAGGAATGGAATGGAGTGTCCTGAACCAATCATCATCTTGAAGCAATCAAAATCATTTAGTTCTTCAGCTCTCGTTGTAATGCCATGTGGTTACATATAATCATTTTTCAGTGTCTTTATAAAGACTTTGACTAATTTTCCTATTCATTAAATGCCACTCAATATCCTCTTTCTTCTGCTTATAAAATAATTCAAGATTAATCACAATTGCTATGCCAAGTCTTTTCATGCATACAATGGTCGCCATAGAGTCTATTCTTTTCAGTGTTCCGGAATGAATGTTTGCTATGTCCAGTACCTAAAAGCAGCTAGTTCTGTAATGTAAAAGGTAGGAAGACACAGGCTCAAGAGGAAATGGAATAATCAAAACCATACAGTTTTATGGAATTATTATTTTCTCCATCAGCATCTTACTGAAAACCACCCAAAGAAGAAGCTTGTGTTATGGTGCAGCATATAAATGCCCAAAATGTAACAAATTAAACTTAATTAAAAAGATGCTGTTGTATAACTGCTGGTCGGAAGTGAGTCATCCTAACATGTTTTTATATCTAGATATATGGGCTTGTATGTGTTCAGCTGAATTGAAACAGTGTAAGAAGAGATTTGTTGTAGCTGTGATCCCAGATATAGCACCCTGGGACCAGCTTTGCAGCTACACCAAAGAGATAAGGAAGTCAGGGACAAGTGAGGCTCCTTCTAATCTTGTTGCTTTTTATGGAAATGCTTTATTTCAGAAATGGCCAGGTTGCTTCTTAAAGCGACAGCCGTCAGCTAATTGAAACAATACGCAAAGAACTCTTAACAGTTTTAAAGAAGCAGTGTTAATTAACATGCTTTGCTGCCATATGCCACAGTGTGGGTGAAGCAGCACAACAACAGATGTTTGGCAAGCCAAGCCTGGAAGGGCAGAAAATAATATGGGTTTCTATTGTTGGTAGCCATGCCATCTGAAAGTGCAAGTCTCAAGAAGACAGTAGCTGCCTCTACGCGCACATTCAGGTACTTTAACTTAGCGGGGCTTTTAAAAAAGGACGTCAACCATACCTCACAGCTCAAATCATGCGGGTGCACAATGGAGGTGGTCCAATGTGGGCAAAGCTTGATTGGGTCAGAACCACCAGATTCAATGGTTAAATGCATTTGCAATTGATTTCTGTCTGTACCATCGAGACCAGAGCCTAACATTATTTAATTGCATGGGTGGCGCTGTGGGTTAAACCACGGAGCCTAGGACTTGTTGTTCAGAATGTCGGCGGTTTGAATCCCCGCGACGGGGTGAGCTCCCGTTGCTCGGTCCCTGCTCCTGCCAACCTAGCAGTTTGAAAGCACGTCAAAGTGCAAGTAGATAAATAGGTACCACTCTGGCAGGAAGGTAAACGGCGTTTCCTTGCGCTGCTCTGGTTCGCCAGAAGCAGCTTAGTCATGCTGGCCACATGACCCGGAAGCTGTACTCCGGCTCCCTCGGCCAGTAAAACAAGATGAGCGTCGCAACCCCAGAGTCGGCCACGACTGGACCTAATGGTCAGGGGTCCCTTTACCTTTACCTTTACTACTGCAGTCTCCTTTTCCTTCTATGCAAGTTAGGGTGGCTGTATACTCAATATGGAGGAAGGTTTCTTTTTAAGAGGGAGAGAGAAGGAACCATTTCAGCACATGCTAATTTCCCCACAAAGCCAATGCTATTACGACAGTGGCATCTATGGTGGTGGGGAAGGTGGAAACTTCCTTTTTGTGCAATAAATAAAGCATCAAGAATCCTGTTCTGTATTAAAATTGGCCATAGAAGAACCTGGCATTCTAAAGCTGTATGTGAGGTTTGCATATAAGCTGCCTGATCCTGTGAAGTTAGCTACCACACACCTAATCCCATTGATTTCCATGGACTTAGGCATTTATTGATTCATTTACTTATTTGTTTATTTGGGCAATTTATATATGACTTATATTTGAACAAAACTCAAAGCTGTTTACAGCATAGTTTGAACTGTCTTAAACAAACAGCATATACAAAAAAATTAGGAAATTTCTGTGTTCTATAAAACACAATTAACAACTGTCATGGAAACTTTCCTTGAGATTCCTGCATTGCAGGGGGTTGGTATAGATGACCCTCGGGGTCCCTTCCAGCTCTACAGTTCTGTGATTCTATATGAAACAGAGAATTCTCTGTGGGATCAAAATTAACATGGCACATAGAAACCAGCTACAAAAATACAAGGAAGATTCCTAATAAATAGAGTAAGCAACTAATCAAGTAAGATATTACAAATGAAAAGCAACTAAAAAGTATAAGTTCAGTTTTTTAAAATAACATGATAGATAATTAGGGGAGGGGAGATTCAACCCATTTCCCAACCACCATACATCAATGTGTCAAAGCAATCTAATTTAATTCCCAGCCCACAGTGTAGCAATAAACACAATGTAATCTAACTGCAGGGAGACTAGGCTAGGTTAATATTTGTACATACGCAGCAGTTCTTGACAACAGATTGCAGTGAGATACAAGGGGCCCGATCCACAAACAGTGCATTGGTTGCAGGTTGAGTACTTCTGGAGCAGGGTGGTGTTGGTTGCTCTGCCTATGGTTATGGCTTTGTTAATTCTAGTGCTTTTAAAAGATGTTATTCATTTTTAACATTGCTCTTCTCTCTTTTTAACGCTGCTCCTTTTAACTTCATAAGTTCCTTACCCAAGTGATCATTGTGGATTGGAAGAGCACTGTAGAAATATTAGATAGATCGATAGATGATAGATAGATGATTAGATAGATAGATAGATAGATAGATAGATAGATAGATAGATAGATAGATAGATATGCTCCAGGGGTTAAAATGAAGAGCCCAGTCTTCAGGAAAGCAATGCCTTTATCCCTGAGTTTACTCATCTGCAGTTCAGCTACAGCTGAATGCCTATCTGCAAGGTGTTTACTGTTGCTAACTGATGGAATTGTAGCTTGGAATGTTTAATTCATAGCAGAACGTGCAGCGTTTGCTCTGTGCAACCCAGCTTTCATCCAATGATGATCGTATAAATAAACAAAGAAATACTCAGAGAAAACAAATCACCAGTCCATCAAAATGCCTGATAAATTAGTTCAACAGTCTGGACTACAGACATATTCAGTGAATCATCATCTTCACCCAGAGTAAATAAATTCAGATTAAGCCAAACTTGATTGAACCCTGCTGAAGTTTGGCACTGGGAACACAATGGATCAGTCTGAAATCTCACATTAGGAACACATAATCTCATAAGATTTATGACTGTTATTGCTCACCACATATGTTTCTAGGTTACTGTTTGCTGTGTTAAGAGTGGGATGCTCAGAGTTTATAAAGGTTTCCTGGTTGTTATATGCTTTAATCGTGTTAAAAGTGTGTGTACTTTGCTTAAGCTCACACACTTTCAAAGGTGGAAAGGAAACTTTAACCTTTGTCACATACTTGAGTCCCAGTCTTTCTCTTGTTTATATCATCGGTTTCTAATCCACAGGACTTTGGGATCAGAATTCTTGTAAACTGGTTTTGGAGCAATGAAAATGTACAATTATCCTGTATACCTGAAGTTTCTCCTGAGGGGAGAGCTAAATTCAGAGACTTGGAGATAATCTTTTAGAACTTGATTGCCCATGAGTGTGTGTGTGTGTGTGTGTGTGTGTGTGTGTGTCCCACAACAGTCTCTGGTTAAATCTGTGTTTCAGGAAAACAGGAACAAACATTGGTGTTCACAGCACATGTTCATTTTGCTGTGGCTGTTATGAGAACCTTTGGAAAAGGCCTAAAATCAGTTGCTTAAACAAAAATGTTTTTATGGGCCCCTGAAAACAGTACAGCGAAGGCACTGGCCAAATATCAATGAGCAGAGAGTTCCAAAGTGTAGGATCAATTCCTTGCAAGTGCAGAGCAAATAGTATGTGGCATTTCTAAAAGTGCCACTTTCCACAAATCAAAGTGGTTGGGTGAGTATAGATGGGGAAAGGTGATCCTTCAGGTAAACAGGTCCCAAGCTGTTAATGCTGGAGGATATTCATTACTCACAAAGGATAATTCATGGCTGAATTATAAGTGTCACCTGCATTAGATATGGCATTGATTCTAGAGGCTTATGTAGGCTTGCATATAAATGTTGTGGTCAAGGAGGAGGTTCAGTTCTAGGTCATTGCAGTCGCTGTGCAGTCACTACTATGGAGAGGCTTCTCCCCTAATAAAATGATACAAGGCTTCAGCTTATACTTTGTTTGAACGTCCTTTGATTACATGCACTATTGCCATTCTCACTGCTCACAGCAAAACCAAACGAAACACCTTGGAGCATGTGCAGAGTCCTAGTCAAACCTAGCTTCTCATACGCCCTGGGCTTTCTGGCCCATGGCTATTGAAAGCTGAGGTGGTATAGGTGGCTAGAGTGCTGGACCAGGACCTGGGAGTTGTTGTAGTTTGTAGTTTAGTCATTTAGTCGTGTCCGACTCTTTGTGACCCCACGGACCAGAGAACGCCAGGCACTCCTGTCTTCCACTGCCTCCCGCAGTTTGATCAAACTCATGCTGGTAGCTTCGTGAACACTATCCAACCATCTCGTCCTCTGTCGTCCCCTTCTCCTTGTGCCCTCCATCTTTCCCAACATCAGGACCTGGGAGACCAGGGCTCAAATCCCCACTCAGCCAAGAAGTTCACTGGGTAACATTGGGCGAGTCACTCAGTCTCAATCTAACCTACCATGCAGGATTCTTCTGAGGATAAAATGTGAAGGAGGAAAACTATGATATTGAAAGGTGGGATATAAATGTAAAACAAACCAACACTGTTTCTATTGAGCTCAGTGGTGGAACATCTGCTTTGCTGGGCTGGGAATCCTCCTCTGCCTGAAATGCAGGAGATCTACTGCCGCTCAGGGTAGGTAATACTGAACTAATGAACCATTGGTTTGGCTCAGTATAAAGTGACATCCTTTGTTCCCATCCATATGGATTGTGCATTATTTACTGGTTGGGTTTTTTTAATCTTCAACCTTTTAAAGTTCAATACTATATGCTGTAACTTGCTAGTATAAGATATCCCCAGAAATATGACTTACAGGTATATCGCCAGCCAAAAACGAGATATACTGACCTTTTAAAAAATACTCTGCAAAACAAAAGCTGCTCAGTTGTGGCCTTCCAGGATTTGCTCCAGCCATGAGCCTTGGCTGGACTTTTCAGCTTCCATTGTGCTTCTGCCTGCCAGTCCTGTTTCTCTTGCAAGGCCTTGAGAAGGTCTTAGAGGACTTGGCAGCACAGCAACATCCCACAAAGTCAACGCTACAGCTCTCTTTCTCTCCAGCTGCAAGGAGAGCTGAAACCATTTCTAAAGGGGGGGGGGCCTTAAAAAAATAAATCCATGATCTCACTCTTTCAATGTTTGAGCAACAAGTTCACAGCAATCAATTTTTACACCAGTGTGGTGTAGTGGTTAAGAGTGGTAGACTCATAATCTGGTGAACGGGGTTCGCGTCTCCATTCCTCCACACGCAGCTGCTGGGTAACCTTGGGCTAGTCACACTTCTCTGAAGTCTCTCAGTCCCACTCACCTCACAGAGGGTTTGTTGTGGGGGAGGAAGGGAAAGGAGAATGTCAGCTGCTTTGAGACTCCTTCGGGTAGTGATAAAGCGGGATATCAAATCCAAACTCTTCTTTCAACATTTAGTTACATTTCCTCTCCTAATGCTAAGTATCTTAGTTTTCAAGTAAAAGCTGCAGATTCCAGTGAAAGCAGTCTCCAAGGAAGGGTCCTTAGATTAGAGTTGACTTTGTACGTGCACAAAGGGATGAAATGCAGCCTGCACAACTTCACCGAATACTGCTTTACCCTGGTGGGAGACTGTGCCACCCTCCTCAACGAAGATGGGAGTGAGAGGATGTGACTGGATTTTGGTGTGACTTTAAAAGCTCAGACTCTCCCTGTCAGAATACTTAAAGGGTCTGTTATTATCTGTACGTGGTAGCGTTTATTGATAACCAGCACCAAGGTATTGCAATTATGTGATCAAAGTAAGAATGAGGTACTTTTGGAACAAAACTAGAACTTTATTTATTTACACTTGATGAGGGTTACAGCTTAATGGCTACCCTATTAAGGTTTGTTTTAGACAAACACTATTTACAGAGAAAATCGAGAACTTTCTTAAAACTCATAACTTTGAACCTGTCTCTGAATAGAATAGTTCCTCCTACAATGACTATAATTTGTGTCCATGCTGCCCCTGACATTGCCTGTCACTGAAGTGATTAATAAACACATATGCCTAACAGGTTTAATTCCCCCACCCACTCATTTGTTAAACTGCACATTATCAGCTTTCCCACTGCACCATTTCCCTGCAACTCCACATTTTGTATCCAACTGCACACTGAGAAAAACAACAGCCAATAATATCCTTGCTGCTGCATTCAGGTGTATCAGAGGATGTTGCCCTGTTGCAGACCCTCCAAGTGTCCCTATTTTCCAGGGACAGTCCCAGGTTTACAGAAGCCTGCCCAGTTTCTCATTTGATCCTGGAATGCTTTCCCTTAGGAAGTCCCTATTTTCATTGGAGAAATGTTGGAGGGTATGGTAGGATGTCCCTATTTCAACGCTGGAAGGTATGGAGTTATGCAACCTCTGAGCCGAGGAGATAAGCAACTATGCAACCTTGAAAAGACATCTGAAGACAGCCCTGTATAGGGATTTTATTGAATGCTTAATGTTTTATTATGTTTTTTCTCAGTGCTATTTTTCTAGAAAAAGAGGTGCTGGAACTCACCACAAACTCACTCTTATTCTCTTATAATAAACCTCACCTGAGAGGTGCTGGAACTGAGGTCCAGTGAGTTTCAGTTGGGAAAAAAGCTTGTGAAATCTCAGAAACACTGTTTTTTAATTATTATTACTGTTACACTACTGCTGCTTCTGCAGCTGCAGGATTAGGGATAGTACAATATCATCTGAGAACAGCAATGCTCTTCTGTTTTCTTTTTCAATTAATAATGATGCTGCTGCATTAAAATAATATACAATGTGACTGTAAGATGGAGTTGTAGAATCTGCAGCTCTCCAAATGTTCTTGGGCTACAACTCCCATCATATCTGACCACTGGCCAGGCTGACCGGGGCTGATGGGAGTTATAGTCCAACATCACCTGAAGGGACACAGGTTCCCTACCTCTGTTATAAGATAAGGGACTGATTGCATCAGGGATGGTTCTGCTGAAATAGGAATCCATCTGTGCACCTAGCCAGCTTGTGGGGGAGCCACAAATAATGTTATGTGATGGGTCGTCCTGCTAACCTTCTTACAGGCATTATTTATGTTATATGGCATTAAGCATCCCCTCAGAGGCATGCATTAGGACCAAGCTAATTGATATTTATAAAGTTCTTTGGAGATCTTGAGCAGGGAGCCACGAGCATTTTGATTCACCCCGGGACCACCTGCCTCGAAAAAGGATGCATTAATTTAAATGCTGCCTGGCCCAGTGCAGCCACCAATCTGATATCACTCCAGGAAATCCACAGAACAGATGCAGCTGTCACATTCAATTTCTCTCTCCCCCCAAAACACAGAGAACAAGGAACTCCTTGAGGTGGAGCAAAATAAAACAAATGGAAAAGGAGCGCATTCAAAGCAGGAGCAGAAGGAAACCCCATTGTTTCACTCTAGCAGCTTATGAAGGTACCACCCGTGCTGCAAGAGAGAGAGTGAGTCATTTTTCCTCCCACAGAGCAAAAAAGACCTGGACTCAGCCCCCTCTTCCAACTCCTTTTTAGCATGTGCATTGGATAGCAGCGTGGCGTGGTGTTTTCACCTTCCCCACGTATGCCTGCATTTTGAAGAAGGGAAACCATTGTCAGATATTCCTTGTCGCAGCTTTTAGAGCTCCCTCACCTTTTCCAATCAATCAGTATCAATCAGTGGGCGCCATGCAGCAGCACCATACATTCATTCCCCTGCCCACCCATTCAGTTATCAGATTGCCTCTTCTTATTCTGTAAATAGAGGTGGGTTTAGGGGAACACAACCAGTTCGGTCGCACTGGGTGTGGAGCCTCGGGGGCACCATAGGGGACACCACAACAACAATGTGGAATGGAAGGTGGGGAGGGATCAGGGGGCACCAAATTTTAGTGTCACGCAGGATGCCCCTAAAATTTGAGATGCCCATGGACTACTGCTGCTGGAAATGCAGGCCTGTGTGCTTTTTATCATATGTTTCAGGCATCTTTCTCAGCATGGGTCACAGTATTCTCCTCAGCATTTCATTTCAATTAAAAAAGAACTATGAAAGTTACTAGCCCTCATTGTTGCTTAAAATAAACAAATGGAGGATGATAGCTGTAATCAACCTCTCCGTAGGGAAAAACCTACTGACATGCCTTGTTTGATTATTTCCACTTGTATCCTCGCCAGTCCCTTGGGGTTTAAGCAGGAATGTTATTAAAATTAAATAGAAAAGAGGGATTTTAAAGTTAAAATACAGATGTCCTGGTTATAAACAACAAGGAAGTATTGAGTGGTATCCAACTAACGCATTCCATTGGCGATTGTGGAATGGAAATCCCCCCCTCTCCACCCTCCATGTGACTCCTAAATCTGTTCTGGGGGTCCCCTCATCACTTTGGAGCAGAACTTAGGAAGCTATATATACAGGGAGAGGAGGGTGAATTCCACTGCACAATGAGAAATCCTTGCCCTGACTAAACAGTTTAGTTGGATGCCACACATTGTTTCTAAAACATCAGAAGCTTTGGCGAAAGTTCCACAAGAGGGTATTGTTGGGAGTAAAGCAACAACACTTGCACTAGGTTACCAGAACCAGGGGGTGGCATCTCAAATTTCAGTGGTGCCCTGTTTAACGCCAAAACTCTGCACCCCTGCCTCTCACCTTCCAATCTGCATCATATTTGCAGTGCCCTCTGAGGCATCCCTGAGGCTCTGCACTCATTGCAACCAATCTGGTCGCACTGCCCCAAATCCAACTGTGGGTATGTTATAGGCAGAAGGACAAGTTGTTGTTTCTCCTTACTGATTCTATCTTGAGTAACACTACCTGTAGATTGCTTTTCTCTTCCTTCCTGGTACTTCATCAGTATTAGTGTCAGACTTTTCTTTTGTTAACATCATAACCTCTGCAATGGCCAGATGTGCTCAGAATTGCTTTGATTGCCAGGAGTAATAAATCTTAAATTCATTTACTCTTGCAACTAGCAGTCTTGCGAGACTCTTTGTTTCTGCACCCCGTTGCTACATACACCAACAGGAATTTCATTTTTGTATTCAACTGATCAGTGGAACTCGCAGCTGCAAGAGGTGGATAAACCCATTTTCAGATCAAACAAGCTCGGGAAAGGGAAATTGTGGTTCGAGGACCCGACCCCCGCGAAGTGAAATGAAGACACAAGGACAAGTGATATAAGGTTGATGGGCTAGAAAAGGCCACAACTTTATTGATTACAGCAATGAAAAGGTATTGGCTTAGGCATTGGATCGAAACAAGTGGGTTTATTCACCAGTAGGTGGAGCCTGTTGATGCTAATCCAACTATAGGCTCACCCCTGCTGTCACCGAGGGTCGTGCCATGGCCTCCCGCCAAGCAGGCATCGGACAGAATACACGACCGCCAGATTCCTTTAACGGAATACCCCTAAAAATTGAAGGCATAGGCGATGGCCACACCTAGCACTTCGACACACAACACATTATTCCAATGCCTAACCTACCCACCAATACCACAAAAGTTGTGACGATTGCTACGAGGTAGGCGAAAAAACCAAAAAGCCTAATGCCAAATGGAAAAACTCCTACCAGGCCCCCCGGGCAACCAGGGCGACCAACCTAAGGTCCATAGCAAGGCCAATGACCTAAGCCCTAACTAAAAGGGAGTGGAGGGTGGGTGACTTGCGATGGGACGTTGATGAAGAATGAGGCCAGGGAGAGGCTGGCACTGCAGCAAAAGGCTGCTGAACACGCCCCCTCCACGGCACCTGGTTGGGTGGCCATCGGGGGGGCGTGAGTGCCAGCCAGGTGAGCTGGAGGCAGGGGGCAACGCCCCCTGCTGGGCGGTGCTCGGGCTCCCGCCCACAACCACTCCCCTCTCTTTCAGGGAGGAGAGTCTTTGCTATATGACTGATGATGAGCAAGTTTCAAACTTAGGGCCTGCAGTAATGGAGTATTCCGAAACACACTCCACAGCTCAGCTGGAAAAAACTGCACACGAGGAGATCACATTGCAGGGATGAGAAACAATTGCTTTGTTTGAGACTGCAGTAAAGAATAACTCTCTGAAGTTGCCTTTATTGTGCTTGCGCTGTGTTAGCATTTCTATAGCAACTGCATGCTTGCATCTGTCTGATTCCTTCCTTCCTCCTCAAAGAAAGCAAAAGGTGAATTCAGCAGCAAAGTTTACTGCTTAATTAGAAAGATGTGTCTGAACCAACAGGTGTGCACTGGAGTCTGACTCCAAGGACCGGTTACGTGGACATTATGATGCAAAGCATACGAGATTTGTGCTATCGGGAGAAGAAGGCAGATCGCAGCAAGGTTTAGAGACCTATTCTTGAATGTAATTCAGGTTTACAGTGCAAAAAGCACTGTGTTGTAAGAGCATTGTGGATAATGTGGTGTCCACACTGACTGCCAGGGGCTCTGCAGGATTTCAACCAGATTAACTTCCAGCCCTGCCTGGAGTTGCTTGGGATTGAACCTGAAACCTTCTGCACGTGAAGCAGGTGAACTATTTTACAGGAAGTGCAAGTCAGCCTCTTGTGCATTGTGGATTTCCGAGCAGATACTTACAGAGGCCTTTCATGGGCATCACAAGAGGTATTAGCAGAGCACCACTAGAGCGAGCATCAGCCCAGAGTGTGCCTGGTTGCTCTACTCAATGCCATCAGATTATACAATCTGATTCTCTCCCCCGGGGATAATTAGGAAATAATATTCTTCATCACCACGCCTTCTTCTTTTTCCATCACCAGCTAGAATTATCTCGCTATGGATCGAAATAGATTGAAACTAGAAAACAAAGCTGTCATATCCACAATATGCAATTAAGACATTTCTAGGTAAAGACCAAAAATTCCCTCTGCTATTTAACACTCTTCTGAATTTAGAAACTGATGCTCATGTCAAAAATATGAAGAGAGAAATGAGAAGTCAGCTCAGCTATTCCGCCCGGAGTGAAGGGTTTGAATTAGCTCGGGTATTTTTTTCACAGTTACAGAGAACAACTTGCACATCCCAATCCTCCCTCTGCCCCCACAACTGCATTTCTTGAGAGACAGAGGCGTGTTAAGCGCACAATAGCAAAAAGAGAATCCCAGTGAAGAATCTTTGTGTTTTATGGAATTTATTGTAATGTAGATTGTAATCTTAATGAAATCAGCCCTGAGTGCTCACTGGAAGGACAGATCGTGAAGCTGAGGCTCCAGTACTTTGGCCACCTCATGAGAAGAGAAGACTCCCTGGAGAAGACACTGATGCTGGGAAAGATGGAGGGCACAAGGAGAAGGGGGCGACAGAGGATGAGATGGTTGGATAGTGTTCTCGAAGCCACAAACATGAGTCTGACCAAACTGCGGGAGGTAGTGGAGGACAGAGGTGCCTGGCGTGCTCTGGTCCATGGGGTCACGAAGAGTCAGACACGACTAAACGACTAAACAACAACAACAGATTGTAATCTCCTTGCTGGAAGGGACCTATAATGACATTTTTAAAAGCATAAATGGTGCTGTAGTAATAACATGCCACCACAGAGATTATTGCTGCTGCTATTTGATTCCACCCCCTAAAGGAATTTCAGTGGCTGTACACTAATAAATTATTTGATGTTACCATGATCCTATTGGCTAAAATCAACAACCCCACACAGCAGTAATGGGGGAATCTGTGGTCCTCCAGATGTTGCTGGACTCCAGCTCCTGTTGTCTGTCCATGATGACTGATGCAACATCTGGAGGGCCATTACTGCTCTGTGGGGTTGTTGAGCTCTATCATAGAGGATGCAATACAGGCCCAGGTATTGAGTATGTTTAGCAGTACCAGAGGCACCATCTTCTTGACGTCGCCTGCACAACGTCATGAGGAGCAAGGGGGTGTTGCCAAAAGCCCTCTGAACTTTGGGGGGGCCTAGTCCCCTAAAAAATAATAATGCCTTGGCCCCTAGGAGCTGGAGCATATGAACAGCACATGTGTTATAGTGTTGCTTGCAGAAGTCTCTGTGGAAGCATATTATTATTATTATTATTATTATTATTATTATTATTATTATTACTAAGGTATAAGGTAAAGGTAAAGGAACCCCTGACCATTAGGTCCAGTCATGGCTGACTCTGGGTTGCGGCGCTCATCTCGCTTTATTGTCGAGGGAGCCGGCATACAGCTTCCAGGTCATGTGGCCAGCATGACTAAGCCACTTCTGGCAAACCAGAGCAGCGCACGGAAACACTGTTTACCTTCCCGCCAGAGCAATACCTATTTATCTACTTGCACTTCGACCTGCTTTCTAACTGCTAGGTTGGCAGGAGCAGGGACCGAGCAACGGGAGCTCACCCCGTCGCGGAGATTCGAACTGCCAACCTTCTGATCGGCAAGTCCTAGGCTCTGTGGTTTAACCCACAGCACCACCTGCGTCCCATTACAAAGGTATAATGGTCCACAGATCAGGATGGGGACTGCAAGAAGGAGCTCATGTCTAGACCTATCCAGTAACCCTTTCAGAAGAAGAAATTCTGCTCCTGTAAAGAGGGCCTGTCAATTGTTTTCTCTCTGGGAGCAGCTCAGCAATCATCATTGCCGCTCTGCCGCACTTGTGGGCATTCTACCAGCTACAGATTGGATTGTCCTTGTGGAGGGCATGCCTGGCCTATTTTCTCATATGCTGGCAAGTGCCTCTTGGGGGGATGTTTGCAATTCAGGTCCAAATCCTCAGCAAAGTTTTTATTGACGATAGTAAGGCATACTGCATATATAAAAACCCAAAATGTCAATGCTGATGTCAAACTTGTCATCGTCCCCTGTCAAAGTGCACTGGATGTCTAAGGTCTAGTCTAGTGATTCAAACTGCTACATCTGATCAGAATAAGAAAGAAGAAAAAGTAGGCAGAGGCCTTAGACACACTAATGAATAATAGAGTTTTAACACCCTGTATAGAGTATCACTTTAAGGCTATTAAAAGTATTTCAAACCCTGGCTACCAGTCTCCACCCGTTCTCTCCGTTTCTCATTTATCCAATCTTAAATTTAGTTATTCACACTTCTACATCAATGTGCAAATTTCTTTTTTAAAATCCTCCTGAAATTTCTCCAGCATTTTATTGTGCATTTCTGTTTGTACAGTTTTGACTAATACACACGTTTTTGCAAGCAATTTCTCTAAATATAATGCATTTTTGCTTGCTATTTTCACACACACACGCACACACATTTCATTCCTTCCCCTAATATGTGCATTTTTGTGAACAATGGTTGGTTGGCGAGCAGCAAATTTCAGATAAGTGAAAATTTTGAAGGATGGCTGCATTTCGGGTCTCATATAGTTTCAGAAAGTGTGAATCTGATAAATCCAGCTTTAAGTGTGAACCAAATCTATTTTCTCCCGCATCCCCCATCACCTGCAACTCCCACCAACCCTGGCCATTAGTCAGTGTGGCCAGGGCTGATGGGAGTTGGAGTCCAGCAACATCTGGAAGGTTGACTGCCACTGGACTAGAGAGACCTGGGTTCAAATTCTGACTCAGCCATAAAACTAACATACAGGGTGACCCAGAGCCAGCAACTATCTTTCAGCCTAGTCTAGCTCATAGGTTTGCTGTTTAGATAAAAGCAGGGACTATTTATGTTGCTCTGACCTTGGAAGAGGGGCAGATTAAAAATGCAATCAATAAATCCAAAATGCTCTGCTGAAGATCATTGCTTTCCCCCCCAGCAGGTGTTCTCAGACTACCCCAGTGAGCTCTAAGATGAGAAACATTTGTTCAGTCCTCTCCAGTTGCACAAACACAAACACTTTGATTGCCAGAACTTTCAACGGTGAGCCCAGGAAGGGACCTGCCAAGGCAAATGCATCTGGATTGTAACCACATGGGCTCACGGAGCGCTTACAGCTCAGGGGCTCTTAGGTAGGAGTATAGTAATGAACCTGTTTTCCAAAAAGAAAGCCGTGAAGCTAGCTGGGGGCAAGCTCCATTGAAGTCAATGGGCCTCGCTTCTGAGCAGACTGTAAGAGATTAGCCCAGTGGACCACAGCATTATTGGTTTGGGTAAGGAGAATAGGAAAGTGTGAGGAGGGGGGAAAGGGGGCAGACTACTAAGCAATTTCCAGTGTAAGTATGACTGTTGAATGTAAGCTTTGCCATTCCTGCTGCACAATCAGTGTATCGGTCTGATCTCCCTAATGTGTATTCCGCTTGTGAAGGACGGAAAAGAGATATGACTCATGGCAGGAGGAGATGCACAAAGAAAGGTCACTGTACGTCTAGATAATTTACAAAGAAGATATGAGTCTGCTCTGATACATGCAAACAATTTCACCAACTTTATCCGAATAAACACAAGGCCCCAGGGTGATTGCAGACAGGACTGGATCACATGCATTGCTTGCCCAATCCACTGTTTCTTTGTTTGTTTGTTTGTTTGTTTGTTTGTTTGTTTAGGGAGTGATGCCCCACCCCTCAGAGAACTTCCCAGGATAGCTTACAAAAATCTCTTAACAGAATAAAATAAATTAAAACATACGGAAATGTACAAAAGCCACAGTGTACAAGCCAAGATAAAATGAATCAGTTTGCATTGAAAAGCTTGAGAAAGTGAAAAATGAAGTATTTTCCTGGTGGTGAAATGACAGGCAGCCAGGTTGTGTATCCACAGCAGTGACCCAGAGGAGGAATGACTGCTGGGAGGAGCACAGAGAGAAGAAACACCATGGTGCATCTGCAGCGGCACAACTGGACACCTTCATCTGCCCCAGCTGCAACAAAACATGCCTCTCCTGTATCGGTCTCTACAGCCACAGCAGGTGCTACAACCTTCCAACAGTTTACCTTTACCCTCATAGGCATATCCAACAACAAACTTTCCTAGGGACAGCATTCCACAACCAGGGTGCCACCACTGAGAAGGTCACCTTCTTCCCATGGTGGAGGACTGAGTATGCTCACTTCTTCCTCTGTACACATAGCATATGGGGTATGGGCACTCAAATATCATGCTAAAGAGGTGACATTCCGGACTATATCTGTATTGGGGTTGTGGAGGGAGATTATGGGTGCTTTTATTGTTAAATCTTGTCAGGATGTTTTAGGGGAAATGACTCATAAATAAATAGTGTGCGTGTTTTTTAAAGGCATGCACACACCTCTACTTCCAGCATGAAATGTTTCCAGAGGGGCAGCCCCACAAGTCTCTTGCAGCAAAAACAACAGAGGCGGTCTACTTGATCCAGCTGTGCACTTTTTATGTTCTATTGTGCATCTGGTGAGATGTTAAACCAAGGTGACATCCACACAAGACATTTAAAGAACATGACTTTCCTCTCAAAGAATCTCAGGAACTGTTGTTTGTTAAGGCCACTGGATATTGTAGCTCTGCAAGGGATAAACTACAGTTCCCAAAATTATTGGGGGTGAGCCATGTGCTTTAAGTGTCTGGTGTGTAACGAGCCAAACAATCTTGTCTCACCTTCAAAGCTAGCACTATGTTTATAGCATAAGCCTCCACTAACTACACCCCTCTTCCTGCAAGGCATCGGGTAGGGTCTTTCTTTGTCAGGCAGATGGGCAGAAATTGTATGGCAGGCAGAAATTCAATTGATTAAGCCTTTTCTGGTATGGAAATACAGTGATGGAAAACTCTTCACCTGTTGATATTTTTTCTGTCAGACATCTTATGGCACATGTGTAGTCCCCAACCTATTTTGGGATCTTACATCCCACCTGTATAAAAAGAACACAAATGCACACATGACCTGAAGGGTATGCAAATTTATTCAAATTTATACCCTCTTTTGCAACTGAGGCAGAGAAACTAATCCATATACTAGGTCTAGAAAATCCTGCTGAACTCCCCCTGCTCCTCTCATTTTGGAGAGTGGGGGACCTTGACCTTTACCCCAAAATCCTGCCCTAGCAACACTGCTGATCCTGGTCCATGACATTTTTCTGCTAAAATTACTCTCATCTGCCTGGTTTTTTTGGGGGGGAGGAGGTATGACAGCTGTTTCTCCAAAATAAAGGTTATGCACTCATTTTTAAACAGGTTTGCCCCTCATTTATACCACTTGTGAACAATATTCATCCTGTTACAGCAAGAAAGGCCACAGAACTATAATCAAATTCTAGGCAACAAAATATTACCACTAATGATCTGTGTAAGCCAACTCTGTGAAAATGCCTTATTAATGTGAAAAGCAGTCGTTAGCAATTTCTACTATTAACATACCAATGAGCCTGGAGACTTGCTTTCTCAAGGAAAGGACATAGTACTAGATGGTGGGCATGGCCCAACAAGTTCTGCTGAATCAAGGAACATAGTAGTTTAGCCTTCTCCCCCAACCTGGTACTGTACAGATGTTGAACTACAACTCCCATCAACCCTGATCATTGGTCATGCTACTGGGGCTGATGGGAATTGGAGTCCAAAATATCTGAATAGTGCCAAGCAGAGAAAGGTGGTATAGTCCAACCTTTGTCAACCTGGCACCCTCCAGATGTTTGGGAGAACAGCTCCCATTATGCTGGCTGTGGTTGATCAGAGCTGTAATTGTAATGATGATGATGATGATGATGATGATGATGATGATGATGATAGAGCAGTTGAATCTCACTTTTCAGCCAAAAAGGTGCCCAGAGTGGCTTAAGGGTAAAGGTAAAGGGGACCCCTGACCATTAGGTCCAGTCATGACCAACTCTGGGGTTGCGGCGCTCATCTTGCTTTATTGGCCGAGGGAGCCGGCATACAGCTTCCAGGTCATGTGGCCAGCATGACTAAGCCGCTTCTGGCGAACCAGAGCAGCGCACAGAAATGCCGTTTACCTTCCCTCCGGAGCAGTACCTATTTATCTACTTGCACTTTGATGTGCTTTCAAACTGCTAGGTTGGCAGGAGCAGGGACCGAGTGTTGCAGGGATTCGAACCGCCCACCTTCTGATCGGCAAGTCCTAGGCTCTGTGGTTTAACCCACAGCGCCACCCGTGACCCCCAGAGTGGCTTACATACCACCAATTAAAGCAAGACAGTTCCTGCCCACAGGCTTACAAGCTAAAACAAATGACACACATGGGGAAAGGGGCAGGAAGGGAAGAGTGGGAGGGAATAAGAACTCAAATACCAATTCTTAAGCAGGCAGAGTTCAGAGTGCCTGATGGAGCTGGTCTGTCACAGCAGAACTGCTGGAGTGAGCCCTGCTTCCCACCTCTCCCGCTAAGGGAGAGATGTGGTGGCATTTTCTATGGAATGTTTTTGTAATCCAAAGCATCCTGAGGGCACCAGATAGGCAATGACTGGTCTAATGCGACACCCTTACAACAGTGACCAGACAAGTATCTCTGAGAAGCTGATACCTTCCCAGTTTTGTGTCTCAAAAACATCTGTGATTGGCATAGGCTGCCTCTGAACCTGGAGGTCAGACACTTTCCCCGCTTAATATGCAGCATCACCACCTACCCACAGGCACCTGAACATCTGGCTGAACATCTGGTGGTAGTGTGATGGCTTACACACAGAGAGAGAGAGAAGTGAATAGGAAAGGTGGCTAGCCGGTGTCCCAAGTGTGCGGACTACCTCTGAATGCACAAGGATTGTGAGAACAGCGAACTCACTGGAGAAGGAAGGGAGAACCAGGAGCCGTTGTGAACCAGCTGCCAATCCGTTTCGGCAAGGGTCCATTTCTGAAAACGGACTAGACACTCGCGGATCTCCCTGCTAAGACGGGAAAGCATTGCAAAGCAGGCAATTTCTGGACACGGAAGCGTGACTCGCTGGCTCTGGGGCGTCAGCGCGATGGGCTCGATCGCCACTGAGGGCAAGAGAGCTTCATGCTGTGATGAAAGCATTGCTCATGACAGATACTCTTATCTATACAGAAGGAGGCTGGCATCTGTGGCAGAGCTGTGTGTAGGTGGGGGAGAGGAAAGGCACCCCCCTCCCCACACTCAGGCAGGAATCGGTTCCCCTCGCACACGTACGGACTGGCTGCCTTGCCTGCCCGCGCCCTATTTTTCCCCACCATCGATGCCCGCAGGCGACGGGTCTTCTGTCGGTCAGCTCGCCAGCACAACACGCCCATTCCCTGCCTGCGCGCAGATCGAGTGAGCGCCCATCAGATAGTATCGCCTCGTTGCTAGCAGTGCCATTCGCAGTCCCGTCCCTTCCCGTGGCCCAGGAGCACGATGTCTTTGCGAACTTCGACCTTTAGAGCAAAAAAGGTGTAGGGGGGGATGTTGACTGTAGGTATTGTGGATTATGATTATGATGACTATTAGCAATCTGCACGGGGATGTGGGGTTAGGGGAGACAGGTGGGTAGGTGGGTGGTGGCTGCAGTCGCTCTAGAGCGATCGGTCCCATTCAGTCCCAAGACACGGAGCCAGGCTAGTTTTTGTGCACGCGGAGCCCCTGCAAAACCTGCCTTCCCTAAGAAAAGGTGTACATGGAGCGCATCGCTCTGTGGATCCCCTCCTCAGGTACCTCTCAACTGCAGCCCGACCGGAGGAAGAAGCAGGCGGCGCCCACCTTGGGTCGGGGTGCGGGGAGGCGTTCAATCCTCAGGCAGGGCTTGCCTGGAAAGTGTGGGGGGATGCCGGTGGTCGCCATGACTGCTGCTGCTGCAGCAGCTGCCGCCGCCACCGCCGCCTTCAACTGAGTCGGGAGGCGCGGCTGGAGAGGAGCTGTCCATTCAGCACCACGGCTCCGCGGCTTCGCTCTTGGTAGTAGCTCAACTCTCGGGCGTTGTAGGCGCTCCAGGATGTGAGCAACGCCCGCTGACACCTTCTCCGGGAAAGGGGCTGTCTGCCTACTTCCATCACACAAAAGGTTAGGCGGCGGATCGGTTCCTGGAGCCAAGACATCTTCAGCCTGGATGAAGGACCCCGCCCCAGCGATGCTCGAGTGGTGCTGGGGGAAGTTTCACGCTCCCAAACGGGGTCGCAGCAGCAACAGCAGCTCTTGAGGTAAACGGGGGTATGAGTATTTAAAGGGCGGGGGTTCCTATTTTGGTCGAACCTGGGGAGTTGGCCGTCGGAAACCACTGTCTCTCCTCGCCCTTTGTTATGATGGAGAGCGAGAGAGACCCGCACGCTTACTAAGAGGTATCTGGGAGGTAAAGCGAAGGAAGCAAGAGAGGCTTGCCTTCACTCCACTCGCCAGCGCTACAGACTTTGGGGGAAGACGCCTGCTAGTCTGTCACCTGGAGCTGTTTTGGCTGCCCATCCAACCATTAAAATCCATGCCCTATTTCCAGCAGCTCCACTCTTGCTAAAGGAGGGGCTGTGGCAGTCAAGGGCTATGCATGGTATTGTGCCAGTTACAGCACTGCCAGAGGATGTGCACGGAAAGAAAAAGAGGGGAAAGGGCCAAGGAACCACAGGGTGTCCATTTGTGGATTTAGCACTCATTAAGCGATCCCCTCACCTGTAGTGGAGAACAAAAGCTACACCTTAAAGAACGGAGCCTCTTTGTGGTAATCTGTTAATATGTGTGGGGTGCTTTGGATGTAAGACTATTTTTCGACCCAAATTAAACACAAAAGGGTGGGGGTAGGAAGAATTAAGAATCCCCTCACTACTGGATAACACTGAATGCCTCCTTTAATTATTCCATAGGTCTTCTCTCCCTGCCCCATATAGATTTGGAAGACACTCACTATGACAGGGCTGAGTCTGAGGGATTTATCAGAGGCTGATTTTGAAGACAGTGAAATCAGCATCAATGTCGGAGGCTTTAAGAAAAAGATGAGATCCAACACATTGTTGAGATTCCCTGAAACGAGGCTGGGTAAACTGCTGAGCTGCAATTCAAAGGAGTCGATTCTAGAGCTTTGTGATGATTACGACGACACTAAGAACGAGTTCTACTTTGACAGGAACCCTGAACTTTTCCCTTATGTGTTGCATTTTTATAACACTGGAAAGCTGCATGTGATGGGTGAGCTCTGCGTGTTTTCCTTCAGTCAGGAAATCGAATATTGGGGAATCAATGAATTCTTTATTGATTCTTGCTGCAGTTACAGCTACCATGGGAGGAAAATGGAACCAGACCAAGAAAAATGGGAAGATCACAGTGATCAGGAAAGTACCACCTCTTCCTTTGATGAGATCTTGGCCTTCTACAATGATGCTGCTAAGTTTGACAAGCAACCCTTTGGGAAAGTCAGGCGGCAGCTGTGGTTAGCTTTAGACAACCCTGGCTACTCTGTCTTGAGCCGAATATTCAGTGTCCTCTCCATCGTGGTTGTTCTTGGATCCATAGTAACCATGTGCCTCAACAGCCTCTCAGACTTTCAGATTGTTAATAGCAATGGGAACTCTGAGGAAGACCCTCGATTTGAAATTGTGGAACATTTCGGTATTGCGTGGTTCACTTTTGAGCTGGTGGCAAGGTTTGCCGTGGCCCCAGACTTCTTGAAGTTTTTTAAGCATGCACTCAATCTAATTGACCTAATGTCCATCCTTCCATTTTACATCACTTTAATTGTTAACTTGGTGGTGGAAAGTAGCCCTGCTTTAGCTAATTTGGGTAGAGTAGCCCAAGTCCTGAGACTGATGAGGATATTCCGTATCTTAAAACTTGCACGGCACTCAACAGGCCTTAGATCTCTTGGAGCCACCCTCAAGTATAGTTACAAGGAGGTAGGGCTTCTCCTGTTATACCTATCTGTTGGAATCTCTATATTCTCTGTAGTGGCTTACACAATTGAAAAAGAGGAAAACAGGGCCCTGGAGACCATCCCTGCTTGCTGGTGGTGGGCTACAGTTAGCATGACCACAGTTGGTTATGGAGATGTTGTCCCAGTGACCACGGCAGGCAGGCTGACAGCTTCTGCATGCATCCTAGCTGGCATCTTGGTAGTGGTCCTCCCTATCACACTCATTTTCAACAAGTTCTCCCACTTTTACAGGCGCCAAAAACAGCTAGAAAGTGCTATGAGGAGCTGTGATTTTGGGGATGGGATGAAAGTTGTCCCTTCAGTCAACTTAAGGGACTACTATGCCTACAAAGTTAAATCTCTTATGGCCAGTCTCACAAACATGAGCAGGAGCACCCCAAGTGAACTAAGTCTGAATGATTCACTGCATTAGTCTCTGGTTCTAAGACCAGTTTGCATGATGGAAAACCAAGAGCTGTACTTATGTGTGTTGTTTTTCCTCACCCCGGCATCTAATATCATCAATTAAGCACCATGGGCAGGTCCACATAACCATTCTTCCTCCACCACCATCCTTTTTTTGGCAGTAATCTTTCAGTAGCAATTCATATGCACTTGAGTCTTGTGAATGGTTCATCGTACATTCGGATTTAGAGACAACATGCATTTTGAAGTTTGTTCAGCTTGTGCTAGCTTGCAATTGGAAGTGGTTGAACCCATCACAAAGCCATGGTGCACATAAATACCATCACATGCAAAGGGCCACCTAATGGGAAAAATGGTTGTGGGAATACACTTACTTTGGCAATTGTGAAGAATATAAAGTTTACTTACAGAACGATACGTGGTGCATTTTCATCTAGCTACATAGAAACAGCCTCCTGGTTTTTCTATGCAGCTGTATTTGTCTCCATGATGTGTAGTGCTGGTGATGTTGAGCTTCTTTGTCACATGCATATTTTGCTTTGGAAGTCCTTGTGAGAGAACCGAAAAGAATATTTCCAGGAAGACTACAGAAACAAATCACCTGCAAAGCTGGAAATGTGGCTATCCCAGTTCCATGCACGCTTGTGATACAGTAAAAAGGCCAGACAGTTAAATCACTCCTTTGTTTAAGGCCATTATAAAGCAGCTATAACACCCAGATTGTATTTCCAAAACCACTTGCCGCTATCATACTTTACTAGTTAATTGAGAATTCACTTGGGGAATCACTGCCCGTTTATGAGAAGTAAAGCTGTTGTAACCATAATTGTGCAGCTTCAATTGAGTTTGATTATTCTGAAGAAATGGGAAGCAATTTTCAGCAACCCCTACTCTAAAGTGTGATAGAATATTGGGAGAGAGTGACAGAATGTTGGGGATCGATCAATAAATAGACAGACAGAATGATTTCCAAGACCAGTAAGTGCATATTTTTATTTCTTCTGGGTGTCATTGATAAGACTCTCGTTCACAGGAACTGATCTGTGATGACAGATTTCAAAAAGTTATCTCCCATCAGCTCCTGCTCCTGAAACATGCATTAGGCCACCCTCTCAAAAAGAGCCTTAAAAAGAAAGAAAGAAAATACCCACTTTTGTGCTGAAGGAAATATTTAAGGCCTAATCTCCCTAGACATCAGAAACTGATACCAACTCTTAACTTCAGTATAATCTTTCATGCTCAGAATTTACATCTCTCTCTCTCTCTCTCTCTCTCTCTCTCTCTCTCACACACACACACACACACACACACACACACACACACAATGTCTGAGCTAAGGGATCAACATTAGAAGATATTCTTACAGCTGACTAGTAAAAAGAAATACACCAAATCCAGTGGTAAAGGCAGCAATGTAATATGCAAGCTGACAACGTGAATGGCTTTAAAATAGATTAGACAAATTCATGGAGGATAATGTTATCAGTGGCTACTAGCTATACTCTGCCTCCACAGAGTATTGTGGACACAATCCTCTGCTTTCACAGTGGGAGGCATATACTTCTGAATACCAGTTCCTAGAAACCACAGAAGCAGAGAGTGCTCTTGAACTTAGGTCCTGCTTGCTGGTTTCCCACAGGTGTTTGGTGGTCAACCATTGTGAGAGCAGGATGCTGGACTAGATGGGCAATTGGCCTGATTGAGCAGGCTTTTCTTACGCTCTTTGTTTCTGAGAGGGAGCCACAGGTTCCAGTGAGAAGGATGGAGAGGACACATTATATTTTAACATTTGAATGGGAGGCCATTTCCTAAGGGGACCTAAATTCACGTTCAGGAGGCTTACTATGAAACAAATAAACCATACCCATAAAGAGAGCACACATCTCTACTCAAATGTGACACCCACTGAGTTCAATGGGGCTTGTTTCCAGGTAAGGGTTATAGGACTGTAGCCTCAAACAATTATCTCAAGCAAGGGTTCCCAAACTGTTGTCTATGGACCACCACTGGTCCACAAAGTTCATTCAGGTGATCCACAGTAAAAAGACAATAAAAAACATACAGCATCTAACACAGAACATTACAATTGCTACAACTGGCAGAAAAACAATTGACTGGTCGTCCAAGACCCTCAGCATTTTACAAGTGGTCTGAGGGCAGGGGGGAATTTGTGAAACCACTGATCTAAAAATTCTGGCTGAAGGAATCTAACTGATCTCTTAGGGGAGGTGGTTCCACACTACAGTTTCATAATATATATGTTGGCCAGTCCTACCATTAGACAAAGTGAGTCATGCTCCCAGCCATTTTCCTCTGCTAGAGGAAATGGCATATGCTCCATGATTTGTCTTGCCACTGCCACCATCCTCTTAGAGGATATGGAGGATGCTATAAGCTTACCAATGATGAAACAAGATTCAAGTGCCGGTCAAGTCAGCTTTTGTACAAGGAAAGGAGAGAGGAAACCATCTTGTCCTTTGCCTCAGGCAGCAAAATATTTTGGGCCAGCCTTGCACATACACAAGGCTAAAGAGATGTTGGCACTACGCTTTGAGTCCATGCTTTCACCAACCCAGAAGTTCATTTCCAAGTTGAAAAATGCTGTGGCCTTCTCAGCTGGTGGCCCTCTCTCAGCCTGCGACAGCGTTCAAACCATATTAGATGAGCATTCAACTAGATTGAAAGTTGTTTGCATTGTATGGGAGTCTGGGTGGTCTCAGAGAATGTTTAATGCTAAATAGTCCAGCACCATACATTGCGTGGAAATAAGTCTCACTGATTTCAGCAAGACTTATTTCTACATCATGGACACATCGTCAATCTGGGGAATAAATTCTTCTGCACACGAACACACTTCCAAAACATCCCCCAACTCTGAAGTGACTCTTACCAATATGTGTAATTCTGGGTGCTTATCAGAATCCTTGCAGAGCTTTGGATCATGGTGCAAGATTAGGCAGCTTTCCTATTTAAGAACTTGTGTTAAAAGGACTGAGTCACTACTCCTGATTACTCCTATTTCTAATCAGGTGCAGAAGTGTGGTGTGATTTACCCTCCAATGTGGCAGGATCATAGAGTCTGCCAGTTTACCAAATGGTTTACATGAACATTATGGTAAGGCTACTACTTGTTAAATGATTGTGTGTAGTCACAAAAAAGAATGGTCCTACTTGTGATTTGTTGGATTTAGTGTTTTGATAGCTGCCTTGGACCGTGTCAAACCACATGCCCTTCCAGCTCAGTTATTTGTCTACTCTGGCAGTGGTTCTCCAGGGTCTCAGAGAAAGTATTTCCATCAGGCGCCGCCTGATTCTCTT
Organism: Podarcis raffonei; assembly: GCF_027172205.1. Classification (NCBI taxonomy): domain Eukaryota; kingdom Metazoa; phylum Chordata; class Lepidosauria; order Squamata; family Lacertidae; genus Podarcis; species Podarcis raffonei. Next base: position 24,161,250 of record NC_070608.1, on the reverse strand, counting down.
AAAAATGGAAATGCCAGAGATTGAGCCTGGGACTCTCTGCATGCCAATTGTGTGCTCTACCCACTAGGGTAGGATCTCTCCTTATTTATGCCTCTGTATTAAAAGTCAATACATTCATCAAAGTAGAAAGACTTGCATTATTTACAAATTAAATCTTTCCCAAGCCATGTCCTCAGAAGAAAAATGTGAGTGAGAGATCGGGGTGAAATAATTGAGGGCATCGGGAATTATCCTGAGGCAGCTGGAGGTTAAATGAGAAGTTTGTGTTTCTGATTCCCCCCCCCCCTAAGAAATCCTAATCCCATTTTACCACTGAAGGGTTGAATTGAAAGTGTATATAAATAATACAGCAGGTAGAGTTTTAGTACAGTATATATGGGTTATATACTGACTAAGCCAACCCAGTATATAACCCATATATACTGGGAAAGTTTGGTCAGTAGAGTATGAGACTCTATAATAATAATAATAATAATAATAATAATAATAATAATAATAATTTTTATTTTTATTTATACCCCAGCTCCCAACAAAATATTAAAAACATGATAAAACATCAAATATTAAAAACTTCCCTAAACAGGGCTGCCTTCAGATGTCTTCTAAAAGTCAGATAGTTGTTTATCTCCTTGACATCTGATGGAAGGCTGTTCCATAGGGTAGGTGCCACTACCAAGAAGGCCCTCTGCCTGGTTCCCTGTAGCTTCACTTCTCACAGTGAAGGAACCGCCAGAAGGCCCTCGGAGCTGGACCTCAGTGTCCAGGCTGAACAATGGGGTGGAGATGCTCCTCTTAATCTCAGGGTCATGGGTTTGGGCCCCACATAGGGCAAAAAAATCCTACATTGCAGTGGGTTGGGCTAGATGACCCTCAGGGTCCCTTCCAACTCTATAGTTCTATGATTCTAAATGATACATACTTGAATTATCTGACCTGGGCCTCATCTAGATGTGTGGAAATTGCCAAAATCCTTGTGGCAAAAATAATGACCACTTACCGGCTTGAACCCAGGAGCGGCAACTGCGATGCGGTTCAGCAGTCAGGAGTCGGGGGTGGTTCCCTGGTCTTCCCGCACAATTGATGGATGATGTCAAATGCAAAACAAAAAACTCCCTGGATTCTTAAATCCAGTTAAAAAAATTAAAACCCCTTAGATTTTTCCTCACTGCTGTTTTGGCCAATGGCAAGAATTAATTTCTTTGGTATTAAAACAAAAAACTCCCTGGATTCTTAAACCAACTATCCTTTTAACTTCTAGCCCAAAGGAGTTGCAAGTTCCCTCCAGCTCACAGATTCCTCCAGCTTTAGTCAGGAACACAGGGAAGCTGCCATCTGCTGAGTCAGACCATTGCTCCACCTAGTTCTACATTTTTGGAATGGGTTGGCAGAGGCTTCACGGGCATCTGTAGGAATTTTTATGGGGTGCGGGTGTGACTAAAACACTGAAAGTTTCTCCTTTTTAAAAAACCAAGAAGAATAATGGCTGTACATTTTCCTCGTATCTCAGGTTCTACAGGTGCTAGAAACGTCCTCTTTTAAATAAATGAAATTTTGAACTATTGAGATTATGGTTCATCAAGAAGGGGTATGACAACTGCCCCCCCACTCTTTGCAGACACCCATAAGTGGCTTTCCAGAGTTTCAGGCAGGATTGACCCTTGGGCACACAGGACACATGCCCTGATGCTGAGATATGACTTTTCCCCATTAGTCACATTTGGGGCACATAAATTAGTTTCAGATTATTCCCTGTTATAGTTTGATTATTGACTGAGGCTAGGCTTCGTTGAAACTGCAGAAATGGGTTTAAATATTCTCAACGTTGCATTTTACTACGAAAAATGAATGGCTCAACAGAGACCAATGTCTGTTTTTATTGCATTGTTTGGAAGAAATTTTCATTAATGCTTTTAAATGCATTCAAGTGCTTTGATTAATATGGGCTTAACAAATAAAACATGTTGCAGTTTAGCCTGAAGTCACTGTCCCAGTTCAATAGAATAACTAACAATGCTACAGTGAAACTTCTCACACCATGAGTTTAGAAAATGATGACTCATTAAGACTTTATTTTGCCAGTGAAACTGTTGGGTTGAAATATGGAAACTATTTTAAAAGAACGAGCCAAGCACACATCTATCAAAACTGTAGCAAACTGGACGCGCTGAATGCAAAATTCCCCAAACCTGGAGAATGACAGAAGAAAATAAACCACAGGCCAGTCTATGGCTTACATTGTTTTCTGAGAAGACCAAAGTGAAGACTTAGCCAAGTAAAGGACCCCATTCCTTTACAAGTAGTAACTGATGAAGCAGGAAAATAACAGGGGACGGGGAGGTAGATACCTGGGTCACATCCATACCATACATTTAAAGAACATTTATACCACCTTAACAGTCATGGCTTCCCCCAAACTTGGTACCTCAGGTTAAGAACTTAATTCGTTCTGGAGGTCCATTCTTAAACTGAAAATGTTCTTAACCTGAGGTACCACTTTAGCTAATGGGGCCTTCCGCTGCCACCGCTCAATTTCTGTTCTCATCCTGAGGTAAATTTCTTAACCTGAGGTACTATTTCTGGGTTAGCGGAGTCTGTAACCTGAAGCGTCTGTAACCTGAAATGTCTGTAACCCGAGGTACCACTGTAGTCCCCAGGTTTTAGTCCACTAGAGCAGGCTGGGCCTAGTATCAGATGCAACCCAGAGGAGCTATAAGTTGACAGAGGGGGAGAGAAGAAAGGCAAAGGAGGATTCCCATTTCTACCATTTTGGCCAGTCCTGTGTGAGGCACCGTTTCCATGCAGCAATCGCCGACAGGGTCAAACTAACCTATGTATAAATAAGGATCCTTCTTGTGCTCATTGGACATTGCTGGGGGCAGTGCTGCTGCCTGTTACATGTTTGCAGTGTAATCGCTGATCTGCTCGTTGTTGTGTGCCTGCTTGCTCTCTCTCTGTGTGTGCCACTTAAAGGACACATATCTGGCCTCAGTGGAAAACACTGAGCACATGTGACTATGACTGTATCTGTATAGAAATGGGATCTTTAGCATATAAGTATATTCAGATTAAGGCACTTCCAGCTGAGCAACTTACTTTGTTAAAAGGATTACAATTTGTTATGGAACTGAGGCTTCTAATATAAAGTCAACTTGTGCCACTGGGGGGGAAAACATATCATACATCCCTTTTGGCAGCCTAGGAATTGTTTTAGAATTTGCAGTGAAGTAATTAATACTTGCTCAGGTTTAGTGAGAGTCAACATTAATTATATTAGCTGCTAATTGTACTTTTCAGCAGACTTAAGGATTATTATTTTTTTTGTAGTGGCTTAACAATGTGTTTTCACTGATTAATTGATCAAGCAATTTGCAAATTCAATTCTATACCACCTTAATGCACTTCCTGGAAGTTCTTGTAGTTTCAAATATCAAGAAATTGATCACAGATTAACCCCCATACAATGTCTCCTGAATCCAATTACATGAGTCTATAGCCAGTACTAAATGGGTGCTTTCCTCTGGAAAAAGCAGGAGTTAAATCAGTTGTGACTCATGAGTCTTTATTTATTATTGCACTTATTATTTGTGTTTCCATTACAAAATGCACCCCAAAGCAACTTACTCAATGCATTCTTACCTCATTCTTCAGCAGAAAAGGCTCCCAGAGTAGCTTACACCAGATCAGTAACTAACAAGACAGCCCTTGCAGGCTTACAGTCTAAAAACACAACACAAAAGGAAAAGAAGAGAAACAAGCAACCTCAGGCAACAGTTCTTAAAGTTATAAACCAGCTGAAATGGTAATAGTTCAGGGAGAGGAGAGCTGGTCTCTCAACACAGCCAATGGAATGCCTCGCTTTTCCATCTCTCCTTCTGACGGCTGAGCCTAGATGACCACTGAGATTTTACATGCCTTAAAACTGGCCTTTAGAGCTAGTTTGCTAGCAGATTGGTTGGGAGGCAAGTCTGAGTTATAGCAGAGGTGGACAAATTGTGGCCTTCCAGATGTTGCTGCACTACAACTGCTCCCATCCCTCCCTATTGGCCAAGCAGGTAGGAGCTCATGGGAAATGGAGGCCAACAACATTGTTTTGTGCGTGTTACTATGTTGTGTGTTCTTTCCCAGCCAGCCAGATGGGCGGGGTAGAAATAAATTATTATTATTATTATTTCTGTTTGTATTGCAAAATGCCCTGTGAACCTTGGATGAAGGGCACCACCTCAAGGACCAACATCTGCCCACCGCTGAGCTTCATGGAGCTTGGAAGTTTGGTTTTTCCCTTTTCCTCCAGTACTGGAAACACTTATTACCTTATTTAAGGGACCTGGGCTGACACGGAATAGAAGCAACAAACTCCTTCATACTTGCAGGAAGCTACTGTAATGAAGCAAACACTAGAAATGTGTTCTCTATAATCAGTTATGGTGGACCGTGGGCGCCACAGTCTCAGAATGAAGTCTTACCCAGGCCCAGATATAGTCACAAGGGGCAGACAGTAAGCACACTTTCCTATGCAAAGAATCCCATACCTTGAAATCTGCTATCGTCTAGAGAGTGAAGTAGTTGGATAATGGTTCAGAGGAGATGAATTCATGGTGGAACAACCCAATGCTACTGAAAGTGACATGTAGCAACCCAAAATTGTAATAGATACAAAAATAAAAATAATTATCACCACCCACCCCTCACTTGCACATCCCAGGGCAGGTTAAAACAATTTAATATTCAGTACAGTGGTACTTCGGGTTAAGAACTTAATTCGTTCTGGAGGTCCGTTCTTAACCTGAAACTGTTCTTAACCTGAAGACCACTTTAGCTAATGGGGCCTCCCACTGCCTGAGCACCGCTGCCACACGATTTCTGTTCTTATCCTGAACAAAATTCTTAACCCAAGGTACTATTTCTGGATTAGCAGAGTCTATAGCCTGAAGCATCTGTAACCCAAGGTACCACTGTATTAAAACAGTTAAAACAGATTACTTTAACGGGAATAGGGTGGGTCCTGAACATACTAGTATACTAACATATATTAATGTTCAATAAACATGCTAATTTGCCAGGATGTGGACAGGCAGAGCCAACAGTGGGGAAAAAACCCAAGTTTTATACATGGGTATAGCCAGGATTAGGGACGCGGATGGCGCTGTGGGTTAAACCACAGAGCCTAAGACTTGTTGATCATAAGGTCGGCGGTTCAAATTCCCGCGACGGGGTGAGCTCCCGTTGCTCGGTCCCTGCTCCTGCCAACCTAGTAGTTCAAAAGCACGTCAAAGTGCAAGTAGATAAATAGGTACTGCTCCGGCGGGAAGGTAAACAGCGTTTCCGTGTGCTGCTCTGGTTCGCCAGAAGCGGCTTAGTCATGCTGGCCGCATGACCCGGAAGCTGTACACCAGCTCCCTCGGCCAATAAAGCGAGATGGGGGCCGCAACCCCAGAGTCGGCCATGACTGGACCTAATGGTCAGGGGTCCCTTTATCTTTACCTTTATAGCCAGGATTTATTGGGGGGGCAGAACCGAGTTGTCTGTGATGCAGTTGGTCAGTTAATCTGGCATTTCCATTTATTTACTTGATTTGGGGGGGGGCAGCTACGCCCATGGCACTTCCTGATTGCTGAGGGATAAGAGTGTGAATGAGCTAATGGCCTCATGTCCAGCTTGTGGACTTCCTATAGGCATTTGGTCAACCAATGTGAGAACAGAATGCTAGACTCATTTACTGACAACAGCAAAGAACTCCAGCAGAATCTTAACTAAATTGTCTTTCTGGAGGGGGGTTGTATTTTATTAAGCTGAGTATTAATGAAAAGTGGTCCCTTCTGTTCCAAACCGCCCCCCTCCTTGCCAGTAAACAGAAGGCACAGAGTTCTCATTTTCTCTTTGGTAGATTGGGGACTCGGCAAAGCAGCAATAATACTCAGAGGTGCTAAATCAATATGACATGACCTTTCGGCTCTTGCACAACAAGTCCTCTCCCCCCAGGCCCAGCTGTGCAATTGTTCCTAGTGACGTGCTTCTCAAACTGACTGTCCTTTACTGTATCGGTTATTTACTTTCATTGACAACAGGCTTTGTGGTCGTTGTTGTTTTAAGTTTCCTAACTCTGTCTAACGGCATTTGGATAGCATTCATCTTGCTGTCACCATTTCTGTTCCTTGGAAAGCTCTCACACCACCGCTCTTCCTTTGGTTAGCTTGCCTGACTTTCAACAGAATTTCACCTGGGGCGAATTTGGTCCAGTGTTTCTACTTTCCAGCTGTGTGCAAGGAGGCAGGGATGTAATGACATCCCCCCCCCCAGGCTTTTAGAAGTATCTTAAGCAAAACGTATCCTAAAGAGAGAACAAGTATTTTCCATCAGAGAATAATAAGGTACTGTATTAAGAAAAGAGACAGCACATAAAGAATTATATAGAACAAATTGCTGGCTTCTTTTCTATCTAAGAGTCTCCCCTAAGCCTTCTATTGTTTTGTTTTAAACGCTGGATCCTGTGTCGGTCCCAAAGAAACTTTTCACAATCCACAGACAGGCAAGACCAACCAAAATATCACAAAAATACTGAGCCAGCTTTTGAGTTCTCTGCAAACTTTAAGTTAAGCAAAATGGGGGAGGTGTTGGGTTGATGTTGAAACCTCAAAGACTTCATTTAATGCAAGGCTGAAGGTGGCATATGAGGGGAGATCATATTCTTAGGGTGCAGTCCTACATCCACTAGCCGGGGAGTAAACCCATGAAACTCCATAGGACTTACTGCTAGGCAGACACCAAAGGATCTGCACTGTTAATTGAACTACAGTGGAACCTTGGTTGTCGAACGTCATCCATTCTAGAAGACTGTTCGACTTCTGAAATGTTCAGCAACCGAGACACAAAGTGCTGTTGGCAATTTCCATTGAGAAAATTGAGAAACGCGCCTTGGAAGCCGTTCGACGTCTGAGGCGTGTTCGAAAATGGAAGCAATTACTTCCGGATTTTCAGCATTCGGGTTCCAAAATATTCGGCTTTTGAGATGCTCAAAAACCGAGGTTCCACTGTAGTTTCTACTATAAGAATGGGGAACCTGTGGTGTTCTGGAAGCTGTTGGGCATTGACCCCGGTCATATGGAATCAAATTCTATTTCAGCCAGGAAGCTCACACAGGAGCATGGGTGAAAGAGCCACTCTCTCAGCAAAAACTTTTGCACTAAATTGAGGTGCCTCTTTGGAGCTCAGTGTTGTCTGGCTTTCAATTTCATCTGTTGTTGTTTTTTAAATGTTTCCTGAATATATTTACAAACAGAAGCATTCTGCTGGGTAACAGCTTGTAATACAGTCCTTGTGGCCTGGATGAGATATATATCAACTAAGCTACATATACTCAAATCCCTAAATAGTTTGGTTATAAATTCTGCAGTTTTAAAGAGGAATAATACCCTCTATATCTATTACACAAACACTCATATACACATTCCTGTTAACATTCCTGATTATTTCCCCTCCACATTTGACCATGGAACACCTGACAGCTTTGGGTATATAAACAGAGCTGATCATTTCATTTACCAGTTGAACAAGGTTTAGGTTCAGCAAATCCTTGCACAGAACAATCGAGTAGCTACCAGTAACTTAAGGAATATTGCATTATAGAACATAAACAAACCTGGATGCCATCGGATTTCCCTTAAAGTAGAGCAATCAAGTCTTCAATATCCTTGACTAATAGAAGGGACCACTACGAAAACAGCCTATGGTTACATTCAGTCAACAATTTGTATCATATGTGCACAACCACAATCATCACACTTAAAACTTTTCTCCTGTTCAGAAGGATTTTCTACCAACAAGGCAGACATTTCTCATGCCCAAGGACAAATGAAAGCTTATAGTCACAACAAGATATTCAATTTTTATTGATTACTAATTAATTGTGACTATTGTTTTTTATTTGCTAAGCAGCAGATCCTCAGCAAGCATTGCATTGGGCCTCCTGTTACCCTTCACACTAGCATAAAGGCAGGTATCTGAAAGAATTACCATCAAATGGCATTAAGTTGTTTCAACTTTACAAATGTATCCTGAGAAGTATATGGTGCACAGTGGCTCTTTCCCATCCCTTCATAAAGGTAAACAAGATGAATTTTAACAGGGAGAAATGTAAAGTATTGCACTTGGGCAAAAAAAATGAGAGGCACAAATACAAGATGGGTGACACCTGGCTTGAGAGCATTACATGTGAAAAGGATCTAGGAGTCTTGGTTGACCACAAACTTGACATGAGCCAACAGTGTGACGCGGCAGCTAAAAAAGCCAATGCAATTCTGGGCTGCATCAATAGGAGTATAGCATCTAGATCAAGGGAAGTAATAGTGCCACTGTATTCTGCTCTGGTCAGACCTCACCTGGAGTACTGTGTCCAGTTCTGGGCACCACAGTTCAAGAAGGACACTGACAAGCTGGAACGTGTCCAGAGGAGGGCAACCAAAATGGTCAAAGGCCTGGAAACGATGCCTTATGAGGAACGGCTAAGGGAGCTGGGCATGTTTAGCCTGGAGAAGAGGAGGTTAAGGGGTGATATGATAGCCATGTTCAAATATATAAAAGGATGTCACATAGAGGAGGGAGAAAGGTTGTTTTCTGCTGCTCCAGAGAAGCGGACACGGAGCAATGGATCCAAACTACAAGAAAGAAGATTCCACCTAAACATTAGGAAGAACTTCCTGACAGTAGGAGCTGTTCGACAGTGGAATTTGCTGCCAAGGAGTGTGGTGGAGTCTCCTTCTTTGGAGGTCTTTAAGCAGAGGCTTGACAACCATATGTCAGGAGTGCTCTGATTGTGTTTCCTGCTTGGCAGGGGGTTGGACTCGATGGCCCTTGTGGTCTCTTCCAACCTATGATTCTATGATTCTATGATTCTAAAGGTAAAGGGACCTCTGACCATTAGGTCCAGTCGTGACTGACTCTGGGGTTGCGGCGCTCATCTCGCTTTATTGGCTGAGGGAGCCAGCGTACAGCTTCCGGGTCACGTGGCCAGCATGACTAAGCCGCTTCTGGCGAACCAGAGCAGCGCACGGAAATGCCGTTTACCTTCCCGCCGGAGTGGTACCTATTTATCTACTTGGACTTTGACGTGCTTTCGAACTGCTAGGTTGTCAGGAGCAGGGACCAAGCAACAGGAGCTCACCCCGTCACGGGGATTCGAACCTCCGACCTTCCGCTCGGCAAGTCCTAGGGTCTGTGGTTTAACCCACAGCGCCACCCGTGTCCCGTGTAACATTTAACCAAGCCTAATTTATCGTGGAGCAATGAGGAAGGAGCAACAATGTTGGAGAAGCGACAAGCCTTTTAAGTAGAGATCTTTCCCTACTGCATCTGTACTGGAATGGTTTTTAGGTTTTTTACTTCTTGTGTGTTTGCTGCTCTGAGCTCCTTTAATAGTTGAGAGAGAGAAAGTGAGAATTAAAAGGTGTACCAAGCAAAACAACTAAACATTTATTTTGCTTCAAATTGTGGAGTGGGGATGGGGAAGGAGAAGAATGGAAATGATGAACATTGGAATCTGCCACATACCAAGTCAAAGCATTGGTCCATCTAGCTCAGCACTGTCTACAATTATAGGCAACATCTCTCTAGGATTCTAAATGGCATTCTCTCCTTGTCTTTCCTGGAGATGCTGGGGATTGAACCTGGGACCGTCTGCATGCAAAGCAGATGCTCTAGCACTGAGCTACAGCCCTTCTCCTAACCATGAAAATGACCATAAATCTGAAATCTGACATGCCCCAAAATTCAATATGAGAAACAAGAAATGCTACAGTGTTTCACAGTGTTATAGAGCACAAGTCCATTGATTTCCGTGAGTCTATTCTAAGCAGGACTTAGTTGGGTATCACCCAGAATTTAAATGTGACAAGCCATGATGTGAAGAAAGAACTAAGGCATTCAGAGTGTGTGATTGGAAGTTCTTTTGTCCTCAAGATCAGTATGTGTTTGGAAGTAATTTCTATTTAAACATTATTACAGGATGAGGATGAGCTGGACTCCCATACCATGTTGTAGAACACCGTTGTAGAAATGCTCAGTCCAGCATTCCTTGCTGAGCTAGGAAATGAAAAACAGTTTAAGGAAATCCAAGAAGCACTGCAAGTATGTGGTGGGAATCTACAAAAAGCCGTACAAAAGAATGGTACCCTTTGGTTGTATCATTTTATACCCCCTGAGTGTTTAAAATAACTAACAGAAGGCTGTAGATACAGTGCAACAATGGTGTACAGTCGTACCTTGGAAGTTGAACAGAATCTGTTCCAGAATTCAATGTATGTGGTGGACATGTGGGAAAGGGCTCCATTCTGAGAGGAAATATTTGTTGAAATGAAAATAAGTACCAGACAAAACCCTTTTACATGTGCAGATATGGCTCTGCTCAACCTTTTTACGGGAGAGAACACCTTAACTTGCAGTTCAAACCCCTAATAAGTTCTCTTTCACTAGCGGCCAGGCTTGTACTAATGAGATACTGGGAGGGTGCTTCTTTGACAAATTGGTGTAATAAAGGATGGCAAATAGCACTTGAGGAAAAATGGACTAATAAATAAAATTAGCACAAGGTTTGAACCATAAAGACTCTTGAACTAGATTAGAACAGCTTTATTACATTCATGGCTAAAAATGGAGGACTCCCCATTATAAAAAAAATTGTTTAGCACAAACTGTATATTACCTGCTCTACAAATGGTTGTCTGGGATAGGAACTTACTACCTTACTTGGATGTCGTTTTTGACGTATTGCCAAAACTTCATCTTCTGCCTCAGTATGGGGTATTTTATTGTATGTTTGTACAATGTTGTAATATGATGTCATAATTTAACAACACCATTTATATATGTAAAAAAAAAAAGACGCTATTTCAGGGATGATCGAATTGTAAAGCAAGAATGTTTGGAAGGCCACAGATCCCCCACCCCCAACCTATTGTTGACTAAAGTGAAAATGGGCCTGCTTTTTGAGAGCACTTCAGAAAAGGAACATTTCGTTCCCTGTTTTACTTCCTTTTTTTAAAAAAATGATGTTCCAAATTACCATTTCCCTGCTTTTACGTTTAGCTGTTAACTGGTATACAAATAAGCACCGACAATTCTGTTTTATACTGGGGGGGGGGGGAGAGAAAAGGCAACACAAATTATCTCCGAAAGAAAAATGTAGGCTCTCAAACTTCCAACATGTATACTGTTAAAATGTCACAGTATTCTCGATGGTAGATTGCATTTTTAATACAGGCAGTCTTGTGCAAAAAGGTATAATAGTTATCTGAAGGGAACAGGCACACCAAATAAACTATAAAACATCCACCTACTTCTACATGTTGCAATGTCATTTAACCACTAAAATCATCATAAAAACTTGATCAGACAATGTAATCACAGCTTCTTTCACTTTGCAGAATAGGTTGTTGGAATAGGTGCTTCTGACTTGATTTTGCTTCAAATTCGGGATAGAAAATTTGTTATACCTTCTAATGAGCTTCAGAAGTAGTTGTTGGGGGGTGATTTAAAGGCCACACAAATTCCCTGCATATTGTAGCATGTAGTTCTACCGTGCAGCTACACCTAAGGGAATTATTCTCAAACAATACTTTAAAAACAAGGCAGTGACCCAAATTCATAAGCTTTAATAGTAATTGAGTGAGATCCAACAGAGCACTAGGTGGTGTCCACTCATCCAACACAGCTTCTCCTTACTCTCTGCCCCCACCCACCCACCCACCCACCTGCAGCTCCCTGCAGGCCCCAAAGGAGTGGGGCTAGAGGATTTCCTTTTGATGTTACCCATTGTGTGATAGAACTCATGATCACACCTGAACTCCACTATCAATTTCCCCCCTCCTCCAGTTGAATGGAACTGACTTTCTCATATTTTTCTGATCATTATAGTTTCACTTTTTGCATAGGTCTATTTAAGGGAATTAACCAAGGTAGCAGAACATTCCTATCCAGAGAGAAAGTGAATATTTCTAATTTCCAGCCGCTATGTACAAATTACCGTATTTTTCACCCTATAGGACGCACTCTTTCCTCTCCAAAAATGAAGCGGAAATGTGTCTGCGTCCTATGGGGCGAATGCAGGCTTTCGCTGAAGCCTGGAGAGTGAGAGGCGTCAGTGCGCACCGACCCCTCTCGCTCTCCAGGCTTCAGGAAGCTATCCGCAAGCCTTGCGAGCCCGCCGGGAGTGCCTGCCGGGCTCTCCAGGCTTGCGGGCAGCAGCCTGCAGCCCGAAACACGGGGCGTGTTCCAGAGCGCGCCCCGTGCTTCGCGCAGATGTCCGCAAGCCTTGGGAGCCCGGCGGGAGTTCCCGCCGGGCTCGCAAGGCTTGCGGATAGCAGCCTGTTCTGGGGGCGGGGGTCGGGGCTTCCCCCGCCCCAGCCCCACAGCTGGGGGGGCAATAATTTTTTTTTATTTCCCCCCCCCCAAAAAAACGAGGTGCGCCCTATGGGCCAGTGCACCCTATAGGGCGAAAAATACAGTACAAGGGATGGCTCTACTGGGCCCTACCTGTAGGCTCTGGTCTGAAGGCACAGTATATCACCTTGAGTTCTACTGAAGAAAGAAAAGGGTAACACATACACATGAGCTTCCCAGGAACATTTCATTGACTGTGGCAGATGTTGGAATAAATGTTGGAATAGATGTTTGATCTGATCCACCAAAGCCATTCCTATGTTTTTAGGCTGGGACATCCCCTTACTCAAGACAAGCCTTCACTTCCAGGGTTGTGTTATGAATTCAGAACCAAAATCAACTACCCAGTGATAGTCCATCCTTCTGGCTTATCCAATGTGTCTGACAACTTTAGATAAATAAAGCTTTATTACAGAATACACAAAACAATGAGTACATCATTTTAAGCATTTTTCAAAAGAAAGTGCTTATGTCCAGTGTTGTTTTAGACTTTGTGCAAACTATTCAAGGTCCTTGTGACTGAAAATTATTACAGGGTGGGGTGGTTTTGTTCACAAGACTAGGCTAGATTCCTCTATTCAGCAGATATCTCCCTGATGAGTGGTTAGATAAATTACTGTGGAAGAAGTTTTAAATGGCTACAACACATTTTGTAAGATAATCCATCATGCATCCATATTGTGTTAGCAGCCTATAATTATGTTTTCCATTGTTAATCAAGTCAGTCTTATTCTGGGATCTGTTTTCATCAGCTTAATAAATAATCATGTTATTGAAACTAGTGTGTGTAAGAATAAAACTGCATTGTTGTACAAAGTAGTTAGTTGGCAAGCAAGATATATGTCTGGAAATGCAGTAGTCTCCTGTTCTTCTAAATGACTTGCCGATGTTGAACAACAAATTGCGACATAGGCAGCTGCCATATGCTAAGTCAGACCAATGGATCCATCTAGCTGAATACTGTGTAAATCAACAGTAGCCAACATGCCACTCTCCAGCTGTTGCTGGTATACAACTCCCATGCAATCTTTCCACAAGGGGAGACATTGATGCTGAAATCCAGCATCGCCTGAGCTCTGCGAGTGCAGCTTTCTCCTGATTGAAGCACAAAGTGTTTGAGGACAGGGACATTCACAGGGAAACCAAAACACTTGTTTACAAAGCTATTGTACTTACCAACCTTACTGTATGCTTGTGAAACATGGACCATCTCTAACTCCTTGAAAGATTCCATCAATGGTGTCTCTGAAAATTTTTACATATCACTTGGGAAGACAGGCAAAGATCAGTGTCAAAGCAATGATTCTTCCACATCAACTTCATTGGACTGGCCATGTTGTTCAGATGCCTGATGATCATCGTCCAAAGCAACTACGCTATTCCAAACTTTAAAATGGAAAGCATAATGCTGGTGGACAACAAAAGAGGTTTAAAGGCTCTCTCAAGGCAAATCTTTAAAAATGTTGACAATTGGGAAACACTGGCCTGCAAGTGCTCCAATTGGAGAACAGCCTTTACCATATGTGTCATGGAATTTGAAGACGCTAGAACTCAGGACGAAAGGGAGAAAGGTTCTAAGAGGAAGGCACACTTGGCAAATCCTCACCATGATCAACTCCTGACTGGAAAACTATGTCCCCACTGTGGAAGGACGTGTGGATCCAGAATTGGCCTCCACAGTCACTTACGGACTCACTTCTAAGACCGTTTTCATGGAAGACAATCTTACTCGGCTACATGTAATCACCAAAGAAGAAGACAACCACCATTATTCCTGATCATTGGCTGCAGCAGATGAGAGTTGGGAGTACAACAACTCATAAACTACTCCTGGGTATACTGACTGGTAGCAGTTTTTCACGGATTCTGGCAAGAAACAGCCCTGCCTGGAGACCACGGTGACAGAACCAGCAAATTTTTGCATGTAGAGTATGCACTCTACCTCTAAGCTATGCTCTTCCCCTTGAACATGCATTTATTGTGCCCATTCACTGTGTAATTTCCCTCTTGCAACTTTTTATTGTGTGAAGGGGTCTTTCAGTTCATGTATCTTTCCTACACAACCACACTGCTTGTGAGAAACATTAGAAGGCAAAGACATTCTTCAAAAATGTTGTGAAGTGTGCCCAAGAAGTATCACAGCATACTAAATGGCCAAAGGAGAATTTCTGGAAGCCTCAGATGGACATCTACCTCCAGGCTGATCTGTCCAGTACTTGATATGGGATAAATGGACACCATAAGAGCAATTTCTGGAGTCAGGCAGTACAACCACGAGGCTACTAAAAAATAAGCCATACTCTGATTAATCTGGAAGAGAGTTCTTAATCTGATTTTCAGAATAGCAGCTAAACAGGCCTTCCACTGATGTCTATTAGAGAAAACTTTAATTCAAGACTTAACAGTCAAGCAAATAAAGAAAAAAGAGACAATATGGGCAAGCCTGTGTGTTAATTCTAAGACACACACACACACACACACACACACACACACATATACTTGAGTGGAAGACTGCTGAAGACTGTAGCCACAATCCCAAGCATAGTTACTAAAAAGTAAACCCCTCCAAGTTCAGTAGGACATGATCTAGTAAGTGAGTTTAGAAATCCAACCTAGCAAAGCTAGAATGAATAGTATGACAAATTGAGGCATAGATGGAAAATAACTTTTATTCAAAATGTTTGGTAACAAACAATTGTTTTTTTCCAGAGTTTGGGGCAACTGTACTTTAAAACTTTTATATACAAGACAGGAAACAAACCATAAACCAAGCTGGGTTAAAATTTCACTAAGGTTAATAATAATCAACTCTACTAGATTTATTGCAAGTTATAGTAAAATAAATACTTTACCAAATATGTATGTCTTCAGTGGAAATAAAAGTTAAGGACATTAATAGTATATGATTCAGTAAATATAAATAAATATGAACTAATAAAAGGCCAATTGCATATAAATTCTAACCCCATATTCAGTTTGTAGCACATAGCTTGTTGTTTGATCCAATAAACAACTTTTCAAAGTTGCTATATTCATTTCTGTACATATACAATTCCAGTGGCATGTTTTGTGTGCCACTTTGCAGTCTGATTTAAAGGTGTATTAACTGTAGTTTAGTTTAACAAAATAAAATAAAACTGAGAGATTCAATTCAGTTCCATCTTTCTGGAGGAAAAGGCTATTGTGAAACTGAGTGGTTGAGTGTGGACATATATATCCTCGCTTCATAAACTGTGATATATACACAAGCCCTATGCTTGCATATTCCATCTTCATATCTCCCATTCCTTCTTTGGTACACCATGATTAACCTGAGAAGTCTTCCATGAAACTTAGTCCCATTATTTCCAAACTGAGAATCTATAGTTAACTGGTTTGGAACAAGTCATGATCTGAAACCACAGTTTGTAGTTGATTTAACATACTGGCTTGTTCCAAGCCTGGAAATCATATGTTCTCAAACCGGACAGAGCAAGAAACTATGGTTAACTTCCTGGATTAATCAAGGAATGCTGAAAAG
Organism: Podarcis raffonei; assembly: GCF_027172205.1. NCBI lineage: Eukaryota > Metazoa > Chordata > Lepidosauria > Squamata > Lacertidae > Podarcis > Podarcis raffonei. The sequence continues at coordinate 24,145,301 of NC_070608.1, read as the reverse complement.
CGAGGAAAAAAGGGGCAATATAAGGCAGGAGTATGTTTGTTTATTATGCAGATCTTTGTACATTCAAAATGGGCCAGTATGTGAACATAGATTTTCCAGATTCTTTGCATGTGTATTGACCTGCTCACTGGTTCTTTAATACTGTCTTTCCGGGTTACAATGTGCAACAGTAATCAAAGCAACATCAAGCGAGGAAGTCAGAGAATGTCTGATTGGTCAAAGTCAATTATGTATAAGGCACACCAGAGGAAGAAAAGGCTGATGCCCACAGTGAACTTTTTAGTAATTCACTTTGCTTAATTGAAAAAGGTGTGACTTATAAATTCATTAAAAACTTTAAGACTTTGGTGCTGCTCTGAAAAACTGATGGGGGCCTCTCTTGACACCCCTTGATATAATGAAGCCGAGTAACAGAGGCACTCACCTTTTTAGTAAACCCAGTGGAGGACAAGTGACTTGCTGTTAGTGGTGGGGGTTCTCACTGAACTAAAGCAGAAGCAATAAATAGTGCTTCTATTGCAGTATGGAAAAGCCTTTCTCAGGGCAAAAGCACAATTGGACCCATGCATTCCATTCCCAATGCCCACAGCCTCCTAGCTTTTGTACGGCCATGCATTAGCTAGGAGCTGCATCAAGGAATTATTCTTTACTGTAAATATATCTGTGCAGCTCTGCACTGTTCATCTCATACAGGATGTTGCAAACACATGCTAGCTACTATAGTGGAGGATGATCATACTGCCAATGAAGCAGTGTGCATGATTCTTCTGTACTGTAGATTATTATAAAGCATATAAAAAGAACGGTTCCGGAAGTCACACCGTAATTACCTATAATTAACAACAAATCTGTATTTTATTTAACAAAAGGTTTTAGAAATCTGATTTACAACTAAATGACCAACTATACTTTCACAGAACATCACAACGACTCTGATGTGATGAAAAATAGTGGCATACCAGGAGCACACAATTCCAATCAAGGTATTTATTCCAATCAAGGTTTGCAACCACAACTTTCCCCGCTTCCTTCACAAAAGCAATTCAGGGTTTGCAAGAGCATTTCAGGAAAATATAAATTATATTATATTATTTTAAGGACAGGTACACAGAGCATGTGCTAAGATCATACTCAGCTGAAACTTAAAGATATGGTCTCTCTCTCTCTCTCTCTGCTGATCATTTCTTTTGACTGCTTAAAGGTTTTTCGGAATGTGTGCTGTATGGTTTGCCTGTCTGCAACGCACGGTACAAATAGAGTATCTGGTGTAAAGCCCAGAAATATTTGCAGAATAATATCTACATAGTGGTCACTAATAAAATCTTTACCAGCACTGTGTACAAGTCATTGTCAATAATAGCACATGTTCCGGGAGGTATAGAAACACCACAGCTACATTAATTGTTAGTCGGGGGGGAAGTCAAGATGAAATAAACCTGTAGTCAATGTGAAAGTAATTATACAATGACTTATGAAATGGATTGCACAGTTGTACAGAAGGAGCTTACTATACTGATTGCAATAGGATACTTCTCCCCTACCGTATATAAGCACAAATCAAGGACTGAAAAAAGTAATAGCAACTTATTAAGAGGCAAACAGCCTGGTTTCCTGGCTGGCTAAGAAAAGCTCCTGCTGCCACAGGGAAAACTCTAGCTGCCATGGGACCTCACACTTGTGGGTTACATGAGAAGTGCTTCTTCACACAGCCCATGGTTAAACTATGGAATTCATCAGCTACAAGATGTGGTGATGCTACCACCTTAGATGGCTTTAAAAGGAGCTTTGACAAACTGATGGGAGGGTAAGGCTGTCAATGGCTAGATGCTGTCTCCGGGATCAGAGGCAGAGAAGGTTGCAGCTGACCTTGCGTCCTGCTTGTGGGTGTCTGATGGGCATCTGATTGGCCACTGAGAGAAACAGGATGTTGGACTAGGGCTCTACTTGCACTAAGCAAAACCCGTTGAGGTTGCACTGTTCCAAGAAAACCCCAGACAACAGGGCTGCAGTACCTGTGCTGGTAGCAAACCTGTTACTTTGCAAAAGCCAGATTGCCTAACAGTTACGGGAATTTTGCTGTGCTTTTTATTGCCACACGCACACTGTTATGCAAGGCTACCTGTCTCTTAGGATACTGCATTTTTCTCGCAGTGGTACTTCCCTACAGAAAATGTATTTCCTATAAGAAAATACAACTGCAAATATGCAGTTAGGATATTTAAAAAGTACTGATATGCTCTGTCTCCTTAGGGGGATTATTAAATTAGGATTCCTATTTATTGCTCACAATGCAGCAAGGTAATTAAGGCCACAACCCTATGACCACTTACATGGGAATAAGACCCATTGAACTCAATGGGACTTACTTCTGAGTAGACATGGATAGGATTGCGCTGTAAGACACATACTTGCCTGGGAGTCTTCCCACAGCTATTTCCTTTGCTTGAACAGCAAAATGCAAAATGCATTTTAAAACTCAGCAGTTTGTTTTTTTTAATGGCTTTGGCATTTGTTGTGAAAAGCTGCCAAAAAGGAGAAATACTAAGGGGGGGGAAGCCACCTGTGCATGCTTGTAGCTATGGACCAGAATAATTTTCTTTGGCTTTTCAATTAGTGTTTCTTAACGTATGTTTATAATAAAAATATTTCCAATACAAGGAGGAAAAAATGGGTGAGGGTATTGAAAAAATAAGCAAGAGTTCAAAATGGTCCATTTAGTGTAACAGTATTTTTTTTTTAACTGTGGAACCAAGTAGGATATTAAAATAGAGTTTATAAATGAAAAGCAAAGGCAGGCAAAAATGTGAAACAAGAATGAGTGACCTGAATTTTTCCTGCATAATGTGGTGGGGGGGAGAGGCAGAGAGAGAGAGAAAACTACCTAGGCACTTGTCCCTTATTTTGTAGGATCCTTTTCAACAAAAAGCGAAAGTGGCAAGCTTAGGGGGAAACCTGCTAGGGACGTTTCCTATTCAAATCTTTGGGTGATGAATGGAAGTTGTTTAAGAGTGCATAACCCCCATTCACACACAAAAAAATTGCACAGGAAAACCTTTTAGTGGATTGTGCCCTATGTCCCTATGTGAGCATTTCTCTAGCACTGCCAGTGTTATCACTAACCCCCCCCCAAAATCTCCACAGTGCTTAAAATGCATGAACTTCAAGCTCAAAGAAAAGAAGAAGCAAAAACAAAACCATGAATCCCAAGTGTGCACTTACAAGCCAAGTAGAGCTAACACTCGAAACCTGAGCCTGATCTTAATATATCGTCGTAACTTTTGTTTAGAGTGTGGCCGCACACATACATTTTACTTACTCTATCACGGCTTCTACTATTAGTATCTGCAATCACTATTTATAGTTAAGAAGCACCAAGCATAAAAATAAATAAGATCACCTACGTGTACACAATAAATATGCTTTTAAATGGAGGAAAATATATTGCAACTTAAGGCCCTGCATCATTGTGCAATTAGGAGATAGTTTTAGGTCTTACCAGGAACTAGGCACTGCTCCTTATTGTACAACACACATCATTACTGCAACATAGCCAAGTAAAATATCAGGAAGTGGAATGTGAAATTTCTATTGTATTAAAACATAAAAATAGGACAGGGTTTTCATTCAGGCTGCCAAACATACAATGTGCCTTCTTGAAGGACTTCAGCTTAAGTTGTTGTGGAGCTCAAAGTCGCAAATTTTCAAGACTTGTAGTTATGTACAGTTTTCACCAGTGTCCACTTCGCTTTGCTGCATTATCTTGCAATGTAGGAAGATCAGAAGTTCTGTTGCCTTCGTTTTTTTGCATCCATAGCATCCAGAATCGGCTGCCTCTTGGCTGTGTATCTTTGACGAAGTTCTTCAATTTCTCGTTCCATCATTGGATCCAAAGCTTTTAACCTCATCTGCAGCTCTTCCAAACTCAGGTTTTTCAGCTATCCAGATAGGAAAACAAAAACAAAAGTCATAAAGCTTATTTAAAATAAGAGTAAGACTGAGCAATAAATAAAATAAGGGTAAGACTGAGCAATAGCTGTGCACAATGCAGCAAAATGCATAACAAATAACCTAAAACTTGACAACATATGAGCATATGAGGTTCCCCTGTATCTTAGCTTGTTTTTAGCTCCAGTCTTCATATAGTTTAATGGTTAACAAACCATGAGTTAACCACCAGTTGTCCTACAGTAGATCAAACAAGCCATGGCTTTTTTGCCATTTGGTTTGGTTTGCGGTTTCTCTCACCTCGAGCCTTTGTAGTTTCATGAGTATATGGCAGGGACATCCAACTCCCAAGAGACTGCGATCTACTCCCAGGGAGGGGAAAATGGCAGTGGGGGGGCAGGTCAAAGTTGTGAGCTTTTTTTAAGGGGGCACATCAAAGTTATTTACCGTTTGGGGGGTGCCGAATTTGCAGTCCTAATTTGATAATGGGAACACCAAATAATGCTCACCAAAAAAAGAGCAGGGCAGCAATTTTTGTGATCCTGCACGAATGAACGACGCAGCAAGGGGGCAGGGCTGGAAATGAGCAGCGGTTGACCGTGATCAACCAATATCACCCGGGGATCGACCTGTCGATCGCAGTCGACTGGCTGGACATCCCTGGTATATGGGATGGGGTGCTCAAACAAAGCATGGTTAAGTAAGGGTTTTGAGTTTACCCTAAATCTCAGTTGGAACAAACCAAGGTTTGTTAACCAACAACAAACCATGGTTTCATACTGCGGTTTGTTGATAGTGTACAAACAACAGTTCAGCTTCTGGGTTAGTTTCACATGCTATCTAAAAATTTGGGAGCTTGTCATGCCTAGTTTGGCCCTAAGGCAGCTCCGTATGTTAGGAGGCAGGAACTTCTAACTTTATTGTGACGCGGAAAGCAACTATTTACTCTTGCCTTACTCCTAATTTGTTTCCTATTATCTTTGCTAGCAGTGAATGGTCTACTCACTGCTATACAGAAACAGCAAGCTGTTTTCAACATGCTCATATGGGCCTTCTGACAAAAATTCAGATCCTTCACTGGGTCACTGTTGCACCTACTCAAGGCAAATTGCCTTGGATGATCAACACTGCCTAAAAACAATGGTCTGGATTCAGAAAAAGGAGACTGTTAAAATCAACTTCCTTACTCTCAGGGCAGTAGTACATTAGCATTTTTGCAAAAGGAGTGCTTGATTAATTTCTCAGGAGCTATCCAAACATTAATAATAATGAGGGCTATTTACAAAGAAAATGGCTCATTTGCATGTCGGCTAGCTGCAGTGAACGATGAAGCTGGATTCTTGCCAGCAAGTGGGGGGGTGCTTTAAGTGGGGGCTCCTCCACCTGTACTCGCAGGAAATAGTACAGTTTCAAAACGGGAAATGAACCCTGGGGTTCATATTTATTACATCATCCATCAAAGCTGCTGCTGTGTGTGCAGGCATACCAATCAGGTTTCACTGGTGGTAAAATTTTGCCTATTTTATGGGAAACAAACCATCTAAAAGAATCAAGACAAAATCATACCCTTATATGGGGGGAAAACAACTAAAGTTTGATTTTGCAGTAAATTCCCTGACATTTTTAACACATGGGCCTAAGAAAGAAGCAAATGAATAAAAGCATGATATCTGAATTGACCTGGTTGTGAATCAATACTGAATTCAGTGTATTTTTCCATCATCAAAGTCGGACCTCTTTCTGTTGAGGATATAAATATTATCTTCAACCTTTACTTCTATTGTCATCTGCAGCACACAGATTCGCAAGAACCATGAGTGTTGGGCAAGCAAAATACCACGTGGTCCTGTAGTACAGCAATGTACACGAGAGTGCTTTAGGATTGGGTACAAGTATCCTACCCAGTAGATCTCAGAAATTTGCCACTGGCAGGCACTCCTGGCGCATTTCCAGAGATTCAATAGTCTATGCCTACTACAATGAAAAGGGCCAAAATGAGCCGTGTCAGGGACATGTCAAGAGAGGAGGAGTAGCAACATGACAAGAATTGTAGTACACAATGATTAAAATATTTTAAAACAGAACAGCTAAAATAATAACATTATACAGAAGTTTGATAATAATGCTAGTTAAGACCCAGGACAAAACTCATGTCCCGAAATTCAAAATTCAAAAATGTTTTCAGTTGACATCTGAAACTTAGCAGCATGTAGAATGATCACCCTTCCCCAGGGATTCCAGTGCTGTTTTTTACCTCTGAGAAGGTCCTGTCTTTAGTCACATCACGGGCCACTCCTGTTGGTAGGAGCACATGTGGGACCTCCCCAGTCAATCGCAAAGCACAGGCTGGGAAGGTGATCGTTCAAGTTCTTGGATCCTGAGCCATGAAGGGCTTTGTGTACTAATCCCTACACCATGAATACCGATCACAGACTGGGAGCCAGTGCAGTGTTTTAAGGATCAGTGTTATACAACCCCATTTAGCTGCTTTACTTAATAGTTAATAAGCGGCATTCGGCATAAGCTGCAACTTCTAGATATTCTTCAAGGGTTGCCCAACATAGAGGGCTTGGCAGGAACTGAGCATAGCCATTCCTCACCACCAAGGACAGTTGTGTTTCCTTTTAAGAACCCCCAAGCTATGTATAACCTGTTCCTTCAGGGGAAGTAAAACACCACCCAGGATAGGCCATCTTCCTAATTCCTGGACATGAGAACCACCCACCCACATTAGGTAGATAGAAATAAAAAATAGCTAATGTTCATGCTGTCAACCATGATTTGTGCATACCTCATTTCAAAGGGCCAGTCAAAATATGTGCTTTGCCTCAATAGAATGTTTTTTGGCTTGATGTGCACATGTGTGTGTGTGTACATGTGTGTGTACACCTGAAACAATGTTATTGTTAACAGGCACTCTCAGAAACTACAACCTTCCATGAATGAAGGATTGAGCAGAATGCACAAACAAATCGACTTTACTAAAGGCTCTCATGCAGAAAATGTACAAACATTTATTAAAACATTCAAGCTCATAGCTCATTCGCTTCCACTTTCCGTTTGCTATTAATTAAGTAAAAGCTACAAATAAAAACCCATAAAACCCTCGGTTCAGCTTGGGAAGGGTAGGCTAAAGCTATTGATTTGATTATTTTCGTCATGATTACTTAGGAAGGATTAAACAGAAACTCTGTTTCCTGCTGAACAAAACTCTCTGGCATCGAATATGCCATTGCTTCATCAGATAAAAACAATTTCCTGGTGAAGCTACTCTGTAGTCCAAAAATATCCTTTGTCTACAAAATTGAAAACACATATCATACTTTAATTATGTTGTTACACTAGAAAACAATTCTGGAATGCCAAAAAGTCCTTTGTTTTTGTAAAATATCAATTGAAACAATGAAATTGCTGTTGAGAATCTCCTAGGGCAATCAACTTCTGCTACAAGAAGAGAGTGTAGAAGCATTCTCTTCCTGTGAAGGCCGCGGGAAATAGAAAAGTTATTTAAATGACATTTTTATAGGTTTTTTTTTAAAACCCAACTAACCACAACAACTCACACAGACCCATGTATCTTTCCTAAATCAGACAACAGCACTTGGTGCTACCTATCCCAGCTATGAAACCATTTTCCCTTTCAATATTTTTCAGGACTGAAAGTCCACAATCCAATAATCCAGTGGTTGGGCAATGTAAACTACTGGCCAATGTGAAGAAAATAGCAAACACAGCACAGAGCAATGTTCAGTACTATTCTGTAAGAAGACATGTAAATCTTGCACATAGGCCTGCAAGACTTTTGTGTACCTCCCATCAGAACTTTTTTTGGTCTTATCTGCAGACAGGAAATTACATAAACATTCATTTGTTATTTGTTTCTGGAAGCTAACTAGTGTAGTTCATAATATTAATGCCGCACGTTTTGAAAGTAAATGCTAGCTGGGAAGAGACAGAATTGTGGAAATGAGTCATTTTCCTATTTGGAATCAGCAATATGTGTTTTCAAAAAACCCTCCAAAGCAATGCTTATAGTATTCAAGTGCCAGGGAGGTGGGCAGAACCAAAATACAAGGGAAGCCAACATTTGAGTGAAAAGTGGCACAATGTGATGCACACAGATAGACTGTTTTGTTAACAGCAGCAATGGATTTATGAAATTAAACATGAAGCTCCATAGCCAAGAGCAGATTGTTAAAAATGACATTTTAAAAATGTTAGATTCCAAGTAGAGCAATATACCCCAACTCATCCTGACATGGTTTGAAAATTTCACAAGATACTGCTCATGAAAAATTTACCCAAACCCGGTAATGCATTTTTTTCTTGTGATAACGAGCACAGGATTCTAAAATTTAAAATAAACAGAATTATCCACAGTTGACAGCTTAGCTGAATATTGTATTTAAGAACAGCACTGTGATCCCCATTTTCACAATCTATTTTGCATCTTGCAACAATCCTGCCTTCTATATGTTGCCCCTTCCAGCACAATGAGACGGTAGTCAATTAATTACTTAGATGAAACAAATGAAGTTATGAATTAAATATTGCATCTTATATGCAAACTATTTAAAGAAATTTCCACGCCTGGAACCCCAATGGAAGAGTTGAATGATATTAAAATTACAATATACTTAACAGTAATAACCTTTGCTTAAAAGCAGAAATCTCTTCATTATCTAAATGATCCAATTTGCCCTGCCTTCAAGAGCCAACTTGTTTCTTCTGCAAAACACTATTAGGAAGGTGATACCAACTAGCATCTCCCTGGTAGCCTCTAGCAGAGAAAGCATGTGAAGTAACATCAACACATTCTTAATTTATCTGCCATCTGCAAGCAACAGCCAATGAACTGGGAAGATGGTAGGGAAATGCTGAAACGTAATGATGTTTTTGTCGTGATTTTATATTAATAAACATTACTAGGTAGATGTGGAGTTTGGTAGCAGTCATGGCTAGCGTAACATTCCATTAGGCCTTCATTTCACCCACAGCGGGTGGCGCTGTGGTCTAAACCAAAGAGCCTAGGGCTTGCCAATCTGGAGGACAGCGGTTCGAATCCCTGCAATGGGATGAGCTCCCATTGCTTGGTCCCAGCTCCTGCCAACCTAGCAGTTCGAAAGCACGTCAAAGTGCAAGTAGATAAATAGGTACTGCTCTGGCGGGAAGGTAAACGGCGTTTCCATGTGCTGCTCTGGTTCACCAGAAGCGGCTTAATCATGCTGGCCACATGACCCGCTCCCTCGGCCAGTAAAGCGAGATGAGCGCCACAACCCCAGAGTCGTCCGCGACTGGACCTAACAGTCAGGGGTCCCTTTACCTTTACCTCATCCTCAAAACTATCCTGAAAGGTATGTTAAGGCCAAGACACTAAGTGAGTTTCATGGCTGAACGGGGATTGGAACCCACAGTTCCCTTGTTCAGCACATAATGGTTGCCAAAGCTGCCATGTCTGAAAAACATTCAAAAACTTGAACAAATTATTCAAGTTTAGGACATTTGTCTAGGTAGTTAGAAAATGTGACAGTTGTATACCATCTCAGCAAATCAGAATAGTTTTCTACTTACTATCATAACTTTAGTCAAACAAAGCTGAAGTCATCCAGAATTCAGCTAGGATTGGGTTTTAAAGTTTTATATACAAGGTGGTTAGCATGGTCTCATAGGAAAAAGGGGGGGCTGTAATAACTAGTCAGTGATAAATTAAGTAGACTCTGATTGGAGTTGTATACTATTTGCCTCTATTCATCCATGTTACAGCAAATTTCCAGGGAAAGAAAGCAAAAATAAATAAATAAATAGTGAGTTGAAGAGGCAGTTCACTCTTCCAGAGATTAGTAAAATGTACTGAAGAAAAATTGGTGCAACTCCTATTTTTGGATCAGTTTGGATCCGATCAGGAAATAAAATGTCCATATATATCTATATATCTATATATTTTGAACCCACTTATGAATGTCTTGTTAAAGAAAGTTCTTTAACTCTAGGGTGACATTTCTTTCTGGTCAGTTAGGCAGAAGGTTGGGTATTCACCCTTCCCAGCATGCAAACAAGTACTGAGGTCTTTTGCACTCCGTCTTTATTACAAAACTTTTGATAAATTTCTTCTTAAAATCTGAGTAGGTCATACTTTTACTTCAAAGGAAGTAAGGCATTCTCTATGATATAAAACCTTTTGATTAGATGTGGCTAGTTATCAAGTAAGAAATCTGATGAATTTTGAGTTAGACAGCTATGAATCAAAGCAAAGCAACTGCCATCTCCAGCAACACAAATACTGGTTAATTCTTGTCAATCCTACAACTTTTTGATTTGATTTATTCAGTCCCACCAGCATAAAGATACTGGGAGGCACAGAAATTGTTTGAACCTCTTTGTTTGCAGTCTTGAAACACACTTACTTGGAAGTAAGCCTCGGTGAATCCAGTGGGATTGATCTCTGAGTAACCATGCATAGGATCACACTGGCAATCAATACACCAATTGTCACTGAGGAATTTCAAGATGCTTATGAATCTCCAAATAGTTTTTTTAATGTTGCTCGCTTATTGTTTAAAATAACAATGGCAGGAATGCACAGAAGCTCCAGTCCATTTCAGCAACATTCACAAATAATCGATGTTCTGATTTTAGATTAGATACTGTTATTAAATGGAAGACATGGAAGGCATCAGTTAACATTTCCAAAATAACTGGTGTTTAAATTTTTAAACAAAACAGACATTCACTAAGAAACAAATTATATAGACAGTGTTTTGTTTGCTTCAAACACAATTTCTTCCTAGCAACTGTTTAAATGAATCTCACAGATGCTACGGGCTTTATTAGAGGCCTTTGATTTAAAAAATATGGATAGCTAATACTGTATTTCTGAGTCATCTATTTTCCCATCTGCTAGTAATTCCAACAATGTGAACTATCAACATAACGACTAACAATAATTTTCTATGGCAATTGCAATGGTGGGTTGCCTGTAGCACTTTCTAAGATTTAACTAGTGCATGCCTCAGATTGTTTTGAGTTGTTAATAGATTCAAGTAACAGGCAGCCTTTTCTTTCTTTCCAAATCTCCATTCTAGTTCATTCCTTTGCTGCTTGTAAGAAGAATATGGTTTTATTTTATGGAGTTTAGTCCATCAAGGAGCTCATTTTATTAAAAACTGTGCTTGAAACAAGAAAAAGCAAGTTAAAGGTCAAGCAGTTTATTTCTTGATCTGAGGTCAAAAGCCTACAGCCAGAACCTGCTTACTTATAATGCCATTAGTCTCATCCAGCCAAGGACATTTCTACAAGAGTTCACACGATAACAGCTAACTGTGGCGGAGGTGACAGGGATAATGATGTAAATAAAAGCAAGGCGCTATTAGATCTTTTAAAAAGCAGTATGATCTAAAGATTTACTGACAATAGGGAAGCACAGTACTAGCATTAACTGCAGCTACAACCCAGAAACACAGGCACCCCACAAAGAAGCCGCCCACATAATTCTGCCAGGATGTGTCCAAGTGGACCTATTCACCTGAAAGATGTTTAAGGCTGTCTATCTGCATTGATAACAACTATTTCCTGTTAGGAACTGATGGAAGGCTGACCTCTGTCAACGGTGCACAGTAGGGGCAAGGGCTAAATTTTGTTAATCCTCATATATACAGTGGTACCTCGGGTTACAGGCACTTCAGGTTACAGACTCCGCTAACCCAGAAAAAGTACCTCAGGTTAAGAACTTTGCTTCAGGATAAGAACAGAAATCGGGCTCCGGCGGCAGCAGGAGGCCCCATTAGCTAAAGTGGTACCTCATCTTAAGAACAGTTTCAGGTTAAGAACGGACCTCCGGAACGAATTAAGTTCTTAACCCGAGGTACCACTGTAAGATTTACACTGATCTGTTACTTTCCTCAGTACCGTATATTGTGCATGGTTCCTAATCTGCTATCAGGAACTCCATCCAGCCTCAAGTGTTGGTTACAGATCTAGTATTGCAAACCCTGCACATTACTTTTTGGACCATGCATAGGGCACATCTTCCATGCATTCTAATATGTAAAATGGCTTTAACTGCAACCAGGAATGAAGCTGCAACTATGGCAGGAAAACCATGTGAATTCTGGAGGAGTCCAGTAAATTGGTGAGAAAAGCAAAGGTATTCGACTTCCAAGTGACTTCAAGATGAATTAGTAGAGCAAGTTGCTGCAATAAAAATCTTTTCATTAGCAAATTGAACATATTAATCTGCAAGCTAAATCAACATGAGTCTCTGTGATGGCCTTATTACAAAGGCCACCAATCCCAAAATCACATTATAATAGACATAGCTCTTTTTAAATCCTTCCCGCGTTCAATAAATATACTGAGTAGTGTAAGATATTCAACTGGATTATATGAATCCTAATATAAATTAAGGCTAAGCTTTCAGTCCAAATCTATAGCAAAAAGAAGAGAGACTTGCCTAAGGCCACTTAATAAAGAGAGATTCAAATCAGTGACTTCCAGATTCACAGCTCAGTTAGCACACACTTAGGAGATTAATAGTTAGAAATAACTAAGCAAGCAAGCATTGCATTATGGAGACTGTATTTCAATGCATCATCAAGTTAGCTTGCAGCTTGGCTCAGCATAAAGTTGTCACTGTATAATTTTCAAAATTATAGTTTACTACTATACTGTTATTTCTCCAAGTAGAAATTCAAGAGTTGTTAAGTTTCTCAAACATAAAATGGAGGGGTGTCAATAATATTATAGATCAACAGAGAAATAGTAATGCTTACGGAACAGGGTATTCTGAAATAGGTGGCTAAAATTCCTGTTCTATGTTGCATTACTTAATACTGTTAAAGTTTGTTTGAAATTCCAGACCAGTTGCTACCTCAGCATTCAGCTGTCAACACCTGAAGTTGAGCTGAAAGCAAATAATTTTGTCTCAGATATGTTAAAAATGTCTAATAAGGCTTTCTTCAAAGAAAGCTTTAGGGCAGGGATGAGTCACCTTTTGCAGTCCAAGAGCATCATTCCCTCCTGGGCGACCTTCCAAGAGCCACGTGCCATGTGGTGGGCAGGGCCAGAGAAACAAAACGGGCAGAGAAACATGTAAATTTTGCTATTGTCAGCAGGTTAGTTTCTTCACACACTCATACAGCCCTCTCTATCCTCCATCCAGGAGTCCAGCAGAGAAACATGCCCAACTGGCATGTTTTCTCCCTCCTGGTTGGTCATTCAGGAGATTCAAAATCTTTCTCCACATTCTGAATGTGGAATAAGTGAACCAACAACCATAGATGAGCATTAGGTTACATCAGTGCTTTAGCTGTGAACAACAGAAGTTTGATTTTAAAGCACAAAATGCTCATCTCCAAAAATGGTTAACAAAAATTGTTACAGTAAATCTACCTCATCCTAACTAGGAATGCTTGCTGGAGATCTCTCTCAAGTTCTTCTGAAAACTATTTGAATATACAAATGTATCTTAGTTACTATGACAAATCTTGACTTATAAGGAAGTAGGAAAAATCAGCACAGTTTAAAATCTGCCAATTTCAGAAGGGTCTAGGAAAACAAAACTTAATTTAGGCAATGTTATCTACATATTGTTTGTTAACTGCACTTTATACAGAAAGCCACTGGTGGTCCCTTAGAATATGATCTTCTGTAATAAATATTCCAGATGCCTACACAAGTCAGTCTACGACTCCTGGATCTTTTTAAGCACAAAAGATGAGGGAGAAGGATAGAGGGAAATGAACAGATGAGATGGAGGGTTGAGTACAGCAGCAAAGACAGTTAAATGGAAGGAGTAGGAAGGATGAAAGAAAGGCAGGGGATGAGATGAGAGGGGATGGTGAGCAGGCCAACAAGACATGGAGAGGACAGGAGTAATAGTGATGGTGACAAGTGTATGGACTCCATAAGCAGAACAGGGAACAAGCTAGTCAACTACAAAGCTAAGCTATGCTAGGGAAGACAATATAGCTACAAGCATTACACTTCAGTGGGACAAGGTCTATGGCTTCTGGTGACTTCTGTTTCTATTGTATCTTGTTGCATTTTTATTGCCTTGATTATATGTTTTTAGATTATAGTCTTATTCTCTATTTTGTTCACTACCCAGAGAGCTCAGAGGCTGAAAGAATAATAAATAAACCCATTTTCCTTCAGAAAAAAAAGCTTATGGGTAGAGCGGAAATTCAAATCCAGATATGCAATCATTGTGTACAGCCCAAGTTCATCCTCTGACTGCCTAAGGAGCCCAATCTTTCTTTGCCCTCACTAATTTTCATGGGTGCCTACTTATAAATGACTCACTTGATGCTGATTTCCAAATGACTTCAGGATGGCAAAATGCCCCCAGTCCTGCACCTCGTATGCTTCTTCCCTTCCCATTTCTGTGCTATGTTACAATTCTCATCACACACTGGTATGTTACAAATCTTAATTGTGCCTATAGTTAGCGGAATGACACCTATTAATCTTGTTGTACACTGCACATTTGATTGCTTATTTGGTATTTTAATGGACAACAAGAACAGAGGGTGCGTAAGATGAAGAAAATGCTAAACTATGGTTTTGAATTAAGAATTAAAACTGTTGTTATAAAATAACCCCTCAACCAGTTTATACAATAATTTCCATGGGACGAGGTAAGAATGCACTGCTTGCAACTGTTGCTAAATGAAAACAATAGTATTTAACATTTTAGCACAATTCATTAAAATATAATATATGTTGGGATAGCCATTTACATATAGGGTTGTGGGGGAAGGGTTCCAAATCCAGAATTATAATACCATTATTATCTGTTATATTTGTCTCTGACTAAAACCCAAATGAGTAATCCATTCACAAGCTCTCATCAGCTGGTAATTGTGATGCTTTATTTAGAATTCTTTGAACGCGGCATATTCTATCTGACAACTTATTCAATGAAGTACAAAATAACATCACTTTGTTTGATTAGCTCCTTTAGATTAAATTCTGTAGATACATTAGTTACTTGGAAGGATGGGGCAGGAATAATACTCAGCTGAAACAAATGTAATACAGGCAAAGCCAGTTTTTGTTTTTCTACATAAAAGCATGAATCGTAAGAATATAAAAATGAAGAGAACATAAATATCTTCATTTTCCTGTAGCATTATTGCTCATGAATTGATATACTGATAAAGTTATAAAGGTTTACTGCAAGTATATAAAACTGAACAGGAAGTAGGTTTATGCCCTACCTAGATAACTGACTGCAACACCCCTCTCATATGCACCCCTGTCATTTCATTCTCTCTCTCTCTCTGTGTGTGTGTGTACGCTATTCTTTCAAAATGATTGTGGATGTTTTAAAGGAAGAAGAAGAATAAATATTCCTCTCCTGCCACTTTTGGATCTTGCACAAAAGCAAGCAATTAGGGGTCTCCCAACACAGGGACAGAATGCATTTCTCCCTAAGAAGCCACCAAAGCCACCATACAGTAAGTGATGGGGGGGAATCATCAACATATACAGATTACTTGCAGCTAGGGATGAAAAAGAATTTGATTTGGTTGACACTTTTAAGCAATCTAATTCACGCATCCCACACTCATACATGGCTCAAAACATAATAATATTTTGGATTTCACAGTTCTCTGAATTTTAGAATATAATGCTTAGCTCAAAAAAGTACCAAAATGCATATTTTAGGGTAAAATGTGTTTACAAATGCATATACTGAGATGAAATAAATATCTAAATAAGTATTTTGTATTAAAATAACATTTAAATAGGAATTTTGAATAGATTAATATGGAAATGGGATGGATAGGGCTTATGAATGTGAAATTGACATAGACAGGAAGTAGATTGACCTGTCCATCCCTAGCCTGATGATGAACTTAATGTGGACACAGCTCAGTGGATGACAAGGGGACAGTTTGTGGTTCCATCTCAGGCATATCAAGTCAAAAGGCTCTCAGGCAGCAGGCTAGGAAAGGTTTGTCTGAGACCTTGAGAAGCCATTTCTAGTTGGCCATTGCCCAATAGTCTGACTTGTTATTAGGCATTCATATGGCCTGCAGTGATGACTCTGCTAGCAAATGCCTTAGTT
The DNA here is from genome assembly GCF_027172205.1 of Podarcis raffonei. Classification (NCBI taxonomy): domain Eukaryota; kingdom Metazoa; phylum Chordata; class Lepidosauria; order Squamata; family Lacertidae; genus Podarcis; species Podarcis raffonei. Next base: position 24,129,286 of record NC_070608.1, on the reverse strand, counting down.
GGAGGTATTTAAGCAAAGGCTGGGGGGGGGGTCATCTGTATGAGATGCTGCAGTTCCAAGATTTCTGGACTGAGCAGAGGATTGGACTAGATCACTTCCATTGTCCCCTTTCAACTCTAGCATGGTATGATAATGTTCTTAAGTAGGTATTGTAGGGAAAAGCTGGGAACAAGGATCATGTCACAGCAGTGACTTAAACTTGGATCTCCCCTGTTCAACATTTTCAATACTATACTACAGATGAGCAACACTGGGGGGAAAACCCAATTCTCCTCTTCAAGTAATTTTCTCTTTTAAAATTTTAATCTGGCAAAACTCATACCTTCCTGACTTAACAGTTTCATGCCCCCGCCCCAGGGCATGAAACGTGCAGAAAACAGCTCATGTCTACCTTTTGGAGAAATAGGTCCAAAGCTTTCAGAACTGACAAACAAAAGGCAAAGGAAAGAAAAGAAGCTCTGCTTCTACACTAAGAATTACCTTTGCCTCTATTTTTAGCTTTCAAGCACCTGATTAAGGATGACTCATCTTTCACCTTCCTAAAACAGCCATAGAGAACCTCAAAGCTCCAAAACAAAAAGCAAACCCTCTTCACCTTTTCATCCAGAGGGACCACCGTATCCATCTTCATCACAAACTCAGGCTATCTAGATCTTGGGTATGTCACAGGATCAAACCCTTCCTCGGGCAAAATACGGCTCATGTTCAAGCACCATTCCATCAAGTCACCAAACTGTGTCTACCACTTGGGAAACTTCAAACAGCTGTCTGGGGGAAACGGAGCCATCTTCTGAGATGTACGTCCTTGGGAAAAGGCAAGTATGCACCCACTCCTCTGGTTTTCAGCTTTAATTATTCAACTCCACAGTGTGTGAGGCAAACTGAGCATCATTCACCAGTCTGAAAATGATATTAGAACCTGAGGAGTGATTCAGCCTATTTACAGTTGCTATAGAAACAAAAAGGCAGCTATCTGTCTATGGCAATAAAGCAGCAATAGGAGCTTGACACAACAGTTAAAATGACAGGAACAGAACAGGTTGAACCAGGAGGCTCTTCAGTTCTGCATCAAAAGGTTGTGTAGAAATACATCGTGAATTACAGACCTTACAACAACTGCATATATTAAACCAAGAGTGTTGTTTATGTGTCTGTTTCTGTCTGTGCTGGGGGAGATCGACAAAGGGAGCACATAGAAAACTGCACCAAGGAACAGCTTCCAGACACATTCTTTTCCTTCAGTTCTAGACCTTGTTTAATCTAGATGTCCCAAGGGTAGAATATTGGCACAATCCAAGTAGTCAGAAGTTGGATGGTATGAAGGAGGATAAGCTCCAATGTACATGACTCCTATAACGACAAGGCCAGGTCTACACAAACCCAGAAACAAGCAAATTCCTTCCTCACCAGTCATCCCCAGTATGGGTGATGGCAGCAGAACAGTCATGAACTGGTGTCATTGGAGATGAGGAAAGAAAACAAATCAAATATAAAATGCATAAATTGAAAAACACAAAGAAAGAATGCTGTGAGAACAGGGCCTTTGGCAGAATACTATGTACTATCTTCCCCTGTTGAATGCCACTGTAAACAAAAACGGCTTACTCAGCCTAGTTCACAGTCCATCTTGGTAAATCTTGTTTCCTATAAACTCATAAGAGAGCTGTTCTTTGGAATCCATTTCTCCTCCAACTTAATTTGTTCATCTGCTTTTCTGAGGCTGTGCCTGTACATTTAGTTAAGACATCAAGTAATCTGCTTACGCCTGGCTCAGAGATTCAGAAGTCCCTGCTGACCTGCGCATATCCTACTGCTGTGTATTTCAAATGACAATGATCATATGTACAAATTACCGTTGAACGTGAACCAACATAGTTTCTCCCCAAAGTAAGAGCTGGGATGAGTGTCAAGATTGTATAGTTCTTTCACACCTCCGCGTATTGTGTATAGAAAGTAACATTCAAAGAGAGAGAGATCCCACATTTATTTGAATGCAGAATTTTACTTGCAATATACGTAGAACCTTCTAATAAGGTAAATACTGAGATCTGACGGCTGGTATGTTTTCTATGTGCCACCGCACTCTGCCCTCATATGATGCAGAGGGAGAAACAAGCTGTATCAGTGAGGCGCCGATACAGCTTGTTCCTCCCTCTGCATCTTTAAACTGCTATACTGAGGAGTGTAAAGCTGCCCTTACCTCAGCCAAGCAGTTAAAGGAGTCCACAGATTGGTTCTGGCTCCCGTGAGCCAGTGGTGGAGTGGGGGCTCTGTGAAACTGCTAAGCTGAGGGGAATGTGTTGGTACTCCCCACAGAGAGCTGTTAAAGGAGCCCCGATGCTCTGCCCGTGAGCAGGGGGAGCACTGGGGCTGTATCAGCTGGGGAGGGGGAACCTTCCCAATCCCCAACTGAGCTGCGCAAACAAGCTGCGTTGTCCCAGGCCATGAGCACGTAGGTGAAACTGCCTCAGTTCCTGAGGTGAGAGCTGGGGCAGTTTCACCAGGTGCAGAGTGCACTGTGATGTTGAAAAACTGATATCGCCCAGACCTAACAAGTGGAGGCCACGGAGGTGTGTGCAGTTCCAGCATTGTGACCCTCTACAAGAAGAAAGGTGACTGCCATGGCTGGAACAACTTCCATGGAATGCCAAGAGCAGAAATGCTTGGACACTGGACATTGCCTTCATAGACCTGACAAAGGCCTTTTGACCTCGTCGGCCAAAAAGCAGCCTAATTGTATTAGAAATCAATTTATTTGTATGCAAAACAAGTAAGATATACCCTAATAATCTTTCTCTGAGTTCTTTTGTTAGAGCAAACTCTCAAACTCTCTGAAGACTAAAATGCAGGCCTCAACACTTGGGGCGGCAATGTAGCTCAATGATACAGGACATGATTGACATACAGAAAGTCCCAAGATTAACTGCTGGCATCTCCACTTTAAAAGATAAACAGCAACTGATAGGAAAGACTTTGGCCCAATACCCTTCAAAACTCCTACAAGCTGCTAATAAGCTAGATGGACAATTAGTCATAAGGCAGCTTCCTAAGTTCCACATTACGCATTCATCATCTTTTTTATAATCATCTGGCTTAATTCATATGTGACATGTTGTTGCTGAGTCTTTCTTAGCTCTCTTTCATAGGCTAATTCCATCACAAACCGCGTAGGACAGCTGCTCCACGTGGCTAACCATTTGTGTTCATGTTGCCATACTATTGCTGTTGAGCCGAGGTGCCAGCTTGCGAAGATGATGGGAGGGGGGAGAGACAACATGTTCGGGACATTGGGAGGAGCTGGGGTCAGAACTGAGCATGGCAGCTGTGCAGCTAAATGGCCGGCAGCTCCTCCTCCACCTCCTCTTGGCACCATCACTGACAGGAGGCTGCTTCAACCCTCCTTCCCCTCCATGGCAGGAGGAGGAGAAGGAGCCGGGCCCTGGAAGCACGCCACACTCTGCTTTGCTCTTTGGCTCCATGCTTTTGGGGCATGGGGAGCCCAGCCCCTATCCCAAAAATATAGGAGGCGCCAAAAAGGCTTGGACCCTAGGAGCCAGCGCCCTGCTGCAAAGGTTTCCTCTAGATAGTTGTGCAATATGTATGGAGAAATATATGTATTACAGACTGAGGTGTGGCAAAACTGCCATGTGGAATTAATGCAAAGCAGCCTCCATGCTGATTGTTGTTTGTGTGAAATGAGACTCACCCTATGAAATCATAAGTTTCTCCTTGTGTTTCACCTTCACTTTCCATCTCAGACTTCACAAACTTCCTTCCATGTGAGGCCTACCAAATTGACAAATGCAGCTAGAGCGCTTCATTCAGCCAATCAAGATTATTAATGGCAAAGATCACCAGCTGGTTGTTATTTGACACAACTGTAGCAAAACAGGAAACTTCTCTGAATAAATGGTGCTACAGAATGATTCTATAACAGAAAATTATTTCTTATGATCCTTAAACTTGCTTGCAACAGCATAAAATGGGAGATAGCCAACTGTTGCTGAAGAAAGCAGAATTGTGATACAGCAAGCCATGGAAATCCCAGGCAAGAATCAGCTCTGAACTTACTTTTTCCTAAAAAAAACAGAAACCCACTGTATTTTGTCTTCAGCAACATCGTTCTTGCTGCAGAATGATACATATAGTTAATGGCATTCAAAAACACAGTAAAGGAATAAACTGCTGACAGTTCAGCATGGTTCTCTACAATTCCCTCCAGCTGAACGAACCAACAAGTGGCTTAGGAAGTTATGAGGAAATCCAAATGAAGTGATTTTTCCAGGTTGCCCCACTACTAACACTGTATAATAAATGTAAACATGAAGAGCGATATCATTTCATCTCTGCTGTTCACCTTTCCAATGACCTTTAAGAAAATACCCTGCAGCCAAATTTGGAAGGGAAAAAAGCATACGAATCATGCAGGCGGGATAATATTACATCCTTACCTACCAGCGAAACACCTTTAATACATTAATCTCTCCTGAAATAAAAATAAATATAGTAATATGTGAAAGATGGAACTAACACATAGCCATGTTAATTAAAACAGAACTTGTGCATGCAAGCATTTTGAATTCTATTTATTTAAGCATCGTTGCTGAGGCAATTATAATCTATTAGAAGGATCATTTTTAATTCCATTGCATTTATTAGTAGCTAGTGATGGGTAGAACATTTTGAAAAGAATGGTGAAATCAAAACTTAAATGGGTAGCATCCACAACTCTGAAGATAAGCAATTGTAATTCAAAGATAAGCAATTGTAGCTACAAAAAATAGGATTGATAATCCAAGAGGCTAAACAAGCTAGTACTATGGAAACAAAGAAAGACACGCTTTGCCAGTATCAGTATCAATATTCTCTTGTATCAAGCAAGAGAAGCAAACTATATCAGAGAGAGAATACAGCTTTGGATCCTACCCCCCACCAATAGCATTTAGACATCCTCTTCAAAATTAGTGCTGATATGTAGCTCCAAGGACGAAAAACAGTCTATGAAGAAATTTGTATATTATTCATAGCAGAAGTGGCAGCTAAGAAGGTACAGAGCAGCAGACCACTCACCTATAACCACAGTTTGCAGACAATCTTTATGAAATATTTTCATTCATGATTTTTAAAATAATTTTATAAAGCAAAATGTTTTCTAAAGGTGCTGCCTACTATCCTGACATAACTGTTTCTTATTTCTGAATTTATTTTTTGGCAAAATTGGTCACAGCTATGTCTTATATACCTATCATTTGCTGATAATGTTTTTATGTGTTGCTTATGTGTATCATAAGTATTATAACACTTACAACACTGTCTGGAATGTTGGCGGGCACATCATCTGTTTTACATGAGTGTACATGAAGTACACTCTGAGTATTTTATTTTCTATCATGTTTGATGCTGTTAAATCAAATAGGGGGGGATGAAGGTTTTATGGTCATATTTGCGGGGTTGGAATAGATGACCTTTGGGGGTCCCTTCCAACTCTACCATTCTATGATTCTGTGGTTCTATAATATTGGGGGGGTTAATCCTGGTGTTTATTTTGCTCTAGGAGGCTTAGTTAGGTCTAAATCAAGTATAAACTTCCAGAGTTAATGCAAATTACATTACTTTTGTTAAATGAGTCTAGAGGGCTGTGAAAATTTGTGTCCCAGGCCTTTTAGACTTTTCTACCCATGTACTATCTGGAACCAAAGTGTTGCATTGGTTTCCAGATGTGAAATATTTTGGCATTATTTTCAGCTCTCCCACCCCACTAAAGTACCTGCTGAGAGAACTAGTCACAAAGTGGGAGCTCTCCAAGGTCCTGCAGGTACTTTGGGTGCCAGGAACACTCAATGGGACACAGCTGGGCTTCTGCTGTAAACCTTAGAGCAGGGCAACAGCAGATGTTCTTGCTCAAACTTGTGCACTTTCCGTATTTGTCAAGGTCAGACTTTCATATCTCTCAGTCATAAAAAATTGTTTTGTTATTGTCTCTATTCCAAACCGGAGTCCACCTGGCAGTGTGCTACCAATCATCCTTGTCTCTCATCCCACTCAGATACGACTATGTTTGAAATAAAATATTGTCAATCTTTGTTTACCCATAAACTTATATCCATACATTTAAAAAGCATGTGATACCCCTTCTAGAACAAATTCTCAGAGCGCTATATACTATTGAAGTTATTATCATTTTGCTAAAGATGAAATCTAAAAAACTATAGGGCCAAAGCATGGTTGTGGAAGCTAGCCAATGACAAAAATCTGACAAGTTAATCAACTTACATTACCCCAATGTATACACACCATGACTGCTTTTATGTCAGATGACTTTTGCCACTCTTAAAGGTCAAGCTACAGTTGACAAATATTTATAGCTTCAAAAGGAATATGGTTTCACTAGAAGGGAGTTAACAAGTCTGTGTCTTACTTTGTAGACTTGTTACACTTTTTCAAATTCATTTTATTATTTTCAAATGGCACACATATGTCTTGATTAAAATTTTCACACACACTGATATTATATACATTTAACAAGCCACCCAACAAGATGATGTGCCGAAAGTTTTATCTGTTACAGATTTGCTATTTGTGGCCTGAAACTAATTGAGCTTTTAGAACTGAACTGTCAATTTTTGAACTTTAACTGGGTTGTTCTTGTTCTCTAAGAAGTTATTAATATAGCAACATATAACAGAGGCCATGTTCTCAAGTAATGTGCTAGTAAAGGTAAAGGGACCCCTGACCATTAGGTCCAGTTGTGACCGACTCTGGGGTTGCAGCGCTCATCTCACTTTATTGGCCGAGGGAGCCGGCGTACAGCTTCCGGGTCATGTGGCCAGCATGACTAAGCCGCTTCTGGCGAACCAGAACAGCGCATGGAAATGCCATTTACCTTCCCTCCGGAGAGGTACCTATTTATCTACTTGCACTTTGACGTGCTTTCAAACTGCTAGGTTGGCAGGAGCAGGGACCAAGCAACGGGAATCCCTCTCACGCGGATTCGAACTGCCGACCTTCTGATCGGCAAGTCCTAGGCTCTGTGGTTTAACCCACAGCGCCACCCGCGTCCCTCAAGTAATGTGCTAGAACTAAATTATTTGGGGTGAACTTACTGCACTGTCATTTCCATGTCAAAGTTATACTCAATTATATCAATTTAAACATTGCTTTAACTTAGTTCATTCACCTAACTTGAATGAACTAAAATTTCAAAGATTATTAGCTGAAGGCAGAGGGTGGGAATTACAGCATCTTATCTGAAAGAATGTTTTAATGCAATACAAGTGCATGTTTTAGTAAACTGCTATTATGATTATTACCCATTTAGATATGGCTGAAAACTACATGGTCTCCAGCTTATGTTCAGGAAGAGATACAAGAACACAATTTTTACAGGTATGCTTATAAAAATCTGTGAGTAGTTTAATTTGGAAGTCCTGGACAGCAACTCCAAGCAATCCTTGACCATGTAAAATGTATTATAAATAGTTCCATGTGCAACATTCATTTGGAAGCTCACTGGAGACGAATAATGACCTTGTATTTTGTTCTCATTTACTCTGAATTAGCCAAACCTCCTGTTTCCAATACACCTGGCATGGTTTAATTACAGCAAACAAAACATCATTTAAACAAAAGGTGACCTTGAACATAATCTATCAAAACACTAGTTAGCTTTAAAAGTTCGCAGTTTTTAACAAACTGCCAAGACATGCAAGAGCAATTTTCTATATAAGTTCATACATCTTTTAAAGCAACAGATTTACCACATTTAAGAAACATCTGTATATGCTTCTTAAAACTGCAAGGGTTTCTTCTTTATTAATTCAAACCCTTAGATTTCAATAGCCATATAAAATACAGCTTGTGTGTAAATATTAAGGTCATACTAAATACGGTTCAAAATGTTGTAGAGTGATGGTTTGTTAACCTTGGTAACCCCTTAAATAGCTTTAGGGTTTTTGTTTTTTATAAAAAGGCAGTCGTGCCCCTTACCCACATACTGGAATCCCTGTTCTCCAATGAGACATTAAAACTTAAAGGAGGTAACCAACATTATTTCGGGAATATATCTCCTTTGGCTCAATGCATAAGCAACAAACAGGGATGTTAACAATGTATCAGCCCTTAACAAAAGTAAACAAAACAGATCCCTGCTGAAAGTTTGTATATGGAACCTAGACAAGGAAAACACAACAGAGGAGAATGGGGGTCAGAGAAGCAAAGGGAAATTTGCACAGGGTTATGGCAATGCAGTTGTACCACCTGAAGGTAAGTTTACAGTGAACAAAGATCAGTACTTCTGTAATAGCTACCTCACTTGAGTACTGCGTACATGTTCTAAATTACATCAATAATATCATGGCAATCCATTGTGAGCTATTTATTTGCATGGTGGGCTATTTATTTGCATCTGCACAATGGGAAACTACTCATGCATGTCTACACCTTAATTCTGCATACTCTGACAGGTGCATATAGGATTTGTCCATATATGGCCAGTTTAAATCAGTGGGAAGTGCAGCAGCCAATCTGAATGTACATACTAAGGCAACTTAAGGGCATTTTTTAATCACTGGTCATGCTCCTGGAGTGTGTGATGGCTGTAGGCAGATCTTTGCTCATGTTATGTACTGTATGTCTGAACTTTGCAGATAAAATGGGTCACATTCACTTCCAACGTAAATGGCTCATTAACTGTAAATCCTAGGCAGGAGGTGACCGTGGCCTCCAGCAGTCTGATTTGCTTGGCTGAGCTTTTGTCATTGCTTAAGGGTGCAGACAAGGCCCTTAGGATTTGATCAACTACCTGTGCACTTGATCCTTACCTTTTGTGGCTGGTTCATGCTAGGCTAGGAAGCTTGCCCGAGATGGTACACAGGTAAACACCTCTCCAAGATCAAAGGAATGGCAATACCGCTACTGAAAAGGTCATTATTAAACTCTGACCCAAAATAACTATCAGTAAATTTCCAACCTACTTTTTTAAAGCAAGGTAGTGAAGTTTTCATAGTCAATCCTTCTCCTCTCCTCCCTCCACATCATAATTGTTCACAGCACTTTAACTATGTGGTCTTTATTACTGCTACATGGAAATCATTGGTGCTGGCATAGACTAGTTGGTTTATTCTGCACATATATTTGTCTCCAAGTTTGGCTCAAAGTATTACTTGGAGCTGCAAAGACTAAAATTCAAGCTAAATTATGAGAGACAGTTTCAAGGCAGCTCTTAGATTCTGCTATTTCAGGCCCTACCAGCAGCTGCCAATCTCAAACAGTTCCCAGGAGCAGTTGGAGGGGGGCTTTCTGTCCATTGAAGTCCTGGGACGATTGCTGTTTACATGCTATTGGGCTCTCATGATTACAGTTAATTAGTACAGCAGATTTGAAGCATTAAAGCTTCTAAACAACCACGGGTATGTTTCCATGGGAAATCTACCCATATGCCATGTGACTTGCAAGGATCAGGTAGACATCTAATCCTCACACATGACATGGTGCCCATTTCCTAGCCATGGTAGAGCCAATATGGATAGTAGAAGCATCATGGGACTTTGTCAGGCACAGCAACCTCCTCCTCTACCTGGAATGCTTGAACACGCAAGAAAAGTACTCTACGCATGCGAAGCATCAATATACCACCTTTCCTTCTTCCTTTCTATTAAATGGGACTTCTACTGCATTTCCTGTGGAGTACTGGAGTGTAACCTGGGAACCCACAATTCTTCTGTGTAGATTAACGTTAGAAATGCAACAAAGCCACATGCCCCACAGCAGGAAGCTGTGAAGGGGGTTCAAACAGATTGCAGAAATATGGCAGAAGGGCTAAGAGCTGTTATTCAGTTCCTCGCTCTCCCCACCCTACACCGCCCCCACGAAAAATAGTAGGCTTCAACTTGAATAGTTTCCAACTTCTAACAGTTAAATGTTATGAAAATAATTCTGAGCTGGTATTGTTAGGAAATATGATAGAGCAAGATTTGGACTGGGCATTACTCAGACAGGACATTACTATCTCACGATAGAAAAACTAATTGCCCCACTGTAGGTGCTCACTGCTTTCTATCTAACTGCTCTAATCGGTCACCAGGAATCACTGGTTGGAGAATGAAAGTAAGCCACGCCCACTCCAAGTGAGTGGCCAAACAAATCATAGTTTTAAAGCAAAGCTGCTGGGTTCGGACATAATGCCAACCCATAGTTCATAAGCCTAACAACAAACCATGTCTTCACATCATGGTTTTGTTTCCAGAAAACAAACTATGGCTTGGCATTATGTGTAAACTAGACCAATGTACACAAATTCATGAGCTTAAGAAGAAGAGAGGGAAAAATTCAACAGGCTCACAAAAGGATGTTCACATATGGATTCTCCTCCTCTATCTGGAAATGCTAACACATTTTATAAAATGCAACTCATTGGTTACCTAATAAATTAAAATGTGTCAGAAAAGGTAGGTCACTGATATTTTAATTAATGTTGTGAATACCATTTGATTAGCTGCCTCTTCAAACAGTAATCAGCCTGGCAGGTTGGAAAGCGGTATTTTTGACAAGTGATTATACAACACTAATAGAAGACAATTACCTGTCACAGAACAGAGTACCAGGGTGCTGTCGAGAAGTACCTGCAAGCCTTCAGGTACATTTAAGGTTAAGGAACTTATGGTCCTTAATCATACTAGTAGAAAAAAGTAGCTCAGTGCTATCAAAACTTTGTTTCCATTGAAGAATTTAGAATCCTTGGGGAAGTCATTTAATTAGAAATACTGGAAACAGTTTTCAGCTGATGGCTTATTAGCAAGCTACCTGAGCCTGGATTAGAAAGCAAAGATCTTTCTAGTGGAACTTGTTAAAATAGTTTTCTTACTCTCAAGCATGAAAGCAAGGGAGCCAATTTAAAATTTTATTTATTATAGAATTTATACCTATACAGCAAGTCCTTATACTTTATTGTCCTTTATACTTTATTGTCACTAAGCCAAAGTACATGTAATTGAAATAATTGTATATTCTTCTCCTGCCTACCCATTCCTCCATTTCCCCCCTTTTCTGTTTTGTTTCCTTATAGCTATTTTAATCTGTAAACCCCTTGGGACACAGGCCTGTCATAACTGTTATTTGTAAAGCACCAGGCACATGGGTGGCCCTGAATAAATAAATAAATGCAATTTTCAATCATTCCCCAACTTAAGAGAAAAAGGCAGCTAAATTTGACAAGTAATTTAAACAAAGACAAGGTCTAAGAAAGGATCCACATTGCAGTCTTTATTTCAGGTTCAATGCTACAATTTCTTTTTGTTCAGTACAACAGATGGATAATGTAATTAGTTCTCTCAATCAGTGCAGATTATCACAGCAAATCATTGCAGTGGTTAGTAATTTTTGCCCAATCAGCATCTGCTGCAATCACACCAAAATTCACCGTTTCATGAAGTGCTTTGTATTAGGGCTTGCTTACACCTCCATTTTCAAATCAGCTGCCATTTGCAATTCAGGACAAGTAGATTGATCTTCAAGGTTCTTACTATACAGTGGTGCCTCGGGTAAAGTACTTAATTCGTTACGGAGGTCCGTTCTTAACCTGAAACTGTTCTTAACCTGAAGCACCACTTTAGCTAATGGGGCCCCCTGCTGCCGCCACGCCGCCGGAGCACGATTTCTGTTCTCATCCTGAAGCAAAGTTCTTAACCCAAGGTACTATTTCTGGGTTAGCGGAGTCTGTAACCTGAAGCATATGTAACCTGAAGCGTATGTAAGCCGGGGTACCACTGTACTGGACCTTTTTCTTTAAATTCTTAATATAGTGTGAGAAGCTTTATTCCAGAGGCAGGTAACCTCAACTCTGCAGGCATAATTAGGTGCTGATCCCAAAGGCCATTTCCCCCAAACCACACCTACTTTTCCCTCACCAGGTGTCACATGGGAAATCGAATGTGGAGCAAGTAAACTCGTGACTCTGAAGGATAAATCAGGAGCTTAAAGCAAGCTCCCAATTGTTCATTTGCAAGTGACAAACTCAGACAGCTAACAATTAAGACCCACTGGGATTGGATGCAGAAGCAAATTCCCTGCCCAGTTCATTCTGGGCCAATTATTCAGCTGGTGCTGACAGTGTGCCTTCAAAGGGGCCCCTTCGAAGTTGTCACCTGATTGTTGTCCCTGGGGTGCTGGAGAAAAGGATCCTGCCCACCCACCCACTGGATCCCGTTCCCCTCCCTGCTTCACTCATTGGGCTTCTGCACAGGAAGAGTGAAAACCAATATAGCTCAGCCCAAAACAAACAAATGAGCTTGCCTGCGACGTGGCTCCAAACTGCCATGCCACATAGATTCCCTGACATGGCTGGGAAGCGAACATACAACCAGTGTCCAAAAACAGATAAGCGGAAACAAAGCATTCTTTAAAATATATATATATGCAAGCCAGAATTGTACTATGGCAAGCAAATAGGCTGACAGAGCTACTGAATAATGTGTTTCAGATATTCTGCTAAGCAAGAATTAAACTGAATCAGGTACAAAATATTGGTAAAGGGAGCTAGAAAGAAACCAGCCTAGCAGTGGGCACCACTTTGAAATCAACTCCTTTCTTATCTCTGCTAACCAAGAAGATGAGTCCAGAAACTTCATTCTCTTTGCTCTACTGGAAATGGAAGATAAAAAACCCTGTTAAATACTGCTAGATTTTAAAACGGCAAGCCCCCTCTTAATCTCTGTACTCAACAAGAGCAGAGATAGAAAAAAATTGTCCTGCCTCCCCCTGGATTAGGCACACCACCCCAGGTGCTGTTTGTTTCCAGAAGCTTTAATGCTCAATCAGTACCAGACATATGCAAATCACCAGTCAAAGGCACAGCAGACCATACACATCTCTACTCAAAGGCATAGGTATACAAGGGCACAAGCAAAGAAGCTGATCCAGCAACACACCCCTTGCTTTCCTGTTAGGCACAGCAATTTAGCACTGCCCCTTGAAAGCTGTCTGCACTAGTGTCTCCGGGAACTGGGTGATGGGGGCGCTGTTCCCACTTTCCAGAGAGGTGAGGGGTCAAGCACAGCATCCCCCTCTGGAGAGACAGGGGCAGACCCTGTATCTGACTCCAAAGGTAGGGTGGCTGGGCCAACAGGCATAGTAAGAGCTTCAGAACAGGACTCTTGAAAACCATGGAACTCGCAGCTCTCCACTCTGATTGACAGGGCATGACAGTAAGTTGAGAGAAATTCCCCACACACACATGCACACTCTGGGCCTCCCTAGGATTCTCAGCATCAAGCTCCTCTGGGTCAGAACACAACCTCCCAAGCCCACTGGAGTCGTCCCCGGGGTCCATAGCAAACCACCCCTTTGCGATATCCTGACTTGACCAACCGGTGATGTCTTATGTTCTGTTTGGTGAAAAGATTTTCACAAATTGCTCCTGAGCTACCACTCAGTGGTATAAGATTCTACAAAAATAAACCCCAAAGCACCCAAAATACTTGGAGTTTCTTTTTTTAAAAAAAGTTTGTATACTTTTCTTTTCCTAAAACACCCAAAACTTTGTAAGGGTTATAAGCATGATGAGATATGTACTGTATATATAAAGTACAGTGACTGTGATGGAGTCTGCAAAACAAACATTTCCCCTAGCTCTCCAGTTTAGAAATGAATTTAAACAGATTTTTAAATAGGTTTTGAGCTATTCTTCTTTGAAACGCCTCAAGCAAAAAAGCAGCTCTAGGTGTATTTGGCCCCTTGTATGGATTTGAGATAAAACAGTTCCGAAAATTCCTGGCAACGGCAAAAATATATGCACAAGGAAGTTTTATCCTTACAACACCCCCAACCTTTTAAAAGAATACATTTTGAGTGCTTGGTCCTAAGTATTTTAATAAGAAAGCTGTTCACCTACACTATTGTAGAATTCAGGAAGACATAGTGATCAGCATTTTTCCCCTCTTTCTGACAGTAGTGAATGAGGAAATAAGACTACTATTGTGCACAAATTCCAAAGGAGGGAGAGGCTGAAACAGTTACTTGGGTGCAGGACCAGTTATCTTTGCTGCCCAGGGATTCCAGGCTAAAAGGGAAGTTGCTGAGAAAGTGACCAAGAAAATACTTGTATACCACAATTTCATAAAAATATCAAAGCAATTTACAACAATCATATATATACAGAATAAAACCACATAAAAATCTTACAGGGCTGGATATCTCTTCCCTTCCTTTGATGGTAGCTCCTTCAGCTTGTTTACAGCAATTCAAAGGATGCACTGCAGCCAGTAAAAGAGCTTTTCTTAAGTAAATGTCCACTGTGCTTTACATCCTAACCAGAAGTAAGCCGCAGAGTTCAAAAGAGCTTATTCCCATGGAAGTATGCATAGGATAGCAGTCTTAGAGGAATATGGTGAAGATTGCAATCAATCAGTACTATAATGGGAATGCAGCAACTTTCTCCACTCTTCAAAAACAGGCTTTTAATCATTTTAATTGAATTTTTGGAGTATTCTGGAAACCCTAAATGAACCCTAAATGAAGGATTTTACATGCCAAAGGATTAATCATAAATTCTGATTTTTAAAAAAAGTCTAGAAGAGCTTTTACAAGCACTGTGTAAGCAGAGTTTCACAGTGATCTAACTTTAAAAGCTGCAGCTATAGAGTATAGCATAGCCTGTGAAAATTCATGACACAGGAGTTCTTCTTTAAGATGTCGCAGGACTTTCACTTCTTCAAAAACTCATCATTAGTTGGTCCAGAACAGAGCCGCAAGATTATTAATGGAGACAGGGCACTTATACATTGGGAATATTATGCCTGAGTTTAGTCAGCTACTCCAGCTCTTAGTCCATCTCCTGGTCCAATTTAAAATGTTGGTTTTAACTTTAAGAGCCCTAAATGGCTTGGGATTTAGTTACCAGAAGGGCACCTACTCAGTCCTGATCATCATCTTTTCAAACACAGCTCTGAATGTCGCCATCAAATGATTTTTGGTAGTGGCACTCTGCTTCCTGGAATGGTTGCCTGGCGCCATCTTTGTGGTCTTCTGAGCCTTTTAAATAACATGCATCTGATTGTCTAGCCTCATTTTAAAATATGTTTTGTCGTTGTTTACTTTTAATAAAGTTTATTGTTTTATGTTGTATTTTTATTGTTGTATCTGTTTTGTGAGCCACCTATAAAACGTTTTTAAATATAATACATAAATATTTGAGCCTAATATAATATATTTGCAAGAGCAACAAAAAGCCATAAAAATAGAAATAACACAGTTAAAAGCTTAAAAAATGAATCATGGTTTCAAAGTTTTTAGAAAGTCTAGAAAGTCATATGCTCATTAACACAGATAAAGCCTACATTATTAATATATCCTACAGTCAGAAGAAACTGGAATCTATTCTGAAAATGAATATAAATGTTTTGGCAGTGTCATGGTGGAATTGGACATCATAGATAATAAATGTTGACTAGCAGGGGCAACCAGTATTTTCTGGAATGCTGTAGATATAGCTATATAGATGCTGTGCATTGTTTCTCTTGATACACATGATTAGGACAGTCAAGCAAAAATTCAAAATAAATCTCGACTTGCAGTGCCAATTAATGTGGCAACTCCCCTATGACTCTGCAAAGCCTGTGAAAACTTAAACTAGCATTCTGTTCTCTTCCGGCTGCTGTTCCCATGACAACAGCTCTCTAAATCACAGAAAACAGGTCAGGTTTTTAAAACTACCCACAGTTTCCCCCACTAGTTTTATACTAACCAACCTGTTTAAGATCATCAGAGGACTTGTTGCCATAGCAGCTGCGGGAGACAGTGGAAAAACGAAGACCATTATGTATTCAGAGGGACAACAGAGAGAGGCAGCTGCCTGTATATTTGCCACTTCCTCCCTCATCATCTCTTTCCCCGCCCTCATCTGTAAACCTCTCTAGGCTCTTCATTACTTTTCAGTTTTAAATCCAGTATCCAAAGCATTCCAAGGAAAGGTGTAGACTCCCGTGCCCTAAATTTAGCCTGGAGAAGAGGATCCCAGTGCTATTAAAATAAATTTACAAGCCATGGTCCCTCACGAATCGTTTTTGTGTATATATACTGAAGAATGCTAAATATAAGTTACTTTCCATACTATTTGCACTAGAGCTGGTCTACTTTCTCACTGTCAGTTGGTTTTGGAACCCTAAAATGGGAGAAGGGTGTCAGCAAAATGTGAATTCTTCCATTTCATTTTGGGAGCAGAGGGGTGGGAAGGGAAGCTTCTTAATTTACTTGAATTAAAATCTGCAGATTGTGCAGCACAGCAGCAGATAAGCTCTGGTCCACCACAGTCACAGTCTTTCCTTCTCAGAGTGTCACCTAATGATATATAAATTATTTTAAAGATGAAATAAAGTGTTATTCCTTTAGCATCTTTCCCAGAGGCACCTGAGGAAGACAAAATGGCAAGCAGTTCTAACTGCTACTGCCATAGTACCGAAGGTGCCAGTATAGTGACACCTTTTATTTAAAGACAGAAATATAAGCATCCTCCCCACACCTTGAAACTATTTTAAGCTCAATTTATGGTCTCCAAAATGCCCACCACCAGTTAACTACCTGTAAGTAAGAGTGGCAAAGGGGGGCAACCATTTTGACCCATCCAAAATACTTCAACACAGAGAATGGGATTCGCCTCTAACCTGAATAACTTAAAAAAGATCTGGAACCATACTGTAATCTTTTACATTTGGTGCCAGAGTATGGTCTGAAGGTATATGAGGACACCACCTTGATGAAGCTAAGTAGGTCAGGGTCTGGATAGTTCTACTTTGGGTTCCATGACAGAAAAAAGGCAAGATATTAATGTAATACAATACAAATAAATACTTCAAGTGGGGACTACTAGCTTCTGGGAGCCAAGAGGAGGGAAGCAAATTCAGGCAAATACAAAGGGCCTTCTGGGTAGTGGCGCCCGCCCTGTGGAGCGGCCTCCCATCAGATGTCAAGGAAATAAACAATACCTGACTTTTAGAAAACATCTGAAGACAGCCCTGTTTAGGGAAGCTTTTCATGTTTGATGTTTTATCGTGTTTTTAATATTCTATTGGGAGCCACCCAAAGTGGCTGGGGAAACCCAGCCAGATGAGCGGGGTATAAATAATAATAAGTTGTTGCTGTTGTTGGTGTTGATGATGATGTTGTTGTTTGCGAAGCTACTTTAAAGAATAGTTAGAGAATAATGTTGCTTCCAAGCTCCCAATGCATTCTTATGGGAGACGTGGTGATTATGATCCAAGCCTTTAACGGTGTAAGCACTATGTATTAGCAACCACTAAACTGGTACTATCCTGGTATAGTAATTCATATTATTATAAACCTTTTAAACTGGGGTGGTATTGTTTTTGTTTGCTACTATGTATTAATATTTTCGTGTTTTTATATTGTAAACCACCCTGTGATCCTCAGATGAAGGGTGGTAAATGAATTAATGAATGAAAGGTTGGGCTACAGATTCTATGCTATGTGGATTCATAATATGTTTTTAAATGTGAATATATATATATATATATATATATATATATATATATATATAAAAACTTCAGCTAGAACACACCCAATGATGTACATAATTAAACTTAAAAAGCACAAGTTCATTTCAGATGTAAATTATCTCAGAACTAGGCTCATGATAGTCAAATTGCCTGAAGTCCAAAACCCAAATCACACTGATGTGTAGGGGGCGGGGGCGGCTATGAAATATCTAGTCTGGTCTAGTTACAAACATTTCAAAGCTGTCCCTGAACTCAGAAGGCTACTGAGCTATGTGCATGAGATGTATTAATATGAACAATTAGTTACCAAGGCAACGAAGACAAATATAACTGCTGCTTCATCACACTATTCTCACCATTTTATTTTATTCATTAGAGTCCTCAAACTATTCATGAATTATGAACCTGTTATGCAACTAAACAGATGTTAACAGAGCTGGCCAGCAACCTTCACAACCTACCAATTCTCCTATGAGTCAATTCACTACAAAAACCGTTCTAGCTTTTCTTATGCGCCCAAGGCCTTGTTTTCATTTAATCTTGATGTTCTAGGAAAGATAGCATTTCTGAACTTTGTGTTGAATCTTAAAAGAAGCAGGAAAGGACTGTGAAATTTGTTGCAGGAAAATCTGCCTTATCTCATAAGTGAGCAAGGAAACACATGAGATGGAGTGAAAAAGGAATCCAAAGTTTATTTCTGCGCAGAAGTTTGGTCCAGCGGGATCACTCCTCAAAGACTGGACCCCAAACACACCTACAAGCCATCTTTTATAAACATCCCAATCAGAACCCGTGAGTCCTGTCTTTTCCTTATATGGTAAGCATGCTTAGGCTATGCTGTCGGCCTGTGATTGGTTCCCTTTTGCCGCATAGCAGAGTGTGCGCACTGAGTCGTGGCCTCTATGTCTACATATCAAATGCCTAGCTTTCCTGTACTTTCAAGCTATGGTGCAAACAAATCATCACCTATAGCTTGATCCTCAGCAGGCAAGCGTTTATACATCAAAAGCAATTTTCTAGCCATTGTAGCTTTTACGGTAGATTCTATCATGCGCCTAAGGGCCTGTAGAAGCAAAGGTATAATACATGCCAGAATCAACAACAACAAAAACATAACCAATAATCCTCCTATCAAGGTTTAAGGCCTCCCATCTGGGGAAGCCATGAAGACAACCAATCCAGATTCCAACCCTCCCAAGACTGTACTGGAACATGGGCTACTGCTTCCATATGATCAGCTAGAGAACGAATAGCCTCACCATTATCAGATATGTTGAAACAACAAACAACTTTTGTTAAATTCAGTGCGTTACACATCCCGCCCTGTTTGACCAGGACATAATCCAGGCCCATTTGGAGTTGCAGAATGGCAGTTCTACTTTCATCTAATTGTGGAGTCACCACCCACAGAGCCTGAGCAGTTGTGTTGGTGACTATTTCCACTACAGCCTGCAGCCTAATGATGCAGTTCAGATTATAAATAGGCTCCTGGAGCCCCGCTACCAATTCATGAGGGTCCCATGAGTGTGCTCAATGGTCCACCTGTGGAGAGAATATATGACACGAGAGAGAGACTACACTTGTTTCTTTAGCACATGGTCACCCCATTCCATTAATCCATGGTATAAGGGCTGAATAACAGGTGGCAGTCCACCAAACATCAATTCAAGTGGTGAGACTTTTAATTTTTCCTTAGGAGAACACCTAATGTGAAATAGAGCAAAGGGTAACACTTCAGTCCATTTTAAATGAGTTTCCTCGCACAGTTAGGCTAGTTGATCCTTTATTGTCTGATTCATACGTTCGCTTTTTCTCGAACTCTGGGAGCTCCAGGCCAATCACATCTCCCAGTGGGATCCCATTCACCTTCTCTCTAGTTGGTTAGTATCCAACCTCTACGCCACTGGCCTTGTCCTCTTCCTCTTCCTCTCACTATAATTCCTCTACCTCTCACTGAGCCATGTCCTCCTCTTCCTCCGCATTCCACTCTCGGGCATTCATTCTTCCAGTGTCCTTCTTCTCGGCATATAGCACATTGGTTCAGGCCTTTGCCAACCTCCTTTTGCTCCCCAGCCTCCTTGTGGGAAGTCTTGCTGCTATGGCCGCTGTCAATAAATCCACTTCCCTTTTAAACTTCCTTTTTGCTTCCTTTTTCTCTTCCAAATCTCTACTCATATATACTTTCCTAGCTACTGCCACCAACTGTTCTGGATTCATTCCAGCGAATCCTTCCAGCTTCTGAAGCTTCCTTCTAATGTCTGGTGCACTTTGCTCCACAAAACTCATATTCACCATTCCGCGGTTTTCAGGAGCCTCTGGGTCTAATGGAGTATTGGTCCTACAGGCTTCATGAAGTCTCTCCAGGAAGGTGCCCAGAGACTCATCTGTTCTCTGTATGATTTCCTTCACCTTGCTAATATTCACTGCTCCAGCTTTCAAGCCTTCTATTATGGCCTGGTGGTGTTGCTCAAGCTTCCTTCTCCCCCCCCCCCTTCGTTGGGGTCTCAATGGGGGTCTTGATCTGGATAATTCTCCACCACCCAGGCCTGTGTGTTGGCCGCCCCATGCCTCTCTGCTTCTCACCTGAGCCAATCCTGTGCTTGTTGATCGACCCTTTGCCTTTCCTCAGTACTGAGAAAGGTCATCAGTAATTGCCTGCTGACCGCCCAATGGGATAATGTATTTCCATAATTGAACTAATCAAATCTGTTATGGCTTTGGGCTTTTCAGAATAGGGTGGGCTATGTGTTTTCCAGTTCAATAGATCCATGTATGAGAATGGCACATACGTCCATATCCTAGGGTTATATTTTTCCTTATTATCTAGAGGGGTTGTTGGATTAGGCACTTCCTTTAGGGGGAAGATTCTTGCCCCTGGGATCTTGTTGCATGGACTGCCCAAGGATTCCAGTGCCGCTGCACTTGGTTTGGGATCCAGGCAGAGACCATATTCTGAATTTTCTCGTCGCCCTTCCTTTTCAGTTTGCTCTGCCGCCCCTGTAGTCCCAGCCTCTTTTTGTTTGTTATCACCCGATCCTTCCTTTCCTTTAAGTAGTTTTGGATAAATGAGGGCATAGGGAGGGGGTTGCTCCCAGTGTTCCTGGTCAGGGTCAGCTAGGATAGCAGGGGCTGTAGGCTGTAAGAAGGATTAAGGATTAAGCACATAGCAGGTAACTTCAGAAATGTGTGTTGCTAAATAGCCATCAAACTCTGTGCAGCTTACTTCTGAATATATCTGCATAGGATTGGGAATACGGCCCCACAAGGGAAGGCAACTATCAACAGAAAAGTTGCCCACCTCTTGTATAGTGTTAGGTCTGTAAGCCTATATATGCCTTGGATCTGCACATGCACACGCACACACACACATAGTGCAACATGGCTATAAGATCAGAAGCTTTTGCTTCTGCTTTTAAACTAAATTTATCTACCACAGATTATTTTTTTTAAAGTTGTGCAGAAACATATTTACAGAAATCATTGCATTTTTAAATTCATTAGGGTAACGGCAGCTAAGATATAATACAATAAGACTCTAATAAAATACCAATTTACATTGTTTCTGAGATTTCTATCTAAATGCTGTATATTATCCTTAATCATTTTAATGATTAAATCATGTTATTCTATTACCTAATCAGCTGTCACATTTAACGTTTGTAGCGCTAATTAAATACTTGCTATTTGCAATGTCATCGTTTTGCAGTGATTGTTATGTTTTAATGTATTTGTTGTTCTAAGAATACATTAAAGAATCATGCCTTTTAGTAACAGATGGCTTTTTTAAAAAAAAATGCTCAAGGCATCAAAAGTGTACTTAAACAACAGTGTAATGCCGACACATGATATGCACGTTCTGTGTTTAATGTTAAACAATCTGGATACCAGACCTGTTTGGTAGTAAGTTTAGCAAAGGCAGGAATCTTTCCTTTGGCAATGATGTAAAATGCATTTGCCTTCTCTATTTGAATTATTCTACCC
Organism: Podarcis raffonei; assembly: GCF_027172205.1. NCBI lineage: Eukaryota > Metazoa > Chordata > Lepidosauria > Squamata > Lacertidae > Podarcis > Podarcis raffonei. Next base: position 24,107,801 of record NC_070608.1, on the reverse strand, counting down.
AGGGAGAAAAAGAGGCACTTCACTTAACATGTAGATGCAGTTAAGATAATTGATTCAATCAGCCCTGATGAGACTTTTAACAGTTATCTTTCTAAATTAAATCAATTCCTAATACTAATGCCTGCGTTTTTTGAGCCATTAAGAAAACTTATCTCTTTTGGGGAATGTAGACGCTCATTCATCTGTTAGAAAAATAATGCAAAATTTAGTAACTTTTATTAAAGAATGTGCTTTTAAAATAATACTATACTATTTCATGATCAAGCTAGCATGTTGGCTGTTTTATTTTTCAGCAGCTTTTAGAGTATAGATTAGGTGGTATTCCTTTATCATTTTAAAAGCAGTAAACAGATGGGGAGACAATCTCTGCTAGCCAACTACAGTCCTAAAATGCAGGCAAAAGAACATCTAGATACTTGCAATTAAGTTTTCTTTCAACCTCCGTACTGCTATCACTAATGTCCAATTCTCTGAACTGACTCTTATGCTTGCACTCAGAGGGGCCAGCTTCTCTGGATGATTGAGGGGGCCCAATGCAATGTCCTGACGTCACATGCACGACATCGTGTGACATTGCAAGGAGCCAGGGGGCAGAGCCCAACACCCTCTGAACACTGAGGGGGCCCAGCACCCTAAAAATATAATAATAATGAGGTTCCCAAGTGTCTCAGCCATCAGGAGCTGGTGCCTATTCTTTCACTTAGGTGATCCTACGTGAAACTCAATCCTTCATTTTTAGAAAGAATGAAGATATTGACCCCTGTAATGGTCTGACAAGAATTAAACTAAGAGCAGCTACAGTGTCCTAAAATAACACTGGATGCTGATTCATTTTTTACATTTTGGAATTTAAACTGCTACCCTATTCTTTTAGAACACACAAAATTAGTCATTCCTGATTGCATTCACTGATAAAATCCTTAACTAGATCCCATTAAGGCAAAATCCAACAGAGATAGAAGAGAGTTCCTTAGAACTGAAAGTTATCCATTATTTACAATTTTCATGAATTACTTAAAGACTGTATGTCAGCAATCTAAAAAATTGATGTCAATTTTAGAAAAGCATGAAATGCATGCTCCACAATGAGTTATCCTTTAACAAGTGTCAGTACCTATAGCCAATAATATGAGTAACATTTCCCAAAGCAAACAACTAGAGAAAATAATTGAATTTTCCACATACTGTACTACTCAGAACACCTACAACGATTATTACTGTCAGCTCATAGGAAGAGCTACAAAGTGTGATGGTTAAAATAACTGATAACAAAATCTATCTACTTCATGCATGACTATTGCTAGCACAAAAAAATAGATAATACTTCTTACACCAGTTTAACTCAATTTTCTAATGGGTGACCTTAATGTATACTCCCATACAGTTAAGGTGGACAATACAAGTAAAATATTGATCAATTAAGTTAGCTTAAAGATGTATATACAACAAACATTTGCCTGGTTAACACACTGAAAAGTGGGTGTTTGTTTTTACACTAAAAAGTGTGTACAGAAAACATTCAGCAGGATAGAAGGAACAGACCTATGATTGAGTGCAAGTGAAACTGAAACAGGGTCTAATAAGCAGCTAGTCATAGGATGTTCACAAACATCCTAAATGGCTGAGAATGAAGAGTCAGATTCATTGGTTATTTCAGTGGTGATAGAGAGAGAAAAAACTGCTGGATCACAAAGGTTTCACGTACCAAATAAAGAATTTTATCAAAAAACTGCAGTTTGCTATTCAGAGAAGATGGGAGATGCTGTCAGAGACAAGAAACCAAAAAGATAACTAGGCCACTTCTACATTGCTAGGTTCAAGTTCATTTGACAATATGTAATTTTGCATGCACATTGGGAGAATGCACACAGTGGCCAAGACAAGTCTCTAATAGTAGAGAAAACGATGAAGGGAAGGGACCACTAAACTGCAGAACATGGAATTCACAATCTGAAAAACCCTACACTGCATCCTGGATCAGTGTTTGAAACTTCCATTGTTCTAGGTCTAGGCACATTTTGCAACAGGGAATTTCATTAGGGCAACCAGTTTCTGAGCTCTGGGCACAGTACTGCACCTAAAATTTCAGATTATAACAGCAGAGTGGAAGGAAAGGTGGACTTTTTTCTGCCTCTCCACTTCCAGCTACTCTCTGAAGACTGGAGAAGAGACCCTGTAACACTGTCCTGGATTATGCTATGTAGGTGGCCATATTCCTAAGCGATTGCTACACTGCTAAGAATTCTGTATAGTGTTCATGTTCGCTGACCTCAGTTAGAATTACTACACCATGCAAAGATACCAGGAAAGCAAACTGTACAGCGGTACTTACAAAATCAAAATCACCATCTTGAGGAACCTTCCAGTTATCAGGAAAGACATTCTTCGATATATGGTAAGATTCATGCATATTCTGGTTGCAGTTTTCATGGCTTTTATTCTTGGAATCCTGTTTATCAAAGTAGTCCATAAAAGAAGGTCGCTGAGCCTGGGGTGATGTTGCATTTCCTAGTATGAAAATTAGAAGGCTGTCGTTAAAATTTAAAAGAGAAAAGCAGTAAGTTCCAAGTAAATTGTGTTTATAACGGAGCTGCTCAAAAGATATCAATAGGCACAGTTAATGTTTGTTTCCTAGCAATTGGGTTTCCAGGACAGAGCGACAGGGCAAACAAGAAAGAGGAATGTAATCCGAGTGACAGAAACCTAACGAAATACCACTGTGATGCAAATGAGTGCAAAAAGTGGCTTACGGCTCAGTTAACTCAGGGTACATCTACAGAATTAAACATAGTTGGACTAACATAATGTTTGCAAATCCTGAAATTGGAGTCCAATATTTCTTTTCATTTTTTAACATTGACACTAATATAAATGTTCCTCACATGAACAGAAACACTCCAGCTTCACCCATAGCATATAAAGATTCTGGCAAAACAGTGCCTCCAACTCCCATCCCAGCAAGGGTAGTACAGAAGGATACCAAGGTTGATGATATCAAAAACTGCTGAGAGGTCCAAGAGAACCAACAGGGACATACTCCCCTAGCCCAGTTCCTGGCACAAGTCACCCACCAAGGTCACCAAATCCATTTCTGTCCCATAATCAGGCCTGAAACAAGATTGAAATGGATCTAGATAATCAGTCTCCTCTAGAAACCCTTGGAGCTGAAATACCACCACCATGCTCCAGTACCTTGCCCAAAAATGGGATATTGAAGCAATCATCCAATACGGTGGGATTCAGGGATGGATTTTTCCATGGTGGTCTTATAACTGCCTCCTTTAGGCATGCTGGCACCCTGCCTTGTTGTAAGGAGAGGCATTGACCTCTCCCTTCACCCACTCTGCCAGTCCGCTGCTGACTCTTTTGATGAGACAGAAAGGGCAAGGATCAAGTACACATGTGGTAGCTCTCACATGTCCAAGGTTCCTGTCCACATCCTCAGGCTATACAAATTGAAAAGCATCCATTAACTCCAGACTAAGGTTGTATCCAACAGCGTGTGAGGGAAGTTCCATTCATGCAATGGGTCTTCTATTTCCTCTACTCTACTCCATACGCCCCCCCCAAATCTGCTCTAGAGGGGCTCCCAATCCCCCAGAGCAGATTTTGAGGGTATGCCCAGGGCAGGGAGAGTGGAGGCGGCTTTCACGTCATTCCCAGAAGTATGTTGCATTAGCAGAGCTGTAGCACTGGATACACCCCTAATATCCCCTCTTACAAGTGGGACAACTTAATGAGAACATTCTAAGAAATGAAGATGCAGATCAATCACATTACATCTATGCTGAAAATTTACAATTCAGTCTTTGTAAATAACTGCATTGGCAGGATTTTTGCTTCTTATGTTTATGCTTTACAAGCTGATCTTTAAGAAACTGTTCACAATGACAAAAAAAAGTCTACTTTACCTAAAGAAAAAGAACCAACTAAGAATCTCAAATTTGTGTATCAAACCGTATGGCAAAGTCAAGAAGACCATAGAAACCAAGAGCCAATAGCAGCATCCTCCATATGTTGTGAACTACAACTTCCATAATTCCTGATCTTTGACTGTGTTGCCAGAGCCTGATGGGAGTTGATAGCCCACAACAGCTGTAGGACACTACATTGGCTACCCTTCCATAGAGAAAGGGCAATTATCTCGTAAGAAAAGGGAATCCTAGGCTCATGAGGAAACTGTAATAAATTGGTCTGACACATGTTATAAAGTAATCTTACAAACTATTTAAGCGATCGTTTGGAATACAGCTTTGGTAGGAACAGCTAAACATTGCTGCAGGAAAGGAAAGTCATGCCTCACTAACTTCTTGATATTCATTCCTATTACTACAATAATCCACAAGAGAATTGCACTGACATCACTTGATTAGATGCTCAGAAAATGCAGAAGTTCCACATTAAAGGATAATCTCTAACTTGCAGAGTTTCACAATCATTTGCAGAATTGGCTGATTACTATCTTAAGCATAGCTTGGGAGAAAGATTAAGCATTTTCAACTCCAAAGAAGCTTCCAGATACAAAGTTTTTAAGAAAGAAAGAAAGAAAGAAAGAAAGAAAGAAAGAAAGAAAGAAAGAAAACCAACATTTACAGAGAGTCCCTACCTGCACCCTGAAACTGTATTGCTAATTTCCCCAAAATGTGTTAAATTGTTGCTACACTTTGCTAGATATAATGGAGAGGGGTTATAGTTTGGTTTCTCTCTCTAGCACAGGGGTTGTCAACCTGGTCCCTACCACCCACTAGTGGGTGTTTCAGGATTCTAGGTGGGCAGTAGGGGGTTCTACGGCACAAGCCGAATCCTCCTTCCATTGAGCACTGGTGGGCGGTAAGGAAATTTTACCATCAAGAAAGATGCATTAGTGGGCAGTAGGTATAAAAAGGTTGACTACCTGTGCTCTAGCATTTCCATTTAAAAGGACTGCAGGGATGGGAAAGATCACCACTGGAGACCTTAGAGAGCCACTCAAGGTCAGAATAGTCTGTACTGTGCTAGATGGGCAAATGGATGGACTCAAAATAAAAATGCAAAATCAACTAACACAATTCTTGTTGCCAGAGATGTCACCTTGACATGACCTTAATCCTATGCCCTTGAAGGCGGCCATCATCAACTGAGAACACACTGGATATTTTATCAAGACTATATTAATTTTATTAAGGTTTGCCTTTTAGTGCTGTTGTGAGATTTCCCCTCATTTTTCTCTGGCACACAAAAGCAGCCACTTTGGGGGAAACTGGGGGGGGGGGGACACACACAAAAAGACCCTAACCCTAAAAGGTGGGAGAATGAAAATCATTGTGGAAAAATGCCTTATGAAAACAGAAACTTGTATAAGCGAATTAGCAAGCGTATTTAGTAAGGATGTGGGCTTTCCAAATTAAAGCCAGATGAAACTGTAGAAAAGCAAGAGTAGGTCAGTCAAACTGTACCACCATAGAAGGACTCTAGTGCCCACTTGATTTTCCAGTCTTCCAGGTTCTGTTTTCTTGTATTGATATAGTGCATCCCTTTCTCACCAACAGTTTACCCACACAAGCCCCTACTCCTGAAAAAATATAAGGCCAGAAAACACAATGCTATTTATTGCTAGGCTGTGTATTAAAATGTTAGGTTAGAATGTCAAGCTTTGTTTTGTTCCAGATCTCAGCTTTATTTGGGCACAAGTCCCTATTTGTTGGGGGGAAATATGTTTTTACTTATTTTTTGTCATAGCGCCCAGGGGCCTCCAAGCATGGGCGCCTATAAATAAAAAACTTATTATTGTTACTTATTTTGTCCTTGAGCAGGAAAATAGAAAGTTGAGGGAAATATATATACAAAATCTAATGTTAGCAAAGTTTTAAAGATGTCCAATAGTTTTGCATTGCTAGGAGAGGAAGAAAATTCCCCCTCTGTCTAAACACATTTATTTCTGCAGTTGTGTGGCTTGCTGCAAAAAAACCATCTGAGAATGTGTCACCCAAAAATCTACACATTTTAAGCAATCTGAAAGGGAGATCTGACCCAAACTAAATCCCAGTATGTCTGGGGCTACTCCTCCCTTTAAAAGACGCCTGCTCCTTGGGAGAAAGGCGATGGCAAACCTTGACAGCATCTTAAAAAGCAGAGACATCACCTTGCCAACAAAGGTCTGTATAGTTAAAGCCATGGTTTTCCCGGTAGTGATGTATGGAAGTGAGAGCTGGACCATAAAGAAGGCTGATCGCCGAAGAATTGATGCTTTTGAATTATGGTGCTGGAGGAGACTCCTGAGAGTGGACTGCAAGAAGATTAAATGCATCCATTCTTAAGGAAATTAGCCCTAAGTGCTCACTGGAAGGACAGATCGTGAAGCTGAGGCTCCAATATTTTGGCCACCTCATGAGATGAGAAGACTCCCTGGAAAAGACCCTGATGTTGGGAAAGCTGGAGGGCACAAGGAGAAGGGGACGACAGAGGGTGAGATGGTGGGACAGTGTTCTCGAAGCAACCAGCATGAGTTTGACCAAACTGCGGGAGGCAGTGGAAGACAGGAGAGCCTGGCGTGCTCTGGTCCATGGGGTCACGAAGAGTCGGACACGACTAAACAACTAAACAACAACAACAACAACTCCTCCCTTAGTAACATTGGAAACCATTGTTGTAAAGCTCTCTGATAATTTTTATGATAGAGCAGTATACAAAGACCACCAGATCATAGGTTCCTCCAAATGCATCATCTATAAGTCGCCTTTTGCTTCTCCCAGAATACAATTAATTCCAACATGAGGAATAAAAATGCTTTCCCCCACTCATTTCTGAACCCACCCTATTCCTGTGACCGTAGTTTGTTTTAACTGTTTTTAATGTTGCATTTTTTATTATTTCAACATGCCCAGGGACCTGCTGGTGAAGGGTGGAAAATAGGTTTAACAACAACAACACACAGTACTGGGCTGAGAAAAAGCAATCCTGCATCACTGGTGGAGTAGAATGAATGATTTTTAGGAATCTTTAGGGTTAGCAACTCTGCAGATTTATCAGTCACAGCGTTTCACATCTTCACTGCATTCTAAAAGAGCTACATTAAGAGACAGAGAACAAACAGATATAGAGGGCTGCCAGCGAAGGGATCACAGCAACTTTGCTTCTACCCAGTCATTTTTCACCTCAAGCCAGACCTCAGGGCTTTGTTCTCTCCAAACTAACTATGAGCCATAGCCAAGAACAAACCTTGGTTACAACATGATTAGTCTGGAAAGAGCTAAACCATGAGCCTGGTTCAGAGGACAAGCAAACTATGAGGGAGAAATGAAGAGGTTGCATGAAACAGGCCAATGAAATCATCTAAAAACATCCTGGGGGTCTCATCTCTGATTTCCAGAAAGGGAATAGTCTTTCAGCTTACGGTGGGCAGACACAATGTGGGTAGAGGCAGGAAAGTTCCTTCCTCGTAACATGCACAAGACCAAACAGATAATATGTTAAGAGACTGTACGAATTCCTCTCTCAAGCTCAATTCACACATAACCCATGAGCCATGCTAACCACCAAGACCCAAACTGCATGAATACAGGAAGAATGCCCACATGTGCTGGTATAATTTTTAACATATTTAAGAGAACCATCTGAAAATAAGTGATTTCACAGTCGTTTTTAAAAAATCAAGTGCACCAAACCAATCCTAAGAGCTGCTTTATTGAACTGCTTCCCAGGCCTTTCAGCATCTAAATCATATTTCAGCATCATTATTAATATTTTAGCCTCTATTTTTATGGCAGCTGGGATAAATTTTAGCCCTTATGGGGTTGTTTTTGTTCTCTCTTGATTAAGACATGTTTGTGGCTGGTACTAGCCTTTGTCTTAATGGACTTGAGTGTTGAACTTTGATTGTTTTATGTGGATTTTATGATTTTAATTTTTTTTTAATGACTGTCATCCAGAGAACTTGGGTTTTGGAGTGACTGATAAATACGTTAAATAAATAAATAAGTTCCAATATAACACAACTAAAAAAGGGGTGGCTATAGGGATTCAAAACAGAACACATGTCAAAAGATGCATCAATAATTTGTGAAGTTGAAGTAACATCCACATTCCTTGGACACAATTTGTTATTGGGGCAGATCATTTCTTTCCAGAGCAATGACATAGTTTAACGATTAACACAGAAACCAAGTATACTGCTGAAACAGCACAAAACTATTAAAGAATTTCACATATGACCACACTACATTATGTGGAAGAAATTTATCACATACTGGGAGGAGATAAAAGGGAAACACTAATTGAGGACACACCAAAATCACAACGATGACTCATTCCAGTTTTTCTACACAGAACAGAGTCCTCTCTTCAAATAGGCAGAACAAAATCATATTTCCAAAAGCTGAAGAACTACCTCATCAAGTTTCATTATTGAAGCTAAGCAGTTTGGAGCCTGGTCAATACCTGACTGAGAGAATGTCTAGTAACAAGATGTAGGTAGCTTTAAGCTCACTGTAGGAAGCGAAAGATGCATATGTAAATAATAGGAAAATTAAATAATTCCTTATACTATATAATAGTGAAATTAAGCATTTTATGACAAAGCTGCATGATCAGTCCAGTTCACTACTTTTTATACTTCCAACAGAATCTGGTGTCACCTCTTAACTGAGGAGGCAACAGTCCTCCATAAAGTATGGTTGGTAGCTATCTGAAGGGTAGATTTCCTTTGGCTTAGTCAGGGATGGTATGTTGGGTTATGGCTCCACATTCTGGTCAAGGTAGGAAGTAGGAGGATGCTCCCATGATGCTCTAGTTTGCAGACTCGCCAAGCTTGATACAAGAATCATGAGCCCATGAACTTAAAGAGAAACTTAGAAAAACAATCACCAGGAAATAAACAGTAGTGGAAAGCCTGCTTCCAATACTATCAGCAAAATAGCTTAACAGATCAGTGGATGTATGGTCCCTATAAAAATATGTGTAGTCAAATATGACAGGGTGCAGTCATACCATCCGTGCTAAAGCGAAGGAAATCTACTGTTCAGGTAGGTACCAATCAAACTATTTATCTTCAGCTATCAGGGATGGTATGTTGGGATACACCAAAACTAATCTTCTTCTTTGGAGATCAATTGTAGTCAAGTAAAATTGAAAAACAGGGCAGGTCCCTGGACTGCATCCAACTGTGCAATGTTCTATGGAAGGACCTGCTGAATGGCATATGAAATTATTTGGCAAAGCCCATGCAGTCACTTCACAAACATCAGGAAGAGGCCTATTAGCAGTGAAAGCTGAAGAAGAAGCAGCAGCCATTGTGGAATCAGTAGTCAGTCTCAAAGGCGCTGGTATCTTTAACACCTCATAAGCCATCCATTTAGACAAAGTGTGCACACAAACCTTTCTACCCAGAGGTGCTGGATGGAAAGACACAAAAAGAGAATCTGCTTGTATGAGCAATTGGTTCTGGCTATGTACATTTTAATGGCTCTCCGTACATCCATGAGATGTACCATGATCCATTAGATCCTTAAAGATGAAGCTGAGGGAGGAGAGGAAAACCACTCAAGATGAAAGTCTGAATACAAGACAGAAGAAAGATCAATAGCAACTAGCCTGAGAAGATTACACAGGTGCCAACGGCGATCATAATTGAATTCATCATAACAAAGGCAGGAAATGAACTAGAGCATCATAGGAGCCTCAGTCTGCTTCCAAAACCTTCTTTCCTGCCCTGAGGCATAATCCAACACACATCCCCTGCTATTTGGAGGGAACGTTTCCAGCCTAAATAATAGAAACAGAGTACAGATTAAAGAAATGTAGTGATGATCTACAGGATAACTAGTAAGTGACACAGTGCAAAAGGGGGACTGTTTTTAAGCCTGTTTCAACAAAATGTAAGTGTGGGCAGGTTTGAGGCATCCAAGTGGCAGGCTCTGTTCCTGACTTCATTAAAACATTTACAGAGAGCATCCGCTTACACTGTTATATGTGCAGAGTCTTCTATCTAGGCTAGAGGTGACTAACATGGCACCCACAGGGGCACCTGCACCCATAGAGACCTTCCCTGGAGCCCAAAGGATCCTCTCCCCCAATGAAATTCAGCATGAAATAAGCATTCTATTGAAGCAAATAAAATAGGTTGTAGTATGCAAATATGCACATGGGTCCAAAGGACTGCTGAACCCTGGTCTATGCTATCAGGAACATTGCTTTTCAGTTATGCCCAAATGCCCAGAGAGAACCCTAAGACTTCCTAAGATGTACAGCTACATTCAGGGCAGCATTCTACAGAAATCTCATGAAAGTGCAGAAGTTCAGAGGCAGAACCTGCCACCACAATACCAGACTTTACAGACTTTTACAAGTCTGTAAAAGGTTATGATGGACCACAAACCCATGGAGTTGTGTATTTCCAAAAAATGAGAGAGGCTAGAGTATGTATGGGAAACTTAACATTAAAAGAGGGTACTCATTCTGCAATTAAAATAAATGTTTTCTTAAAAGAGTTGCACAGCGTATCTTTCACATAAAAGGTAAAGGTAAAAGGTAAAGAACCCCTGGACTGTTAAGTCCAGTCAAAGGTGACTATGGGGTGCGGCGTTCATCTCGTTTCAGGCCAAGGGAGCTGGCGTTTGTCCGCAGACAGCTTTACGGGTCATGTGGCCAACATGACTAAACCGCTATTGGCACACGGAAGACCATGACGAGTGCCAGAGCACACAGAAACAGTGTTTACCTTCCCGTTGCAGCAGGAACTATTTATCTACTTGAACTGGAATGCTTTCAAACTGCTAGGTTGGCAGAAGTTGGAACACAGCAACGGGAGCTCACCCTGTCATACGGATTCAAACTGCCAACCTTCCGACTGGCAAGCTCAAGAGGCTCAGTGGTTTAGACCACAGCACCACCCGCATCCCTTCTCTTTCACATATACCATGGACTGGGAAGTTGTGCCTCTCTCTTTGTGAATATATTTCCATCCAGAGTAATTCATCCATTATTCTTCTTGGAACTCTTACATTTGCTTTACATAACATTATCTTCATGATGTTTTATAATACCCTTCTACCATATGTTAAATATTAGTTCAAGATTTTGATAATAAATCTCTCCATTATCCACAGAAGTTTATAAAGCAAATACCTATTTCAGCATCATACACAAATTAAAACATGTATTAAGTGTTTTATGGATTGAATCATTCTACTCAAGAGTCATCACTCATCAACAGAACTGTTTATTATCTTTTAGCTGGAGATAAAAATCCCTGGTCTACTGTACATAAGCATTGCAAAATAAACAAAATCCTGTCTTAAATTGCCAGCTCCACTTCTACAAGTCACAACAAGCATGTTTCTAACATTCAAAGAAGTTAAATCTTTTCAGACTTTAATATGGCACATAAAGCTGCTCCAGTTCATCCTAGCAATAGATTATATTAGGCTAATTTTGTCATATGTGTATTTGCCAGACATATGGCAAGATAGCCATCAGATGGGCAACTGATGTTTCTTCTGCATTTCTGGAGAGAAAATATTAGACACTTTACATTTCCAGGAGTTATGACTAAACAGTCATACCACCAATGTTTTAACTAACTTCCAGCAGAAACTTAATTCATTCAGCTAAATGTGTTGGGAGAGACTAAATGCTTTTGGAAACCTCAGTTAATATTTGAAGGCACTGGGCAAAAGGCAAGCAGTCATAATAGCAAAAGACAGAAAGTTTGTGACAAGGAGTTAGATTAATGCCAACATTGTACATTTACCTTTTGAACAGATAGTGAACACATTACACATCTCACGACACATTAAGCCATAAGCTATAATAAAATGTGTTTTTTCACCAACTGGCAGCATGCTAATGTATACTGCTCCATTCTAAATTTTAATTTATATATTTTTTAACTGTTGCTATATCTGTATTGTCCCTGTTATACCTAATTGCAAATTCAAATGTATCCCTATCGTGTTTTATGACTTCCTTGATATTGTATGTAGGCTGGAACTGGTCTGTTACCGAAATAAAATTCATTCTGCTCCATTGTGCCTCATTTGCTCCTCCCCGCACCTCCTTTTCCTCAGCCAGACTCCTTTCCCTTATTTCTTCTCAGCATTGCAAGACAACCAGCACTTGTGGTTTGTTTCTCTTCAAACAAATCACAAGCGGAAACCAAAGTAGCCAAGCCAACATCCTGGTTTGTTTCCTCCCAACTGCAGAAAAGGAGGGAAAGGGGAGGATTGAAGCGAGCATGATTGAGCAGCGTGCACCAGCACACTTTTTTGCTTGCGGTAAACCATAGTTTATTTTTAACCATGGCATAACAAGTTGTGCGAACCAGGCCAATGCTTTATGACATCATTTTTAAAAATATACCCTTTACAACCATTAACTCCTGACTATAAATCTATATGACTATCATAGAACTGGCTGCAAATGGCTCTGGGTTTGACTGATGTGCCCTTAATGAAAAGTGTTCTGTAGTTCTAAAATATATTTTAATTTTTCCAGTTATCCTACGTGAAATGTTATGTGAATGACTTAAATAAAAATGATATCACATTTAAAACTTATATTTAGTTCCATAATATAGCATGAAGTAAGCAAAGTATTTATAACTAATATTACTAATAAAGGCTATCTAGAGGTCATGAGCCGTCTTGCAGAAGAGATCTGTGAGTTCATGAAATTTTCTGCCCAAGGGCAGACATGTTGTCAGGGAAAACTAGCTCAAGTACACATGTGAATCTCATCTGCACAAACCACAAGAATGTAGCCAATATCTACATGGACAACTTCCTTTCCCAAGGTTTTAACTCCAACATTCTTTTGTAGAATCCATAACATAACTGATTTTAAGTGCATATTTATTGATAACAATTTATATATCTAGAGGGAAAACAGAACATGCTTTAAACAGAAAGGAAAATTAAACATACTTTTCATAGTTCCATCTTCATCTTCATCATCATCATCATCACTGTTTATCACCATGGTCCCCAAATCGGATTCAAGCATGGTGCTATTATGTTCAATCATTGTCTGAGCACTGTCACTCATAGTACTTGTGGCTCTCATTGTGCCGGCACTTTCTGAATTTGTCTTCACCATGGTATGGGAGTCCAGCTCATCCTCATCCTGTAATAATGTTTAAATAGAAATTACTTCCAAACACATACTGATCTTGAGGACAAAAGAACTTCCAATCACACACTCTGAATGCCTTAGTTCTTTCTTCACATCATGGCTTGTCACATTTAAATTCTGGGTGATACCCAACTAAGTCCTGCTTAGAATAGACTCACGGAAATCAATGGACTTGTGCTCTATAACACTGTGAAACACTGTAGCATTTCTTGTTTCTCATATTGAATTTTGGGGCATGTCAGATTTAAGATTTATGGTCATTTTCATGGTTAGGAGAAGGGCTGTAGCTCAGTGCTAGAGCATCTGCTTTGCATGCAGACGGTCCCAGGTTCAATCCCCAGCATCTCCAGGAAAGACAAGGAGAGAATGCCATTTAGAATCCTAGAGAGATGTTGCCTATAATTGTAGACAGTGCTGAGCTAGATGGACCAATGCTTTGACTTGGTATGTGGCAGATTCCAATGTTCATCATTTCCATTCTTCTCCTTCCCCATCCCCACTCCACAATTTGAAGCCAAATAAATGTTTAGTTGTTTTGCTTGGTACACCTTTTAATTCTCACTTTCTCTTTCTCAACTATTAAAGGAGCTCAGAGCAGCAAACACACAAGAAGTAAAAAACCTAAAAACCATTCCAGTACAGATGCAGTAGGGAAAGATCTCTACTTAAAAGGCTTGTCGCTTCTCCAACATTGTTGCTCCTTCCTCATTGCTCCTCGATAAATTAGGCTTGGATAAATGTTACACGGGACACGGGTGGCGCTGTGGGTTAAACCACAGAGCCTAGGACTTGCCGAGCGGAAGGTCGGCAGTTCGAATCCCCGTGACGGGGTGAGCTCCTGTTGCTTGGTCCCTGCTCCTGCCAACCTAGCAGTTCGACAGCACGTCAAATTGCAAGTAGATAAATAGGTACCACTCCAGCGGGAAGGTAAACGGCATTTCCGTGCACTGCTCTGGTTCGCCAGAAGCGGCTTAGTCATGCTGGCCACATGACCCAGAAGCTGTATGCCAGCTCCCTCGGCCAATAAAGCAAGATGAGTGCCGCAACCCCAGAGTAAGCCACAACTGGACCTAATGGTCAGGGGTCTCTTTACCTTTACTTTAAATGTTACACATAGAGAACTAACATGGTAGTTGGGGACAACGAGCAACGTTAAGGAAAAAATTAACGCTTTCCCCTTTTTTGTAATAGCTACCTGAAATATAACCTACAAGGATTTTTTTAAAAATATGTCATGTTTTCCACTGTATTTTATTGTCCTATCTACCTAGATAATTCTTCAAAAGTTTCCCTAGTAAGCACCAAAGCACACTTGGTTATGCCCCACACTGCCCTGCAGCCCCCAGTGCATCCTCAAAAGGGGGAACCCCCAGGTGCAGATCGGGGGGAGTACGGTGGTACCTCAGGTTACATACGCTTCAGGTTACACACTCCGCTAACCCAGAAATAGTGCTTCAGGTTAAGAACTTTGCTTCAGGATAAGAACAGAAATCGGGCTCCGGCGGCGCAGCAGCAGCAGGAGGCCCCATTAGCTAAAGTGGTGCTTCAGGTTAAGAACAGTTTCAGGTTAAGAACGGACCTCCGGAACGAATTAAATACTAAACCCGAGGTACCACTGTACTTGATACAACCCAGTTTTTACACATCACCAGCAACACGACAAAAACAACTGGAAAGCATTCTGTGAAAGAAGAATCTCAAAAACAGAAAGAGGATGTATGCATCCCCCTTACTGTTAATTCACATGACTTGCCCACCTTGCCTGTTGTTTACTCTCACTAATAATAGCTCTTCAATGCCTCAGGCAGCAGCCCTTTCCCAGTCCTGTTACCCAATGTAGTTTTAACAGAAATTTAACAAGAACTTAGAAAGCTGCCTTATAGAGTCAGGATGTTGCTCCATCTAGCTCAGCACTGCCTTCACTGAGTGGTAGCAGCTCTGCAGGATTTCAGACAGGGGTCTGCCCCACTCCTACCTGAAGATGCCAGGGACTCAACTGCAGCCTTCTCCATGATAAGCAGATGCTCTACAAGTGACCTAAGGCTCCACCCCTAGGGACATGTATAAAAACCTCAATAGAAATGAGTCCAGGAGATCAAAAGGGCATTGCATATCATGTTAAAAAAAAAGTTTTTTAAAAAATAAAATCTCAATGGGCAAAGGCAATTCCTTTCATTTGTATGTACTTAAAGGGTTTGTTAAGCTATGATAAAAGGGGGAAGAAGAAAACCCGTTGATACTTTGTAGAGAAGTATCTGCTGAGCAGATGCTTCGGGACCGTGGAACAGAGTTAATTCCAGCAAAGGATACAAAAGCATTTCCAATCAGTGGCAGTAATGTGCCAGGAATGTAAAACAGAGAACTGATGATAATCCAGTTCATGAATCATAAAACCCATATGGAATAGAAGTATTTGAAAACATTATTAGGAAATCCTACTCTCTTTCTGATGTCAGATTTAGAGGATGTGCACAATATCCCAGCTATTTAAGGACTAACATGCTGTTCTGTGCCTCAAGTCCTGTTACAAGGGCACATTCTACAACCCACAAAAAAACATCAGAATGCAAAAGAGCTGCTTGTTGATTGTATAAAAGCTTCCAATTAAGTGTTTAATTTTAGGTGACTCAATAAAAAGCAAATTCTTTGATTTGTAGCCCTCTTTGAGGGCCAAATAAAACCAGCCAAATACGCTTCGAAAGTCTATCCTAACACTGAGTTTACAAAATAGCCCTACAGATTTCAATGGCTAATGAAAAAGCCACGTACCACTAATCAGTGCCATCGTGAAGAAAACGATCCTGCTGTCCTGGGGGGAGTAAACTTATGAAGCACTGTGTCTGTTGATACCCATGACACAGACTAAAACTATAAAAATCAGGGTTGCTGGCATTATTGTATTTATTTTTTTTAAGTTGCAAGTTAGTAAGATAAATTCAGCTTAAAGTGCACTGGCTGTCTTTCAGGAATAGATATTTTTCTCTAGCCTATTTACAGAAAGATAGACTAATATTTTCATATGCAAAAAATATATGTGGAATGTAATTCAAATGCCTAAATGTGTGTTCTACTGATTTATAAATCAATAAAATCACGACCTTGTTTCCGGGGGGGGGGGGGGGGGCTAAATACCACATTGTTAACAAAGTTTCTTTGAAATAAGTGATTAAGTGAGCCACAGTTTCAGAGATAAGTCTCAGTTTATTGGCCATAATGAAAATCAGCAATTAACAACAGCACCACAAGAAGAAATTCATGGGAACAATTTGCTACTATTCACAATTCCCTGCTGAGTTTGTCTTATAAATCAAATTTCTACCTTTTGCCCCTTGCTGTATATGTTAGTCCTCTAACATAAGATCTCTTTCAAATGTCTCCTTCCACACTTTTTAATATCTCTACCGCCATTTCTTCAGATTCAAATACCTTCAGGAGTTGTATACTCTCCTTTATATAAACAATAATCAGAGTTTTCTATTTCACGTCCACGGAATAGCACTAATACAATTTGTCATTCGAATTTGGATCTAAATCCATAAATTCAAGCAAATTTATTTACAGGTAATTACAAAGAACAATTCAGGACTATTGTAACCAATGGAAATCCCTAAATTCCTCTCATTTCATGTTTCACTATAGAAAGATTGGCAGAACCCTCTAGGTCAGGGGTCAGCAAACTTTTTCAGCCGCGGGCCGGTTCACCACTCCTCAGAGCATGTGGTGGGTCGGACTATATTTTGAAAAAAAATATGAACGAATTCCTATGCCCCACAAATAACCCAGAGATGCATTTTAAATAAAAGCACACATTCTACTCATGTAAAAACACGCCGATTCCCGGACAGTCTGCAGGGCGGATTGAGAAGGCGATTGGGCCACATCTGGCCCCCGGGCCTTAGGTTGCCTGCCCCTGCTCTAGGTTTTTGCTCCATCATGAATGTAAGGGGCTTCTGTTCAGTGCAGTATCACTCACAAAGGGGGCCTTCAATGAATGCAACTCTCCTTCAGCTCAATGAGTGAAAGCTGTATTACTGAACTATGCTAAATTATATTAATCTTGCTTATCCTCTCCAAAAGAAACATGGAATCAACAAGAAATATTGGTTGAGTGAGCAAGAAAGCAATGGGTTTTACGGGCCTCCTTGCCGATGGATGATTTCTGTTGAGTGCTCCAAAAACAAAACTTTTTGTTTCCAATTTGTTTCTACTCAAAATAAATATGTTCACAAGCCTATGTGTTTGTGCTCTTCCCAAGGGCAAGTCTGCAAGACTGGCAAGCCAGAAAATTACATGGAACCATGCACACTCCATAATGCACTGTTAATCGCGCGGTGAAATCCACGCCTTGTCAACCAGAATACCTACATTTCAGACGAAGTGAAGAAGGTAAGGAGGACAACAATACCACCTACAGAAAGCAATTAAGTCTCCCATTTATCCTAACATAGCTCCTCATTACAGCATCAACATGCTGCACCCCTTAGTATTCGAGTTCCTTCCATTTTAAGCAGGAAACGGATAGCATTTCTAAAAGAAAATTCAGTTGCTTCAGATGTTTTGGAGAAGCCTTGTCTTTTTGTCCAGGCTTTCCCTGACCCATAAGGTTGGTACATGTTTGAGTCCTCTGAATTTCTGTTTTATTTGCTTTCATCTACTTTCATGTGTTTTTATACTCCTGCTTTATTGGTTTTAGGTTGTGTTTTTGTTTTAATAATACAGTGTTTGTTTTTTAGACTGTACACAGCTTATAGATTTTTGAAATATGTAGCAGCCTATAAATGCTTTCAAATGAATTAATGAATCAATATGGAACTCTTTACATACTAATAAACAGAATATCATGTCATAAAAAAACAAGTTTGGACATTCCCTCAAGACATGTTTAATGCCTCAGTACTACACCAGGTAGGGCCACTATATTCCTTATACAAGGAATGTATATGCACTCCTCCTGATGGGAGAAAAATTAAAAAGTTCCCTTGCAGTATTTCTAAAATTATATCTGTTCTAGCATGTTAGAGACAATTATTTGGTTGGGATTTTTTTAAAGCAGTATGCCCACCACATCTACAGCAGTCACATTAAATTTAATATTAATTATATGTGACAATCTTTTCCCATTAATTTTCATATTAATTATATATATAAAAAACCTTTTCCCATTCAGATGCCATGTCTTTTATGCTGTACAGCTGGGAGAAAGTTTGCTGATTTTTAAGTTTTCTGCAATTCGTCTCTCTACTCTTTATTTCTGATCTGAAGTATTCAAAATTTTCTATAAAAGCAATGACAGCATCTGCCAAGGAATTTGGAAATGCTTTTCTAGATCACTGGGCCAAAAGGGCAACATAATTTGAGTGTCTTGATGTAAAGCTGGAACCTTGTTAAATAAACTGCACAAAAAAAAGTGAAAACAGATAGTAGAATTAATTACTCTACCCGATACAGTTCTAAGCAGTCAAGACGTCCAATATATGCAGTGCAACTCACAGAACTGTAGAGTTGGAAGGGACCCCAAGTGTCATCTAGTCCAACAGCCTCCAAGGCCGGAAACTTTTGCCCAACGTGGGGCTCATGACCCTGAGATTAAGAGTCTCACTGGAGAGTTGCTGCCAGTCAAAGTAGACCATACTGAGTTAGATTGGCCAGTGGTGAAACTCTGTACAGTGGTAGCTTGGGTTACATACACTTCAGGTTACATATGCTTCAGGTTACAGACTCCACTAACCCAGAAATAGTGCTTCAAGTTAAGAGCTTTGCTTCAGGATGAGAACAGAAATCGTGCTCCGGCGGGGCGGCGGCAGCAGGAGGCCCCATTAGCTAAAGTGGTGCTTCAGGTTAAGAACATTTTCAGGTTAAGAAAGGACCTCCGGAACGAATTAAGTACTTAACCCGAGGTAGCACTGTATAAGGCAGCTTCCTATGTTCTTCCTGCACATTCTTTAAAAACAATTGTGTTCTGTAACTTAAAGTAATTAACAGTTAATGGACTGGATGAACTTGTGCTTTTTAAAAACACACACACACACAGACATGTATTCTAGGAGAGATTTCAAGAAATTTGTACTGTGTTCATTATTAGGGTCAGGCATTTTTTCTAGTCAGGAAAACGTTTGAATAGGTTAGCTTGGCTACCGATAGCCTTTATCTTCCCCTACAGTATGTTCATTCTATTAGTTCAACAGGCAGAACCTTGCTTTGTAAATATCTGAAGATTCTCGGAAGATGTAATGCACAGCACAATTTAACAAAACGTATCTCTCCCCACCCACCCCTTATCGCTAGTAAAGAGAAAAGAATTTGAGATCCATCTTGGATCTCAGTATCAATTTTAACTAATCTCTGTCTTATATACGCAAGATCACTAGAGGGCAGCAAAGACAAGTAGAGTGTAACACACAACTTTGCGGACTTAAAAGAACTAAATTTAATACTCTATACAATAAACACCTCATCACTGCTTTGGGGTGGGGAAAATGTGAATATAATTACAGTTTGCTTTTTAAAAAATTACTGGAGTAGCCTATGATCGCATAAAAGATGAGGAAATTCAGGAGCTCTAAAAACTGAGCATTTGAGCAAGTTTTTCAACAAATATGACAACCTGTACAAATACTGTAAAGTGAAAGAGAACTATATATCAGATTCACTACTTCCGCGGGTTAATCATTATTGTCAAGGAGCACATAAAAAGTTATTGTGCTATTTTACAAGCTATCGTAATAATGGGCACACTTCAGTGCTAGCTAAAATCGTATTGATTTGTCTTCCTCAAGAAGTCATAGGGATCCAATTATTTGATTAACATTTAGAAAAACTTAAATGAATGGAGCCATAAAATGTATATGGCACTACAGCAAAGGTGTGGAGGAGGGGGACTCCTGCTCTTTATTAAAAATAAAAATTAATTACTGGCCATAAGAAAATATTTCATAAGAAAAGGTTGCCTTAAGCAACAACTGGACAGCATATTTACTCACATCTTTTGAAAGGCACACAAAATTCAAAGAATCCTGGCCTGACTTAAAAATAAGTAGGTTTCCAGCTATAATAGTTTCAGAAACACTTTTGAAAAACATGATGGCAAAACAAGAAGGCTAGAAACAGGAAGGTGATTCAGCTCTTTTTAAACTTCCCTGATTTCTAACTCTCTCAAGAGTTAATATCAAGTAATTAGATATATAAGGAAGTTGAACTGTAGGAATTAGTAACATGGAAGCAAGCATACTACACCAATAAAGCTTACTGCTTTTTTGTTCCTAGTTATTACCATAAAAAGCACAGCATTTTATTTTTGTCATTAGGAAGTGTTTTCAAACAATCTTGTGGTAATGTAGATATTGAAATGTGAAGCAAAAAGATACACTAAGAGTTGACTATTAGTTCATTTCTTTAAAGATCCTTTGAAATAAATATTTGGACATGTTTCTTGGGCGCTGCCAGGCAACGAGTTGCTTTACGTTTCCATAATACAGCTGCCTGACATCAGAATCAAATTTGCATCACACTTCAAAAATGCATAAAAGAAGAGATAGATCATGTTTAGTAATGCTTAAACCAACATTTAAACTTTGATATTGGGATTAACCTTCTGTAGAGTACTCAGCTTGGACTTTTTACTTAATTAAAAAAATCTGTAAAGTTACCTCAACACCTATCAAAACATGCCAGTTTGTCAGAATACATTCTCATCAGACAAGCTATTCTTGTAACATGCCTAAACTCAACTTCATGAGCTCTATTATTGACCATATTCCACATAGCTTTCAAAGAAGGTAGACACTGCTACTTGTTTATAAAAGTTGCCCAGACTACAGGTGTGCCAGTTGAACTTTTGAGGATATACGATATGCTGAAAACAACAGGCTTGTGGCACTAACAAATGAAGTGTTATCTGATGAAGTGGATTGCAGTCCCAGAAATAATATGCCATAATGAATGTGTTACTCTGTAAGGTCTGCAAGACTGTTGTTTTTGCTGCAAGAAACTAATGCAGCTACACCTCTGGGTAAATAATTACCACGGATTATTTTTCTGTAATAAAATTCTAAAGGGCAATAGATCATTTCATTTTATTTATGAAACCTGACATCAAGCAGCTCAAAATTTTGCAGCCTTTTCTTCAACCAAAGTACTAGTTTTAAGTAACTTTGCAGCTGGTTTGTCATAACTGTTTCTTTAAAGGTATCTAATAAGAGAGGCACCGCAAGCTAACTTTTCATAAAATCCAGTATCTCAATAGCTCAGTTTTCTCAGTATTACATGAATGGAAGTGCTAAGAAAGATTTAGCGTGTCTGATAGATGAAGAAACGGTTCTAAACTCTGCCCTCAAGGAAAAGGTGTCCAGTGAAGGAAAAAATGACCACTGATCATGCTACTTGAATTTCTCTCTCTAGATAGAATGACAACTGGTGAGAATGCTGTGTGTCACAATAAATATTCTTGTCTATATAAGCAGTCCAATAATATAGGATACAGTGGTGTCCAAACTTTTTTCAATGAGGGCCAGATTTGGTGAAATGAAAGGCTGTGAGTGCTGACCAAAGGGCCAACTAAAGTTGTTAAACTTTTTTTAGGGTTGAAGTTGATGAGGTTTTTTTAGGATTTTACCCTAGGAAATAAACTGCCACAGGGGCTGGATTAAACCAATCAGCGGGCCGGATTAGGCCCCCGAAACAGACTTTGGACATGCCTGGGATATAGGAGCAGGGAAGCAAATCCCTTTTACTTGACAAATTGAAGAATGCACACATTTTCAATTTTTTGCAGAAGTCTCTGTCAAGCCAAAAGGGAATGCAGATACCAGGAGAAATCTATTTACTAATGTAAATGCTTTGAGTCACCTCGGTAAGATTAGTCACCTAGTCACAAAAGACACAGCACGAAACACTGATAGACAGACATTCACAAACTGCTGCTATACTCCCATTAGATATCTACTCAAATTATTGCTTGTATTTGGCAAGGTTATAAATTTAATTCTCTAACATGTTCTTTAAAGGTTGTATGGCCAATTATTATTAAAACAAGGGCCAGAACAGGTAAGATGGTCATACCAGAGTTACTACATGTCCACACACACCATGCCTTTGTTTATTGTAGTTTTTCTATGAGAAAGAATATATTTACAATCTCAAGCACATTTATGTTTTGGCCATGAGAAACTGAGCAATCACTTTTTCCCCATAGCCTTGATTCTATCTGCTCCCGAATGCAGGTAAAATATCAAGACTGCATTCCCACTAAAATGGAGGGAGCCAGGCTGCTTTTGATTCAACTGCCCACCCCTTTCTAATAATTAAAAACTTACAACAAACCTACAAACTGCTTTTGCAATCTGGGGTTTTACGTGGCACTTGCCAGGAATAAAACTCAGAAAAACCCAGGGGCAACTCTCTTGATCACAACTGATCATTTAAATATGTTGATACTGGCTGGTTCATATGCAACACTAAACCATGGCTTAGCGTGGCATGACCAACCTCAGCAAGCCTGAGCAAGCATCAGCTTGTGTATTCCTCCTCCTGAACAGCTGGGAGGAGTGCTGGTGAGATTATTTTCATTTTGGAAGAAAAAACTGGAATGGTTTTTTAAACAAGCTAGCTTCATAAACCATGGCTTGAAGATGGCTCATTTAGCAACCACTGGCTTGTTTTAAAGCAGGATTTCCAATGCTAAGCCACAAGGGGGGAAAGCAAGAGGGCGGAGCACAATGCTTCGCTCAGGCTAATCTGTATAGCATTAAACCATGGTTTAGTACCACGTGAAACCAGCTCCATGGAACTAGCTACAAAATTCATAATTAAATTCTCACACACCGAGTTTTCGTCTTCTTCTTCAAGTTCCCTCTGCTGTTCTTCATGTCTTTTCGCCTTAATTTCCATAGCTTCAGTAATCAAGTCTCTCAGGATTGAAACTGGTTTTGCATTCTTAATAAAAGGATGCTAGAAAATAAAACTATATAGTTATACAAAACGGAGACCACAGACACTGCATATATAGTATAAATATGGTGTAACATGTTAAAACAACATGTCAATCAACTTCACAGACCAGTGCATGAAAGAACATTTCCCTTTGGACAGCAATTAAAATTTGGAATAAAAGAACATATGATCTGTTTAACCGCTTTGCAGCTAAATAGGATTTTCCATTTTGTTTGTTTAGGTAAACAGCAACCATGAGAAGAATGTTACTACAAATCACAACTGCTTTACAGTTAAGGATATAATTGTCCAAAGGAAATGTGAATTAGGTGGTAAATAAACAAAGAGAAGATAGCCTGACATAGAAAAATAAACTTTTTAATGCATTCAGTTACAGTATTTAATTCATCTTAACAAGCTGACAATGCAAGTTAGTGGCCATAAGCAGAGCAGGCAATATAATGATCCACATAAATTGAATCACTGAGCCACTGAACTGGTTCACACCAGCCATGGTTTGACTTAGCATTCCATCAAAACCCAGGCTAGTGGCTTGTTTTGCTCCAGGCAAACCATAAGCTGTAACCAAAGTTTGTTCCTGGTTTGCCACCTGTGATTTGTCTGGGGAAAACAAACTACAAGTCAAGGTTAAGTTGTGACATTACACCAAACCATGGTTAGCCATGGGTAGCAGAACTGGAGGGAAAGTGCTACAGCCACAATGTGTAATCTGGGAACCTCCATGTTTTATCATTCTTGCTAAGCCACAGTTACATGAGCGCTGGGCCACCTACAATGATGAAATAAAAATGAAGTAAAATTAAAACCCTCAGGCTGTCCAAATGATATTGAAGAAATCAAGAAAACCCACCTATTTTGATATAATTTACACTCCTGTTTAAGAACTGGCATGTATTCTGTCACTAATGTGAATATGGCTGTTTACAGATCACCTGCTTTCCTATTCTTTCTATTAACATTTGCACATTAAAATTCCAACTGGAATTTTAAACCAATTTTTCTAATAAAAACCCAAGAGAGAAATTCAGTGTTGCATTATGTCAATTATACCACCCATCAGGGCAAGCATGTCACCTTGCCAGATTGAATGGTCCCCCTCTCCTACCCCTGCACATTGTTCTGGGGTTTTTCCCAACCCCCAAGAGCCAATTTCAGGAGCATGCAGAGAGAAGATGGAGGAAGTCCCCTTGTGCTAGTTTCCACTGATGGGACTTTATTAGTGTTTGGTGCTTGTTTGTTTTCTGGTGTGTTTTTTTTAAAGGAGAAAGCTCATAAATTGTGCTCTTGACTCTTGATATGTCCTAATGGTCCTTGGTATGTCCTAATAGGCTATGCTCTCAAAAATATATTTTGCTTCGCTATTAAAAGTTGCTAAAAATATTGCTGATTTTTTTTCTTACAAAAGTCAGAGCAAACTCTTTTTGTAACTTCAGCACAGGAACTTCCCACACAATCACATTTTAGTGCAAGTAAGGCACCATTATCCATTTTCTGCACAAAGCCTGGATGTCTCTCCTCAAGGCTGTGTTTTTATTGCACAGATATCACCTTATTCCCAGCATCAGATTTGTAAACTATAAAATGAAGTTCTTCCCCCATATCCCATGCCACATGGAACATGGTTCCAGGACTATTGTGGTCACAGGGTGGTAATAAGAGAGATGACCATTTTCAGTGGCGGCATCTCTCCTCTTTTCCCAGGCATTATTCAACTGCTGGTTTTTATTGCTGTGGTTGAAAGCGGGGGTGAATTTTAGCTGAATAATTTATAGCAAGCATGTCTGTGTCGTTGGGAAGAGGATTTGGATCAATGAATTGTGCCTTATTTATACATATGATCATTGAGGTTATTTTAAATCTGTTTTAGTATTTTAACCTTTGTATGTTTTAAAGTATGTTTTAAAGTCTAAACCACAGAGCCTAGGGCTTGCCAATTGGAAGGTCAGCAGTTCAAATCCCCGCGACGGGGTGAGCTCCCATTGTTTGGTCCCTGCTCCTGCCCACCTAGCAGTTCAAAAGCACGTCAAGTGCAAGTAGATAAATAGGTACCGCTCCGGCAGAAAGGCAAACAGAGTTTCCGTGCGCTGCTCTGGCTCGCCAGAAGCGGCTTAGTCATGCTGGCCACATCATGAGCCAGTGTGGTGTAGTGGTTAAGAGCGGTAGTCTCGTAATCTGGGGAACTGGGTTCGCATCTCCGCTCCTCCACATGCAGCTGCTGGGTGACCTTGGGCCAGTCACACTTCTTTGAAATCTCTCAGCCCCACTCACCTCACAGAGTGTTTGTTGTGGGGGAGGAAGGGAAAGGAGAATGTTAGCCGCTTTGAGACTCCTTAAAGGGAGTGAAAGGCGGGATATCAAATCCAAACTCTTCTTCTTCTTCTTCATCACCTAGAAGCTGTCTGTGGACAAACGCCAGCTCCCTCGGCCTATAGAGCAAGATGAGCGTGCAACCCCAGAGTCTTCTGCAACTGGACCTAACGGTCAGGGGTACTATACCTATGTTTTAAAGTACTGTTGTAATTTTTTTCTTGATTATCTTGTTTTATCTTTAAATAAGTTTCTAGTGGATTGTTGTAATTGTGTTTTTAATCTTTTATATGTGATTTTGTGTGTTGATTTTATTATCTCTCTCACTGTAAATCAACTTGAGACTTCTTGTAGAAGGCAATTAATAACAAAAATAGTAATAATTATGGCTTTCATCTTGTTTTAGATTTTTATGATTTTACTGTCTGGTTTTACTTATTTTTGCTGCTGCTGCTGCTGTTGTTCTACACCACTGTGATAATATTTTTATGATACAGTTGTATATAAATATTTTTACAAATAAGTATAAATAAAAAGAAAAACAGTACAGGGATATTAATTCAGTTCCATCTAGAATAAAAAGAGTTACAGCGCTATCCTAACCATATCCTAACCATAAGCAGGGGTTGGGTGGCCATCTGTCAGGGATGCTTTAGCTGCAATGCAGGGGGTTGGACCTTGAGGTCCCTTCCAAATCTACAATTCTATGATATCTACCCAGAACTGAATTTAATGAAGCTTACTCCCAGGTAAGCATGGTTACAATTACAGTCTTAATATTCATCTACAAAGCTGCATGAGGACAGGACAGTGTGCTTGCTACCTGTGCAGAAACAAAGTACTAAAATGAAGTTGGGCCACACTTGGATTTGTATGTTTCACCCGCTATCACAAAAGAAAAGAACTAAAACCCAAAATTATACTGCAACAAAAGTATTCAAGAATGACAAAGGTAAGCAGGAAAATAAGGAAAGATGGAAAGCAGAGGGTTGGAGGGGACAAGGAGGGAGAAACAGTTCAAATAAAGCAGACTCAGATTTGCTAGCTGATAGAAATGGTTTGGGGAGTTCCAGAATGAAGGCAGGAAGAATGAAGGAGGCAGCAGCATGCAAAATTCAACAGTGACTAAAACCAATACCAAATTTTTTAAGTTTTTAAGAAAGCTGGGTAAGTGAAAAAGGTTTCCCAGAACTGTCTCTCTGGATCAGGGAATAGCCAATATGGTGCCACCCAGACTCTGTTGGATTACCTCTGCTGGGGGCATAAATCCAAGCTTCCCTAGGGGACACAGCTGAATACTAACCTGCAAAAGTTGGGTTGCAGTTGCTCTCTGCTCAGGATTCTTCACCAAACATTTTTTCACGAAATCAGTGAATTCATCAGACCAAAGCTCTGGCTTCCGGAATGTTGGAGGGGGGTTCGTTGGAATCATAAAAATTGCCTGGTTTTTTTAAGGGTGAAAGAAAAGGTAAGGATATCAGTATTTCAGCAAATTAAAACAACTTTGTTCCTTTTATCTTTATTTTTCAAGCTGAAACTGGAAGGGAGTGAGGGGAGTTTAGCTAGTCTTGAATTTCCAATATCACCAAGATAAAGGAACCAAATCCATCTGCTACCAATGTAGCTACTTCCCATTACAATTTCCTCTATTTAAACCGTACCTCATTGTGCACATCATTCTTTATTTTATCTATTATTGCTAATCAGTCTCAAGAGAAGATTTTGTATTTCACAGTCTTTTGGCTGAGAAGCAAAAGCACTTCCTGGTTAAGCACATAAAATGTGATCTTGCAGCTATTATATGCCACTTTCATACATACAAAACAGTAAACTGGGTAAATCAAATGGGTAATACTTTAGAGTACATAACAAATCGATTAGGTTTCTGTTAATCTACCAATGCAATAAAAACCTCACTACATAAAAATAGATAAAGAATGAGAGGTTAATTGTAAGGTAAGCAGGTAAGCTTGGAACCAAACTACATATTAATCAGAATAAAGTGGTATGCCAAGTCCCTCTATCTTATATTATATTGTGGGAGCTCCTTTTGCATGACTCCTTCAGAGGCTAAAAAAGAAGGTAGCACAGGGCCATTTCCCCTGCAAGTTTTGTCTTTCCTGGAAACAGAAAGAACAATGGGAGGGGAGAAGCCACAACCTGGATTCCTCCAACATATCTAGGGCTCCTCAGTTTATTCCAAAGGCAGAGGAAGGAATTGTGATAATACTGCAGCTTCCACATCACCACCATAATGGGTGTGGGGGAATGGGGGAATGTTGCAATAATAAAATGACTGTAATATGCAAAATTGCAGGGTGTGTGCTTTTACTACTTCCCAATGTAAGAATCTCCCAGAAGCTGCCAAACTTTCCTAGAGATAAAGATTTAGCAAAACACTCTCCCTAAAGTGCAAGTTTATTGAACTTCTATGTGGGCATGCATAGAAAACACATTCACTGCAAAAAGGGGGGAAAAGAAAGTACTTATTTGTGTAGTGCACAGTTATGGGACTTTCTCCCATAGTAGGCAGTGACGGTCACCAACTCAGATGACTTTAAAAGAGGATTGGATAAATTCATGGAGGACAGTACTGAAAGCCAGTAGTCATTATGGCTATTGCTCTGACCCCACAGCTGGAGGCAGTAATGCTTCCTAATACCAGCTGCTGGAAACCCCAGGAGTGGAGAGGGCTCTTGCGCTTGGATTCCGCTTGCAGGTTTCCCACAGGCATAAGGACTGCCTCTCCCCATATGTACCAACCCAGACTCTGCAATCATCATCTGAGGCCCTTCTTCATGTGCCACCACCACAAGAGGTCCAGAGGGTGGCAACATGAGAACAGGTCTTTTCTGCAGTGGCTCCCCATTTGTGGAATGCTCTCCCCAGGAAAACTTGCCTGGCACCTTCATTACGTATCTTTAGGTGCCAGGTGAAAACATTTCTCTTGAAGCCAGGCTTTGGGGGGCTCATTAACATTCCATGGCCTTTCAAATGTGTTTGTGGGAGGGGGGTTATTGGATTGTTCTTGTTTCTATTGTGTATTTTGTGTTCTCATTTTGTATTTTTATCTTGTGAACCACCCTGTGATCTTTGGAGGAAGGGCTATATACAAATTTAATTAATATAGTCATCGTCATCATCTGGTGGGACACTGTGAGAACAGGATGCTGGCCTAGATCTGGCAAGTTCTTCTTGTGTTCTGATGTTACACCCAAAATGTACATACGTTGTGCACAGTATGTAGTGCAACCCTGAGCCTTAAGCATAACAACTGTGAAAAGGTCTCAGAAAAATTGTGACTATTATAACAGTCACAACATTTTCACAAATGGGAAAAGCTGCCATCAACATAAAATGTAATATTCTTTCCCAAACTCCATTCAAGTATTTATTTTTCATGAATAATTCAGATAAACTATTAACTTGAGAGAAATCTGGCAACAAGTCAAGCTGTCCATCTGATGTAACATAATAATTCCTTCTACAATGATTTTCTTTATCATGTTTAATAAAGATACTCTAATTTAAGGCATAGTTATCTTCCAGTTAGAATTTCAGAACAGGCTTAGCAATGATCAACAGATTCATCTTAGAAAGTCTGCAAATCCAAACTAATTGTTTAGCAGCATACTTGAATTTAAAATTAAGGACATGCCAAGATAAAGTATTTGCTTGTGACCTTGACAATAACCAACATTTGAACCTGGAAAGTTGGAAAGTTGTCACATAATGTTCAAGTTAGAATGGCAGTTTTGCAGTAGCTTAAAAAAAACTAAAGGGGGAAAATGGTCTAACTACTGTTTTCTTTAGTATCATCATCATCACAGAGTCAGCTGAAGTTCCATATAGTAATTAACAGTGACCTATGACACAAGGACTCACTATAAAACTTATTATATAAACCACTATATACAGGATAATTAGAGTATATTCCAACCCTTCAGAGTTTATTTCACTTTACAAGGTTGTTTGAGAATCAGCTCCAAAGCAGCTCAGAACCACACTATAAAATTGCTTTGGCCATGTGAAGGAAACAAACATTCATTACAGTTAAATGCTCAATATACTTTGCTCAGTTTACTACAGAAGATAGCTGAGTTACTAAGCTTGCACATAAAAGTTGATAAAAACAAATCCCGTTGCTAGACTGGAAGCGGAGTTGGGGCCAAAGCTTTCCTCTCGCCGTAAATAACCAGTGTGGGGTAAGAAGGAAGAATCTGAACAGGAATGCAGCAGGCTCAAAGGATTAAAAAGCCCACCTCTCTTCACACCAGTGATGATCCCACTTATCGCTCAGCCCACATAAAGAGTGTGTGTGTGTGTGTGTGTGTGTGTGTGTGTGTGTGTGAGAAACACATACAGTGGTACCTCAGGTTAAGTACTTAATTCGTTCCGGAGGTCCGTTCTTAACCTGAAACGGTTCTTAACCTGAAGCACCACTTTAGCTAATGGGGCCTCCTGCTGCCACCGCGCCGCCAGAGCACGATTTCTGTTCTCATCCTGAAGCAAAGTTCTTAACCTGAAGCACTATTTCTGGGTTAGCGGAGTGTGTAACCTGAAGGTATGTAACCCGAGGTACCACTGTATATACACACACTGTAAGACGAGGGGGTGTACCTCTGCATGCAAAATGTCCCCAAATAAATTCCTAGCAATTCCAGATAGGTTTAGGGGGCGGGGGTGGATCCTTGTATGAAAACATGAGAGAGCTGCTGCCAGTCAATGTACACCAGAGAAAGCTAACATTGTGCCTCCAAATGTTGCTTAACACACACACACACCCCATCAGCATACCCAATTATCGGGGATGATGGAAGTTGTAATCTACCAACATTGAGGTGGATAACTTATTGGCTATCTATGCTGCAGACAGTACTGAGGCAAGAGGCATTGTCTCTCAGTGTGGCTCACAGCAAGGCAGCTTCCTTGTACATCTCTTTTGACCCTTAGCAACCTGGCCATCCCAACAAGTGTGGAACAGGTATTATGTGGCACCTGTAACAGCGAGAGTTCTGCCAATCAAAGTGGCTGAAAGGGCTTATATAGGGTAAGTAAGGCGATCTCATAGGTAAACTGGTCCCAAGTTCTTATGGGCTTTATATACTAATAGTAACACCTTGAACTTGGCCCGTTAGCAAATCGGCAACCACTGCAGATCTCTGAGAACAGGTGTTATATGCTGACAAGGTCTCACGCCTATCATTGCACCAGTAGTTTAGCTGTCCATAATTTGCACCCATAAACTGCAAATACTCTTAAAATTATGACCTTTGGATATTATTTAATGCAAACTATGATAGGATGGTACAAGCAGAAAATGTCACAGGAGGAGGAAAAAGATAAGGGAACAATTGTCACATGATTAAGAGAAAAGATTACCAAAGGATAGGCATTTTATCTTCAACTACAAGTTTATTCTGCAGTTTTGCACATGCTATGATAACAATTCAAGAGGTCAAATGTGTTAAAGTAGCTTTCTAGCACTTTTCAAGCACAATACTTTCAAAGAAGCTCAATTTGATTAACTTTAGTTATACATGCCACAATGGACATGTTCTACCTCTGTGTGCTAATTGTTGGTAATTACCTGAGACCTCCAAATATAGGGTGGTATATAAATTCTAACAACAACAAGAAGAAGAAGTGGGGAGAGTGTAAGATGCACTCAGGTACATATTGCAGATGTCCTATAGAAATCTGGTTTGCCACTATGAGAACAGGATGCTAGACTAGATGGGCCTCTGGTGTGAGCCAGAACGACTTTTTTAAAGTTTACCCTAATGAAGCTGTCTAGAGACGGGTTTGAATCAAACTATATGTGAAGGTAAAAGAGCCATTCTTTGAAAATGGATTTCCCCTGATCATATGTAAAGCAGAGGGTAAGAGTACAGAAAGGGCCCACAGGTTGAAGGTGTTGAATTTTTGCCACTTTTTCATATCTGGCTCACTCACCTGCCCAACCCCTGGGACATCTATTCTGCAACTAGACTCCAATACCAGAAATGAGCCTGCAATAAAGGAAGTGCTATGGGGAAGAACAGTGTGTGGGGTCTGTCACAATCACACATTGTCTGGCCCACAGTTTCTGCATTATTTCTTGCATATCAAGAACAACAGTTTTCTTTTCTCTCTCTTTTATTCTTAACTGAATGATCTAGCTTCCATAATAACTGCAAATAGAAACCTAAGCACCTGTGTGTAAATATTCCCCATGTGATCTTTAGTAACGCCTAAACAAGCCTGTCTCATGTTGGCTACAACACACAAAAGAAATCTCACTGATCTCCCTAGGGATCAGTGTACTTAACTTTTTGTGGATTGTACATGGATCAATTGCTATTAGTGGGTTTCAAATAATTACAGAATTACAACATTCTATCCCGGATCTCTGCAGAGATTCCCTGCACCAGTGACTGGTCAGGCTTCATATAACCAGAACTATAGAACCAAAAAGCCAGAAAAAGACACAGTTTCTCTCTCTCTCTTCTGCCTCTACCTTCTTCTGGCAAAGTCAATATAAACTGCACATGAACATAAAACATGCCACTTGTATTTGTACTAGTCTTCTTAAAACTACCTACAGTATTCACCTGGCTCTGGTCTAATTTATCTCTCAAACTGACCATCTCTTGATCACTTGCCTATCATTTCCAGGGGGGCACTGTTAGGATATTTCCATTCCACCTTAAAAGGGAGCAGGCTATGTGAGTCACAGAGTCTGCGTATTTCCTGTTCACAGGATGTTTATGTTTTCTATTGCTTTTGTTTCTCTCTGTGCCTGAGCATACCGAAGCAGGCAGTCATGTTTTTCTTTGTTCTGATCAACGCTGAATAAACTTGGGAAAATGCTCTCCTGCTGCGCATCTTTCGCTGTGTGAATTCTGCTGATACAGCGTGCATCAGCCCAGGAATGTGGGAAGCTATTTTCTGGAGCTCATGTCGCTAATTGCTGATACTGCGTGTCTACGGGAGCTCGATGGACGTCCGGAGACGACGTGGGGCCATGATGGACTTTATCTCCCTGGCAGTATCCCAACAGGCACTGCCTAGGACTGAGCCTCTTGCATAGGTAACAGACCCTTCTTGCAGGTGTTTGCCACTCTCCAACCTACAAGTCCATTTTAAAAGGGATTAAATTGGCTAAAATAACCCCATACTGATGTGAGAAAGTCAAATAAGTTTGAGGGAGGAAATGTTATTTTCCAATAGTGAAGAATAAAAAGTAAAAAATTAGTATTTTAAAGAGTCCAAAACAGGTAAAACAGATGTCTAAACCTGTTTCATATCTCAGATTTTATTTATCAAACAGGGAATTTTTTCCAACTTTCTCCTTTCCTGTATGAGACCCAAACTATGTGATATTTTGTTTGTGTTACAATTATACTAATTCAATGCAGGTCATTTGCTTTTTACTGAGTCCAGATGACATTTAGTAAACTAAACATGGAACAATTAGCTTTGAAAAAGTAAGGATTGCAATTGCCGTTGGGTAGGTCATACAGTGGCTACAGAACACTATTGCCTTGGATAACACCAAAACAGAAGAATTAAGAGCAACTAATATTTCTGCATTGTTTTCCTGTTTCTCATCTTCAAACTGACATTTAAACTGAAATTGCTTAATCGCTTGACAGGCAAGAACAGTAGCTTTATACAATATTTTCTTTTATATATCTTGGCTTAAACATGGATTGTTGGTACCTCTAGGACACGAATAATGTAATTTGCACTTCTGTTTAAATGTCAGGTGACTACCTAATTTTCAAGCTACTCTAATAAAAGGGGGGGGGTGCAGATTCAGTGACCATTAAGAACAACAATAGTCTAAAGCTTGCGCCCTGCTTTTCCAATAACATTTGTACTTTTAAGTCAACCTAAACAACTGTATTAAATAATTAGGAATCTAGTCAGTTTTACTGACATCACTGGCTATCAACGTGGGAGGGTGATATTCAAGCTTATAAGCTTTGAATGAAATGATGTAAGTAGCCTGGAAGTTGAAACTTGAAATAACACTAGCAAAGGATAGCACACTAGCTTAGGAGGCACAGAGAAGGTTGGGTGGTACACACAGTTCTGTCTGTTGCCATTCTTCCCACATCTGCTGTCTGAGGCAGCTGCCTCACTTTACCTAACAGTAAGGGGAGCCTTGAACAGAATGCAAAAACAAATGAGATTGTAAAGTAAGGCACTTTGGGGCAGCAGCAGTAATCATAATTTAACATATAATCTGAAGTAACTCTTGGTCATTCAAATAAAAATTGGTCAGCTGTGAAGGAAGAAAGTCACAGCTTATTTTGATTTGAATACACAAATCAACTTTCAGGTTGTGCTACAATTACAATTACATATATAATATTGCAGTAAAACATCAACACAGAGAGCAACTATTTGGAAACAATTAAGAAGCATGTTCTTGACCAAGAAGCCTTCCTGCTGACCAACACCTTTACATACCAACTTAAGATCCAGGTAAAGAGCTATCTACTCTAAATAAGTTTAGCAAAAATCATCCAGTTTCCATTACTTTCCAAAAATATCTTCAACCAGTACAAAGTCTCTTCACTTCTGAAAAAAAAGTTAGAAAAACCACTTTTATCTTTACAATCAAACACAATAGGAAAGAGTGTGTTTTATATAAACACCAATTTCTTAAGAACAACTGTTTCAGCATCCTGCAAGTCTTGTGCCAGCTTTTGAATAAGGTTGAAGCCATCCAAGTTCAGAAATAAGACTTTCACTATCAAACAATATATGCAGTATAGCAAAGAATTAGAAATCTAGGGCCACCCATCATATGCAGTTTTTAAAAATGTGTTAAATACAAATCTATATCATGGAAAGAAGATTTCAAAATGTGTTTAACTGAACTACCTCAGCAAAGTTGCATTAAATTATAAATTGAATAAAATTAAATTTAACCTTAATGCTAAATTCAAGGAGCACTCATTTTACAATTCTGCTGGTTATATTTCAGTATGTCTTACTGGCAGATCTCTGCCATTTGGACTTAATAACATCTCATAAATGATCCTCAAAAAAGGAAGGAAAAGACATCTTTAGTTGACTGTCATTGAAATGGTTATTTAAACCTAAGCAATCACACAGTTCTTTCAAATTCTTATCATATTACCAAAATTTCATCAGAAGCATATGTTAGCAGCACAATTTAGCTAGAATTATTGAACAACTTTTCTTTCACTTTCATAACAAATTAGGCAATGCATAGTTGATGCATCTGAAAAACGTTACAGAATCACAGCCGTAAGGCAAAGCACTGGGTGTCATAATCTAAACCATCTCTGGCTAAAATTCAAAGGGAAAGAAAATCAACATATTACTTCGTACACTAAATTACTTTTATTGATTATCTTCTTTATTTGCTAATCCCCAATGGGAAACCATAGGCTGCCATTGAAGCATTAAAAGCTTAAAGGAATTCTGAAAATCTAATGCAAGACTCAGTAAGATTCATAAGCAAAGGGAAAACCAGAATCTACATAGCAGCTCAGTTTACACACAATGTTAACCCAAACTGTGGGTAAATGTGAATGTGTCAATGTACAGGTACTCCCAGTAAAAAAAAAAAAAAATCACAGCCACTTCACTCTTCTCTGCTGCTGTTCTACCACCCAGAATTAAGCCATGGCTTGGCCTAGTGCCGCAAGAACACTGAGTATGTTGTTATTCCATTAAATTTCAAAGCAAAGCTTATGGGTCAACCAAGAAATTCCAACACCCATCATATGACACCTTGTATACACACAAATAAATGCATTGCCTGACCAGACCAGAGACAAAATGAATACAAGTTTTGATTTAGATGCCTGAACACCACTTTACCACCTCAGCAAGGGAATTTTGTAACTGACGCTAAACTTTGAAGAGGCTTGCAGCACTCTCATAATTAACCCAAAGTAGAAGCAGATACTATACGTATGTTGCAATGAGATGCTGATCAGTTTGAAACAAATGGGTATACTTTTCAAGTTAAGGCATCCTACAGAAAACATAACTTCCTATCAAAATTCAAGAGCATTCTCTCATACAAATGTGGTTTTAAAACTAGTATCAAATTTATGTTTTGAGAATGTGATTATGCTTGAAGGTAGGTACAACATTGCCCATAGAAAACCTTTTTATGTGTGTCCAGTGCAAAAATTATGGGCAATTAGTATTGCTACTGCTAAAACCCTGCTTTTCAAAGCAAAAGCCTTACAGCCTAGATTACAATATAAATAAAATAAATGCAGACTACTACAAACTAAGAGCATAACCCAGCCAAATGTTAGCTGGATGACACACAATATGAGATCTAGTTGGAGAAACTATTTGAATTGTTTTGCTTGTTCCCAACAGATAAAATTAGATATATAATATAATTAGGTAGGCCTGGCTATCAAGGCATTTATTTACCAATTAATATTTCTAAACTTTCCCCATTGCAAAGGAAAACAAATGCTACAAAAATGTAACAGCAGCAGATACAATGTGACATACTATACCAATATTTTATTTAATGCAAAATAACCTGCTAGAAATTTTTTAGACACTGATGCAGCACAAACTCTGCCCCAAGTACTACACGTCAGAAATAGACCATTAGGATATTAGCAGAATTCAGAAAGGTGGTCAAACCACTCTTTGTGACATAGGAACCTTTTATTCAGAGTTAGGGCTAGCAACTGGAAAAACAACTCCGTGGCAGTATCTTCCTTTGTCTCGAAATTAGAAAATGGGTAGGGGGGAAAAACACTGGCTGCCAGTTTACTACCGCGCTGAGTTCAATGTGGTATTATTGAATTAGGACCAGTTTACTTAAGGGATCACCTTAAGCCAACATGCTGACTCGATCACTTAAATCTGCAGAACTGGCACTTCTATAAGTGCCACACATTGTCCATGCCAAAATTTGGAAGTCTCTACCTATTTACATTAGACAGGCACCACAACTGTATTCCTTTGTAGCCCTTTATTGATGTTTCTATGGATACTTTTTGATGATTTTATTCTTCTGTGTTATATACTGCCTTGTTCTTTTATGAAAGTGTGGATTATAAATATGCAAATAAACAAAATAGTTGCCTGCTGAAAACTTTTACTCTTTTGCTGCAAGTATCCAGACATATTATTTGGTTGCATCAGTCTTTAAATTCGCTTCAGGTGTTTTATTGTTTTTATCAGTTTTTAAATGTTCTAAGTATGTGGGGGGGGGGTTATTCTTAATTGTATTTTTATCACCAAAGTACTTACTGCCCTGGGCTCCCTTAGGACAGATGGCAGGATATGAATTAAATAAATAAATTATGTAGCCAAGCAAGACCATATGCCCTCTGCCTTCAATATGCAGATTGTAGGGGCTGGATCATGCCCAAAATTCCACTGGGCCAGGCTTCCCCAACATGGTGCCTCTTCCAGTTGTTTTAGACTGTAACTCTCACCAAGGGTCAGCAATTGTAATAGGTAACATCTGGAGTGCACCAGGATAGGGAAGGCTGTTCTGGGCCAAGTAATGCCTGAAAATGCTTGCTCCTTAATATAACTGGGTAGCCTGGAACAAAACTGGAGAGCAAAAATGGTCCTGAGCCAGGCGCAGCAAGTGTTTTACACATGATGGAATCAGAGCAGATCTGCTCCAGACCAAGCAAGGGAGTAGCTGACTTGGCTGATTTGGGAAAGTAGCAAGAGCAAATTACATTAGCAGAGAACTATTCTTCCCAAAGGGAAGAGAAAAACCCAACACATACTATACAAGAGATCAGTTCACCCATGACTGCTATTTTTTAAGGGACAATTCTGGTGTTATTTACTACTGCAGAAGAGTAATTATTATTTTAAAAAGGAATAATCCCCTGTCCAATTTCCCTTTGGCCACCAGCATACACTTAGATACCATTTTTAAGGAGGGGAAGCATATGCTATACAAAATCCGTGTGGCCTTTAAGACAGCATGGCATTTTCCATTTTACTAGTTTATCAGCATCGTTGCAAAGAGAATTCTTCAACAACAACAACAAAAATGGTACCTGGAATGGCAGCCAAGGTTTTCCAGGTTTTACTGTCCTTCCCTGCCCCTGCCTTTTCTAACATACCACCCAAAAAACAAAGCTAGGGACTCATAATGCTTAAAATTCCATACACATCTTTAAACATTTTAACCCATGCTCATAGTCAATGTAAACTTACTGACACTGTCAAAAAGGCACAAGAGCAAAACTCTGGAGGTAACATTTGTGTTGGCTCTCTCTCTTTCCCATGGGAACCTCAATAATGAAAACTAACTCACATCTGGAAGCAACCTTGGATTCATACAATGTTAAAAATAGACCATGCAAGCTAAAAATATGAACTTTTAGGTCTATTTCTCAGGACAAGAGCTGCTTATTGCTTTAAAACACACATTCTTACTTCTTGCCTTGTAAAATGTAAATCATAGTTTAATTCTCTTTTCATTTAGAGTGCTAAACATGAAGACAATTTTAAGATTAATCTGTGTTTAAAAAAAATTGCAAATTATGCACCACAAAGTCTTGCTCTACAGCTATGTCACAAACTATAACAGATGTGTTATACCTCTGTTTAAATATTTAGTCAGCAAACTAAAGGAATAAAAAGAAAAGGCCAGAGTGATTTCATCCTTTGCTTAAACCAGGGTGGTCTGATGGTAACTTTTGGTACCAGTGGTGTTGCTGGGGGAACAAAAATGAAACCAGGTGCCATCAAATTCAAATTAAAGATTTTGTGTTCCTTTAAACAATCCTAAACCAAGTTTCCATAAACTCCTTAACTGATACTACTACAAAATTTGACTATTTTATAACAAGAAAGGAATGATAAGTTATCCTTAGACCATCAAATTCTAGCTACAACAAATTTAGATTGATTGGCACCTCTTTTTAAATAAGACTCTTACATTTAATATGCATCATATCCAACAAAACATAACTTGGAATTATGTTGTCTTTGAATAAGCACAGACATTACATGTGTACAAATTTTAAATAGACTTTATCCCAGTCTTATATTTTAACCAACTTGCAGTCCAAATAACCTTAACATTTCGGCAAAGTCAATCATTATATTAAGTTTCGTAAAGAAAATGCAGGATGGAAGCTTTAGATATTCTTTTGACTATAGTTTTTTCTCCTCTGCGATTAAAAAATTGACAATCTTAGGGGATAAATAAGTGTACTGCTACATTTTAAAAGCATAGGGTTTTGAATGTGGGTGTTTGCTAGTCAAGTCTCTGTACTTTGCTTTCCCAAATAATCAGTTATTCTGACAGAAATACTTAAAATGCATAATGAAAACAGTGAAGAATCTCACTTTTGATCTACGTTTTCTATGATACTGACCACAGAAATCTCGGCACTCTATCTCCTAACAATGAAATGCCATATTGTTCAACAGAGTTCATATAACAAGAGCACCTGGGCAACTGTGAATTAATGAAAGGTTATTACCAAAACACATATATAAAAGGTTACAGAGAGTAAATACACATAAACACTAGCTGGGAGAGCAATCCTATAAACAAGAAGATGGCATAAAGCAAGCCAAGGTAAGCTGGCGTAAAGTTACAGCGGATCCAAACCAAATTCAGCAGGATAGAGGGTAAACAAGCCTTTAAAAATAGTGTTCTGCACTGGATTGTCAGGTGACATAATCAAGCTTAGCATCCAACCTCTCTGGTCCCCCATGCCACACCCCTGGAATGCCCCTTTTGCTGGCTGGGCAAGTTGTGCCAGCATATCATTGGCTGAGCCACAGTTAAGAGACTTAACACCAGCTGAGTCAGGAATCATCTGGCTAAGCTGGAGATCAGCTGCATTCTAAGCTGCTCATCCTGGTGAATCTTGCCAAAGGGTTTCACAGTCTATCACAGAACACTCTACTCCAGAACAATAGGCAGCAGAGTCCTCAACTGTGAGTTCAAAGAGGGGCAAACAGCTGATTCACACATGTATATATGTGCATGCACGCCTGCCGTTTCTTAATGATCTTCAGAGAAGTTCTGTGTTCCATGTTGGTCCCTTTCCATGAAAATAATAAAAGATCTCGTGCCATCTTAAAGACCAACACATTTATTAGAGCGTAAGTGTTTTGTGGACTCAAGCCCACTTTGTCAGATGAATGAAGTGGAACCTTAGCTGGCATGTATGTAAAGGAGAAACTTGTAAAGGTGCAAGTATAATGGCAATGAGATGCAAAAACTGAAGTCAGTGATTATTACAGCTGAAACTTATGTTAAATATCACATCTTTTATAGTATCAGATTAGCAATAATTTATTCAGCTGAGTAAACTGCCATGTTGCAATGAGCGAAGTGTGCTTGAGTCCACAAAGGCTTATGCCATTATAAATATTTTAGCCTTTAAGGTGCCACAATGGCTAAATGTTTCAGCCAGCGGGGTGATATAGAAGCTTTATCCGTAGTGTTTTGTTTGCAATTACTATTTCACAATTGCAAGTAGGCATGATAGGGAGGGGTCTCTACTGACTACTGACAGAAGCAGAATGAACTGCATCTTTGCTCCAAAAATCAAGGAAAGCAACCCACCTTTCAATCATCTTAAAGGCACACCAATCACACCAGAAGAGAAAGAAACTGAAATGCAAGTTAATGGGACTCCCTATCAGTACTGCAGGGTGAGCAATGGACTGTTTGCTTTCTTCCTTTTCCAGCTGGCCTCCAACCCCCAGCCCAGTGAGATTTTCTGCACCATCAGGAGTTCCCAAGATTACAGATTACCTTGAAGGTGTAAGCAAGCAGGCAAGGACATCTGCTATAGCCTTACCAATCAATGAGATCAAAAAGTTACACCTTGGAGATGACCAAGCTGAAGAGCACAATGTGGCAGAAGATCCTGGTCACAAGCACCTGTGGCCCATTTTGACCTTCATATTGCAGAACAGTTTTGTCTTGCACTTTGATCCAACGGGAGACTTAACTCTTTCTCATTACAAGCAATCATGCTCTATAGCAGTTTTAAATTATTTCAGCTTGTTCAGAGTTTTATTTATAACTTTTCTCTTGGGAAAAAGGAAACTAGTGCATTACCATACAATAATAATTCACAATGAGCAAGATTTGTTGAATACTTTAACCACAACGACTGTTCCATCAAATATATCTTCAACAAAGCTTAAAAGTTGTAGGTCCTGATCCAATGTGTATAGAAGACCAAAGCAGACATCTATCGACATCAATGGAGGTTGAATAAGCTCTTAACTATTGCTACAGTGCCTTTGAAATTAATATTCCCATCTCAAACAATTTCCTATTAAAACATCCTGAAAATAAATGAATAGAACCATGGAACTGCTCTTTTTTCAGATTAGCACTTGTAAGTATTTGAATTATGTAACAAAAATATACAGCATCACATGAAACTAACCAACATCATACTTCCTTTACAGTTATTTTAGTTAAGGTTTCAAGTTAACTCACTGGCGTGTAATTATGAAATTATTGTTCTGATCCTCTGCTTACTTTGAAAGTGATTAATCAAAGTCAGAGAAAGCCAACCATCAAGTCAAGTATGTTTCAAATTTCCTATTCAAGGATAAAACTAAAAAGATGAGCTAATTTTACTTTAATTAAATCCTCATTTAGATGTCTGAAATAAATGTTTTCTATTTAAGTTTCAATTAGACTCAAGCTGTAGTCCAAATTTCATATATTCTTTCCTTCTGCTACTTTATTACACATTCCCAATTAAGTTTTCCTACTTATGCACTCAACGACATAAAAGGTTTAAAATATTTTTCCTTGACTTTATAACAATACAGAAACACATTTTGAAATCCTGCAATAAGGTCTTTTTTCTATTCTACTCACTACCTGTGGACGTTTGGATGAAGTCTCCTCTAAAAGGAATTCAGTGGGAAATTCCTGCCCATAGTTTGTCATACCCTAGTTCAGTCCAGCATGCACTTCCCCACTATGGACAGGAAATGGGGAGGGGAGCATAGTAGTGAATGGAACCCCGAACAAATCAAGAGTCACAGATTCAGGAGAGAAAATGGTCGCTTGTAGGTAAGTCTGATTTGCTCAGAACAAATACACTAGAGAAAGTCTGCACTTTAGAGATTCTTTCATCCTTTTTCCAATGTCATTTGTTAAAAGAAAAAAACATTCTGCATGGAATCTGGGGGAAAGACCACGGGTGAAAAAAACACAATCTCATGTTAAACAATTTCTGCAAAACTGTAGAAAAAGAAATGTTGGAACATTAATATGGGAATGTTCACTATACTTACTAGACTACAAGCACAAACTGTATTGGCCCACTCGGCTGGTTGTATTAAGCCAGGGGTAGGCAACCTAAGGCCCGGGGACCAGATGTGGCCCAATCACATTCTCAATCAGGCCCACAGATGGTCCAGGAATCAGCGTGTTTTTACATGAGTAGAATGCGTGCTTTTATTTAAAATGCATCTCTGGGTTATTTGTGGGGCATAGGAATTAGTTCATTTCCCCCCCAAAAAAAATATAGTCCAGCCCACCACATGGTCTGAAGGGCGGTGGACTGGCCCACGGCTGAAAAAGGTTGCTGAACCCTGTATTAAGCCATAGATAAAAACAGTGATTTAATGTGAATGAAAAGTTTTTGCTCAGCTATTCTCCCACTTGAAGGGGACGACAGAGGATGAGATGGTTGGACAGTGTTCTCGAAGCTACAAACATGAGTCTGACCAAACTGCGGGAGGCAGTGGAAGACAGGAGTGCCTGGCGTGCTCTGGTCCATGGGGTCACGAAGAGTCGGACACGACTAAACAACAACAATTCTCCCACTTCTGCTGGACTGCCAGGAAACAAGCCAGTGTCTGGCTTGCTGTGATGTTCAAACCCAGGCTTGTGATTTGTTTCTCTCCAAACAAACCATGAACAGCAAGCCAAGAGCAAACCTTGGTTTCTGCTCATAATTTGTTGGGGTTTATTTTTCAGTGCCATGGCAATTGCCTGTGTTGCACCTTCTTGTAAGATGTCTACTAACATATATCAGGCACCTACTCTTTGGAATTCTTTTCCTTTAAAAATCAAACAGGTGCTTTTTCTGTTCTTTTTGTCACCTACTGAAGGCCTTTATCTTCCATCAAGCTTTGGGGGTTCTTTCCCAGTCAGAAGTGAGATATTTATTTAATGAATTAATAGAATAGAATAGAATAGAATAGAATAGAATAGAATAGAATAGAATGTTAAATTTTGTAACATGATAGTAACTGTTTCTAATCAATTCAGCAACACTTACATCTCACACCAGCTCATGGGCACCACTTAACATTAAGTCCAGGGTTGCTGCCTTTGGTCGGTTCCATGCCCAGCTCTTTGTGGGCACAGTCATTTAGGGTTTCCAAACGTGTTACCTCTTTGTCACAACTGGAAGATATACCCAACCAGCCTGTGAGGGTAACTGAAGGCACTCATAACTAAGAAACTTTCTCCTTTGGATGCCTCCTTTATTTTGTTCTTCATCTCAAGAAGACCCTGGATGTTTTGGCCAGAGGGGCAATAGTGTATCACCAATACAAAATTACTTTTGGGACCTGGTATTGCCACTAACAGTGTTTCCATGGAGGAGTATGCCCTGTTCGGGATTTCTAGCTACTTGGGCTGCGCACTCTATAATGTAGAGTTGCACACCACCTCCAAAGTACACTCTTCTCTGTATTCCCTATAGAGTTTGCATCCAAAGATAACTGTGTCCAACTTAATTTCTCCATTCCACCAGGTTTCCATTATGCTCACTATATATCCGCACTCCAGCTTACCCATCTTGGTATGAAAGCTTCTAGTGTTAGTATATCAACAGCCTCTAATCAAGGGAATGTGGCCATGACAGAAGAACATTTGTCCACCCTTGTTTTAGGCAATCATGTAACAGACATGATCCAAAACCACCTTGGGGATGTTGAAGTGTATTTAGTTGCCAGGTGCTGTCTTTGCTTGTTGAAAAAAGGAAAGGGTAACATTCAATAGCTAATAATGTTCAAAGTAAAATAAAAAAAATAAAAAAGTTAACTTTTCAGTTTATACAGACACTGATCCCCAGCAGAATGCCCAAATCTAGACTAAGGCTATATGGCAATATAAACAGCATCAAGAGTTCTGTGGCAAAAGGCAGCTGCTTGTAAGATACATTGGAAAGAAACTGATCACAAGCAGATTAGTCCATGGTGGCAGTGACACAAGCTAAGCAGGAGGTATGGATAATCTGGGTAAGTGCCATGGAAAAATAAATATCATGATTGGACTTAAGGCAAATGGAAACATTTCAAATTGGCTTCCTACGGTATTTTGTGGAACATATGATGTCCACATGTCCATTACCAACAACTTCAGTATAGAAAACAATAAAGGCAAACGCTGGATATGTTTTCAAGAGCTTACATTACTAGCCTCTCCCAAGACAAAACAGCATAAATTAGAGGGGGGGCAAATTTGCAATGCTAGATTGCTTATACAAAAGGTTGGCAATGTTTTCTTGGAGTGCCACCAGGGCTGAAGCCTTCTTGGAAAGCTTATGTGGGTGTATGCTAAAGGATAAAGGAAGGAAAAGGAAAGTAAGCCCAGGGTTAGGTTCCAGCTGGGCTTCAGAGGCCTCCACGGTGTTCCTCACTTTCCAAGGGATTTGCTGGGTGACACTAGGTAAAGCACAAATGCCATTCTCTAGACAATATATGTGAAGAACCTACTTCAGAGTGTAAGATATACAGAAATAATTATCTTGGGACTATATACATAGACTCACCAAGGCTTCAAAAGAGGATTTGG
Organism: Podarcis raffonei; assembly: GCF_027172205.1. NCBI lineage: Eukaryota > Metazoa > Chordata > Lepidosauria > Squamata > Lacertidae > Podarcis > Podarcis raffonei. The sequence continues at coordinate 24,063,661 of NC_070608.1, read as the reverse complement.
AGATCATGTTTTATATTTTTATTGCAAATTTGTCTATCAGATCTAATCCCCCAAACCATGAAAAGCAAGTACTCATCATGAAAAGACATAAACTATATTGTAAGAAAAGTGAGAGCTAAGTAAAATACCAAGGAAGCAGTTCTGGGTGTAGAAACATAGAACTGGCCGAAGCACAGAAGAAGTGTAGGAAGGGGGTTCAATTTTAAAAGCAAAATGTGGGTACTGCAGAAAGAGTAAACTGACTGTGGAAATGTTGAAAGCTTTTTTGCTCTATCACAAGTTTTGACACACTGGACATTTCCACATACTACAAGTCACAGAACCATACAATTGGAGGGAAGCGTTGGAGGCCATCCAACAGCCTGCTTGCTACTAGAAATTCAGAGCTAGAGAGCATCCCCAACAGAAGGCTGTCTAACTTCAGCCTGAAGACCTCCAGTGAAGGATAGCCCAACAGTCCTTTAGGTGACTGGTTACACTGTTGAGCTGATATAACTACAAAGAAGTTCTCCCAATATTCATTCATTCATTCATCCTGCCCTTCCTCTCAAAGGAGCCCAGTGTGGCAAACGCATCAATATATATTTAAGTATTCTAAAAAGAGTTAAAAACATTATCTCAATCAGTGATCTGAGGCTTGCCAGGAACAGTGTATTTCAGACATCAAGTGCCTAGGGTAAACAGGAATGTTTTTTAATTCCTCTTGAAAGTTAATGAAGAGGGAGACAGAAACACCTCACCAAGGATGGCATTCTGTGAATGGGGAACTGCCACTGAAAAGGCCCTGTCACAGGTCAATTCCAACTGGGCAGCCCCCATTGGTGACAGCACCAACAATATTCTACCAATGTAATTAAAGCAATCCAAGTTGGCAGCTATCAAGAATAAGACAAATTCTTAGACTATAAAGCTGTCAACAGCTACTAGCTACAATGGTTATGTTCTCCCCTCCACTGTATATGTGTATGTCTGAATACCAGTTTCTCAGAATAACAAACATAGAGAGTGCTATGGCACTCAGGTCCTGCTTGTGGGCTTCTCATAAGCATGTGGTTGGCCAGTGTGAGAGCAGGATGCTGACCTAAATGGCCCTTTGACCTGATCCAACAGGCTCTTCTTATGAAACAGACCGTCTTGTAACTGAAGTCTTGCTAGGTCTAGTTTTGCCCTATAAGGCAGCAGAGAATGAGACTTTGCCCTCTTCTGTGTGAGAGGCCTTCAGATATATGAAAATAACCGTCTTCTCCAGGCTAAACAGATCCTTCAGTCTTTCCTCACAGAGTTTGTTTTCCATACTGTAGACCATCTTCATTGTCCTGCTCTGACCCATTCCTATTAATGTATAATTTTATTAAAGTGCAGGGACCAGAACTCATAACACTATCTCAAATTTAATAGCACAAATTTACCCTGCCCTATTTCATTGGCTATGATTTGTGGGAGCAAGGGAAATTGCAGTCTGGTGATGTCAAGCTGTATGTTTGGTCATACTAAACTATGCTGATGAACCTGTGAGGCTCTTCAGATGCTGTTGAGCTCCCAAACAGCATGGCCAATGGACAAGAACGATGTAAACCATAGTCCAACCATATCTGGAAGGCCGCAAGTTCCCTACCCCTGTACAAGAGATGCTGGTTTTTGGTGGCAGCCCACCACACAGAGTTGTCACAATATTGGAACAGAAACATTTATACAATGTCCCCATTATAGCCATCTTTCATATTTCAATCTGCTTCACCATTACTTCAACTCTGAGATATGAACAGGAACTCTGAAGCACTTCCACTAGAGATTGCAATCTACTACTTACACCAAGTAAATCTTTTCCCCTTTGAGACTTCCTGCCACAAAAAGTTGATATTTTAAAGGTTTTAAACATCTAAAAAGAACATTCACTGATGCCAACGAAGCAGGTGGCCCTTACATCTGACATTCCTAAAACTACTAGTAACATTAGATCAAGTGTGGAAAGTAGCCCCAGGCATACTGCACAGATTTCAAAATATAGTAAATAGCCTACTGCATTGGCTGATTGTCAACACCTTTCCAACCGCAGCAAGAATGGGTTGGTTTTTGACAAAGATCTGATATATATTCCCAAATACTGAGCCCTAAAGTACTTTTATTGCCATCTTTCAACCTGAAATCCTTTCCTTACCTTCGCACTCTCACAAGATTTAGTACAACTCCTTGAGTAGCTAGTGTGTGGTTAGGGAGAGGAAGCTATGCTTGTTTGCTTGGAATCTGCCATTTCCGCCCCTGCCAAAACACTTGTTTAAAAAGTCATGTAATATCTCTATTAGATTGTAAATGCAATTGACAAGGAAATGGCCTACTGGCAATGCATTACCTTTGTGGCAGTGCCAACCAGCCTACAGCAAAATAGCATAAGGAATAACTTCAGCATGCATTCCCAAGTAACAAAACAGTGTTTTACATAAATACCACAGAATCTAAGCAAGATCCAGAAAAAGCAATGAAAATTTGCCCGAGCTTTCATGCTTGCCTATATCAATTGAATGTCTTAACGAAAACAAAATAGAAAAGCATCTACATATGTCCAGGAATCTTGTGAAGTTGGATCATATAACACTGGGAAAACTATCACAACTGAAATCTGTGTATTTCTTCTCAACCACTGTAACAACTCTCTAATAAAAATTAAGAAGAACTGTAGGGTATCAAATATACAAAAGAGTATTAACTGCTTACAAGCCCTTAAAAACCAGAACACAAATTATTAACAAGAACATGTGCACCATGTAAGCCAGAATTGTTATTTTTAAAATGAATTTGCCCTTTTGATTTAATACGACTGATTACAAGCATTACAAATATTCACATTCTGTCAAGTTAAAACACTAACCCTTAGTTTAAAAGCAGCTATTATGCTTAGAAAATATTCTCCAATAATTTAAGCTCTTACCTTTCATTACCAAGTGAAACTACAAGCAATTATGTCAAAGTTATCCCAGATGTAAAGAGGATGATATCATTAAATTTTAAGAAACCATTGTAGTCATCACTAATCATTATGTCTCCAAGAATAAGGGTACGTATTTCTTTAAGATTCAAAAAATCATTAAAAAAATATGTTTCCTTTTCACCCTAAACATAAGACCAAAATAGCTTCATTATATAAGAAAAATCAGCTGCTTCTGTAAGATAATTAATAGTTCAAGTTCCAAACTCAGTTCACGCACTACAAAATACACACCATTACCCTTTAACAAGACACATGAGTGATGGAATATCCTTTTTCACAGCTGATCCCTTGACAAGCCGGAATGATCAAGGGTATCACCAAAAAGCCAGAAATACAGATTGCCTATGCATTTTCAGTGCCATCAAAAGTAGCAGCTGCACTGCCTTTTTCACATTCCATGCACACATAAATAATAACAGACAATAAATATAGGTTTACAATTAATTATATCATGCATAGTAGGTCCATAGTTACAGCTTTGTTTGTTTCCTATTGGAACAAAAGAGGCGACATCGCATAGATATAAGACCCATCACTTTAAAAAAAAAAAAGCATGTAGCCTCTAAAATATGAAATATGAAAACATTAAACTACTCTCTATTTAATTATTGTTCTAAACTCAATATGTTTTTGGACTCTAACTCCCCTTATAGCACCATCCAGCATGGTCAATGGCCAGGAATAAAGGGAGTTCTAATCCAACAACATCTGGAGAGAAACAGGTTCTCCACCCCTGTGCAAAAGTGATTAACTCCTAAAATGCCCAAAACAGCAGAATCATTAGATAAGCAAACATCAAAATATCCTTGGTGACAGTAGCTGTCTTTTGGGGGGAAATCAAAGCAGCAGGTGTAATTAAATTTAAGATTTTAAACCATGTCATTAACAGCAACAGCTGCCTATTAAACGACATGAAGTAAATGATCACTTTTGGACTATATTAACTGTTGTGTAGCATATTTTAGTGCCTTCTACCACTATAAAATTTACACTTTACTCGCAGCAGTTTAGTTTTAAATCTCCAATCAAAGTAGCAACTGGACATTCAACTCAAGATGACCAATGTAACCACTTGTTCCACTTTTCCAATGAGCAACATTATACAGCGTGTAATTAATAACAAAGTCACTGTGTATGATTCTTACCCGCATTGGGTGTATATCAGCATACGGAGGCTTTCCTTCTGCCATTTCTATTGAGGTAATGCCAAGGGACCAGATGTCTGCCACACAATTATAACCAATCTCTTGTATTACCTCTGGAGCCATCCAAAAGGGAGTACCTATGACAGTGTTGCGTTTTGCCATTGTATCCTGTAATGACATTATTAAGAAGCTTAACATCTCTCAATGTATTTTCATCTCTCTCTCCCATTATAATATCACATGGAATATGTGCAACTGAACTTAACACCAGTGCCTCAAGAAAGCTCAGCAATGTGCTTTCTCCTAAAAGACATCTTTCCAAGAAAAACTGCCTTATTTTAGATAGGTACAAAAGAGTCTAATACAATGTTCTGGAGGCCATGTTTGTGCCTTCAATTAAACAATATTTGAAGCTGCAAACACATGCATAGTTTTTTCACACATTACACATGTTTGTGTGTGTGTGTGTGTGTGTGTGTGTGTACACACACACACACACACACACACACACATATACACACACAACCTCTGTGTGTAATTGCAATATGTGCTTACAGAAAATGTGCATCTAAGCACACAAAAATTACCGTCATATGCACCAGGGCATTGGGACTGGCCACAGCTCTCTAAGCAAATACGTCTGCCACCATATAATGTATGAAGCACCCTAAATATCTGATCCCACATTCAACTTCAACAGTCCATAATCCAGTGTATTTTTCAGTACATGGTCTATTTGCAATTTGGATAGAGAAAGTATTGTCAGAGTTAGGCCTCCAACTCTAAAGGCAACCATTGTTTACATTACTTTCCCAGCCAAGTGACACATGTGGAACTGGTTCTGTGAATGGTTCAACGCATGCTCTGAGCATGACAAAAAGTCTGGGCTCAACCCACTGTTCAAAAGCTCTGCAGGACACAGTTTGGACAAGATTCAAAAGGCACACACAAGAAAAGCTGACTTCAGTAAGCAAAGACTGCCAAACTAACTGCACCTTTGAAATGGGAAAAAGCTCCATCTCTCCCTACAACAGACTGTAGGAAGTGCAGTGCATATTTATAAAATATGACTCTACCCATACACTTTATACTTACAGTTAACTGTCCAGCCACTCCAAAGTCAGCTAATTTAGCATGCCCTTCGGTGTTTAAGAGAATGTTTCCAGCCTTTATATCTCTATGTATTTTTCTCATGAAATGCAAATATTCAAGTCCTTTAAGCGTAGATTTAAGAATGGTTGCAATTTCATCTTCTGTAAGCTATGGAGAAACATAAATAACATTTTCTTCTTCTGTGTGTACACACACTGATTACACACTTACGTAAACAATTTGAAAGACTGAGAAACTGTAACACAAAATTATGCAAACTGCCTTATAATTATTATTTATATGGCATGCATAAGGTTATGCAAAATGTTTTACAAATACAGAAAGCAAGACCCCCAATCAAGGTCCCACTCCTGCAATCCAATCCACATGGCTTGACCTCCTCGAACATGAATTAGATCCCACAAAAATCAACAAGCATCAAACAGGAGCAGAGGTCCCACAAAAAAAGACTGTGGACAGAGGACCTAAACAAACAGGACATGAAAAGTGAGTGTAAGAGTTTGTAATGTACTCAAAGCCTGGCTTGTGTTTTATTTTGTTTTATTTTGTTATAGATACAATTCTCCCTGTCTTCCCAATTTATCAAAACAGGATTGTATTATTTTCTGACAATGTGCCCTTTGGGTTGTGTATTTACTGACTGCAGTAGAGTTTGAATTGCTGGTTTTGATCTTTAAGGTCCTTCATTGCTTAGGGCTGGGGTACCTGAAGGATCAGCTTTCTCTATACACCTGCCTAAACTTTAGGATCTACTTAAGGTAGATACTAAGAACCTTGAACACATTCAGCACTAAGCAAGTAATTTTTTATTCCCACCCACCCCAAAAATTTTAATATATTGCTGCTTTAAAATAAGTTTTATATGGCCCGTGTTTTTTATGTATTTTAATGTGTTTTGTTGATTTATTGTACATAGCTTTAATATTTTTATCTCTGTTGTAAACTGCCCTGAGAATATGTTTATAGGGCAGCAAAGGAATAGATAAAACAGTGCCAAAATACTGCCCCAAATCCATGTGCGTCATTAAAATACAAGTAACGCCATTTTCATCAGTCTAGATGGTTGAACTGCTCCATCTCCGATTACAGAATTCATGGCCTAACTATGAGGACCCACATTTTCAGGACATCTTCCTTCAGCCTTAGGATGCTTCCACCAGAAGTCAGACTGTGAAAATCAAAGTAAATGCTATGTTGCTGGGATTCTGACTAGCACACAGCCTCCAAGACACAGGAGCACAGGACTGAGCTCACACTGATTCTGGTGGCTGCACTTAGGAAACACTAGTCTGTGAGGACATATCCATGGACAGCTATATAGAAGAAATATGACTGGAAATGTGAGAAGAGGCTGAGTCATTCCTAGTCATATGTATGCTGCAAGGCTAGTCTGACTTCCAAGCTCCAATTCCTTGTGATGGATATAATATATGTGCTTCTAAATATGAAATCATAAACCAGTCAGTCCATCATTTTCTCTCTTTCTTCCCACAACACTCGAGCATGTCTCAAGTGGACTCTCCATCCTTATAGGATTTTAAACAGACGTTGGGGGGCATCTATCATGGATGCTTTAGTTGAGATTCCTGCATTGCCCGGGGTTGGACTAGATGACCCTAAGGACCCCTTCCAACTCTATGATTCTATGAAATTCTTGACTAAACTAAAATTGTCGACACTGAGTTTACTTCTACTAGGTAGTTTCTAGTGGTTTCATTATTTCCTTCATGGATAATTAGCAATAGGAAAGAAAGGAGGACAAACTGATCTTGTATTTTACCATATCAAATAATTTTAAAGAGAATAAAGAGAGGAGAAAAGGTAAAACTATCATTCTGAACCAGATACAGGTCTGATTTATGTATAACAATAAGTCATTGTTTTAAATAAACCATGGTTTAATGGTAGATAGCAGGTCCTGACAGAGGAAGCTACGCCCGTGGTTTGTTTTTCTCCAAACTGTGACTGGAACTCAAGAACAAGCACTGACATCCAAATGTAATGTGTGTGTGTGTTTTCCAGTGAATTTCACATTTAAAAACAAAGGTCTAAGAGCCAAATAGCTTATGAACTACAGTCAGAATCTGTTCATTGAAAGTTTATGATCTTTAAACTTTTAAACTATCAGCCTGGCAATAAATATAAATATTAATGTTAATAATGAACATCAGCTTATAAATACAACTGAATTTGCACCCTCATCCTAGCAGCCAGCAAAGGGTTTCCTCTCTTGCCAGTCTGCCCCTTCCATGACCCTCCTGAGTCAGGATCACAACCACTGACTGAGCATCAGCTTCTCAGACTCAAATTCCTACTTTATGCATCCCAGTTCATGTTCCTACCAGCCCACAAATATGGTTTTTTACTTTAATGTCCTCTACAGCTTGAACACCACATAAAAGAGAGAGAATATCTTCTTCCTTATAAACAGCCATGAAGATTGGTTGATGCAGGGCTGCTTCATATTCCAGCAACCCAAGAGACTCAGCCTTACTCCTCTGACATGTTGGTATATACTAGTATACTAGTAATTTGATTTGCCAAGGTTAAGTCTGTGGTTCTCTGAAAAAACAGTGGATAAGTCATATTTCCCTTTCATAAAATTCTTACATTTTTATTAGACATGGTCTGAAAAGATTATTAGACTCTGTCATGGCATGTTATTGTACTTTAAACAGCAGCAGGAGAATCACTATCACTAACAACTAATATAAAAGTAAACAGGGAAAGTATGGGGCCCTTATGAACATCCTCCTCAAGTAAATAAATCTTTGTTGGGAACACTTTTTTTATGCATGCAAACAACTGCAAAAGTAACAATATTTTATAAAAAATAATTAAACACTTACCGTTTTATTACGTAATCTAATTATGTCCGAGACGGAACCAGCTCCACAGTACTCCATAACAATCCACAGGTCTGTGTTCTTAAAATAGCTGCCATAGTACTTGACAACATAAGGGCTGAACACAAAAACATGGGTTATCAACATACAGATGTGAACCGTCAAGAATATTAAGAAGCAGTAGTGTCCACGATAAATTTTGCTAGAATCAGAGCTTGGTATCATTTTTCCAAGCAGCTGCCTGAGTTTTATGATAGGATTTAGAAAACAGAACTAAAGATGTTGGTGCACGTGCTAATAATTAAGAGTGCAAAATAGATAGGTAAAGGTAAAGGGACCTCTGACCATTAGGTCCAGTCGTGGCCGACTCTGGGGTTGCAGTGCTCATCTCGCTTTATTGGCCGAGGGAGCCAGTGTACAGCTTCCAGTCATGTGGCCAGCATGACTAAGCCGCTTCTGGCGAACCAGAGCAGCGCACGGAAACGCCGTTTACCTTCCCATCGGAGCAGTACCTATTTCTCTACTTGCACTTTGACATGCTTTCGAACTGCTAGGTTGGCAGGAGCTGGGACCATCGCGGGCATTCGAACCGCCGACCTTCTGATCGGCAAGTCCTAGGCTCTGTGGTTTAGATCACAGGGCCACCTGCGTCCTTTGCAAAATAGATAACCGCTCGCCATTTTTGTATATGAATAAAAAAGTCACACACTAAGGCCTCCTAGGCCTCTCTATAAGCATTTCTCGAGGCCTCAGGATTTTCTCCAGAGGCCACACACCTCACAAGCCTCCTTCAGTGTTTCTGCCTGGCCAGAATGAATCCTTGAATTCTGATAAAGTTGCCTACTTGCCTGCCTGCCTAGATGACGAACAGAGAGGGTCATGTGACTGTAGAAACTAGCCTATGGTAGAAGCAGTGCTTTTTTTTCTTTAAAAATGTTTAGGGGTACTCTCATTTCGACTCAAGAAAATCACCATTTTATAGTTCAAATCAGGAAAAATAAATACTGGACAAAGGACAAAGATTCAATAAATGTTTAGGGGTATGCGTACACCTGCTTACCCCCAGAAAAAAGCACTGGGTAGAAGGTACAAATCATATTCATTGCTCTACCCACTTTTTCCCCCAGCTCCATTCTCCAAGGCCCCCAGAAGGGAATGTGGCCCTCAAGCTGAAAAATGTTCCCCACCCATGTCACATACCAAACTAGAAGAGAAGAAAAAGAATCCTAATTCTGGTTTCCCCAGCAGATCCCAGAAAAATCTGTTCTGGTTGGTCCCCCTACCCTTCATAACAAATTTTCAGGGACAATGAAGGCTACAAGGGGAGGGGGAAATTAGCAAAAATCACCTCCCAAGCCTCTTCCATCAATGGACACCTTCACGGAATCAAAAGCCCTTGAGCTCACAAAACACCAATGGTTAGATAACAAGCCAATATGTTCCTGCCCCCAATCTACATCTTACTGCTCATGGTTGCCAGCCAAATTGTTGGTTAAAAGCATGAGCATGGATAATGGCAACCATTTGCTTGGCGCTACATATTCATTCCCAGGGCAACTTCATATGTAATCCCTCTTTTTTATTCATACTCCCAAGCAGCAAGCGATCCACTTACAGACACCTGCTTCTGCACTATATTAAATGTCACCTGATTAAGGTAACTGTATCTAAAAAGCCCCATAAAATATGTATTTGAACATACAAGACAATATTACAATCTATTCATAAGGAAATTATCTCCATTAATTAGGAATTTTAAATACATAGTGCCACCACGCTGCATTAGTCTCTTTGCTTAAGAGAGTTTAATACTTTGCTTAAGAGAGTTTAAGACTTCCTTTTCTCCCTAGGTCAAGGAGCTCTCGTTGCCTCTAGATTTTAGTGCTTAACTTTTATCTCTCACCACTACTGAGTTAAGCACAACTACTACTACTGACATATCAGTGTCAACAGGACATCTCCATCCAAATCCAACCCGGAGATCTACCAAACTCTGAATAAATACATCATAAAATCCCATTTCATCCTTATCAGCGATATATGACAGACTTTAAACCTTGCCCCTTACAATTGTGCTATTCCTAGGATACAATATTTTGGGACAATCTCCATAACAAATTCTGAAGACCTTACACTAAAGATTAACAAACTGCAATAAAAACAAATGATAAAAGCCTGCCGAAGTATATATGATATTTAAATATTTAGAGCTGAGCAACATTCTTGCAATCTTCTAATTCAGGTCAGTTAGTCTTACTTTAACTACTGTGTGTTTTGGGGCATTTGCATTTGTCCATAAAGATCTTCACTGATAAAAAAGCAAGCCTCTAAAGAAAGAGAGGTATTCTCCACACAAATATTTTACAAGGGAGTGATTCACAAATATTTTACTAAGGGCACACCCTTATCTACCTATCACTGCCAACCTTCTGCATGGATGGAAACCCCACTTAATCCCTCTTACTGCCTCATCTGAAGAACCAAGGCTCTCATCACCAGTGAATAACTGCAGTATAGTTTAAAGGAGTTCCAGCATCTTGATGCTTGGCTCCTCTGCCTTGCCCTTGCTAGCTAAATAGAATCCTCAAAGCAGCTGAAGAAAAATTCAAACATAGAAGCCTACACCAAGATACGACCTGCTCTCAATCCATGAGATAGGGCAGACTGTAAACATTTATTTGAAGGAGGATATCCTCTTTGCTCAAACTACTCCAGACATATTTCCAGCTTCTTAGTCCAAGGAAATCTATTCAATGCCATCTCAAAAACAGAAACACCCATGCACTAAGGAAGACCACAAATGAGGCGTAGTGGACCCCACTATATCATTGATGAATGGAAAGGGAGATTGGGATTTTTTGTTAACCACCCTACATGCAAGTTTCCTAGATAGCATTTACTGTATTTTTCGCCCTATAGGACGCACTTTTTCCCCTCCAAAAATGAAGGGGAAATTTGTGTGCGTCCTATGGGGCGAATACAGGCTTTCGCTGAAGCTTGGAGAGCGAGAGGGGTCAGTGGGCACCGACCCCTCTCACTCTCCAGGCTTCAGGAAGCTATCAGCAAGCCTGGGGAGCTCGCGGGTGTTCCCGCAGGGCTCCCTAGGCTGCGGATAGCAGCCTGCTGCCCGGCGCACGGGGCGCCCTGAAGCAGAGCGCCCCTCGCGCCGGGCAGATATCCGCAGCCTAGGGAGCCCTGTGGGAGTTCCCGCAGGGCTCCCTAGGCTGCGGATAGCAGCCTGCTGCACGGAGCGCAGGACGCGCTGAAGCAAAGCGCCCTGCGCTTCGGGCAGACATTGGCCAGCCCCACACGCTCGGGGGACAGCGGGGAGGCGCAGCGCCGCCATCCCGCTGTTCCCCGACCTGGTTTTGGGGGGGAAATAAAGGGGGGTTTCCTTTATTTCCCCCCCAAAAAACTAGGTGCGTCCTATGGGACGGAGTGTCCTATGGGACGAAAAATACGGTATGTATTCATGCATCACCATATTTGCTGTGCTAAACAGCATTCTTCAATGAAACCTTTCTTTAAATAAAAACAAATTGGTCCACTATTCGTTTCATTCCAATATTTACCTTGCATCTAACCTGAACTGTAACTACCTGATGTCAATTCTGAGATGAACTGTGGAATTCATTGCTTTTGTATATTAGACAGGGGTCCTCTGTGTTCAGCCTTAGAAGTCAGCTTAAAACAATTTTGTTTACACAGTACTACCCTACCATGCAACCTTGTTCTATGTTCTTTTGATCTTTGCACTTTTGTGCGTATAGCATTTGAGAATATTTTTCCTTCATTCAGCAGTAATTTATGCATAAATAAATAACGAACATGAAACATGATCAAGCTTTGTCAGGGCACCAGAGTCAGCACCAAGGCATAAAAATACTTCAAAGAAAGAAGAAAGGATGCACCAGTCCTCTTCCACTCACCCAACTGCATTAGCCAGTAGGTAGGAAAGGCGTGTAGCAAGATTAAAAACCCAATAAAACATCCACATTTCTCATAACTGAACTGTGAAGACTTTAAAGGAGACTTTGAACTTCAGCTTGAAATTCTCAGCAGATTCAAACTTACACTATCAAATACTTTAGGCATTAAAAAAAAAGGCAGAAGAGCTCTCACAATAAGTATGTACTTCATACCTGTCACATTGTTGCATTATAGAAATTTCCTTAATAATTTCCTGCAGATCTGATTCAACAGGGACTTGCTTAATTGCCACTACTTGACCAGATTCTTTATGAATGGCTTTAAATACACTCCCATAAGACCTAGAAAAGAAAACAGTTTCCAACTAATTTAAGCTCTGAATAATAAAATTGCAGTTCATTCAAACCAACCTATAAATAGTTAATGCAAAAGCCACATTTGTTCACTGTAGAGGCTTCATTTTCACATGCCTCTAAAACAGGATGCCCTGGCTTTAAATGTTTGTTTGTTTGTTTGTTTGTTTGTTTTCTTTACTGCCTTTTATCTGAGGATCACAGAGTGGCTTACAATATAAAAACATAAAAATGCTGAGCATAGTAACAAACAAAAGCAATAACCCCCCCCCACACACACACACAGTTTAAGAGGCCATAGATTGTTTAATTAGCCAAAGGCCTGGGAGAAGAGCCTCCACAGGGAGAGGACTCCACAAATGGAGAGCAACCACAGAATTGTGCAATAGAAGTAATGAATTTAAAGATCTCAATAGTATTCTCTGATTTTAGGAAGTACATCGTTTTCTTAGATGGAACCGACACCCACATAGCAAATTGCTGCCCATGAAACAGGCCTCAGTCAATGCTTTTTTCAGTAGAGCAGGCTTCCTCAAACTTGGCCCTCCAGCTGTTTTGGGACTACAACTCCCATCATCCCTACCTAACACGACCAGTGGTCAGAGATGATGGGAATTGTAGTCTCAAAACATCTGGAGGGCAGAGTTTGCCTATGCCTGCAGTAGAGTGTGAGCATTAACATATTTCCTTGCTCTGTGAGAAATGCTAGTTAACCTGCATTAGGTCTTGTTGATGTTTCAAAGAGAAAGGAGGATAGGGAGGTCACATAGTGGCAGCTTCAGCTATGACAGCAACAGAAGTTGACTTAAGGGGCAAAACACCTGTTTAGAAGCATACAAAGGAAAAGAGTTGTGGGGATGAAGAAGAAATGCAATCTGGAACATAAGCATGGCTAACAGGAGAAAAGATAACTAGCCCCTTCTCCACTCAAAATCATCAAATCGTATTTTCATTTCATTTTTTATTTTTAAATCTCTATCAGAGCATTGTTACACTCACATGGGTAATATGGAGCTTTCCCACAACTCCAAAATATTTCTTGGCTGTGGGCACTAGTCCAAATAAAGAAGCTTTTCCAGCTCTAGGTCACTTGTACTATTCTTGCCTGTGTTTGTGCGATGTTTTGTTTAGAGTCTTCTCAACCATCCCACCTCTCTGCAGCACATAAAGTAATACATACCCTTCACCGAGCTTCTCCAATACATCAAATACTTCTTCAGGCTGTTTAGTCAAGCTGTCTTCGCTTAGCTTTTTCAGTTTGCTATCAAAAATATTTTAAATAAACAAAAATTAGTGATTTGCTATTTCTTATTGTAGATTCATTGGGTCGTATTCAACAAAGCACTGCGCAAATATGCAAGGATTTTTCCTTGGGCAACAGAACATTTTCTCCTTCTCTTCCCCTGCACACCCCCTAGATCCATGGTTCCCAACGTGGGACACACAGGAATGTGTGGGTGGGTTGGGGGAGTGTATAGGCTAGTGAAATGTTGGAACTTGCTTGCAATGCTGCTTAATGATTTGATTCCTACTGTTTAATTCTAAGTTCTTATCAGCACACCAATGCATGCCAGCCTCATGAGACTTTCATGTATGACATATGCTCCTGCTGATGACTAGACAACAGTTAAGAACCACAATACAGTCATACCTCATGTTACGTCCGCTTCCTGTTATGTTCTTTCAGGATACGTCCTGCGGTGATGTACCAGAAGTACCAGAAAGGGTTACTTCCGGGTTTCGCGGCTCGCGCATGCGCATGCGCAGAAGCGGCGAATCGTAACCCGCGCGTGCGCAGATGTGCCGCTCCGGGTTGCGTTCTGCTCATGTTACGAACGGGCCTCCGGAACGGATCCCGTTCGCAAACAGAGGTACCACTGCATCCCCTACAGAAAGGCATTATACTGAGTCTGTCTAACCTCATACCCAGAAGTTCTAGAACCTCCTCTGCTCTTCAATTCTTACAAAAGATTCATGTTCTGGACACGCAGGACAGAACAGTTCAATCTCAATATTTTCTCCAGCCCTGTTCTGTGAGTATCTTAACGTTATACTTCCAGTCCCAGAAAAGGCGAGAGCCTATTTTGTAAAATGATTAAACTGAACACTTGAAGCAGCTGCCAGATGAGTCTTAGTTGCCACCAGAAATTCAAATTCAAATGTTTGGAGTGGGGAGACCCTCCCAATCGAAGATGAGGAAATTGTAGTCTGCTTTCGTGCTTCATAAGAGCGGGGGGGGGGGAGATGACGACTAAAAAACTAGTACAATAATAGTACAGAGCTACAGAGTTGCACTTTGTTTACTGATGACCAGAAACTAGCTAGCTCTAAACGTGTATATCCAGTTAACCTTTTATGTTGGTTTTAAAATGAGAACTAGGGTTTTCAAGTGTTAAGGAGTTGAATGAGGGCCAAACATGGAAAGGGGAACTGTACTGTAGGGGTCTTGGTTTGAGGAGGCAGCAGTGGAGGAAGAAACATCTGTCCAAGGAAAAAGCAAGGACAGAAGAACAGTCATCCCATTGGTATCATTTCCCTTTCACGTACATGCACCACTAAGTCACCAACGCAGATATTTGTCTTCTGTATTGCAAGTTCCCTCATGAAATCAGGAAGCTAAGTTGATCAAAAACGAAGCTAATTGAAGAAATCAACCAATGAAAATTTTGCCTGAAATCCCCTTGCAAGTTGTATAAGATGTATGAACATTCAGAAAAAGTACAAAGAGCTGAGATGCTTCTTCTATAATACTACCCAGTCCTGCCCACATAACAATGCAATCTTATCACAACATGGTGCTTTGATTTTAAAAAAGGAAAAGGATGGCATTTACTTTGCCATTTTATTTAAGGAACACTATTTCCGTTCATTCACATGTGTGATATGTAGTAACAGACATAAAAATTAAAATAATTCATGAGAGCCTGTGTGGTCTAGTGGACATCAGATCAGGGCTTCACAATTAACTTCACAATTAAGTTGGTGATAAATAGAGCTCTTCACCAAAGCACATGCTTTGCATGCATCAAGTCAATCCCTGCCATTTCCAGGTGGTGATGGAAGAGTTACTACCATGCACAGTACAGTGGTACATCAGGTTACATATGCTTCAGGTTACATACGCTTCAGGTTACAGACTCCACTAACCCAGAAATAGTACCTTGGGTTAAGAACTTTGCTTCAGGATGAGAACAGAAATCGTGCGGCGCAGCGGCAGCGGGAGGCGCCATTTTCTAAAGTGGTACCTCAGGTTAAGAACAGTTTCAGATTAAGAACGGACCTCAGGAACGAATTAAATACGTAACCAGAGGTAACATGATTGGGGCCCAAATCCCACATCTGGGTGCTTTTATAATTGTTACTGAACTGAATTTCTGCATTCTTTAATAAATTTTATTGCGTTTTGTTGTATTATATATATCGTAAATAGCTTTGGGACTTTTAATATATAAAATTACATACAGCTCTGGAAAATCAACCTAACACTCACTATATTGACTTGAAGAAATTCCTTTGTCACAGATTCAATACCTCATCTCTTCAAAAAGAAGAAAATATACTTATCTCTTACTACAAAAGCACCACACATGGGGACTATACAGCACTGTACCTATTTTAACAATCTACATTATTTTACCAGTGGAAGTGGTGGTTCTGAAACCTTGCACCTCTTGGGAAGCAGCAGATTCAAATTCACAGAAAAAAAATTCCAGCTGAGTTACAGTGGTACCTTGGTTCCCAAATGGCTTAGTTGATGAACAAATTAGCTCCCAAATGCCGCAAACCCAGAAGTAAGTGTTCCGGTTTATGAACGCTTTTTGGAAGCTGAACATCCGTTTTGGCTGTTAGCATTGTTTCCGGGGCCAATCAGCCAATGAGAAGCCGTGCCTTGGTTTGGAAGTTGAACGTACTTCCAGAACAAATTGAGTTCGAGAACCAAGGTAAAAAGGTAAAGGTAAAGGACTCTTGACAGTTAAGTCCAGTCGCAAACAACTCTGGGGTTGCGGCGCACATCTTGCTTTACTGGCCAAGGGAGCCGACGTTTGTCCGCAGACAGTTTTTCTGGGTCATGTGGCCAGCATGACTAAGCCGCTTCTGGTGAAACCAGAGCAGCGCATGGAAACGCCGTTTACCTTCTCGCCAGAGCAGTACCTATTTATCTACTTGCACTTTGACGTGCTTTTGAACTGCTAGGTTGGCAGGAGCTGGGACAGAGCAACGGGAGCTCACCCCGTTGCAGGGATTCGAACCGTCAACCTTCCGATCGGCAAGCCCTGGGCTCTATGTTTAGACCACAGTGCCACCCGCATCTATTTTATGAAGTTGCAATATATTTGATGCAGTTCATACAGAACTGGGTCCAATGTAGCATTGATTTCCCCATTTTTCTGTCAGGCTTACGGAATGACTTGCCAGATGACTAGTGCCCAAGGAATCATTCTAGACCTCTTCTTACAACCCAACTTCATTCTTCTTACTTGCTTGGGGGAATCATTTTGTATATTTGATCCTTTGAATCTGCTTTGGCCAAACTGTGTTTTATACAGCACATGAAAGTATGCAAACCGGGAGAAGTTTTTAACATAGCCTACATGCCAAAGTTAGTCTAAAATAAACTGTATTTAGTTTCTAAATGAAGCTGGGGAATTTCCATTAATTGCTGTGTTGTCTCTATGCTCACTACAAGGATCTGTTGCAGACATTTGTTGGCCCATGTTCATTTTAAATTAAAAGTGGCATCTGACCCAAGAAATGGAGTTAAGAAAACTAGTCTACAGCAGAACAAATTGCTTATGAATACTTGAATATTTATAACCACATGTAAAAACAAACAGCTTCCTTAATTTAAAAACATAGGAAGAGAAGAGAATATATATGGAAATCATAGGCAGTTCTCATGTTTACAAAAGCCAGGAATGAATATTTTCTTCCTAAATGTAAAAAAAAACACCTTGAATCGAAGTTTATATAAGCTTATGGATGAAAAAAGGCATGAACTACAAAAAAAACCTCTTGATGATTAATAATTTAAGCATTGCAATTGTAAAATAACACAACACATTGAAAGGTAAAGACAATTTAAAGAGGTGCAATCTCAAAAAAGCATATTACGTTTTGCCATTGTTAGAAATGCTCAAATTCTACCACAAATAAAATAAAAATACTTTATACTGCATATAATTCTAACCACATCTACCATTCCTATGTAAGCCAGTAACAAAACTTGGTGCATGGTTTCTTTACAGAGAGGCAAACCACAAGCCCAGGTTCAGACATAAAGCTAAGCCTAGCCATGGCTTAGCACAGGAGTGGAAGAGAAGCAGCTGTGATTTCTCCCCATGCACCAACATGCTGCTCATTTACTTTTAACCATAGCAAGCTTAACTGCCAAGAGGCTAGTAATATTCCAGGAAAGGGCTTTTCTTCTTCCGTGGCTAGCGCAGAAACCAAGTACAATGGTACCTCAGGTTAAGAACTTAATTCGTTCCGGAGGTCCATTCTTAACCTGAAACTGTTCTTAACCTGAGGTACCACTTTAGCTGATGGGGCCTCCCAATGCAGCTGTGCCACGCCGCTGCCGCGTGATTTCTGTTCTCATCCTGAAGCAAAGTTCTTAACCTGATTTACTATTTCTGGGTTAGCGGTGTCTGTAACCTGAAGCGTCTGTAACCCAAGGTACCACTGTATGAAAAGGGAAGGGGAAACAAAGTGTTCCATCTCTCCTCTGTCAGTCTGCTCCACGCCTGCATAAAACTTCTAGTCACCAATGGCTACCAAGCAAGTTGTTGCTAAATAAAAGGCTGCCTTCTCACAATAACAGCATCAATGCTGGCAGCCCTAACATACCTTACTATGATTGCAAAGTGGGTTTGCTAGCCATGTGTGGATCACAGCACCAGCCATCACTGAACCTCTTTCCGCTGCAAGTTACTTTAAGCTTGCAGCTGTTACTTTAATGTTGGAGAAAGTACATAGCTCAATAGTAGAGCACATACTTTGCATGCAGAAGGTTCTAGCGCCAATCCCTAGCATTAAAGAGATCAGGAAGCAGGTGATGGGAAATACTATCTGTGGACAGCAACCAGCCATCCAAGTAGCCAATATTGGACTAAAAAAACAGCTAGGAAATTGTCTGAATACAATTTAAAATCAGCATCTCCCCAACCCAAAAATATGACAGACGTTTATAATCTATCAATTACAGGAAAAAATATATAATCTGTTTTTAGTCCTGGTCAACTTGAAGATTCAATACATCCTAAGAAAGTGCACATAACAGGGCATACAGAACACCTACAGTCTGCTTCCTATGTAGATGCTGGAAAGGGAAGCTTGAGATCACTATCTACCCAACCCAACAGATCACCACAGATACAATGAGGTAAAATATACAGTAATATACCAATAAACATAGCTTTTAGGGTATGTATGTTTTTACCTCCTATAATCTTTCAAATATAAAATAAGTTGTGTGTATTACAAGATTCCCAAAATCGTGGTTGTTTTTTTTAATAGATGCTGTCCCTTCAGGGATTTCATTTCTCACAATTTAGCACTCTCTCCTAAATCCATAACTTAAGTAAACGAAATCCAATAGCCTAAATTGAAGCATGTTCTTGACAATGAGCCAGAACCTACTGTCGTTGTCTGTTTCAAACATACACTTCCAGAAAGATTTGTAATAATGCAGACAGGCCGTAATTCCCCAAACTTCTATTCCCACACCCCTTCACTAAGATACAGGTCAGATGTTTCAGCAGGCCTCCTCCAAGGGGACCAAAGGAAGGACATTCAGAAAAATGCAACATTCTCTATGCCCCATGGGAAGAACCGGCAGGGAGGTCTAAAGTGGGTGGCGTACATGCAAGTATGAGAGAGAAATTAATTTCTGCCCCACTCCTACATGAACTACAGATGGGACCACGTGTGGGGTCTTTATCCCTCTGTTGGGACTATGAAGACTATATACACCGAGGGGGCATGTCATCAGACTGACCCAAAGCAAACCAGTCATGTCTTAATGTCCTCTAACAAAACTGTCAAACCCACAAGCATCATAGTACAGTGGTACCTCGGGTTACATACGCTTCAGGTTACAGACTCCGCTAACCCAGAAATATTACCTCAGGTTAAGAACTTTGCTTTCAGGATGAGAACAGAAATTGTGCTCTGACGGCGCAGCAGCAGCAGGAGGCCCT
This sequence comes from Podarcis raffonei, assembly GCF_027172205.1. Taxonomy (NCBI): domain Eukaryota; kingdom Metazoa; phylum Chordata; class Lepidosauria; order Squamata; family Lacertidae; genus Podarcis; species Podarcis raffonei. The sequence goes on along the minus strand of NC_070608.1, from coordinate 24,044,089 downwards.
ATTACCTAAGTGGTGCTTCAGGTTAAGAACAGTTTAAGGTTAAGAATGGACCTCCAGAACGGACCTTACAGTGAGGTACCACTGTAAAAGAATGGCAAAGGGGGGAGATGCCACAATTCCTGCTATGAAAGGCAAGCAGTACACATCCCACGTTACTAGTGCCTACCTGGAAATATTAGCCCAAACCTGTGCCACTCTGAGGCACAGAGATCTGGGGAAGGCATGATCCAGGCCATCATGTCTGTGTGTGTGTGTGTGGTGTGTGTGTGTGTGTGTGTGTGTTTAACAGACATGATGGGGCATCCCCTGCTTTCCCACATGGGGCATCGGCTTGGGGGAGGGGGAAATGTACACGTGTATTTACACGCATTCACACAGCAAAACTGTGACAATGATGGGGCGTCCATCGACGCTTAGCTAATGCTATAATAGATGTCTTTAAGAGGTGGGAAGTGTACATTTGAAACACACACACACTCAGGATCCCTCCTCAGAGGGAGGCCTGGCAGCAGGGGGATGCGGGGAGGAAATGGTGGCCAGAGGGGGCGAATCCACCGGGAAGCCTCCCCGGGAACCCGGAGCCGGAGCGTCAAGGGAGGCGCCCGGGAGCTGCGCGGTGCGGCCTAGCCTGGCCTCCTCCTCCTCCTCCTCCCTTGCGCCCAAAATAAAACTCGCCCCCGCCCGCTCCCGCGGCCTCTCGGGAACCGGGGAGGCCCTCGGCCGTTACCTTTTGGGCGCTGCCTGCTCCATGGCTGCGGCCGGCGGCTCCTGGGATTATTCCCGCCCCCCTTCCCCACAGCCCACCAAAGGCAAGGCGCCGTTTAAATACCCCTCTGACAGGACCTAACAGAAACTCTCCGCACAACTTTCCTTCCGCAGCTGGCCCTTTAAAAGCGACCCTCCCCTCGCGCCGCGTCCGCTGCCTGACTTCAGCGCTACGCACAGGACGGGGCCTTTGCTGCTTGGGACGGAACGCGCCGCCCACCCAGCCTCTCTATTGGCTGAGGCATAGGAGATGCGAAGCGGCCATTGGCCTCCCCGAAAATCAATCGGGAAACCCAGAAGGCGGAAGAGAAGCGAAGCGGGAGCGTTTGCTATAGTGGCACGCAAGGGGAGTGGGGGGGGGGTGGCGAGCAGAGTGCGTCATGACGGAGGCACGCAAGAGGGGAAGGTCCCCTTTGCGTCGCTAGGGTCCCTGCGTGAAACGGTGCTTGTTGGATTATGTAGTATTGTGGGCCACATGTGTTCCACTGTCTCCCGCAGTTTAGTCAAACTCATGCTGGTAGCTTCGAGAACACTATCCAACCATCTCGTCCTCTGTCGTCCCCTTCTCCTTGTGCCCTCCATCATTCCCAACATCAGGGTCTTTTCCAGGGAGTCTTCTCTTCTCATGAGGTGGGCAAAGTATTGGAGCCTCAGCTTCAGGATCTATCCTTCCAGTGAGCACTCAGGGCTGATTTCCTTCAGAATGGATAGGTTTGATCTTCTTGCAGTCCATGGGACTCTCAAGAGTCTCCTCCAGCACCATAATTCAAAAGCGTCAATTCTTTGGCGATCAGCCTTCTTGATGGTCCAGCTCTCACTACCATACATCACTACGGGGAAAACCATAGCTTTAACTATAACTGTCTCTGCTTTTTAAGATGCTGTCTAGGTTTGCCATCGCCTTTCTCCCAAGAAGCAGGCGTCTTTTAATTTCGTGGCTGCTGTCACCATCTGCAGTGATCATGGAGCCCAAGAAAGTAAAACCTCTCACTGCCTCCATTTCTTCCCCTTCTATTTGCCAGGAGGTGATGGGACCAGTGGCCGTGATATATTGGTGGGTTAATCCTTAGTTATGGCTGCCATCGGACACTTGCTGGAAAGTGAAGCTTCATTGAATGTAGTGGCCCTTCTGCGAGTAAATAAGACTTAGGATAGTGCTAGAAAGACTCTCTTTCACAAAGGTGCTAGACCAGCAGGCATGGCCAAACTTGGCCCTCCAGAAGTTTTGGGAGTACAACTCCCATCATCCCTAGCTAACAGGACCAGTGGTCAGGGATGATGGGGATTGTAGTCCCAAAACATCTGGCGGGCCAAGTTTGGCCATGCCTGTAAGAGCAAAGGGGTCTTCCACTTTTTCTCCAGGGGGAATTTGGCACAGAACTTTTCCTGGCATCTTGTGTAAACAGTGCAGTGCTACACTTCTACTCCAATGTAAGCCCCGCTGAGTTCAGTGCATGTACAGCTGCTGCCTAAGTGATGAAATGAGCTTCTGCTTGCCAACAGGGATCTTACTCTGAAGTTGTGTCCTACCTTTAAACAAAAGAATCCCTAAGCATCTTAACGATTTGTACAGTACAACATATGATCAGTTTTTTGCAGTTTCTTCTTCATTTTTTAATGCCTGTGCCAATTTAATCCTGTTTCAGGGCTCCATGGTTGCAACCTGGAAAACCTTGCTTTTCCAAGAAGAATAATGGGAGCAAGAGTGGCTTCCTTCCCACCTCATTCCTCACCCCAATGCACCTGTATAGCAAAATTATATTCAGCTTGATGTTCAGGAGATGAGATGGGAGGATGAGCAAAGAAAACTGGTCAAGAAGTTACTGCCACATCCTCTTGCAGGGTTGCAGGGCTATTTGACAAAAGCATTCTTCCTATCTTCCTATCTTCACAGATATTGCAGTGACTCCTCTTGGCCCCTTTTCTATTTAATTTCTACATTAATGACATCGTTACAACCATGAAGGCCCTAAACCAATCTGCCCCCTCTTTACAACAGCTCAAGATCCCCATATTACTCTATGCGGACGACATGGTGATACTGTCTTTAACCAAGCAGGGCTTAAACAACATGCTCAGAGGGCTCATGACATATTGTGATACCAACTCCCTCAAAATCAATTTCGCCAAAACCAAAATTCTTACTTTTGGCACGAAAACTCGGAAGCCATTCTGGAATTTTGAGGGCCACTCTATTGAATATTGTTCAGCATTCAAGTATTTGGGCATCACTTTTCAGCATGGGCTTAGTTGGTCAGCTCACCTAAATATGACCATCCTGGCTGCCCGTAGAACCATTAAAGCCTTGGAGAAATTCTTCTATGCAAAAGGCGGCCAGTTGGTTCCTCCAATCAGAAAAGCATTTATCAGCAAAGTCCTCCCGATGTTACTGTATGGGGTTGAAATCTGGGGGTGGAATTTAAAAACACTACAATGGCTCGAGATTCTACAAAACTCTTTTGCACGAAAGTTACTGGGCCTCCCCAAGGGCTCGGTTGCTGCACAGTTAAGAACAGAACTGGGCCTCCCCTCTATTGTTGCGAGAGCCTACATTAGAATAATTAGTTTTTATTGTAAATTAATCAAAGCCCCAGGCTCCCTACTAGCCAGGCAAGCCTTTTTAACTTGTGCTCATAACAACAAATGGTCCAAGGCCATGGAGATTATCACGGCACGCTACTCCCTCCCAGATCTTGACACGCTGTCATCTTGGGACCATCATAATATTCGGGCCTGGATTCTTACAAGAGACGAGGCCATGGACCGGGCACAGTCCGCCACAGCTCGCCTCTCCAAGTGGCTCCCTAAAGTGAAAGTGGTAAGATCACATGCCAACTACTTGATAGACCTGACGGAGCCCAATTTGAGAAGAGCGTTTACCATGGCCCGTTTCCATTCTATACCCACGGCCTTCTTGCAGGGGATTTACTTTAAGACCCCCATTACTCAGCGTCTATGTCCATGCACAATGAATGAAGTAGAGGACTTCATACACTTCTTTTTCTACTGCCCTATTTATGAGCTAATAAGAACTAAGCTCCTCCTCTTGATCCCGCCCACCATCACATCTAAGGAAGACTGTTTGAAATCGCTTCTTGCGGACGCAAATCCCCAAATTTCACGTGGGGTGGCAATCTTTATAGTGCAGGCTTTGAAACTCAGGGCTACACTGACTGGGTAGTGTGTCCCAGACCTGGACCTGTTTTAATTCTTTGTATTACCTTTTTAACCTAATGTGCCGAGCCTATTTTGGGGCCATTATATGTTTTATATACATCTGCATTTTAGATTCCCGGCGCTGGCAACTAAATTTTTACATTATTGTTTTAGGGTAATTTAAATGTCACAATGCCAGTAATATCGTTTGAATTTTGTTAGGTTGCTTCTCTCTAGCATTTTTGTCTTATCCTGCTATGGCTGTATGCTAATGCAATAAAGGTTTGATGATGATGATGATGATGACTCCAAGTATCACACTGGAAAACTTAATTATTTGGGGGGGGGTTAATCTCTCCAGGGGATTGGAGTGTGTATGGAAAGCTCTGTTACAGGAGTCATCTGAAATACTCCGAAGCAAAACTTTGAGAATATACAAGTGCTGACATCAATTTTAAATATCACATGAAAAGCTGTGATCCTGAACACTTGACATGAATGGATGGGCTAGAGAGGGTTGTCAAAACTAGCCTACTGAGCCTGAAGGATAAATTTTACATTCATTGTTTTGCCTCTGGCATCATGTGCTACTGACACATAGCCCTCAGAAGGGAATGCAGTGTTGGGAATCTGAGGTGAGATACCCATGTAGCAAAAGTTGCCCCAAGTTCCAATCCCCACACAAAGGCAGCTTAAGGTCCAAAATAGTTTACTGCTATAGAAGATAACAGTTCCAGACACGCAGAGAGAGAGAGAGAGCTTGTAGGCTTTTGACTTTGGCAGATGCAAGCAGAAAGTATTTCTGTTGCTCCGGCTTCAAGACGTAACCCAGACTCCGACTCACAGACTCCCAGGGGGAGGGGGCTCACTGGCTGACCCCAACACACAGTGCAAGACCACAGACGCTAGTGAAATGACGCACCTTAATCACTTATATAGACAACACTAGGTTGTTACTACAATGGTACCTCTAGTTACCATCTTAATTCGTTCTGCAGGTCCATTCTTAACCTGAAACTGTTCTTAACGAGAGGCGTGCTTTCGCTAATGGGGCCTCCTGCTGCCACTGCGCCGCCGGCAAACGATTTCCGTTCTCATCCTGGGGCAAAGTTCTCAACTCGAGGTAACTCTTCCAGGTTAGCAGGGTTTGTAACCTGAAGCGTTTGTAACTCAAGGTACCACTGTATAGCAACTGACTTGGCTGATCTTGCACCTGTTGACTTATCTCAGACCATGGGGTGAGTTATGCTCATTAAGGAAATTAACCCCTTCCTCCATGTCCAGTTCCTCCAACATGCAGCCCTCGGTTTGAAAAGGTTACTCCAACCCTACAGGAAATACTGCCAAGAAGAAAATTAGCAGTTATAATATGAGATAGGTAACCACAGGAGGGAAGAGTAATATTGCACTCAGGTCTTGCCTACACTGTTCCCATAGGCATATGGTTGGCCCCAGTGAGAACATGATGCTGGAATAGATGGGCTACCTGCCTGATTCATCAGGCTCTTCTTATGTTCTTAACTGCCTTTAAATTATATTTAATGTATATAGATTGTGAATTATACATGGTTTGATGTCAAGTTAATATTTCAGGTTCTTGTATTTCCAAATAGTCAGTAGAGCTGAAGATAAACTGTTGGCATTTTATTCAAGGTTTTATCTTGGAGATAAGAGAAGCATATTTCTTCCTCTCTTTTGTATTTCTCCTCAGAGGGGGTAAATTCCAACCATCCTGTCAAACACAAAATAACCTTGCATGCTTATCTTAGCATGTACATCCTTAACCCTGGTTATAAATAATACTGTTGCAATCAGAATCTGAAGGCTCTTCAGGGAAGAGATTGCCCTTCAATATTTCACACAAAAATTAGGTTTGATTGAAACAAACTGTTGAAGAACCTTAGGATTATATTGAAACTGATCCATATCATTTGTACTTGGCTGTCCCTTACTTTCACATTGGCCTTTATGACTGATAGAATGGCTGCTGATTCAGAATTAATCCAGCTCTAAAGCAATAACAGCCACAGACTGCCCATAACACACACTGATTTGCAATGTACAAGCAGCCTGCAATACATGGGGGGAAACAAGTTTTCTTTTTAGTCCCATCCTGGATATTTTGTGCAGATTTTTGTTCTTAATTATCACACATTAATGGTGGTTGGACTACTAAGGTAGGTGTAAAATTTGGGGGAGAGGGAATCCTAATTTAGAATGCAGACCTAACCCCAGTTACCTGAGAGCAGAGAAGAGAAGACATAGTCTGAACTATGACTAGCCATTCTATTCCAACTTGTTGTTATAAGAACTCTGTAACTAAGAGCTAGTGTCTGAGCTTGCTGTTTTACTCCTTCTCCCTCACAATTCCCTTTCCTTCTGAGTTGTGTCTTTTATATTGTAAGCCTATGAGAAAGGTTTGTCTCACCACTGACATTCGTAAGGTGCTCTGGCAGCCTTGCTTGGCTAAAGACCAGAGTTAAAATGTTTGAAATAAATTAAGAGCTATGGTGGAAAGCTCAGCTAAAATGCTGTCCAGAGTGCAATACATGTGGAAAAGATTAATTCCATCCTAGGAGTCTTTAGGAAAGGGAACAAATATGTAACTGCTGATATAATGTTTTCATACAAATCTGTGGTGTGGCCACACTTAACAAATGCTATGTCCAGTTAGATGCCTCTTCTCAAAAAGGTTATTGTAGAGCTAGGAAAAGTGCATTAAAAGTCAGCCAATGTTATCAGGGACCAGAGGATCTTCCACAAGAGGAAAAGCTAAATCATGGGAGGCTTTTTAGTCTATTTAAGAAAATGCAACAAAGTAGAGACATTATAAATTTATGCATAGTGAAAGTGGAGAAAGAGAGAGGTCTTTCAGACCTTCTCATTATAATAGAACCTAGGTGTTGTGAGTGTCAGGTGTGCAACTCTGCTTGCACTGTTGGGTGATATACCTGCTTGGGGAGGGTAGAAGAGAGAAACCTTCTCGCTTCTTAGGCTCTCCTTCCTATGCTGATCTCTTGATCTTCCTTCAGTGTTAAACTGACACTCTTAGGGTTGCTGATCTGACCACCTTTCTTCACTTCCTCTGTCTTCTTCATCATGCCTTCCTCATGAGAGGAGACATACTTGAATCTCTCCAGCCTAATGCGCAAGAGCAAGCATGGCTTTAGGCATCTCCAAGAACTGGTACCTCGGGTTAAGTACTTAATTCGTTCTGGAGGTCCGTTCTTAACCTGAAACTGTTCTTAACCTGACGCACCACTTTAGCTAATGGGGCCTCCCGCTGCCGCCGCGCTGCCGGAGCACAATTTCTGTTCTCATCCTGAAGCAAAGTTCTTAACCCAATATACTATTTCTGGGTTAGCAGAGTCTGTAACCTGAAGCGTCTGTAACCTGAAGCTTATGTAACCTGAGGTACCACTGTATTTCCGGTAATAAACATTGCTTTCTTATTTAACAAACTCAGAGTTCCAGTGTGATTGTATGTAGCGTACAGTGTGTTCCTTCTGCAGGGATTTTGTAGCAAGTTTATGTCTGCTGATAATGTAAACTCAAAATGCCATCACTGGGATCATCCAGTTAATCTGACTGTGTTTCATGACATGGCACATAATTCGTTTATGGAATGCTATGCCACAAGATGTCACATCCAAGATGTACATCACTACATCATAAAAGGGAAGTAGACAAATTAATGGAGAATCAGGCCATCAGTAACTATTGGTCATGATAGCTGTAGAGTACCTCCTTGTTCAGAGGCACTGTCTTGTTTGGTTGGTCACTGCAGAAAAGAGGGTGCTGGACTAGATTGACCTTGGGTCTGATGGTGTTGCAGGGCTCCCCTTACACTCTTAAGCCTGTGGACCATCCATACAAGGAATTCAGGAAGAAGAAGCAGGTGGGAAATGGTGTTCAAAAAATTAATATTTGTGTGCAATCTATGTATTCAGGAAGTGGGAGTGCTGGTTACATGTCTTTATGTAATTCCTGATCAATATGTTGCTGATTGTCTGTCTTCCTTTCATCCCAGTTCTGTGTTCCTTCCGGTTTTATTCTTCTTTGTATTTCTTTATACCAGCAGTCTGAAATAACTAGCCACAGTTATTTTCAGTTTAAATCAAGACACTGCTGTAATGATTGATCCGCTCTCCTTTCATACAAAATATTTAAACTTCTTCTTCTTCTTCTTTAAGGGGATGGAGTTACTTTATCTGAGAACTGGAGTTTGACTTCAATGTCAGAAACCTGCAGCTGCAACAATAAGAGGTAGAAATTTGACCCCCTCCAGGTTGAAGGTGATGTGGATTAGAAAAATAGTGTTAGAGAACCTTGCCCTGTGAAATTGTAGCCACCGCATAAATCAGCCAATAGCCTTGGCTAGCTTTTCCACAAATAACATGAAGATCTGCAGTCTCCCTGCTACTATCAGTACTGGTCATCTTGTTCACTCATACTGAGACACCAGATGTAACTAAGGGGCCCAGAGGGAAAGTAGGAGATGAGTTAAAATTAATAATTGCAGTGGCAACAAACATGTGCTATTCTGATATGAAACGGAAACCTCTGTGATATTTGGGGGCACATTAAAAGCTCCGATAGCGCAGAAAACCTGCTGCCAACTTCAAAACAACCCCACTTTCAAACACTGCAGATAACAAGAGAGCAGATGAAACTTTGACTGGATTTATGTTTTCTTCTGCTCGTTCATTCCTAGATCACTTTTTCTTTTTTTTGCAGCTGCTTTGATCTACACTTCAGAAGTCCTTGTACATCTAACTGGGGGGGGGGAGTTAGCAATACATATCAGCCCTATTCACTTCCTAGATGTGGTGTTTCTGTCACTGCGTAGCGGATGGCATTTTAATGAATGAAAAGGATGGGGTTTTTCTTACATTTCAGTGTAAAGCCAGTTCAGGCTGTTGCGAGAGGTTTCATTTCCTGCTTCTGCATCCTGAATGAAAGAGCCAAGTAGACCAGAGGGGAAATTATAATCCTCACCACTACTTGGGATAACGCCTTGTGCATCTGATGAAATCTGTTCCACAAAAGTTTATGCCATAATGTGTTTGTTGCTCTTTAAAGAGCCAAAAGACTCTGCTGTTTATGCATTTATAAATATATCCCTGTATCCAGAAGAAACAAGACTGAAACATATGATAAAGTGGATTCTAGCCCATGAAAGATTATGCCATGGTAAATTTACTAGTCTTTAAACTGGTGTCCCATTATTCTGTTGGTTTTGCTGAAACAAGCTAACAGTGCAGTCCACAGGAGCCAAGTCCCAGGGGCCAAGGTCCCTTTGCCCCCCCATAAAATATTTGAGGGGGCCTGGGGCCCCCAAAGTTGATGGGCATTGCCATTCAAATGGTGTTTGTGTGCCGAATCTTGTGACTGATTACCTGCCTCCTCCTAAAATATATTATTCAAGTTGACACTCCTGGTGCAGTCCTAATCCCATCTACTCAGAAGTAAGTCCTTTTGACTTCAGTGAGGCTTGCTCCCATGTAAGTGAGGCTAGGATTGCAGCCTAACGGGGCTGCCCCTCTGGAAAATAAGATTGAAAGGCATACTTAGCCTCCATTGAGAAATCAGTAAGTATTGAGAGCCAGTGTGGTGTAGTGGTTAAGAGCGGTAGACTCGTAATCTGGTGAACTGGGTTCGCGTCTCCGCTCCTCCACATGCAGCTGCTGGGTGACCTTGGGCCAGTCACACTTCTTTGAAGTCTCTCAGCCCCACTCACCTCACAGAGTGTTTGTTGTGGGGAAGGAAGGGGAAGGAGAATGTTAGCCGCTTTGAGACTCCTTAAAGGGAGTGAAAGGCGGGATATCAAATCCAAACTCTTCTTCTTCTTCTTCTATTCATGACCAACTAAGGCTTAGTCCTGCTAATATTACTTTTAGACTGAAAGCTTAGAAGGAATAACTGTGCTGTTAGAGCTATTAAAAATGTTCACTCATAAACCACAGTAGGGTAATACTTTCATTAGGACCAACCAAGATGTCAGAGCAAAGTTTCCCCTTTTCCATAACTTTACTTCAGCCTTGGATGTTAAGCAAAACAGCATCTATTCTTAATAAATGTTCAGGAGAACTTAAAAGTTTCAGCCCTTATATACCCAGTCAATCACAGTCACTCTGTGGGTGAGGGCCTCTTGCAGATATCACCTTATTAGGAGGTCCATTCTGATGATACAGGGATTGGGAATTGAGTGTGGAGACACCTACACTTTACACATTGGAATTCCCTCCTGTTATATAGTAGACAGGTGCTGTCTCTGTGGTCTTTTCAATGTCTAGTGGAAACCTTCCTCTTTCAGCAAGCCTTTCAAGTGGAGATCTTTATCCCATACCTTATTCATATTGGAACTATTTTTAACTTTTTTTAATGTGGAAGTGGTTTTAAGGATTGTTTTTTTATATATGGATTGTTCTTAATTGTTATATATATGGATTTTAAATTATTTTAACACTTGGTTTTATGGTTGTATATGTTTTCATTTCATCTTATTATATATCTGTGTATTCTGTTTATTGTTTTAACCTGCCCAGGAACCTTATGGTAGAGGGCAGGTAAGAAATAAAGATATAAATAAAAGTTTGTTCACCATTCCACAACATTTGGATCAGCTCTAATTACTTAATAATGGACCAACATGACTACTTTTGTTGACCATACCTACTCTTCAGGATAATCCTGTTTCTCTTCAACTGAGGAGATTTCAAACCTTTCTCTCCTGGAATGCAAACTCACAGTATGACCATGGCTGCTCAGGAAGTACATAGCATAGCAGAATCAGAGTCTGGGAATGTAAATGAATAAGAACTAGGAAAACTTGGGAAGACCATGTGGGAAGCTGCTCTAGGTGATCATATAAGAATAAACAGTAGGTGGAGACAGTAGTGTCACCAAGGCAGGACTTTGAGGCAGATGTTGAGGACCTCTCTTCGAAAACAAAAAAACCAAAAAAACCCATAAAAACAAAACAAGAAGGAAGGCCCTCAAATTTAGTACTGGGTTGTTTTATTTTATTATTTTATTTTATTTTATTTTTATTATTTTTTAAAGTTACGGTATATACTGATTGTACAAAAGCCTCAAAGTGGTTTACAAAGAAGATGAAATTATCAATTAAAAATTACAATAATTTAAAGCCAATGCATGCAGAAAATGATCAGCTGCTTTCAGAGTAATTTCTGAAGTAAGTGGAATAATAGACATTATCATTAAAAGAGGCCCCTCCCGTAAATGCATTAGGTCTAAAAGTAGTCCACAGTAGTCTAATTGCACCACTGGGTGGAGAAAACAACCCTATCTACTTCAATTCCCCTTTCTAAAGCTTTGTTCTGGAAGAAAAAGCAATCATTAGTCCATCACAGTGGGAGGGAAGTCCTGAGTTCACTCTTCAGATGTTATTATATGCCCCCCAAAAAAGCAATTTCATATGTTAGCCACTCATACTTTTGCTTTCCCCCATAACATTTAAAGTCACTTAAAATACCATAGTTACATTTGCACAGCACTTATAAATTTCCTACATTGGAATCACTACCCTCTAGAAGAGAAACATGCAAAACATATGTCGGTTGTCATGTATGATTACCACACAAGCACAGAGTTTGCAAGATGCACATGGAGGGCACACATGCTGAAAAGCTGAGACCAAAGGTGGTTTCTGGTGTGTGCATATTCAGAAAAAATAGATGTGAGTGGAGGTGATTACAGTATACGCAGGGAGCAGAAAACTTGTAACATATGAGTGGCCCTTGGATGCAGTTGTTTTGGGGAAAAATTGATGCTTAAAAAAATATTAAGCCACATCCTATTGAAGTATGCACCAGCTCCCCGACTTCTGGGGATTTTTAAAATAATTTAGGAAATGTCGCAGTGACATGTCTCCAGCACCTCAATCTTTTTACATCTTTACTTGACGTTGCTTGAAATTGGCATTGATTCCCATTGAAGTTCCTTCCAGGAGGACATGATAAAAGTGACATAAAAACTATTCCACCATATACCCAATCAAACGGTAAACCTAACAAATCAAGTGCCTAAGCAAACAAATAATCAGAGCCTTCCACGTTGCATGATGTTACCCAACTTTTCTTTTTGTTTAATTCTAGTACAGTATATTGAATTGTGGGGGGTGGCATAAATTCAGACAGGGCGCGCGCTGAAACTTGCAACGATTTCCTTAGCAACATTGTTTTTGCTGAGCGATTCCACTTCCCGCTGCAGAATGAAAAACTTTAACCCAAATGGCAACAGTGGAGAGACTCGCCTTGCCCCAGCCGTGTGCTGTGGAACGTGGAACAAGCGGTATCCCCTGCGTTGTTATACTGTTCAAAACAATATTTGTGCGCAACGCGGACAAATTCTACTGGATTTCCTCGCCGTGTATAAGAGCTGGATTCAGGAGTACCAGGGAATGTGGACTTTTTGCATGGCGCTGCATCTCCCAGCTGGAGTTGTGGTCTTTGCACATCCGAATATAATAACCAAAGCACGGGTGCATAAGGTGTACACTGATCAGAGTTGCCTCCTGCAACATCTCTGCAACCCCAAGAGCAGAAACCAGGAAGCCTGGAGAACTTGAGACGTCTCACGCGATTGGCTGCGCGCCCCTTTCTATACGTCCAATGCTACGTCCTCAACTTGTTTCTCTTGGTGAAAGTCGCTTAAGCGAATAACAGGAGGCGTGCAGAGACTCGCAGGGCTTCCATCAGATAAGGTGCCCAAATACTTCGCTCCTCATCATCCCATACACGCATAACGTTCATCTCGGCTCGTTTGTCCTGGGATAGATCCGTAGCCGCCCAGCTGATTATGGGCCGAGATTAAGATGGCATTAATCAGCTGATCGGTTAAGAGTCATATAGCATATTTGAAGTGATTTAGCAACGTGTGGAGCAAAGGAAGGTCGTCACTACCAAATGCCAATCGTTTTTATTGTCTCCATAATTCATAAACGCTGGGGAGGAGAGCATCAATCCAGTGATTCGAAACATTGATCCCTTAACGCCTAAATTAACATTTTGATCTGAGCTGTTTTACCCCATTTAGAAAGTTTTGTTACGTTCGCTCTCTTTTTCTCCTCTTCAGATCGGATTCCTCTTTCCACTGCTGCTGTTGTGGACTCCGTAATAAAAATCTTTAAATAGTCAGGTGCTTTGGCGTCCCGTGGCCATTTTAATTGGCTAATCCACCAGGCAAAAACTAGATCCTTAATCTCCGAACATTTTAAGGGATAGGTAGAACTGTAATAATAATAATAATAATAATAATAATAATAATAATAATAATAATAATAGCAGCAGCAGCAGCAAATCAACAGCCTAACAAAGTTAAATAGTTGCATCGCCTTGTTTTTGCATAAACAAGTATTTGTCCATCAATGATTTTTTTTTTTAACTTCTTTTCTTCGTTATGCGCACAGACCACTTTAGGGCAACTACAGTCTGGGTTTCAGCTCTCTCAAATCCCAGCCGTCCCGTTTAACTACCTTGTGGCTCTCTGTCTGCAGGGGTGTTCAAAGATTAAGAGCCTAGTGTTCTCCGTATTCAACCTGCTTTGCAGATTCTCTTTTCCTCGACTCTTAAAGGAGAGAAAATAGAAGGTGGGATCGGACGGGATAAAACTGCCCATTTCCCACATCGACTTGTTTCCAGGCTGGGCCTCTCTGAAGTCCAGACCCAGGCAAATTCTTACCTGAGCGCAAAAAGCGCAAGGCTCCTGGAGCCCAATTCTCGTAAAGCAATGCTACCAGAATGTATGGATTATGATTCTTAAACGGATCTCACATTCGCCCTCGGCTGTGTTTTTCCCCTGAGACGCAGCTGCAGGTTCGGGAGGGCTGCGCTCCTGGAACTCTGCCCTAAATCTACTTGCAGGTCACTTCCTGCTAAGTTTACTCTGGAGAAATCCCATGGATTTCCATGGGACTTGCTTAGGTTTGCAGTATATTTAGGAAACAAATCCCACTGAACTCGGTGAAAATCTATTTAAGAATGGTCTGTGGGTGATCTTGGTCCGAATGGTACATTCAGAAGGATTAACAGTGCACAGCTATCCAAATGGTTAGTGTAGAATTAGGGGCGCGGAGGGGGTGCTAATCAAATCCATGCCTTTTGCGAGTATGGGGGGCGGGGGGCTGGCGGAGGAGTTAGGAGAGACTTGCTTCGAATTCATGGTTCACGGTAAAAGAAAGCAGCCCTTTCCATGTCTTCCTTTCCCAATAGGAATAAATAAACCTAAAATATTTTCATGCTTCTGGGACGAGGTCCAGAGATTATACAAATGTTGTTGTTTTGAAAACTCAATAAATTGAATTAAAGTAGCAAAGCTCTCTTGCAGCCTGTAATGCACGTTTCGCAATGTAAAGCCTGCATTCTTAGGTTGTGCTCTCGAAGGACGTGGGAAGCAACTTAAAGGCAAGCGATTCGATTTAACGGGGTCCGACGTCGATCTGGATTGTGCAGTAGAGTGGTACGTTAGGAACAGCAAGCGCGCAAAGGCAAGTAACTACAAAGTTCCCGGGATTTGACTTCACCAGAAACTCGAACGCAGGAAATACGTGTAAATCCAGATACTCCGCCTGGACTCATTTGGGGATCAAAGGATGAGTTATACAGGGAAGCTGCGGGCTGTTCCGGGAGCCTTTTTCCTCTCGGGAAGGAGGCGGCCAGGTGGGCGAGGATTTTAGCTGTAGTGACAGATTCTGCGGCGCAGGAGCTTATTTACATTCGCCATAACCACGCCCCTTCTAAGACTATATAGAGCAAAAGTTAATTTTCAGCCACGTAGACATGAAGGTTTCAATATCAAGCCAAACTTTTTCTCATCGCCATCCCTCCTCCAGCTTTACTGAGCATCACCCCGCCTAGCGAAGAGTTCTGATAGTCTCAGAAGCTTGCTCCCTGTTTTGTTACATTTTCATTGGTGGTAATCAAGGCGCTGGGGAATTCCCAAAGTAAAGGTAGCAGTTTAGCTGGGGACCAAGAGCAATCTGCAGTCGCTCCTCTTCTTCCCGTGGGGGTGTCTCGACTGAAGTCGAGCATTTTGAATATCCCGGGGGAAATTGTGGTCTCCTTTCTGGGTGAAGAAAGTGTCAGTCCTGCTCGTTCCTAACTCAATCCCATCCCGAGACCACATAACACCGCTCTTGAAAGACCTACATTGGCTCCCAGTACCTTTCCTAGCACAATTCAACGTGTTGGTGCTGACCTTTAAAGCCCTAAACGGCCTCGGTCCAGTATATCTGAAGGAGCGTCTCCACCCCCATCGTTCTACCCGGACACTGAGGTCCAGCGCTGAGGGCCTTCTGGCAGTTCCCTCCCTGCGAGAAGCCAAGTTACAGGGAACCAGGCAGAGGGCCTTCTCGGTGGTGCCGCCGCCCTGCGGAACGCCCTCCCACCAGATGAACAACAAATACCAGACTTTTAGAAGACATCTGAAGGCAGCCTTGTTTAGGGAAGCTTTTAATGTTTAACAGACCACTGTATTTTAATATTTTGTTGGAAGCCACCCAGAGTGGCTGGGGAAGCCCAGCCAGATAGGTGGGGTATAAATAAATAAATAAATAAAGAAGAAGAAGAAGAAGAAGAAGAGGAAGAGGAGGAGGAAACCCTACAGACCGTGGAAGGTCCGCTGCTGCACCTGGGGACCAAGAATGGCAGGTGATGGGAGCAGGCAAACAGGCCCGCCCTCGACATCTGGTCCACTGGCCTGATGTTATCACATCCCCATCTTTTATTTCTTCATCGTCCGGGATGGAGACACTCCTTGTGTTATTTTTTTTTTACTTTGAAAACGTTTTATTATTTTCTACAACAGATTGGTGCTGCCACCTAAGAGACCCAGGTTCAAATCCCCCACTCAGCCATAAAGCTCTCTAGGCGGCCTTGGGCCAGACACGGCCTCTCTCCGCGTCGCCTTCCTGGCAGGGCTGTTGTTGTGAGGATAAAACTGGAGAGCGGGCATTCCGTGTGTCCGCCACCTTTGAGCTCCTGGGAGGAAAGACGGGAGTATTAAGAGAAATCATAAATGTGCTTAGCCTCGGGGCAGCAGAAGCAACTCAGTTCTATTCCTCTAGTCTACAGAGTGCGATGATTTATGCGAGAGCAAAAGGAGAAGCTGTGTGTGCGCTCAGAGTGCGCTTTTTTGGCAATTTCGGGAACGAAGAAGCAGTGGAACGGCTGGGGAGCAGATAAATGTTAACGGTGTGCTTCGCAAGTGAAGTAATGCACACGGGTCACCTTAAAGGCAGGAGCCGTCAAACCACTAAACCCAGAATTACCTATATGCGCCACGGATGGGATTGGGTCCCGTTGTGCTGAGGACCGCAGCCTGCATCAGACACGCCTCTCGGTTTTTTGCTCTCTCATCTCTGAATCGCCGACGCTTCTGCAAGCTAAATGTGTGAACCCTCCCCCTGAAAAGCACAGCAATGATTTCATGAAAAAGGCTACACGTGGTGTTTGACCCTTAAGAGGTATTTCGCCCTGTATCACCGGGCGACTTGGCAAGCCGTCTGGGCATGTGTGAATCAGCTGTCGCTGGGCACCGCTTCTTACAAGCTCTGAATCCCTCGTTTCCTTTTGATTTCACGACACACACAGGTCTATGAGAACAGTAATGCACTTAAGTAATTTTAGACTGGGGACTTAAAGGTCTAAAAGCCCCCTCCCATCTTAATATGGCAACGGAGATTGTTTCTCTTGCTTCAAAACGTAACCAGACAGCCCTGCTGCGGGGCAGAGACCTGAGACGCAAATCGAGTCGCTTCAGAAAAGTCTCAGTTGGGTAAATGAAGCTGCCTCAAAAATTATTAGGTGTCAAAGGGCTTGATTTGTATCAGCGCCCAACCACATAATCTGTTTTCCGCATGAGAGCCCAGTTCTGGGATATATGAAGAGCGTATCTGAGCATGGGCAGAGAGCACTTGTGACCACCATACTGGCTTAAAATCGTCTAACTCTGCGCAAGTCCTGATGGGAAAATCTAAACCCTATTTAGTGACCTAACACGGGTGTTTAAGCCACCAGCAAATGTGGTTGAATGTTGTTTTTCCTTGGGCAAGTAGTTTGAGAGTTTTTATTCAAACGCAGCTTGGCAGCGCTATGAAATCGAAAGCGTGGAGATTCTTCCAAGAATCTCCGTTTGAGTTGCAGCAGAAGCCGGGAATCTGGATTAAATGGACCAGAAGCAGGTTAGGGAGCAGATGGGACCTCTGCAGCTTCTTGGTTCCCAGGCTGTCGCGCTGGGAGTTTTTGCCGGAAGCGCGAACTTTAGAGGTCTGCGCAGGAGAGGCTTCAGCGGAGCTCCACGCGCTGAGACCTAGATCCAACCTCCCAAGCAGAAACGCATCTGGGAAACGCGCAAAGCTTCAGCGGAGACAACAGGTCCATTCAAAAGACAACGTGGGATGAACTGAGCTGCAGTCCACGGGTGTCCCTCGGGGCAAATGAGCCGAGGCCATTTTGCCTTCAGTCATTACAGCTTTATACACTTTCACACTTATTCAAACCCACGCATAAACTAACCCTGAATCATGTTGCTATAGGGAAAAATTGGTAGCAAAAAATTGAAAACAGACGCCAGAGCATCTATACTGTATTGGATTGTTGCTACAGCGCCATCAAAGTAGGACAGGGCAGTCAGATTAATTTGTTTGCTTTCACACGTGTATATGTAATGGTTATTTCTTCACAGTTCTTTTCTATGCGTGTTTATTTCGAATTCAGGTCGCTGTGTATAATGGGCTTAATTCCTAAGGGAGTAAGCCTTGTGTTGCGACTTTTATTTCTACGGGTATTTACTTGGGAGTAAGCCCTCTCGAGCTCAGTAGGGCCTGCTTCTGAGTAGGCACGTTTAGCGTAAGACATTTTCAGAGTAGGCCCATTGAAACCAATTGCCTTAATTTAGTCATGGCTAACTTGATTTCAGTGGGTCTGAGTATGGCTTAGTCGGAGACCACTCTATATGTGGAACGGTCCTGCTCCTGTTGTACTAAAAAACAGCCACGTGTGTTTATCATATTTAACCGTATCCAAATATTTTAAAAATACATTTTTATTTGTATTATAAAGAGAGTAAAAGAGCTGTCACAACACCCCTTTTAGAAAGGAACTCAGGGGGGTTAATAAGACCCAACTCGGAAAGGGAAGTTCAGGTAATCAGAGCTTGGTTTTAAAACTGAAGGGGGCTGGAGTTCAGCCAGAGGTGCGACCCTGCTCTTGATTCCAGGTGTCTGACGAGGGCCGGGTTTGTAGAAAGAGAGAAGCACTCTGCACATGCCTGGATGCACGCCCATCTTTCTTAGGCCCTCACGTCTCCCTCCAACTCAAAAGGCGTTCTAATCTGAGGGCTGTGCTCTGGGTCCTTACCTGGAGACGAGTTCACCTGCTGTAGGAATTGCCACACCTTTGTCCCGGGTTGGCTAGTGAGAAATAGCATTTGCGTCATTGGCTGCAGGGCAAGGAGCTACTACAGTACTGTATATAACCGGGCGCACCCAGCTGGTGCCCTCGCTCTGTCCTTAGGGCTTGTTTTCCCCCGTCTGTCCTTCAATCCGCTCATCAGTCCCCATGGAAAGTCTTGTGGTACCTTAAGAACGTAGAACAGAAGAAAAACCCGCTGGATCGGGCCAATGGCCCTCCTCCTCCTCCAGTGTCGTGGTATCTCAGTGGCCACCCAGATGCCGGTGGGAAAACCCGCAAGCAGACTTCGAGCGCAATAGCCCTCTCTCCTCCTGTGGTTTCCTTTTTATTTATTAGATTTATATACCGCTGTTCATCATAAGATCTCAGGGCATTGCTGCCTCCCAACTAATAGTAATCGATAGCCCCCCCTCTTCCTTGGATGTACCTAAGCCTCTTGTAAAGTCATTTAGGTTGGGGGCCATCACTACCTCCTATATAGTTTAACTATGAGTTGCCCTGAAGAAATATACTGTACCGCCTTTTACGAGTTCTAGGGTTATGAGAGAGGGAATAAAGCTTTTCTCTAACCGCTTTCTCCATGCAATGCATACTTTTGCAAACTTCTATCCCTCCACCTATTTCACAGTAGGCGTCGATCCTTGCAGACCATCCTTTCGGGGCTGCTTCAGAACAGCGTTTTTGTCTTGTCTCAGATATGCCATCCTATTGTCTATTCAGAAGTAAGTCGCTCCGAACTCAATGGCTGCAATCCTAACCCCACTTTACCAGAGAGTAAGCACCATTGAATTCGATAGGACTAACTTCTGAGTAGACATTTTGCGCTTGGCACATCAACTCTATGCCCTGCCAGCGTCCAAACGAAGACACGCTTACTCAAGAAGTAATTAAGTGGCACTGAAATCAACGAGCCTTCTTGCAAGCACAGGAAAGCAAGGCGCACTCAGCTCAGTCTGCAACCCCAAATGCACTTTATTGGGAGTAAGATCCAGCGAGCTCTGTGGGGCTTACTTCTGAGTAGGCATTTACTGGAGCGCGCTGTCCTACTCAGCCCTTTTGAATTCCACAGGATTTATTTCGGAGGGGATCGCGCTGTTCCTTAGTCCTGCGAAATGCTGGTCCCGAGCCCTTCTTTATCAATATCTATGTAGATAAAGGTCTCTATAGAATGACTCGATTCTCTCTGGTTTGGATCTCATTCTTAGTCTTTCGTGCTGTGGTTTTAAATACACACAACTCCCCGCGCCGCAAGGGGCACAAAATAACCTAAACAGAGTGACCGGGGATCCTCAGCCTTAGTATCAGTTAGCGAGGAAGTGCAAGAGTGAGCCGGAGCTCCGCCCAAGCCGCTTCTTTCTTACGTGTTAGGGAAGCATCCTGAGCCTTTTCTGCCCCTTCCGCGAGCCGCAAAGCAAGCAGATGCCTCCAGGGGGCGCTGGAGCTCTTCGTTTCCCTGCTGCTGCTGCTGCTGCTGCTTCCTAAGCGGACCTGGACAGCCGCTCACCTCCCCGCTTCCCTGCCTTGGCCCCCCAGCCCAGCGCCCCGCAGGCATTTCGTGTCCCCCAGCCCACCCTGCGGGCTCCGTCCCCGGTGCTCAGGAGTCGTCCTGCTCCCCTCGCCGGCTTCCTCTGGTCCTGCCTGGACCCCTGCAGAGGAGGGCAGGGGCGAGAGGAAGGGGGGCGCGCGCGCGCCGGCGCTGCGCAAAGCAGGCAAGTAAGTGGCCGCGTTGCGCGCGCCCGCCGCACCAGGCAGCTTGGCAAGCCGGGGAAACGACGCGCCGGGAAACTGCCCAGGCGCCGGGTGATTCCGCCTGATTATTTTATTTTATTTTATTTTATTTTATTTTATTTTATTTTATTTTATTTGAGTCGGAGGCTGATGTCTATTTAAACCTATTTATTTATTTTATTTTATCTATTTGGGCCTAACCGCCTTGGGCAGCTGACTACTCGCTGCCTGCCTCTACATCCGTCCTCCTCTCCCTACCTGGTGTCCCACCCACCCACCCGGCTCAGCCAGCGTGCCTAGTGGTCAGGGATAATCGTCGTCGGTGGAGCCCAGCAGAAAAGGTCTTGGAAGGTCACGCAGGTTTCCCCAGGGCTGGTCTTGCGAACGGTGAGCCTTCCAAGGCCTAGAGCGCGTCGCTCCGACCCAGTGTCTCCTAGCTTTTAAGAAAAGCGTAGCGGCAAGAGAGCTTCGGAGCATGGGCAGAGCGCCTTCCGCTCGTCGGGGTGCGAATCCCACACCGCACTCCCCATCTAGGAGATCAGGGCAGAAAGTAGAGCGAGGAAAAGGGCCCGGAGCGAGCCTTCTAGATCTTGCAAAACGAAGCAGGGCGCTTTTCGGTTTGAAACCCCTCTCCCTCCCTGCTTCCCTGCAGGACTCCGGATCGGGCTTCCTGGGTGGCATCACCAAAGGGGGAAACACCGGCTCGGCGAGAAGGGGGTCCCGCTGCGCTTGCATTGCTGCCCCCAGGCTCGCGGGGGGGAGGGAGGGAGAAGCGGGCTGGGGGCGAGCAAGGGGTGTGCGCGCTGCTTGGATGGGAAAAGCGGCGAGTTTAGAGTGGGATACCCTTCCCACCTCATTGCCCTTGGAAAGGAACGCAGCCAAGGCCGGATCCGCTCCCGGCGGGTCTCCTCCGGCTCCTGATTCCCTGACAGCGGCCACCGGTGAGGACTTGCAGCCGCTTCCCCAGCGCGCGGACTCGGCTTCGGGAGCGCCTTCTTGCTTGGAAGTAGAAAGTTCTGCTGCAGCCAAAGCGAGCAGTTGCTTCCTGGTCCTGGGTTCCAATCCTGGGCACATGAAGTTCCTCGGGTGGCCCGGCCCCCCCTCTCTCTCTCCCTCCCACCCCCGCCGCAATTCCCTCGGCCTAACCTACCTCACAAACTTATTGTGAAGATAACACAGAGACACACACCGCTACCTCTGCCATCACCCGCAGCTCCCTTGCGCACGCAAATGCCCCGCAGAGATTGCGCACCGAGAGAGTGCGGAGTCTTCCTCCCAATGTGGAGGATGCAGCCGGTCTCGACTGCGCCCAATGGGGCTTCCTCGCAAGTAAGTGTGCGGGCTCAAGCTTCGTCCATTCAGAACCAACAGGACAGGTCCCAAATCAACTCTACAGTATTTAGGGACTGGGAGGCCGAAGCAGTCGTGCATTTGTTTGCGTGTTTGTATATTTGCTTGTGTGTGTTTGTTGTCGTTGCTGTTTAGCAGCAGACCGTAGGAAACACACATCAACACCATTTCAAACGTCGAATGGATTCGACCCGACTTTGCACCAGATGCTGGGATTCGCTTTTAGCGTCTGAAAGAGTGAGCGGAAAGTCTCTGTTTGGGAAACCAGAGCGAAGGAAAAGCAAAATTTGCTAGCTCTCACCCAGCTTCTGCCCCGCGGAGGCACCTGTTGTGCCTTGTAAATGAAAACAGTCTCAGCCCAAGGATTGGGGCCCAAAACATTGTGCTCTCATCGTCGCCGTTGCTCTCTACCACTTGCGACTTTGATAGTGGCATAGAGGCAACGCCAGATTATTATTATTATTATTATTGTTATTATTATTATTACTATTACTATTATTATTATTAGCCTCAACAGCAGCAGCAGGAGCAACCTCGTAATTTTTTTTGCAGATTCCTTCTTTCACTCCAGTGCCAATACCTTACCCAGCCACTGTAATCCGTGGGTGATTTTGTTTTCTATTATTGCTGAACCTGCATAATATGGAATCTAGAAAGAACAACGGGGAAAGATGGTCAATATGTTTCCTCTCTCTTTTCATTTGGGGGGGGGGACCCAACCAGCATGGAGCGCCGATGGGAATTTAATTTATTATGGATAAGGGAGTCAATATTGCGCGGGGTGCGGGGCAGAGACATTTGCCGGCGGGGGAATTTAGCTCAGATCCTGCTGCTCTCCGGACATGGGTCATATTTTTAAAATAAGAAAAGGTAGGGGTTGTTCTTCCTAACTTACGTAGCCATGCCAACACATTGCAGCTATGGCCACGCATGCATTTATCGAATAAATATAGAGTAGCCTCGCCCGGTGGGTCGCTCCTGTTTCTCCGCGCCGTCCTCCGTTCACCTTTGGAGTAAGCCGTCGAGGGAAGAAGTCTCACTCTGCGCCCATGGTGCTGTTGCCAAAGGCCGCTGGCGAGCAGGAGCAGAGCCACCAAGTCCCACTGCTCTCCATGGAACTGAATTAGAAGGTTCCTTAGGATTACAGCCATTGGGGTCAAGGGGCCAAGATGATGGCCAGGCAGTCCCTTTAACCCCGAAGTTGGGGGCGAGAAAATTGCCTCGCTGTCTGCCCTGATCGTGCATTCACATCCATTATTATTTTTCTTCCCACCCCTTATTTTCCTGCTCATTGCCATTCTCCCCCCATCCACCCTCCGCCCTCTGCATCTTCCTTCTCAGTTTCTAATCATCTCCTGTTTTCTTTTCTGTGCAGGGAAATATCAGGAATCCTAATTGCTCTAGGACAGGAACGGATCCTTCAATGCCCACTCAGTTCCTTATCAATGGGAAACTGGAAACAGGGAGATCTGGCTTTTTTTCGTTGCCTCACTCAGCATCTCACATTTTCCAAAGTTTCCATCGCTGGCGTGTTTATTGAGAGTATTTGTTTCGCGTTCATCGTTTGAACCAAACGCGCTTTCGCATCTGGCCCATTTGCCCGAGATTTCTCTTTCTCTCCTTCCCTGTCTCTCTCCCCTAGCTCTTAAGCAGCGCGATCTTGCTCCAAGTCCCGAGAGGTGGAGGGTGATGCGGCTGTGTGTGTGTGTGTGTGTCTTTTAACGTCATTTCGCCATGTGGATTGTTTTAGGTTTCAGGGAGCCGGTCCTGCACGGTTCCGTCTGGGGGGCATAATCAGCCCTCCGCGCTGCGCTCCGTGCCATTAATGAGTAGTTAACAAATATTCGTCTAAAACGCCGCTTGCATTCAGGGAAAAAGGAGCCCGACCGCAACTTAACCACGAACAGTAATGTGTTTCTATTTATCCAGGGGCTCAAGTTAAACAACCTGTGATTGGTCACTTGGGATAAGTAAAAACAACAACAACATAAAAAATCCCTCTTAAACTGAAAAGGAGGAAAAGTGGTAGCAAAAGCCCCCGAGGTCCATATACCGGTAATCTGCATGCATATGCTTCCAACAATTAAATGTATATAAAATATATTTTTATGTATATATATTTGGGGGAACTTTCTCATCTAACAGAGGAAAAGCATTTCCGAATTATAGTCACTAGGGAAGTTTAAAAACTACCTTTCAAGATTTTCCTAGATGCCAGATATTTTTACATATTTATTTCGCCCGGGTAATGTTGGCGGTTCCTTGGGATTCACCTGTTTTGGGGTAGAAGAAAATCGTTTGCTCACGAAAGCCAGGTTTTGAGAGAGGATTTCTTCAGCTGGGAGATGATGGTGACACTAATACTTTGAAATGGCTACGACAAAGTGGCGCCCTATAATTTTGTTTTAAAAACACGATTCTCTCGGGAACCTTACAGTCTAACAAATTAAATAAAGAAGAGGCAAAGGGGGGGGGGGAGAAAAGAGGGGAGGGAAAATATAGGATTAGAGAATTCAAAGAAGCCTTCTAAACTATCGCGTTCACATTGATCTGCTTCACACGAAGCAGGAAAAAACCGTTAATGGTCTGAAGGTATTACTCGGAGTGTATAGAGAACATATAGCCAGCATATTTAGTCCATGAAAACGGTGTGTTGGACACGTCCAACTTCTAGGGCTTAGCCTGAGAGACAGCTACCGAAGTTTCTGCAGTTGGAGTAGCCAGAAGCATTAAGGAAGGAAGATCTTGATTTATGCACTGATCGTGTTTTCTCAAAGGGGAAAAAGTCACCTTAGGTAACGTTGGGGGTGGGGAGCGAAAGTGTGGAGCGGGGGGGTGCAGGGGGAGAGAAAGGAGCTCTGCCCCTTTAAAGCCAAGTTGCTATCCAAACAGAAGTAAACAGTGGTGGTGGAACGGAGAGGCGGGGCTTCGAGGGGCGGCCCTCGGAACGTTCGCAACCTCTCGAGCGTTCGGAGGGGGGCGTGGCTTCGAACGCTGGGGCGGCGAGCGTTCGAATTGCTGGGGCTCGGGGAGGGACTGCGGGCGGGGACAGAGCCCGCGCCGCGGCGAGCGCTGAAATGCGATGGACCCGCGAGGGGGAGGTCCAGACTCGCGCCGAGCTCCGCCGGAGCCGAAGGCAGGACGGGGCTCCCGGGGAAGCTCTATGCCGGCACTTGACTCGCCGCCTCCCAGCCGCCGGAGGAGCCTGAAAGCCCGGGCCGGAGGCCTCCTGGAGCCGCCCCTCTGACTCCTCGGAAGCCGCCCCTCGGAACATGCCCGGAGCCCCCGGGACTCGACGGCTCCACTGAGCGAGCTCCTCTCTCGAGTGGATCTAATGACACCGCCAAGGCACTTGCTGGCCTGAGGAGCGCCAGGAGGACGTGGGTCCGGGGACGAGGCGGAGGCCCCGTCGGAAGAAATTGGCAAGGGGGAGGTAGGTAGTAGAGTGACAGCTCCGGAATGGTCGCCCTGTTTGGGAACGGGGCACCTGCGGGTGGGAAGTGAGGGATCTGGGCAGGAAGGGGCTTTAGAGAGGCAGAACAGGGGAAGGACCCGATTCTAAGCTCCGCAGGGAACCCCAACCCGGAGAATTGTCCTCGGAACCGTCCAGGAACGGGCTTCTCCAACAACCAGAACCTTCTTGCACTTAGTAATATGACTGTTAGGATCCTTTGCGCGTTTTACCCGGGAGTAAGGCTCGCTGAGCGCAGGGAGACTTCCTTCGGAGTAAGCGCGCGTGTAGAGCTCGGGCTGGCCGCAGAGGGCTTTGTCAGCCAGCTCGGTCTCTCGCCGAGGAGGAGCGAGCAACTCCTCGCCTTTACTTTCGGTTTGACTCCCGGCGGCTCACACCAGAACAGGGGCAGACCTGTCTATCGGTGCACAGAGCCGGCTGTGTTCTGCGCGCTCCATAACGCCGCGGGCAAGTGGAAGGGCCTCCAGACCCCCCCCCCTTAGAAAGTTCGCACTCCAAAGGCTTCCAGGAAAGCCAGGTGAAGTCGCATTGCTCGTTCAACAAATCTTGGGCGAAAGATTTCCTTTCCTCCTCTCGATTTGTTCGAGATAGCCTTTGGGAACGCCGGAGCGGGACGGAGGTCTTGGTTTTGGCGAGGATAAACCAATACAAATCTGTGGGATCTGGCAGGGATAGTTTCCCCCAACTTCAGCCGGCGTTTGCCTACCTGATAGCTGAGACCCTCGGCGGGCTCTTAGCCTTCTCCCACCAAGAGCGGTTATTTATTGCCCTCTGACATCCAAGCAAAAACTCCTTTCAAGTCCTTAGCCGTCGGAAGCCCTTGAAAAAGCGAGTCAGAGCCAGCCAAAGATCACGCCGGGAAGACTCTTGTTTCTGCAGACACTGGCCTTAATTAAATTAAGGATTCGGAGTGGAAAGGGAAGTGACAGTGTGTCTAAATAACATCCGTGTTTGATTCGCACCCTGACTACCAGTGGGCTCCCAAAGGAAAACACTGCACTTTCTGGCCTAATTTCAACCCCCATCCCACCCCCACACTTTCTCATTGTCAAGTTTGGCACTTAAACGTATTTACTTTGTACTGCGCTGCTTGCTTTCCGTGGATGGAGGGTTGTGAATATAGGACTGCAGCCTGCAAGATGGCTCAGAGGGCAGTAAAGTCTGTATCTAACGTTGTTCGGGGTGCAGTCCTACGCCTTGTTTTCATTCGATTCTGTGAAATACTGCCTTATGCATCAGTATGGATACAGCAGGTAGAGAAATTCTGCTATGTCTTATTTTAAAAAGATACCACCTTTGGGTTGTGCTGAAGCAAAAACAAGATCGGTGTGAATATTACACAACTTAAACACGTGGCTTTGAAAGTAAACTTTAGCATTAAAAAAAAACTTATAGGCTGTAATGGATATCCCATAGAATCAAAGAGCAAACGTGGGCAAAATCTTGTAGTAGGGAGGCGACCCCATGTAAATGACCAGGTTCTCCTAAAACCTGCGCTACTATTTTCCACGTAAATTTATAAAATGTACGCCTAAAGATCATACTTGTATGAACACTTACTAGGGAATGAAGTTGCAGTGGTTTAACTAGTATCAAGCCCCATTGAATTCAACAGAACTCATTTCTGAGTAGCAATGGTTAGGATTGTGCTGAAATAAACGGAACCTACTTCCAAATAAACATTAATCGAATTGTCTTTTTTTCTTGCAATGGGAAGCTCTGAATATATTTGCTTTTTTTAAATAAAAAACTAAAATTATATTCGAAAAGTGGCGTATTTTTTCATCATATGCCTTTAATCAGAAACGAAAATGTCGGTGTTAAACAAAAAACCCTCAACTTTGTTGAGAACAATTAATATAAAATAAACCATAACTGGATTTTTATGTGAGCGGCCTAATCCCCGAGTCCTGGCCCTCGGTCTTAAAACAGGTTAACATTAAAAGTAACTCTCGCTTGATTCATTGGGATTGTTTCGCTTAAATGTGTATTAAGCAGCACAGCAGCAGGAAGTAAACTCTAATTAGATCAGTAGCACTTAAGTTTCTGATGGATGTGTTTTTAGGATCTGTGAGGGAATCATTTAAACCGATTCAAATTTTCAAGCCGCTTCGAAGGAAAATGTCAAAACGAAATTGGAGTCTCTATCCTTAGCACATTTGCTTGGAAACAAGGACCATCGAAATCCGCAGGACTTATAGAAAATGTGTGCGATGAAAGTGTTTGGGGGCAAATTGCGTCGTGGGCGTGTAAAAGCTGCACATCTGAAATATAAATACCTAGGCATAATACTAGTACTTTGGTGCTATGCATTACAGCTAATTTAATACAGAACAGAAAGAGTTTTTTTTAAATTAAAAAATCACGTGCTTTCTGGGTGTCCCCCCCTTTAATCTCCGAGAAAACATCTTTTTTTTGTCAAGCGTACATTTCAATTTTTTGTGTAAAGGTCCTGCTGCATGATGTTTTATCTAAATCAAGCAGTCCAGCCCAGATGGAGAGGGGATCCCCTCCCCCCTCGTTAGGAAAGGACCCCCTTGAGTAAGTCTGGAAGCCCCTTGACCCTGGCACGGTGGGAACTCCAGCAGGAAAAAGTAAACGAACCTCTTTCCTTTTTGCTTCCCATCTCTGCGTGCCGATGTCTCTTATCAGGATAGCCAGCCCTTGTGCGGTCGCGTTCCAGTGTCGAGGGGGGCGGGCGCCATGATTTGTGCATTTATTTATTTATTTATTTGCAAAAGGGAAAGTGATGAGTGGTGGGAAAGTCGTCGGGGGGGGAACGGGAGTTAATAGTTTCGGTTGAACGGGCTGAGTAAAACCCTCTGACTGTCACACACCTCTCATTAACTCCCTTCCCTGCGCACTCGGATCGCATACCAGAGGCAAGGAAGAGGCTCCGTGTTTTGTTTTGGGTTTTTTTGCTACCCCTTTTTAGCGCTGCATTAATTTAGAAATGGTCCCCCCCCAACCAACCCCCAGAAGCAAAGCTTTGCTTGCCCGGGCGCGAGTGGAAAACCAGGCCGAAGGCAACCAGGGCACTTCGGCCCATCAGATGTTGATGCAAAAGAGGAAAATAATGCACGATCAAGGGCGCTTTACGTTGGCACACGAATAAGACCCTGATGGTCTCTGCTCCTCCTTCCTTCTTTGCAAACTGGCGGTGCAGAGGCCTACAGCTGCCGTTGCAGATATCAATGAAGCCTTTTGCGCGCAGGAGCGCTTCTAACCAAACTGGTTACCCCTGGGGACTAATAACCCAGCCTCACGATCCTCTATTTTTTGAAATACAAAAACAAAAGAACGATGCCTTTAAAGCAGGGGGGGGGGGATCAGATTATTTCCACTTCCCGCTCCGGGCTTGTTAATGGGTCGCAAGGCGCAATTCGGGGATAGAGAACCGGTAGCTTTTTTTTCCGACCAGGCATTTGAAATAAAGCTCGGTTAAGCTCTTGTGAGCATCTTCCAACCGGATTATTATTGTGTTTTTTTAGAAGAAAGTATCTGGGGATGCCTAGAAAGGAGCATCTGAAGGCTTTATTTCTTTTCTTTCGAAAATTGCCTTGTGAGAGCGAGCGGGACTAACAGATGTGGCCGAGCCCAGCCCGTCCCAGAAGCCCGTTTAAATGCTTAACTCCCAATTGGATTTTAGGGCCGCTTTTATTTTTCTCGAAGTATCACATTTCCCACACTCCTTTCGGGAGGCTGCAGGGACGTTCCAAATGCAATAAGAAAGCGGAGCAAGGAAGAGCCGCCAAGATCCTGGGGCAGGAATGGCCGCGAAACTGCAGTGCTGGATGAGAGAAGGGCGGGGGGCGAAAGAGTAAGCCTCGCCTGCCTCCTCGAGCGAGCAGGGCAGTGCTTGCCAATGCTACTTCTGCGGGGCTAAAGCACCCCCCCCAAAATAACCTCGACCCCAGATTAAGGTCCGGCTGCCTGCTGGAAGCCTGGGAGCTGAATCCCATGTGGGAGATCCTCGGGGCAGCGCCCTGTGGCGCTTGCCTGTCGCAGAAAACATCCCCGAGCGAAGTGGCTCTTCCAATGGACTCCCAATGGGGCGGGCGGGTGTTTCCCCTTGCAGAGAAGCGCCCAGCTGGCCCCTTGGTCAGGGCGCGCGGCTACTACTCGCCTTTCCCTGAAGGCCGTCTGGGAGAGACCCTGGAGGTGTCCCTCTTGGGTGGCGCCTTGGCCAGCTGAAAGGGATCTGCGAGAGAGGAGGAGGGAGGGGGGTATTCCGAGCCTGGAGCGCTTGGCGTCGAGGGGCGACGGGGGAAGTGTTGCTTTTCTCTCTTTCAATTATCTTGATTAATGAGTTGTCGCTGAGGGAAGAAAAATAAGCGCAGCAGCACCGGGGAGGGCCAAGGCGGGCGGCGCGGGCAACCCCACCAAGGAGAGCCACCAGCCCCTCCTTTCCTCGCCTCCCGCGTTGGACCTTTGCTTCCCCGCCCATGGAGACCCCTCTGCTCCCCTCCCCCTGACTAACCCCCGCCAGGCCAACCTCAGCCGACGACTTCCAAGGCCTGGGAAAAGGCGCTATACCAGTTCAGGGCCTCGCCATTGAAACCTCGTGGACACTTCCGACGGAGCCGGTGGAACTGACTTCCAATGGCAAGGAGGATCCCAGGCGTTGACCCCCCCCCCACTCCTGTATAATCTGTAGATGCGACGAAAGAAACAGCCCCCAAGTTGTAATTGTTCTGGCCCTTTCATTCAGCAATGGCCGGCCCTGTTCGGTTGGCGTTTTATACC
The DNA here is from genome assembly GCF_027172205.1 of Podarcis raffonei. NCBI lineage: Eukaryota > Metazoa > Chordata > Lepidosauria > Squamata > Lacertidae > Podarcis > Podarcis raffonei. The sequence continues at coordinate 24,014,437 of NC_070608.1, read as the reverse complement.
CCCTTTGCCCTCCTGAGATGATGGGTGTCTCGGGCAAGCGCGCCAATTCGAGGCCCAGGCTGCGATCCTGGGCTCACCTGCTTAAAAGCAAGCTCCGCCAAGGCGAACGAGCCCTCCACCTATGTTTCCTCGGAAGTCACGTCCATTAATTTGAACCGGATTTCTCTTCCATGAAAGCAAGGGCCAGGTCATCGGCCTTACCCGTAGGTGGAGTTGCTTACTTGAGAGCAAGCCCCCTTGTAGTCAATGAGACCCCTATTTATTACATAATAGGATCCTTTGGTGGGAAATGCACTGGATCGGGCTGCGCGCGTTTGGAAGTGTTTCAAGATGGGGCATCGGCATCTTCATTCAGTCTTACAACCCAGGCCAGCTTCCCAAAGGATTGCTGGTAGTAGGTAGCTGTGATCCATAATACAGCCAAATTCAAAGCAGCTGCCATCCTGCTGGTTGGACCTCGTGTGCCCTTTGCATGGTGGAAGGAAGTTAAATCGACTCAATGAGCCTTACTCTCGTGTAATGTGGGATCGGGGCCCCCTCCGTTTTCACTGGTTAAATGAGTCGGGAGCCATGTTAGATGCACTGTGCTCGCACATATTTCCCTGTGAAGCGAGGGAATCAGCGAGTATTTATCACTTTCCCCTCTCCGCCCCCTCCCCCGCAAGCCCCTGACATGACTTATCGCTTCTTCAGACATCATGAGCTCTTAAAGAGCCTCCTGCTCCCCACCTAGGCGCATAAAAAGTCCATTCGAACAAGCAGGATCGCAGCCAAACGCCTTAAAAAAAATCTATTTGTGAAGCTCGCTCATGTTGGACGGGAGTCAGTAGCTCGCTTGTAAGGGCGCGCGAACTTCCCTGCTTACACCACCGCTGTGTGCGCTATGGCAAGGACGCAGAAACCGCACACCAAAACAGCCCCCGCTTCCAAACGGCTCCTGTCCTGAGCCTCCAGCCTTGCAGGACACCCGCTTCGAGGGTTAAGTGGCCGGCACATCGCGCTCCTCCTGGGTCGTTTCAAAAATATGGACTTTGTAGTCAGTTCTGCCATCAGTACAACTCGCATTCAGAGAAATGATGGACCTGGGATCCCCCCGCCGCCGCCGCTTTCAAAGATTCTAGTCCTCGTGACCTTGCACGCAGACGCAGCCCTTGCCAGGAAACTCGGCTTTGATTTCTTGATCCATCTACGATACTGGAAAGAAAGAGTCACTCTGCCTAAACCAATTGCGGAGTGTGTGTGTTTCAGGGGTCCGTGCGCTTGGCCGGCTTAATTGCTATTTGATATTTTCAGGTGATATTTTATTTGCTTTGGCCTCTTCCAGGTAATGCCGTTCCCGCCCAAAGTTGCTTGCATTTCTGAACATTATATATGATTCCGCCGGTTTGGGGCCCGCTTCACCAGCGAGATCCATTCGGAGTCTGAATTATTCGCCGCTCTAACTACAGCCCTCTCATTCGGGTCCCCTAATTATTTATCCTGGTTGCGCATTATTGTTGTGAATGTTGTTTAATTCTACTGTACTTCGTCTTAAGGGGCCTGCAACTGTGCTAAAACCAGGCCCCTCTTGTCAAATCCACGTGTAGACGCTGCCCTTGCAATAACCTGCTTATTGTTTTGTTTCTGGTCCCCTCCCTCCCTCTGTCCCTGCTCAGGACCTGCGCCAGTGCGTGCGCCCCGAGGAGCCGCGGGTCGCCTCCGGCCCTCCGTGGCCAGGCCAGGCCGCTGGGACGATGGGGAGCAAAGCGCTGCCGGCGCCGATCCCGCTGCACCCGTCTCTGCAGCTGACCAACTACTCCTTCCTCCAGGCCGTCAACACCTTCCCGGCCGCCGTGGACCACTTGCAAGGCCTGTACGGCCTGAGCGCCGTGCACACGATGCACATGAACCACTGGACGCTGGGCTGCTACGCCGCGGCCGCCGCCACGGCCGGAGGCGGCGGCCCGGCCGAGATCAGCCGCTGCTCGGCGCTGAGCGAGATGGCGGCGGCGCAGGGCCTGGTGGAGCGCTTCCCCTTCCCGGCGCTGCCCTTCGCCACGCACCTCTTCCACCCCAAGCAGGCGGCCGCCATCGCGCACGTCCTGCCGGCGCTGCGCAAGGAGCGCCCGCGCTTTGACTTCGCCAACCTGGCGGCGGCGGCCACGCAGGAGGACCCGCCCAAGGCGCACCAGGCCGCGGCGGCGGCGCACGGCGAGCTGGCCAAGCTGAGCGGCCCCCTGTCGGCGGCGCTGGGCAAGCTCTCCCCGGACCGGAAGCCGGCGCGCGGCAGGCTGCCTTCCAAGACCAAGAAGGAGTTCATCTGCAAGTTCTGCGGGCGCCACTTCACCAAGTCCTACAACCTGCTCATCCACGAGAGGACCCACACGGACGAGCGGCCCTACACGTGCGACATCTGCCACAAGGCCTTTCGGAGGCAGGACCACCTCCGCGACCACAGGTCAGCTCCGCTGGAGATGCAGGAGGGGGACTGTTGGGCTACTGCCCTCGCTCCAGCCTCTTTGGAGAAAAGGGTGCCCACGGGGTTATGCCATGCAGGATCCAGCCACTCCCCAACCCTCCATTTCCCTGGGAAATTAAGCCTTATGATGGATGGCCTAGTGGTGAGGTTGAGGTGCCAACCAGCAAGTCCTGGGCTCCAGTCTCCCCCTAAACCCACTTAGAGAGGCCTAGAGGAGAAAGGACTGTTTCTCAGCCTCCTGTATGCAACAGGGAGGTGGTTGGTGTTATTAGAATGCTGCCCTAACTAACAGTGCAGTTCTCAATATGTAGGAGGGGCGCCGGTTGGATTTATTTCCCAGGGAACAAGGTTGGGACTGGGAGTGTTGGGTTGATTTGCATAGAATCAAGTGACATTGATCAGAAGCAATTTTCTTCCACTTCAGTGGGCCCAACTGAGGGTGAGGGGTGCCTTCAAGGTGGTTGGCTTTCATGACACTTCTTTCCAGGGCTCTGCATCTGATCTGTACCTCCTGATGGCCTTTCCAATCTTTTCCCTTTTGCTTTCTTTTCTAGTCTGTAGGATTTGATAAAGGCTTGGTGATCCGAGCAAAAAAGCAACAACAAACTACTTTACCTCTGTAGAAATAACATTTGATAGAAGTCCAGTAAGGAAGCTGCAGAAAAAATTCAGTAGATTTATAGCCTAGCAAATGTGGATCAAAACTCAAAGGGGAGGGCAGAGAGAAGGCAGTATGTTCCTTGAAATGAGTATTTCCTAACACTAATGGGATGTTTGTTCTTTTCTGTCCCATACATGCCAGAGAAACAACATTTACAATGTGTTTGTAACAATGTACAAATGGCCCTTTTCCTCTGTTGCTTGCTCTGAGAAGCTCAAGGGCTTTCTGCCTTTTCTCATCCCATCAAAGGATAATGAACTGTGGGCCAGATCCTGTGGGGCTCTATAAACTTAGTAAGGCAAAATTCCAGCTGACCTCAGCCTTTACATGTTCACCTGAAAGCAAGTCCCAGTGCACGCATGTGGAAGATTGCATACTTACATAGGACTTTTGTGCATTGCTACTCAGAAGTAAGTTCCACTGTTCTCAGTAGAACATACATTGTAATAAGTGTGTTTAGGATTGTCTCCTTAATTTGTTAGCAGAAAAGGGCAATGAAGCCCTTTGGAGAAACTACTGTCTAGTGGCTGCGGAAAAAACCTATGAAAAGAAAATTGGAAAAGTAGATTTCAGTGTTGAGTTAGGCTTAGGCTGCAACCTGGAAGCAAGCTTCATTGACCTCAGTGAGACTTACTTCTGAGTCAACATTTATAGCATTGTCCCATTAGTATAATTTCCCCCCAGATACTTGAGCTACATAGAGACTACTGTTAACTGTTATGGCTCTTTCTGTGTCTACACATACTGATTCCAAATGCCTGTATTGGCTTTTAGGTATATCCATTCCAAAGAAAAACCGTTCAAATGTCAGGAATGTGGGAAAGGATTTTGCCAGTCCAGGACTCTAGCAGTTCATAAAACTTTACACATGCAGGTAAGGTTAGATCCATATTGCTTTAGACAGTTTATTTTTATCTTAATTCTGTTTCAACTCTTTATACATAGCAATATTCATTATGAATAAGTAAAGACATGTAACTGTACCAGAGGAGTGGTGTTGATGGTTATTTGAATTAGATAATTTATCCACTACTGACCTCCACTTCGCTTCATTCTGCAAAAAATATGACACAGTCTGAACTTTTATTTCAGTTGTTCAGAGTCATTTAATTCATTTTTGGGGGGTGTAAATTGCCTTGACTCATTCTTTATGGTAAAGAAAATAAGCACACTGGGATCTTAGAAGGATTAAAGAAGCCTGCAGAAGTTGTTTATGGTTGTGTTCCAATGCACAATTACTTGAGAGTAAATCACATTGAATTTAACAGGATTTTATTCTGAGTAAACGTGTGTTGGCTTGAACATCAGTTCATTTAAGACTTGCATATTCCATAGCTGGAAAAGATTCATTGGGAAGTCTGACACTTCTGAAGCAGATGAAATGTATGCTCTGTTTTTAACAGCTCAGATTAAAAAAGACTTGCTTTGTGGAAAGCTTTTCGCTGATAGAGATGATGCAAGTATCCCTGGGAAGCTGGGTGGATTAGCAAGAAGCATTTTTCAGTAGATCCTAGAGATGGGGAAATGTGATGAAGTGAGGATTGTCCTTGACAGGCAAGAAGATATATCCGTGCTGTTAAGGCTGTAATCTTAAGCACACTTACCGGGGAGTTAGTTCCAGTGAGCTCAGCTGGACTGACTTCCGACTAAATGTCTATAAGGATCAGGCTGCAAAGAATTGTGATCTTGTACCTACAGCAGATACATGAGCTACCCCTGTCACCCCCACCCCCCAAATGCATTTACTGGGAAGTAAACTGTTAATAAGTTCAGTAGAACCTGTCTTCAAGTAGGGCTGAACTCCTAAGCATACTTGTTTCTTCCCTCTTTGTTTATTTTTATCTTCATAACAACCTTGTGCAGTAGGTTAGCTAGAGATATAGGGGATTGGCAGAAGTTCACCTGGTGAGCTTTCTGGCCGAAGAAGAATACGAATCCACATCTCCCTGGTCCAATCCAAGCTTATATGTACTATCCCTGACAAGCTCTCTATTTTATTTTTAGGGACTTACTTCCAGTTAAATGTGCTTATGACTGGGCAGCAAGCATGCTAGGATCCTCACCTTACTTTCAGGACTCTAATCATGGATATTTACTTTGGAGTAAATCCCACTGAATGCCATAGGATATACCTCTAAGTAAACACACATAGGATCAGGCTACAAATGCACATACAGCCTAATCCTGTTTTGGGTTTATTTGTTCTTTTTTAAAAACAACAACTAAGAAGTAAACATTGTTTTCCGTGGTGTTTACTGCCCATTTAAATGTGCCTAGAATTGCAGCCTTATGTGGAAACCACTTCCATGTCATTTAGGCCTGAGAAGGGGCACTTAGGATTTGTGAAGATTTATTTCCCGCTATGGCACTGGTGTTTTGAAGGGTAACGAAACTGGGGAGGGTGTGTGCATATAACGAGAGAAGTTTTGAGAAACTCAGTAAACCAGGTAGTTTGTAAAGGGTTTAATCCTTTGCTTGCTTCAAATCTGAACAGGAATCTCCACACAAATGCCCCACATGTGGAAGAACCTTTAATCAAAGAAGTAACCTGAAAACTCACCTTCTCACCCATACAGACATCAAGCCCTACAACTGTGAGCAGTGCGGCAAAGTGTTCAGGCGAAACTGTGATCTGCGGAGGCACAGTCTAACTCACACCCCGCGGCAGGACTTCTAGAACCCTCCACAGGGAGCTAACTCTGGCTCAAAGGACTTGAACTGTAGAGAAATCTTTAAGCCCATGCACATGTGGACAGATGTATGCAGGGCCCCATCCTCTCTCCCTTGGCTCCTGCCAAAAGTAGCTGGGGTGGACAGCACAGGGGAAGTGACAGAAGCCCCGAGCTGCTTTCCTTGGCCCAAGAGCACCTCTTGTAGATAATAACATCGCAGCTCATTTTAGAGCTCTGTACAGAAACTGTGGCGTCATGTGTGTTTGTGTACTTCCTTTTTTTTTGTCTTACCAAATGCACATTGGTAACAAGGACAACAAGAGTGAAAAAATATTTTTAAAAAGTGTATTGCAAAGTAAACCAGTTTTCCCCCCAACTCTCTCACGTTTGATAATTAATGATTCCACGGACAGTGTCCTCCTTTTCCTGTCAGTTAAAAATCAGGAGAGTACAGTAACTGAAAGGTAAATGGCGTTTCTACTTAAGCTGGGCTGTTTGGTTTCTTTTTTTTGTAAGAAAGGTTTTGATTTCTAAATATCGTCTGTACATTTGTAAAAGGGATCTACATTTTCAAGTGCTTTAATGGTGCAATCCTTTGCATGTTTATTCAGAAGTGAACTATTATTAAGAACAGTTGGACCTCAAGATCAGTTTAATAGTACACCTCAAGATGTGACTCCTCTTGAGTAAGCTCACTTGTGTTATATAGGATTTACTTTTAGGTAATGGATTTAAAGGAGCATATTGGGCACTAAGCCTCATTGAGCAAATATACAGGGGAAAACGCTGCAGAACTGCCGTTTCTTTACTTGAGAAGACATTTTACAAGCATGCAAACGCACAGAACATTTAAAGTACACCCCAAAGAATTCTGGGGACTGTAGTTTTTAAGGGTGCTGGACTTTGTAGCCCTGTGAAGGACTAAACTACAGTTCCCATGAGTCTTATTGGGGGGGGCCCTTAAATGTATGGTATGAATGGCACGCCTAGGGCCAGGCTGCATTAAATCTGTAATGCAAAAATCAAGCAAGCCCGGGTATCTTTCCTTAAAACGTTAGCACGTTTACCTACCGGTATATATTTCCTTTCCTACGATTCCCCATGCAAAGCTTTGAAAGAGAAACGGCAGGACGGGTGGCGGGCTGGCTGGGAAAGGCTTCAGAATCCTAAACCCTGAAGTTATTTATTAGTAACTTATTGGCAATCGAGCCTCAGAAGCAATAATCAGCTCTTCTCTACAGATTGCCTGAGATAGCGCCCTTGCTTAGACTTTGAACGCGGGCGGCGATTTGCCCGGTTTGAGACAGGGACTTTACACCGCCCAAGACGAAGCTGCGGGCCTGGCAGCTCCCTCGAAAACAAATACAGCGCGATGGGGTGGGGAGGAAGGACCCTGCCCCCTCCTACCCTCCCGGCAGCCGAGCGGGGCTCCGCGGGGCCACATCCGACGAGGCTGCCCAGGGGGAGCGCGCGGGAGCCACACGATCGCCAAGGCGCAGCAGCGGTGCTCGCGCAGAGCGCACGGGGCTTGCCATGGGGAAAGGGAGCCCGTTTCCAAAAACGAGGATCGGGGCGGAGGGAATCGGCGATCACGAAGCGGAGGAAGGGATGCAAAGCGAGCACAACGGCAGCTGCCGAGGGAAGCCAAGCTGACAGCTCCGGGCAAACGCCTCTAGGCGGAAGGCTGCCAAGACGCGCTCTGGCCGGCTTCCCGCGCTGGGAAACACGCGGCGGCGGTGGAGAGAGAGCTCGAGGAAGCCTCGGCTCTGCCCGGGAAGGGCGGAGAGGTGGAGGGTCTGGTTGCTAATGGGTAGATCTGGGTTGTTATCGAAGGTGAGTTTTCTGAGGCGGGTCCTTCTATATTCCTAAGAATAGATTCTGTTGCACTGCATAGCATTTCCCCCTAAAACATGTGCTGCGGTTACTTGTTCCAGCAACTATAGTATAGCAAAGTTATCAATACAGGCCTAGACATGGGCTCAGCCAGGGGGAGCAGTCCTTTTGTTAGAGGGGGAGAGCCTCAGTTAGCTATTTATTTTTTAATATATATATATTACTTGGGGGGGGTAGCTGCTCCTCCCTGCCCCCCCCCCGCTACACTCATGGGCCTAGAAGCCCCCTGTGGAAGGGAGGGGTAACCAAAGCAGCTGTGTTGGATCTGGGTGCCAAATTTAAGGGCCTCACAGCCTGGATGTCCCCAAATGCCTGTCCAGAGAGCAACCAATGTTGGGGGCAGAAGCATCCAGGCCCCACATAAGTACCTGGACTGGCATCTGGGCACATGGGCCTACGCTGATTGGCACAGCATCTTTTTTCTAAAAAATAAATCCCACATTTTATAGTTGGGTGGGGTTGATGGCCATGTCTCACTCTGACCAGGCACATACATGCTAACAGATGCCTATTTTATAATTTTTATTTTAAATGCGCACAAAGTGGTTATTATTCTCAAGTGAATGTGCTTTTTACCAGATGCAGAAGCAAACCCCATTTTGTTCAGGATGGTGCTATGATTTAAGCGAGTTTAAAAGGAGAAACTCCATGTGTTCAGAGTATTCCCCCCCCATCACGGTTGGCAAACTTTTTTATTTGCTCTAATGTATCAGGAATGCAGAAGCAGCTGTAAAACATGAAGTGATGGAGGAAGTAGAGTAATGTTAATTTTGTGCTTCACAACCAAAATAATACACGTAAAGGAGGGAAAGGTTGTAAGACCACTGAGTCTGGGGACTAAAATTTCTGAGCTGTATGGGAGGGTGGGGGAAGGCCAAAGGGATTTGGGCCTTTGACATGCATATGTAAACTCATCTGACATATGTATAACCATATAGGTCTACTCTACACGTTCTGAAGTGGCAGCAAGAAGGGATTGCTACCTATATATATGAAGCTGCCTCATCCTGAGTCAGGCCATTGGTCCATCAAGTGGATTGTCTACACTGAAAATTGAAACTGGAGTTTTTTCCAATCCCACCTGGACATGCTGGCTGAAAAACCAGGGACCTTCTGCACACAAATTATGCATTCTCCCACTGAGCTAATGCTTATCTGTTTTTTTCCTTAAAAAAAAAAATTCTCTGAAACTCGAAATCTCGCACATCGATGAAGCAGGATAGAATACACATCTCCCTAGTCTGATATGTTTTTGCTTTCAGATTTTTAGTGTGTGGTGGTGGTCATGTAAAGTATGGGAGCATATAAAAATGGCACACACACACACAACTGCAGTCTCAAAAAGTGGTAAGTGTTCTGCCACCTCATTCTGCTGCAGGTGTAGACCAGGGCCCTGTGTGAAGAACCACTGAGTTGTCCCAAAATCTAGGTGCTTCTGTGAAACGATGCCATGAGATCTGAAAGACATCAGTATGTGACATTGCTGCAAATTGGTGAGGATAAGATGTGGTTACTCAGTAATGAGGGGGGAGGCTATTCACGTGCTCAGAATACTGTATTATGACTTCACATGCTCCAAAGCTGAGCCATAGTGTGGAAAAAGAAAGGCTGGCTTGGAGCCCTGTCTCAGATTAAGTATAATAGTCACAGGGTCAGTAAAATGTTACAAGCCAATGTTCCCAAAGTGGGGTTTCAGCTTTGGCGTGACAAACTCAGAAGCTCATATACTAGCTACATAACTGACACTGCTTTCTCCCTGCAAGTGCATTATTTTACAGAGTGACCCTGCAAACACTACCACTGTTGCCAGTGAAGATGTTTGCCATATCTCCATATTATAGTTTTAACCCAAACATGTGAAGCATTTTACATTTACACTTTAAAAACTTAAGCAGGAACCCCAAGGCAACTCCCTCCATACCCAACATTTCAGACCACATTTACTTATTTCTTAGGTGCTATATAGAAGACATTAAAGGTAAGCACAACAATATCACTTAAAATGCAGTGTGTTGGGACTGTTTAATCCTGGATATAGTCAGCCTTTGAACGTTGGCTATTGAAATCTCTTCTTTGCCCATGAAAACATCAAAGAATATCGTTGCATCCAAACTAAGCTGCTCTGTAGTTCCACTGAAATCAACAGGAGTAGACTCTGTGACAGCTAAATTGTCAGAAAACGTGATGAACAATCTGGATCCAACAGATTTCTCCTCCTTCACTAATCTAGTTCTCTCCCTCTCTGTAGATATTGATTCCTATGTTCAGTCTGCATTTGAGGAGTTAATAAATATAATGGTATAAAAGAGAAGGAACATTTGTACTCAATATCTTCTTTAGCGTGGGTATTATGTAATAGCCTTGAGGACAGACTTGTATACTTGGCAAAGCACCTTGACACAAGCAGAATGGAGCTGTCTTCTCTGTGCAGTTTGCTGTTTCATTTACAACACTAGGTTTACAAGGCTTATGTTTGTAATGCTGACCTAAACATTTAAAACTCACACAAGACCATTCAAGTGCCCTTTGCTAAAAATATTCACACAGCTGGGAGCAGCAGTTCTATGAAGCGCGAAGAATGGGCCACTCATCCCCTGTAAAATAATTTTTTTGCATAATCCTAAAATATGGACCTTTAGAATACATGTTACCAATTTTAATCACAATTGTATGCTATATGGGGAGACAGGTAGCAGAGCATTTCCTTCAGCATCCCTGGTAAAAATGGAGGGCAGGACCCAAATCTGATGATGGAAAATTATTACTATTATTTGCCCACACTTTACACTAAGGTCCCCGGATAAGTTACAACATCTTGGGGGGGGGATATTTTCAGCCCCCAGAAATGGGTGAGAAATGTTGGGTGGACCTGGAATGTTTTGAATTTGGAATAGGGAAGGAGAGTCTCACTATGGGAACAAACAGCAGTGGTTTCGTCTCCCCACCTAAAAAAAATGTATAAAATATATATTTGTTGCTCCCTGTGATAGTGGCAGCTGAAGAGTTCTTCTCAGCAGTCACCAAGAAAAGCTATGCAAAAAATGCATTTTAACATTTTTTTTCGAGAAAGGAAAGCACTGTCCCCTGCTGCTAAAATTTCCCACAAAACCAGAGGGGGTAGTCCCACTCCTTGACAATCTACAAAGCCCACCCCTCAAGTCTGCCACTTTTTAATATAGTGGTGTGATGCAGTAATTCATTTCAGCCCCAGTGCAGTCAGGGGGATTCCAGAGGAGTATTGGTACAGATTATGAAACATTTCACGGTGCTCCCCCTTTCTATTCTAATGCTCCATGAAAGTAACACATAGGGGAGCAGCTAAAACTCTTTAAGAAAAAGCAATCTGAAACTGACAAGTTTTAAAGGCATCCTTAAATGCTTATAAATAGGAGGCTAGGCACAATTAAGTGGAGAGGGGATTCCATAGCTATGGGGCCACCACAGGGAAGCTCCTGTCTCTCAGGCCTGCAAACTTCATTGATCTTACTAAATGTTGCATTGTCTTCAACAGGCAAGTAAGAGCAGATATTGCACAGCACATATGACAATGGAATGCTCATATATTCACTCAGGTTTCAGTCTAAACCACTTTAGAATGTAGGTAGGATGGCTGTTTTCCATGAAAGAAAACATCCTTGCACATAGAAAACTAATGTGTCACAGAGAGGGCTGGAGGGGGAGAGTGACTCAAACCTCTCTAGTTGATGTTTTGTGTTCTGAGGAGTTAGTCAGTTATATTATAGGAAACAGTATTCCATCAGGGAGCCACCACCTGCAATCTGAAATAGTACAACTGGACCCAAGTTTGCTATTTCAATGGGCTCAAGGATAGGACTGCACTAAGTCATGCTGTTTGAAAAATGCAGAGCAATTTGTCCTTGACAATCACTCCATAACCATGGAGAGCAGTCATCCAGGATGAATGGTGCAACCCGCCTTAACAAGTGCTTCCAGCTAATGGATGAAGCTAATTTTCTGTGTCCTGAAAGAGAGAGGTTAAAAATTAAGAACCAGAACAGCAGGCCTGCGGCTTTATCACACTGAAGTGAAAAAGAATAGCAGTGACACAGGCTATCTCATAGCTGGATATAGAGTGCCTAAACAGTGCAACTACATATGACAAGGAACCAAACCTGTCTCAAAAATATATTGAACCAGTGGGCTATTGAATGAATTATCCAAACAGAGAAGCAGCATATCCACTTTAAATGTAAATTCAATACTATGAATTCTAAAGTGAGAAAGATTAGCAGCTGTAGCAGAATCACACTTCTGCCAAATTATTTAAAAAAAAAGGTATGAGTATCAAGGACCTTTAAAGCCTCCTGCTGCTACAATTACAGCCCTACTAGACAATTTTCAAAAGACATTTAGTTGGCCTCAAATCTGCTATCAGGCAAGTCAAGATTTCTTGCAGCAGATCTGGGGCACAATTAAAGGAGATACAAGTTGTTGGTTCTGTGTGTGGAGTTGGTTAGATTTTCTGTCCCTGGAGTTGAAGCACCTCCTGCTTGGCCCTTTTGGAATGTCACAGTCTTTGAGCTGGAAGCCTTGCTCTGAAATCTGAAGCGTGCTGCAAGCTGTGGTTGCTCAGTGATGACAGGAAATGCATTCTGCCCATGTTTAGAAACACACTTTTCTGAACTACTGCTGTGTAGTCTGGTATCTAGTTTTCAGCCTAAAAGTTTCTCCTCTTCCCTGCTCCACTGAAACACACATTTAACAGCAGGCATTCTGAACCAGCAGGCCAAGTGAAGTTTTATTTTTTCCTCCAAATTCTTCACATCTCTTTGGACCAAACTCTCTTACAATTCAGTGGATCAAAACATGAGTTTGATAGCTTACTCAGCATGATGCCTGTGTCGTTTTAGATCGCTTCTCACACTGTGGGCAATATAAATGACATGAATTTGTTAGGACAGTGGTTTTCAGTCTCTGGCCAATGGATCAGGGCCAGCCCACAGACTGCTTGTTGCTGGCAGTAGAGGACTCGCAGTTTTTTGCTGCCAGATGGAAATTTCACTTCTTTCTCATTTCTGTACAGTATTCTAGTACCAGAGATCAAGCACTCAATATCCTAGCACTGGGAATATGAACCAGCCTCTATTGATTGGCTGGACTGCAGCAACACGTTTTCTCTCATTAAAGAGGACCACTGCTGTATGGGGAGAGTGTCTAAGATAGGGATGGTTGACTATGTCAATTTCAGTTTCTCGTTATTCTACACTTAAGGTCAGAATAATTTTTGCATCCGTTTGTGATTTTTATACCAAAAAAAAGAGAACTGGCACAAAAGTTCATACACATTTTCCTGTGCATTTCTCAGCAGACTAATAAGCGAGGGAAGGATTCACTGAGGCCAGGAAGCCTGAAAAACACAGTCATATTTCAATGCCAATGAAGAATCATATCCAGTCCTCGTCCTTCTCAGACTAGACCCATTGAAATGAATGAACATGACTACCTTAGCTTAATTAATCTTAGTAAGTCTACTCTAAGTGAAACTTAGTTGGATACAATCCAAAGGCATTATGGCTGCAACCCTATCCTCCTTTACCTGGGAGAAAGTCCCACTGAACTCAATGGCGATTGCTTCCAAGTAGCCATTATAGGACTGGACTGTTTAAGGCTTACAGAGATAAACGATGGAACTTGGCTGGAATTCCTACTGGAATACGATACTAACACCTTTTGCCTACTGTCATTTTACACTGAGACCTCAATAAAACTCCACTGCTTAAGCACCACCATTTAGAGCAATGCTTTTTTGACAGTGAATGCACTGGGTTGCAAAAATATGGTAATATCCTTGTTGCTCATTTAAAGAAAATGGCTTCTGTCTCAAGCTTCAGTAGCTCTTAATTATGAGGTTAAAAGGTCTCGTCATTTTCCAGTAGTGGGAAACCTTTAATGTTCTGTATGTACACATAAGTGAATGCGGCTGAGTGATTTTATTTAAAAAAGAGAGGAAAGGTAGCATTTTTCTTAAGAAAAAAATAATCTGCGGTGGTTTACAAGGTGCAATCACTTGACTTGTCAACCGACATCCTTTGGAGCATTACTCGCTTGGTGAAAGGGTCAGAATCATTGCCCCAGGTGTTTGGAAGGTGCTTCAAGGTGTGTCAGCATATTCATGTCAATTCTGCACCTCTCTGGCATGGATTGAAAAGTACAGTTTCGAAATCTCCCCGTGACCCATTATCTATGGATCACTGATAAGAGAGAATGCAATTGCTCTTGTCTGTCATATTCATACAAGTTTGCCTCTGTGCAAAGCAATGCAGCTGCATTTCAACCTTGTATCTGGAGCTTCAAAGCTAGGGCAGAAATGTGTGAATTTATTTACAGACTGTGCATTAAGCAGTTTCACTTACATTATGCAATGTTTAGACTAGCTGTTGCATAAGTAAGTAAAACAGACTCCAGCTCTAATCCTAAACATATAATTTATTTCTCACATGTGCCTCTGCACCTTTTGCAGTGAACTCTGGGTGCTGCACACTTCGTTAATTTGTCTTATACTCTCAACACCTCAGGGAAGCAAGTTAACGAGAAAAATTAATAGTCACATGTCCAAGGCAATCTAGATTGCTCAAAGTGTAGTAGGGATTTCTCAGCTTCCTGGTTTCCAGGTTTACCCCTTCCTGGTCTACTGCTTTAACCTAAGGTTGGCCCTATGCTGTTGGTTCCAGATGCTGCAGAACTACAACTCCCATCATCCCCCACCATTAGCCATGCTGTCTTGGGCTAATGGGAACTGGAGTCCGATGAATCTGGAGGGTGCCATGTTGGGTATCCCTGCTGTCACCAGTACTGTACACCACACCAGCATTAAATACTCACTTACTTGAAAATCTTATTCAATGGAATTGGGGCTGAATCACATGACCACCTCTGGCATGGTTACTACCTGTGTATGCTCACGGGTACCATGTGCTATGATGGTCATGTAACTCCATGCACACAGAATTCTGTGCAAATTGGATTTTTGCACATGCTTACAAGAGCTTTTAAAGTCTTGTTCAACAGCACAGGTGTCAACAGGATTTTCTGGACCCAACGCACTCTATTATATGGATTAGGCCCTGAAACCCACTTGCAAACAAGGACACAAATTTGTTTTGTGCAGTATTCAAATTTATGTCCTCTTCTGCAGGTGGATTGGAGGAGCAAAAGATAAATCAGTGGCAACACATGTAATATATTGTCTGACAGACAGAATGTGAAGCTTTTCCTATAACATGTTAAACTTCTGCCTGCCACATACGTACTGTAGGTGTTAGAGGCATAAGAACCCTGCTTTCCCCCAATGCCAACCCTAAACTAAAGTTTAGGTTGCAATCTTGTGGCTACTTACCTGGGACTAATCCTCATTAAACACAAAGAAATTTACTTCAGGGTAAACATGTTTACCAGTGTACTGTATTAACTATACAGTGAATTCTTAATGAGTGTTTGATCTTTAGCTCCTACCTGGGAACTATTACAGCAGGAAATATGCCTGAGCCTTATTGCAAAGTTTTCATATTTTGTACTTACTATTGGAGGGAAGGATTCTTTAACATCCCCCCCACAGTTGCTGTATAGCAGTATTTGAAGAAAATAACTTTTATGGAGATCTCAGATGAACTCACCACAAGAAAGGGGTATATTGGTTGCTATGAAAAAAGGAACTGCAGATTATGCAGCTTCCAATGGCTAGAAAATAAGACAGAAGCAGGAAACATTCACTAAAGGAAAGGTGGGAAAAGATATCTCTTTGGATCCCAGGAATTCCTGTTGGGTAGCTGATGGTTCTCAAACCCTCTGGCAGATTGAGATGATGAGACCAATAGTGGATCCAATGGTCAAGAAGGCGGTTTCTGCACATGCTATAGAGGGAAGTGAGGGGCCGATGGGACTCGTCAACCTGGGAAGATAGCCCATCAAGGAAAAGGAAAACTGATCCTAAGCCTCCACTGCCTTGCAGGACATATTCGGGAAAAGAAAAGGCTAAGGAATAAACCCTGCAGAAATCTGGAGCAGAGTTCCTATGATGTTTGGATGGCACTTTGTACAATGTGCCTCCTTCCAGCAATTCCTGCAGCCAAGCTGGTGCCAAACATCTTGCTCTGCTTTCCTTTGGACCACAAAGCCCAGGACCTCCACACACACTGCCTGGGTTTGTGCTCTGGGGAGGTCACTTTGGTGCTGCGAATGCAGTGGTTTGACTTCACTCCCAAAGGAGCACTCCATTTTCTCTAGAGAAAGATGGACGCCAGCAACAACTGGTGTCCAAACAACTCACTTATCGTTGACAGCTCTGCCTTCACTCATAGGCTAAAAACACAGACAGGTGACAGCAGTCAGGCTGGCTCATCTCGCAGTAATCACTTAGAATAGTATCTACATTATACCTGCCTTTCAGGAGCCCTGCTCAATAGCATTAAGAAGGCTTTTCCGTGGGAATTCCTGGGCCACCTCCCTGCGTAGTACCAGGAAATATATTCAGTGCTTACCATGCCAATGATGTTTGTGTGACCCATCTCTTCTTCCCATGCAGTTAGTTAGGATCTAGCTATTGTTCCAGTGTGCCAACCATCTATGATCATGCTTCACTGCTTCCTTTGAGAGATTGAATCACTGATAAGCTGCACTTGTTACAGTAGTGATGACAAACATCTTCCTTCAGCTCCATGCTAGTAGTGAACAAAATTCAAGCCCACTTTTGACCAACTTGTTTGGTGGCTCCACTCTTCAAGACTGCTGATATTAGCATTTTCCTTTTACCCGCTTTCCACGACTCTGAAATGTCTTGTTTTATTTGTTGCTACTCCTTTTGCTGCACACTGCTATTTTGCATTTTGCCTTATAGTGACACATCTTGATTTATTGCTCTTGATTGTCGTCAGGCACCTTGTGCACCTCTGATTGGAATAACAGCCTCTAGACATGTAAGAAAAATAAAAAATAAAAAGTTGTATAAGGATGAAATGGCAGCAACAGCAGGTAATTGCCTTCAAGCTTCATAACCGGAACACTTCTACTCTGTGGATAAAAAGTTATATCACTGAATACCTTGCACTGTCAGAAATGCATATAGAAACTCTGGCCACATCTAAGCAAGGCCCATTGAATCACTCAGCTTCTTTGGTCTCTCCACTACAAGGTGCCAAGTTGCCCCACTCTGGCTGCAATCCTGTGCACACTTACCTGGGAGTAAGCACCACTGAACACCCAGTGGGACTTACTTTCAAGTAAGCATTCAAAATAATTGGACTGCACAACTTGATTGCTGGTAGCAATAAAGAGCCATGATGTCAGTGTACAGATCTATGTAAGCAGCTGCCTTTTAAAAGTCAGACTCCTTGTCAATTTCCCCATATTGTGTGCTTTCTTTGTGTGCCTCCTCTGCGAGAGGTCAGGAAGATGGCAGCGTGAAAACAGGCCTTTTCTGCAGTGGCACCCTGCTTGTGGAATGCTCTCCCCAGGGAGGCTTGCCTGGTGCCTTTGTTCCACATCTTTAGGTGCCAGGTGAAAACATTCCTCTTCTTCCAGATCTTTGGTTATTTAAACAATCGATGGCTTTTTAAAGTGTGTGTGTGTGAGGGGTATTGTTTTTGTTTGTTACTATGGTATGTATTTTTGCATTTTTATATTGTAAATTGTCCTGTGATCCTCGGAATAAGGGTGGTATACAAATTTAAACAACAACAATGATGATGCTTACTCTGACAGGCAACATGTCTCTGTTGTCTTAGGCGACACCTGCAACCGTATCCTTTTAACTGGAGACACATGAAAGGGTGTGCTCTACCACAAAGCAATGGTCTCACCTCAGCTTAACACAGGGTTTAGAATCCTCATTGTATTTGTTTTACCCGCCCCGCATGGCAATCCTTGCTCTGATCCAGTACGATTCCTCATGGTGGGTGAATGGAGGTGGAACACTCACAGATATGTTGAGACCTGTGCTTTCAAAGCAATGTGTCTTGTATCAAAGGTGAAGTAGCTGAGGGCTAGACAGCAAACCTGGTGGGCCTCTTCTGTCAGGCACTTGCTGCAGGTGGATGAAACACGGCCCCGTGCTTCCATTCTCACCTTTTTACCTATTGTTTTTCATCCTATCTCTGCAGATCAGCTTTGATCAAATGTCCTAACATATTACTATAACACCTGCCTCTTCCTCATCTCTTTTTACATATTTCGCTGTGATTTGCCCCCCGCTCACTAGAATGAAAGTATTTAATTTTTAGCAGATACTAATGAATGCACAGTGTGATTAACAGTGCAATCCGATGTGTGTATACTCAGAAGTAAGTTCCATTGCTTCCAGTTCCAAGTGTTCAGTTTACAGGAGGTCAACTTGCAATTCTGCAGATGTTCATCTTTTAAAGCACTTTTAGAGCTGATTTTTATCATCTGAGGTCCATCTCTATGTGCCCTCACCAAGGGAAATGTGGAGGGTGGCAACAAGAGAATGGGCCTTTTCAGTGGTGACTCCCTGCTTAAGAAATGTTCTCCCCAGGGAGGCATGCTTGGTGCCATCACTGGCTACTTTTATACACAACAACAACAACAACAACAACTTTATTATTTGTACCCTGCCCATCTGGGTTTCCCTAGCCACTCTGGGCGGCTTCCAACAGAATATAAAAACACAGTAAAACATCAAACATGAAAAGCTTCCCTTCAGGTGTCTTTTGAGGCAAAAACATTTATCCAGGCAAAAGCATTCTCTTCAGCCAGGCTTTTGGCCTTTAACATAGAGGGTTTTAGATATTATGGTTCCTTTAATATGTAGGATGTGTTAGACAGCCGTTTATGTATTGTTGTAGTTTTTATTTCGTTTTATGTTTTATATTATAACTCGCTTTGAGTTTACTCTTTGAAAATATGTGACTATATGAAAGAGTATTAAGCATAGCTGTCAACTTTTCCCTTTTCTTGCGAGGTATCCTATTTGGAATAAGGGAATTTCCCTTTAAAAAAAGGAAAACGTTGACAGCTATGGAAGTAAATGAGATGGATTGAAGAGTGGCAGCACTAGTGCTGGACCACCAGGAAGAGGTCTGGACCCCCCAGAAACCCCAACTTTTGGGGTTGGCTATGCTGCTTCAATTAGAGGAAAGCTCTGGCAGTCATTCTGCCATATTTTATTCCCCAGGGAGCTCCTGGGTCCCATTTGGGTCCACTGGCACTCTGAGAAAGGAACATATAGGGGGCAAAGAATCTAGAGCTTTGCTCCACTTGATACAGCAAATCTACTCTCTAAAGGACTTTTTAAAAAGCAAAATGAGTTGTGGGCCCCCCCTTCATCACCATTCCCATCACCTGATAAACAGAAGGGGAAAGAGAGACTAGAGAGACCGACCAGGCAAGTTTTGAGGTGAAGTGAGGTAATGAGCAGGTCAGCTGGGACATCCAGGAATTTGGAGTCAACATGTAGACCACACCCAATTCTATCTCTTTGTTCTATCGGAGCTGGGAGAGGCGTGGCTGAGGCTCTTGGAGGCAGTGATGGGCTGCATGTGGGCCAATAAATTGAAGCTGAATCCTGAAATGACAGAGGTGTTATATTTCCTGAATTCTCAAGTCAGGGAGGTGGAGAGATGGCCTGTCCTGGAAGAATCAGGTCTGCAGATTGGGAGAGGTTCTGGATTCAATGGAGGCTCAGGTGACCTCGGTGGCTAAGAGTGTCTTTTTCAGCTGTGTCCAGTTTGCCAGTTACAGTCCCTTTTGGACAAAAATGACTTCAAGTGGTTACTGGCTGAGGGTTCTGTTTAGTACAGTACTAGCATAACCTCTGGCTGCATTGGTTGCCAATTAGTTTCTGGAGTCCAAATTAGTGTTTAAAACCCTAAGCATCTGAAAAACCACTTATTTCCCTACAGAACCTCTCAGGTGTTAAGATAGAGAGAGGTGGGCCCTTTAGTAGTTCCACCATGCTCAGAAGCTCAAGGTGTGTAGGTGTGTGTGGCCTAGGAGAGGGCATCAGTGGCAGACATTGGGCTCTCAAATTTCAGCATTGTCTAATAGTAATAATAATAATAATAATAATAATAATAAAATAATAATAAAAATAAAATAATAATAATAATAATAATAATAATAATAATAATAATAATAATATTTATACCCCACCCTCTCCAGCCAAGACCGGGCTCAGGGCGGCTAATACCAGGTATAAAAACAATTGATTAAAATACAACATTAAAATGCAGCCTCATTTCAGTAGAAACACAAATCAAAAACATTTTGGGGATGAAAATATCAAATCTTCACCAAAGCCAACTATCCAGACTGGTCCTACGTGGGCCAGAAAAAAGCCAGGGAAGTCCCCAATTAGGAGTTCCATCACAGAAGGAGAAAGGAAAAAGGAAAGAGGGGGAGGGGATCAAGTTGATTCCAAGCCAAAGGCCAGGCGGAACAACTCTGTCTTACAGGCCCCACGGAAAGAAATCGGATCCTGCAGGGTCCTGGTCTCACGAGGCAGAGCGTTCCACCAGGCCGGAGCCAGTGTTGAAAAGGCCCTGGCTCTGGTTGAGGCTAATCTGACTTCCTTAGGGCCCAGGACCTCTAGGATGTTACTATTTATGGACCTTAAGGTCCTCCGAGGTAGTCCTAGGCCGTGAAGGGCCTACGAGGGTCCTAGGCCATGAAGGGCTTTAAAGGTCAAAACCAGCACCTTAAATCTGACCCTGTACTCCACCGGGAGCCAGTGCAGCTGGAAAAGCACTGGGTGAATATGCTCCAATGGCAGGGACCCCATGAGGAGCCTTGCTGCAGGATTCTGCACCCGCTGGAGTTTCTGGGACAGCTTCAAGGGCAGCCCCGCGTAGAGCGAATTACAGTAGTCAAGCCTGGAGGTGACCATCGCATGGATCACTGTGGCCAGGTCGGGGCGGGAAAGGTAAGGGACCAACTGCAATACTGAAATTACTCCCCCCGCCCCGACTGCCACTCGTGCTCCATTCTACAGCATTGTTTACTGCCCCTTGCAGTGCGGTGCCCTGTGTAACCACACTAGCATTACCCTAAAACCACTTCTGAGGGTATTCCCTGTGGGAGCCCCTAAATTGTGAGACTCCCTCTGTATGTATGTACATCTGGCACCTTCACGAAACAACTTTTACCTTTGCCTTCCTGCCATTTGCTCTCACAAAATAACCCCTCCCGAACTGTATTGTCCCCACAGGAGAAGAAATTACGAGATTTCAGTCAGGTAAGTAGGAAGTTATAAAGTGTGTGCGTGGGGGGGAGAAGGGTACATTTTGAATGAGCAAGGAGATGGTTAAACAGATCCTTACCTCTACCATTATGAATTCAGCATCCCACAAGTGATTTCAATTTTTATTTTTATTTAAAAAAACAAAACAAATCTTGACAGGAGGAAAAACCACTGAACTGCCCATCACATGAAGTTCAGCCCCACATTTTTAGTTTTTATTGGCTTGTTCCATGTGCGTTTGTGTGGAACTTCAATTCCAGATAATCATGATACAAATAAAACATTTCCTCACTAGAGTGAGGAAAATGAGTCAACTGAGATTTGAGGCAGCCTGTCTAACGTTATTTTGATATGCAACAGGCCCAGAGTCCCTGTTTTTATTACCTGCAAAAGACTATCAGAGAAAGCATCAGCTATTCTTACACTTCTGAGGTTTGGCCCGTTCATTTGCTATTCCAGAAAAAGCAGTTAGATTGCAATTTCTCAATCACTACCTTCGCAAGATGCTGCTTCAGAGGACTGTGCAGTTTCGTATGGGCTCCATCTTGGAAACATCTACACACACTTTGCTGATGAGACCAAGGAAATACAAAGGGAACAATTTGCATGACGAACAGTAGCTAGACAGGCGTACATGGGACCAGGATAAGACCATGTCAAAATTCTAATGCATTTTTAAGAACAGGTGGTTGGGCTCCTACCTAAATCATCACAATACCAAACTAGGCAGAACTTTAGCTTCATATTTGTGCCCTAAAGTCAGTGCTTTTTTTCCCTCTCTAAAAAAATGTTTAGGGGTACTCTCATTTTCCTACTCATATTGAAATACCGCCCCTCAATGAGGCCAAACTTAGATTCACGAAATGTTTAGGGGTATGTGTACCCCTGTGTCTCCTCCGGAAAAAAGCACTAAAGTGCAGGATTTTTAAAAACATAGATTGCGCGTGTGTGTGTGTGTGTGTGTGTGTGAGAGAGAGATCTGGATTGGGGGGGACTCTGGTATATGGCTCTAGTGTATGGCTACATAGTTCCAATATAGATCACACCTTTTGCACAGAAGAATAAAGGTAAAGGACCCCTGCCAGTTAAGTCCAGTCGCGAACAACTCTGGGGTTGTGGCGCTCATCTCGTTTTACTGGCCAAGGGAGCTGACATTTGTCTGTAGACAGTTTTTCTGGGTCATGAGGCCAGCATAACTAAGCCATTTCTGGTGAATCCAGAGCAGCACACAGAAACACCGTTTACCTTCCTGCTGGAGCGGTACCTATTTATCTATTTGCACTCTGACATGCTTTCAGACTGCTAGGTTGGCAGGAGCTGGGACCGGGCAACAGGAGCTCACACCGTTGTGGGGATTTGAACCGCCGACCTTCCAATCAGCAAACCCTAGGCTCAGTGGTTTAGACCACAGCGCCACCCGTGTCCCTTGCACAGAAGAATAAGCTCCTGTTAAAGAGAATGGGGTTTCCCCCTCCTCTGTGCTTGCCAGTGGTAGAAGTACATTGGTACCTCGTTTTTTGAACGTAACCTGCTCTGGAAGACTGTTTGACTTCCGAAATGTTTGAAAACCGAGACACAAAGGGTGGTCTGCAAAAAACTGGAAAAAAATAACAGGTGCATTCGAAAACAGAAGCATTTCCATCTGGGTTTTCGGTATTCGGAAACCGAAGCGTTCAGCTTCCGAGATGTTTGAAAACTGAGGTACCATTGTATTCTGAACTGATATTAGGGGGGGCAAAGGGTTAAAGTCCCACCACCCACATCCAGATAAGGCATCCTGTGCAGCCAATTTGTGTGTTTTAAAAACCAAACAATCCCCGTAGTTAAGGGCACAGATTTGGAGCTAACATTATCAACTAGTGTGGCCCTTGGCTTTGGGGCCCTGATTTTAAAAATTTTCATGCTGACGAGCACAACTTAATAATTAGATAATAAGGCAGCACACCATGTTGTTATCGTTGGGTATAAGCAACCTTGCATACCCCCGGCCAGTAGAGGGCAGGCTTGAGACTAACAGACAGTCAGGGGAAAATACACTTTGTGGTTTCTCACTAGCTCCGCCCCTTCCCCCCATCTCTCTCCTTGAAGAAACAGCCAAGAAACCCGCTCCCACTTGTAGGCTAAGAATATGAACTCATCCTTGTAAATATGAAGAAACGGTAAGTAAATAACCTTTTTTCTTCTTCTTCAGTGGGACCTCTATGTGTTTTATTTTACTTTTTTAAGCAATGCTGGTGAATTAAATAGAATGTGAGATACACTGCCATTTTGGCAGCAGAACAGCTGCCATATCTTATACCTAAAAAGGCGGGGGAAATGGCAGATATGCTCACTGCATCCATGGGAACACAGCCAAAGCCCACCAGTCAGGGACTGTGTTGGTGACAACACCCACACATAGCGAGAGCCAATGAACCCGCAAGAGCAAGGGACATGCCCCCTGGCCGAAACTACAAAATGACACCACAGCACTACAAATCCATCATTATTTTTTTAAAAGAATATTTATTAAATTTTCCAATTTTTTAAACAAACAAACAAACAAAACAAACAGAAACATTAAACACAGACATAAAATTCATAAACCATACTTTTAAGTAACAAATTTCTCAGACCTCCTCATACTTCTCCTTCTTGTATCCCAATTAAGATTATTTGTTCAGCAAATCCTTCATTTAAAGCATTACAGCTTATAACATTACCTTATTTTCCAAACCCTTTCTTTTCCCCATCTATGTTCTTATATATTATTGCAGCTAGAAACCTCTCAGTTTCAATCCAACACCATCTAGCTTTCTTAAATTTTACAATGTTTCTGTAAATAGTCCTTAAATTTTTTCCAATCTTCTTCAGCCGACTCTTCTCCCTGGTCACGGATTCTGCTCGTCAATTCTGCCAGTCCATACAGTCGATCATTTTCATCTGCCATTCTTCCAGAGTGGGTAGATCTTGCGTCTTCCAATACTTTGCGATGAGTATCCTTGCTGCTGTTGGAGCATACATAAAAAAAGTTCTGTCCTTCTTTGGCACCACTTGGCCGACCATGCCCAAGAGAAAGGCCTCTGGTTTCTTCAAGAAGGTATATTTAAATACCTTTTTCAGTTCATTATATATCATTTCCCAGAAAGCCTTAATCTTTGGGCACGTCCACCAAAGGTGAAAGAATGTACCTTCAGTCTCTTTACATTTCCAACATTTATTATCGGGCAAATGATAGATTTTTGCAAGCTTGACTGGGGTCATGTACCACCTATATATCATTTTCATAATATTCTCTCTTAAGGCATTGCATGCCGTGAATTTAATCCCGGTGGTCCACAACTGTTCCCAGTCAGCAAACATAATATTATGTCCAACGTCTTGTGCCCATTTAATCATTACAGATTTAACCGTCTCATCCTGAGTATTCCATTTCAGCAGCAAGTTATACATTTTTGACAAGGTCTTAGTTTTGGATTCTAGCAATTCTGTTTCCAATTTAGATTTTTCCACCTGGAAACCAACTTTCTTGTCCAAATTATATACCTCCATTATTTGGTAATAATGAAGCCAATCTCGCACTTTATCTTTCAATTTCTCAAAACTCTGCAATTTCAATCTGTCCCCTTCTAGTTCCAAGATTTCCCAATATTTTGGCCATTTAGCCTCCATGTTAAGTTTTCTCTGAGCCTTAGCCTCCATTGGTGACAACCACCTTGGAGTTTTATTTTCCAATAAATCTTTATATCAAGTCCAAACATTAAACAGTGCTCTCCTGACAATATGATTTTTAAAAGCTTTGTGTGCTTTCACCTTGTCGTACCACAAATATGCATGCCACCCAAAAACATTGTTGAAACCTTCAAGATCCAAAATGTCTGTGTTCTCAAGAAGCAGCCAGTCTTTCAACCAGCAAAATGCTGCTGATTCATAATAAAGTTTCAGGTCTGGCAGGGCAAATCCACCTCTTTCCTTTGCATCAGTTAATATCTTAAATTTTATTCTAGGCTTCTTGCCCTGCCAGACAAATTTAGAAATGTCTTTCTGCCACTTCTTGAAACAATCCATTTTGTCCAAAATTTGCAAAGTTTGAAACAAAAACAACATCTTAGGCAATACATTCATCTTTATAGCTGCAATTCGACCCAACAAGGAAAGCTTCAAATTTGACCAAATTTCTAAATCTTTTTTCACTTCAGCCCAACATTTTTCATAATTATCTTTGAACAAATTCCCATTTTTAGCTGTCATATTAATCCCCAAATATTTCACTTTCTTAACCACAGTCAGGCCTGTTTCATTTTGGAACTTTTCTCTCTCTATCAGTGTTAAATTTTTCTCAAGTACTTTGGTTTTTAACTTGTTCAGTTTAAATCCTGCCACCTGACCAAATTCTTGAATTAGTTCTAAAACTCTTTTAGTACTAGATTCTGGCTCCTGTAGTGTCAAGACTAAATCATCTGCAAACGCTCTTAATTTAAACTGTTTGGCTCCGACCTGTATACCTTTAACCATCCGGTCCCTTCTAATCATGTTCAGCCAGACCTCCAGGACCGAAATAAAAAGCAGAGGGGAGATTGGGCATCCCTGTCGTGTCCCTTTTTCTATCTTAAACTGTTCTGTAACCACATTATTTACAATTAGTTTAGCCGTTTGTTCTGAATATATTGCACATAGCGAGAGCCAATGAACCCGCAAGAGCAAGGGATACGCCCCCTGGCCGAAACTACAAAATGACACCACAGCACCACAAATCCATCAACCCCAACAGTACGAGAGCGAGCAAGCCAGTATGGTGTAGTGGATAAGAGCAGTGCACTTGTAATCTGGTGAACCGGGTTCGCGTCTCCACTCCTCCACATGCAGCTGCTGGGTGACCTTGGGCCAGTCACACTTCTCTGAAGTCTCTCAGCCTCACTCACCTCACAGAGTGTTGTGGGGGAGGAAGGGAAAGGAGATTGTTGGCCGCTTTGAGGCTCCTTAGGGTAGTGATAAAGCGAGATATCAAATCCAAACTCCCCTTCTTCTTCTTCTTCTTCTTTTACTACTACTACTACCAGCCACAAGCTAGCTACATCTGAAGGCAACCCTGTACAGTGGTACCTCGGGTTAAGTACTTAATTCATTCCGGAGGTCCGTTCTTAACCTGAAACTGTTCTTAACCTGAAGCACCACTTTAATTAATGGGGCCTCCTGCTGCTGCTGCGCCGCTGGAGCACGATTTCTGTTCTCATCCTGAAGCAAAGTTCTTAACCTGAAGCACTATTTCTGGGTTAGCGGAGTCTGCAACCTGAAGCGTTTGTAACCCGAAGCGTATGTAACCCGAGGTACCACTGTATCTGGAAATTTTTAATGTCTAATGTTTTACCATTTTTTATGTGCTGTAAGCCGCCCAGGGTGGCTGGGGAGTGGCAGGTGTGCATCTTCTCTGGGCCACACCCAGTTCACCCACAGGTCCACCCTATTTTTGCTGTGCCACCAGCTCATCTTTGCCAGTAGAATCACTATGTTTTTAGAGCGTTCCACCAATGCATCTGTCATGGTGTCCAGGCATAAATGTGATGACTACCAGATTTTGTTGTACTACAACTCCCATCAGTCCCAACCAACACTGCCAATGAGCAGACATGATTCAGCAACATCTGGAGGCCTCCACACTGCCTGCTCTTGGCATATTTGTGTTCTGTCAGCATAGCGGAAGTTCTGCCAAATCTTAGAGCCCTTTAACCAGCAGAATTTGAGCATAGGACTGTAACCTAATTCATTTATGTGGATTCTGAATATGCCTTATCGCTGATTGCTCATCAAAGAACAGTATAATTTTTCCACAACTATAGCTACTCATGACACCAGAAAATTAATCCTGAGAATATGACACATTTTCACAAAACAAAGTAAAAGCAAATGAATGGATTTATATTTATATTTTTTAACTCTGATGTCTCCTGTGGGTTAAATTATCAGGGCTTGATCTGGCTCCCATTGGAAAGAAAGGCAAAGCTCACATACATTTTCAATGTTTTGCTCATAGAACTATGAACAACTTTGCCTACGGTCTCAGGAAGGCAGGGATTACACATGATTGGAATGCTGTTGTTTATACTTCCACATGAACATAACAGGAATGTGAGGAATGCATGGTTTCATTAATCATGCCCAATCAAACCTATCACTTTTTTAGCATTTTAATTGCAGAATTATTCCAACCACAGAGTTATTTTGTTTTTATCTACTGAGAATACACATTTCTTTTCTAACAGTCTGCCTCTTTTTATTGGCTCCGACCTAAAAGCCTGTCAGTGAAAATAGAAACTACTGTGAGGGTGTGATCCTATGGGATGGATTAGTTTGCTGAGCGGCAGAAGGACGCTTGGGAAGGCTTCGAAATGCCCAGGTTTTGAAACCACTTAGTCTGCCTGTGGGGCAGCTGTGGGGCAGGAAATGCCTTGCTGTCTAACTAGTGGATATACAGGGCCCAGAATTTGAGTATGCCATGGGCAAGGTGGGGGCAGATGTCCATAGTGGATACATGGCTGTTGGGGGGTTGAATTCAATGCTAGTACCACCCAGCATAGACCCACTGAAATTCATGACCATGGCTAACTCCGTTCCATTAATTTCAATGAGTCTGCTCTGAGTAGCACTTAGCTACAACCATAGGCTGTACAGTACAGCTCAGGGAAGGTTTTCCAAACAAGGAACAGGGATCCTGTGTCAAAAAGAGAAAACCGAATTGCTGTCATTTGTTTGCTGTCATTTGATTCAATTTATATGTAGGCCCCATTAGCTAAAGTGGTGCTTCAGGTTAAGAACTGTTTCAGGTTAAGAACGGACCTCCGGAACGTATTAAGTACTTAACCCGAGGTACCACTGTAACAGCATTATAGACCCCACAGTTATCTGAATCCAACATAAAATTGATAAGCGTGGATAAATAACACTGCATGGATCCTGCTGTGATGCTTCCATAGAATTACAGGGGGAAATGTTTCAGGGCAGCTTCTCCTGTTCCTATCAATGGAGCATATCTTGGGAATTTCCCTCTGGATTGTGTTCCAGAACTTCCTGCCTATATATCTGGGTGCTGAAAATGCACTGTTTGCCATATGCTGGACGTCTATCGTCACAGGCAACAGTAACTGTAAATTTGCATTGGCATAATAAATAATGTTATCCTTTACTTCGTTGACTACAAACTCTTCCCTGCTACACAAGCACATAACACTTTCACACACCTCTGTTAATATCAGATAGGATCCTAGGTCAGTTCTTTTTTATCATAATGTGTCTGTTGGGGCCACTTTTCCACCCTGTCCAGTTTGGTGTACAGAGAGGATTTGTCAATGTATGTATATTTTAAAACAGGGGTCAGCAAACTTTTTCAGCAGGGGTCCTTCAGACCTTGTGGGGGGCCGGTCTATATTTTGGGGGGTGGGAAAGAACAAATTCCTATGCCCCACAAATAACTCAGAGATGAATTTTAAGTAAAAGAACACATTCTACTCATGTAAAAGCACACTGATTCCCAGACCGTCTGCGGTCCGGATTTAGAAGCCGATTGGGCCGGATCCGGCCCCCGGGCCTTAGTTTGCCTACCCATGTTTTAAAATAACAACAACAGTACAGTATCTTACTTTCATTAAGCTAAGCTTCCTGCTGATGTCATTCTTACATTACAAAGGTCTTAATTTAAACCATGACATAAATGCTTTTCATCAGTTTAATTCTTTCTTCCTTCCCTTTTTTTCCCTTTTTGGTTCTTTGTGCCAAAGTCTTGCATTTTTAAAAATAAAGGGTATGCTGTGTAATAATTGCTGCAGGACAAGCGGCTTTATTCTTAAATATGAAAGACAAATGGGGTGTGACATGCATGTGTTTCAGCATGCAGAAGTTATTTCTACAGGACCTCACGTTTTTCCATTCTTTCCCCCCCCCATAGAATATTCAGCTTCCTTTGAATTTGACCTAATAATAACACTAGATTTCAAGCACAATTCCCAGAAATGATTGGACCGGGAGGTGAAAACTAATTTGCCTTTTGAATTCTCCGTCTCACTGTCACACATACTCACACATGCACACACTTCCACACAGGTACTTGTGGATTATATTTAATGACAGCCTTTTAAAAGAAGAGATGAGATGTTTCATTACACATACATATTCTGCTTTGTGTGGTGCCAATAAAGGCCCTTTGCAGCAATGTCAGGAATAATATAAGTGGTTTCTTTTGCTTTGTTTGACGTACGACAGACATACAGCACTGATTACCACCTTTCAAAGGTAATATTCCCCACCCCCCACAGAATGGACCCTAATTCAGCTTATGTACTGCAACACTCTATGGATGTTTCCCAGGAGTTTTAGAACTCAAGAATATAAATTATTAAGTGTACTTTGCGTTAACACCCAGATGAGGACACCATTCAGCACTTTCATTTTAAACCAATCTTTATGTTTCTTTTTAGACAAAAATTGATAGCAGTGGAGTTAGATTTATATTAGACATTGATTTAAAATTTATCTGAGATATTGATTTTGTTTATCCTAATTTATTATATTGTCTTTCTTTTTGTCTGTCTGTGTACACACATGCAAAAATATAATGGTTTTAATCGCGTTTTGTTCTTCTGCATATTAGTGATCTACTGTGTTTCTGTGAATCTTTAACATTTTTAATTGTATTAGTTATTTTATTATCTTAAAAGCTTAGATTACCTTGGGAATGTGTGCATACAAACGGATTCACAATCATAATATGCCAGGGCTTGTCTTGACTTTTAGTCTTTGTAAGGGACCTGGCTTTGCCATGCCGTAACTTTCTAAGAATGCGTCTCAGTTTGTTTTGTCTCTGTCCTTCCTTCACTACTGAATTTGGAATCTTGTTGCCTTCCCTTGGAAGCAACCACGTCTGAAAAAAATAGCAGATTATTAATGCACTTACAAAAACAAATAAGGCGGAATTAAAGCACAGAATACAGATATGCTGAAAAGCAGGCTTTTTTGCATTATATTTTTTTTTAAAAAAACATTTATACAAAAGGGCAAAACTTGCTTCCACCCAACCAACAAACAGTCATGGTTTCCCCCAAGGAATCCTGGGAAGTGTTGTTTGTTAAGCATACTGGGAGTTGTTGGAGACCCTATTCCCCGCATAGAGCTACAAAGTTCAGAGTTCTCTGGAAAGAGCGATTAACTGTTAAACCACTGGAAAGTGTAGGGCAGGGCATGGGGTCTCCACAAACCACAACTCCCATGATTCTCTGGAGGCTGTTTAGAGTGCTATGATACTGCTTTTAAAAATGGTGAAGATGGGGCCTGGGACAGACTGGAGAGGAAACTTAGCTCTTTGTACCTACCGGTAATCTCCAGCCTTTTCCTGCAGAGGAGACGACTGAATGCTTGCCTCAAGACAGAGCAGGATGGGAGACAAGTTGCTCGTGCTTACAGTTCTCTTTGGCAAATAGGGATGATTAGGGCAGCAGTGACTCAGTTGGTTCCATTTAACTCAGAATTGTAGAGTTGGAAAGGGAGCTAAGGATCATCTAGTCCACTGCAATGAAGCAATCACAGCTCAATAATCCCGAGGGAGTGTGTTCCACTGTCAAGCAGCTCTTACCATCAGAAAGTTCTTCCTGATGTTTAGTTGGAATCTCCCTTCTTGTAACTTAAATCCATTGGCTTGGGTCCTACCCTCCAGAGCGGGAGAAAGCAAACTTGCTCCAACCTCCATGTGACAGCCCTTTAGAGATTTGAACATGGCTGTCATATCTCCTCTTAGTGTCTCCTCTTATCCAGGCTAAACATACCCAGCTCCCTCAACCATTCCTCATAAGGCTTGGTTTCCAGACCCTTGATCATTTTGGTTGCCTTCCTCTGCACACCTTCCAGCGTCTCAATGCACAACTTAAACTGCGGTGCCATTAATGGACAGGCAAAGAGAGACAAATGTTTAGCCACGTGGTCTTAGTTTATTGACCACATCAATAAGTCAGCACAGTTATTGCAAACTCCTATAACATATGTACCCCATATATTTATGGAGAGCACTAATTAATGTCAGGGACTGGCAGAGCTCCAAGGAAGGGCTTGAAGAGGCACCACAACCACTTCCATTTAAGAGAAGTTGCAGGTTGTTTGCATACACCCCATCAGATGAGGTTACTTAAGCTTGGGTGGAGACGTAGTGATGCCGTTGCTCCAACAGTCCAGCTTGGAGTGCAAACCTGGGGACGGAATGCCAGATACTTTGTCGCCCAAAGTGTGTGTGCATGTTCTGTGCACCTTTGGAGCTATTGTAAATGCGTGCTTTGCCAATGAAGAAGCAAACTACGGGCTGTTTGTCCTCTCTGTGCTGGGTGGGCTCAGGACAATTAATCAGTGATCCTACTATGTATGTACTTTACTGTTACTTTTTGTAACTGACTCCAATAATTTGTATGTTACATTTATGGTGTTTCTGCTGAAAAATTTAATATAAGTAAAAAACAAAACAAAACTGTGGGGCCCAGAACTAGAAATAGTACTCCAGTTGGGGTCTGACCAAAGGAGAATAGAGTGGTACTATTATTTCCTCTGATCTGGACACCATCCTTCTGTTGATGCAGCCTAGAATTGCATTAGTTTTTTTGCAGCTGCATCACACTGCTGACTCACATTCAGCTTGTTAGGATCCTTTTCACATGTAATGTTGTCAAGCCAGGTGTTCCCATCTTATATTTGTGCATCTGATTATTCCTGCCTAAGGATAGAAGCTTATATTTGTCCCTGCTGAAATTCATTTTCTTAGTTTTGGCTCAGTTCTCCAATCAAGACAGTAGACTGTTCTCCCATCACCCTTGATTTATGATGGTGATCTAATTCATTATTAAATTGATTTTAACAATAGTGAAATTTCCAGTTTCACCATTTTTGCTTTGAGCAATTTGTATTTGTACTCTTTCTGCTCCCTTTAGGAAGAAGCAAAGCATAGAAAAATTCAAATTATTTCCCCCTTTTTAGGAAAAAAAAAAGATTCCCTCCACAAAATAAAAGTGGCATCAAAGTCTTCTACCCTGAGGTTTATCTCTTGAGGTTTAAATAGGATAAGTAGGAACCTGTATTGGATTCTTAGCAGGTACTGGAGAGTCTGATGTTTAAGATACAACCTTATATTGTTCCAGAAAAGGAAACAACCACAATGCTCCTGAATAGCACAGATTATTAAGTTTCTATCTCACTCACAACATAATGAAATCCACATCTCCTATCGCTGGATGGCAAAAGAGGACAACAATTGCCCTAACAGTCACAAGTTGATCTCGTTTGGGCAGATATTTCTTCATGATCTCAGGGATGGCAGTTAGAGGAAAAGAAATTTCAGGAATGCATCCCTATAGTGAATTACTCTTGGGTAAAGCTATTCCACACATTACAACAGTGGCCCTCGGTCTGGGCCTCTTGGGAGTGTAGGACACTTGGATGGGGGCATGAACGTCTAGGAATAGATACAAATGAGGTAGATTGAGCCTTTGTTTGCCCCAGTGCCTAGAGCTGGGTGGTTAAATGCCCTTGGCAGAGAACCTACACTAATCAATGTTGGATTTTAAGGGATGACTACACCTGTGTAGCCCCATCATGCCATGGGAAGAAGAGAAACTTGCAGTGTATTCCTGGGCATAATTTTAAGGGGGGTGTCAGAGAGACAGAACCTGTTTTATTCCTTTTCTTATACCAGTGTTTGTTAGTGCCCCAGTCTGAACACAGCAGCAAGCTGGATATATTGCCCTTTGCAGATACTCACAGCCTCTCAGTATTCAGGTACTTCTGTCATGCAGCCAAATCTTTTGTTTATGTCTTGTGGTTATCAGAAAATACATTTCTCGCCTTTATTTTGAGCAAGATTTTCACTCTGTTCATTAGATCTTACCACAGATCTCTGGCAGACACTCTTAAGTCACAATAAGATATAGAGAGAGTGTGGCGGGGGGTGGGGTGGGGGCTGATCCCTGACAGTTAAGTATCTTCTATGACTGCCCTCATAATACTGGCATTCTCATGTTTCAAAGAAGCGCTAATTTTCATGGTTCTTGACAAGCCATCTCTTTAGATCCACTATCACATTCTGATAGGAAGCTACAGGGTGTAATGTCATAAGAGAGATAATAATTCAAAGGCCTTTTCTCCCGTTATGAAGGGAAAGGAAGAAGCCCATAAATCTAAGAAGCAGGCATGTACATGCAAAGTATCTGTAACTGCACCAATGCTTGTGTGATGTCAGCCACTCCACTCATTCAAGTGTAGAAACTATAAGCTCAGTTGAGCAGCATTTGTTTACATTACTGAGGTGCAAGGGAAGGGCTGGAGCCGGTTTTACTCCTCTGTCAAGACCAGAAGAGGCCTAATTTGGTTCATAATAACAGAAGAGATGTGCGGCATCAGGCTCAAGGACTACCTAGTCCAGATCCTATTTCCCACAGTGGCCAGTCAGATGTGTATGGGAAACCCAAAGCAAAGCAAATATTTAATAAAAACTAATTAAAAACAAAAGAGATCCCAGCAACTGGTATTTGGAGGCAAGTTGCCTCTGATCCTGGAGGCAGGATATAACCATCATGACTAGTAGACGTTGACGGCCTTATCCTTTATGGGTTTGTTTGATCTCCCTGTAAAGCCATATAATCAGCAGAAGTGTGTCTGCATTCTCAGTGTCTACCCAGTCTCCAGTCTAAGCAACTTGTCTTGAAAAAAATGCAAATAAATAAATAAATAAAAACACTCAACAAGTCACTCTGGGTAAAAGGTGCTGTTTCCTGTTTCTATCCAATACTGTAGGCTTAGATTTCTTAGGTGAGGAATTCCGTCTGCAGACCAGAAGGTTGGCCTTTTAAGAGACTAGTTCTCAAGCAGGTGGAACCCAGCAGAGCTGGTCTGGAGGCAGAGGATCAAAAGGCCTCTAGTCTTCATTGGAGCAAGTTGCTCACTCCATGGTGCTGCCATGTCTTGTGGGCTTCTCTGCATGGCAGAACAGGGTACTGGTTATTTATTCTCTGGTCCTTCCTTTGGGTTTGCCATGGATTTCCCCTGGCTCACTCCAGACCTCTGTCCATGACTGAGTCCTGGTAAACACTCAGCAGACTAGCAATACAATTTAAGAGTTCCCTTGTGTCTGACCATTTGCTGAAGAAACATCTGCCTTCATTGGGAGCTCTCCTTGGTCCTGAAAATCCTGACCATGACCTTCTACATGGAAACCACTTCCTACTATCTGATTATTCCAGCTTAAAGGCCTGCTCTCTTGCTGAGTGTCCTGGAGGATGTTATGGGCCAGGAGTTGGCTTCACCTGCAGAGCAGCAGCCTGAAGGAGCAGAGGCAGGAGATCAGTAGGAAAAAAACGCTTCCCACTTCACTTTCCCAGGGCCTTCTGTTGTTCCACAGTCTGAAAAACAGCCACTAGGTTGTTCTACGGTGTCTGGACTGGATCCAGACAGTATTCTGCCTACTTTTTTATTCTACTGTTGGTTTCTGTTCATCATTGCTCTATCTGTCCTTGCCTTGCTGAGTCAATGGCACTGAGTCCACGAGAGTCCCTGACTTCTTCACAGCACAGGTTCTGTGCATTCTACATTTCCTAAGAGATTGAGCCGTGAACCAGAAAGTCCATGCTTCAGACCTCATCTGTATCAGGGATTAAGTGGAAGCCTTAGGCAAGCCACTATCTCTGTCACACTTTCCATCAGCAATATGGCAATAATAATAATAATAACCTACCTTGTAGGTGTGGTGTAAGGGTTATTGAGAAAACATATGTGGAACACTCTGAAAATAGCTGCTACCATCATCATCTCATCTACATAACTGTGTTGCAAGAGCTCATATTTATCTAGGTGGTTTTTTTTAATTAGTCAATGTGTCTGGAACCCAGTCCTTTAAAATGCCACAAATCCCAGGACCAGAATGCTGAAATAACTGAAATACATTTTGTCAATTAATCAAACTTCCATTTGCTTTCAAAATTTGGAGTTTATTTACATGAAAGTTTTAGAATATGGTGGAAATGAGGCTTTGTATGTAGCAGAGCAATTCCCACAGCTGTGATGTATTGAAAGTCAGCCCTGTAGTCCTAAGGCAGCATTCTTCAGATAGGTAATTGCATTTTTAATATTCTATGGGGGGGGGGGATCCTGCAAGTTGAAAACTAGCAGAACAGGGAGTTGGTACAGTAAGAATCTTGCTTTTAGATGGGCTAGTGTTTTTAGGGAGTTTAAAAATAAAAATAAAAAGAGAAGATTATTCAGAAGTAGCTTCCAATACCTGCAGACTGAAATTAGAGTCCACTATAGCACCAAAGGATGCTACCATCTCTTTCTGCTGGGAATAATGTTGTATTTTCCAACTCATTAAAAACTTTTTTTTAAAAAAAAGTGGTTTCAGAAACAGAGAGACTTAAAGGGAGAGCCTCAACAAAACATCACAAGTTATTCAGATTCATCAGTAGAAGAGAAAACACCAATCTGTGCCTTATTCATGTTAGTTGTGAGAAACTTGTGTGGGGAAAAAGGCTTAAAGATCTGTTGCATGCAGAAGCTCAATCCCTCAGTGCTTCTAAACTTTTAAGAAAAACACCACGTACATTTTTAGTGTTAATAATCAGGACTAGAAACTTGCTTTTTAAAAACCTGATGTTCCCCGAATTCTTCAGGAACTGTTTTGTGATATGCCACTTTGAGGGGCATGTCTGTATGGGAGTGTCCCTCACTACAAATTTGGTAATTTACCACAGTGCTTGAAGCATGGGAATGAATCCCTGAGAAAAGTAGGGTAGGCTGTGGTGTGGGGATTAATATGCCAACTTCTCCTTCCTATTTGCGAATTATGATTAATGTTACTGAAACGGAACAAGCCACCCCCATGTGGGGACATGTCACTAGACACTTTGATGTGAAGTTACCCTGAGGCTCATCAGTCCTGATTCATAGATGTTTTTCTGTATTCCAAGTTACAATATGTGCATCTGATAAGGCTGTATCTTGGAGATGTTTGTCCCTAACATTGGAAGCTGTCAATACCCAGGGCAAAATAAACAATTTAAAACATGAACAGACTACGGTGTTTAGTAATCATGGAATGTTTCTAGTTCATGCAGGGATTGTCCTCAGGCAATTCAATCATCATAATTGCAGTTTCACATTGTCTTCTGACATATACTTCTC
This sequence comes from Podarcis raffonei, assembly GCF_027172205.1. Classification (NCBI taxonomy): domain Eukaryota; kingdom Metazoa; phylum Chordata; class Lepidosauria; order Squamata; family Lacertidae; genus Podarcis; species Podarcis raffonei. The sequence continues at coordinate 23,978,372 of NC_070608.1, read as the reverse complement.
TGTGTACTCCAGAATCTGGGATACTTTATTTTGAATAATCATGGTTGTCTCCTTCAGGGTCTAAAGAAGCAAAAAAAACCCCATCAACTACATTCCAAAATAAACTCTCATAAATGAAAAATGACTGCTTGCAGCACTACTTCTCAACATCTTATTTTTTTAAAAAAAGTGTTTACAAAATTTCCTCCTCTTCAGAAGCAGTGAGGCACAAAGTTGATCACCATTAGGCTTATAGTCAATTTTATATTTGGATACTTCCTAGTGTTGCTTAAGTCAATGGGTGATTTCCCATTCAATGTCACAGAAAGTAGCTTTTCACCATTAATGTGCTGATTTAGCAATTTATTATGACGCACAGGCCAGTTAGTTGCAGCAGGCTGCAGGTAAACAGAGACATTTAAAGATTGGGTTACAGGAGCAGGCATTAGTGTCTGCTTGTCAACACGCTCAACAATTGAAAGCTCCCTGGCAGCCAATAAATTGTTAGGAAAGTGGCCACAGGAAAACTGATGGCTGGGGGCTGCTGCTGACATTATTATTATTTTCCTAGGGAGTAGAGGGAATAAAGCATCCAAAATGTGCAAGCTACTTTGCTGATTGCATTCAGTTAAACTACAGAATTCTCTAGTACCACAAGGTGTAGTAATGGCTGTCAAGATGGATGGCTTTAAAAGAGGATTAGACATGTCCGGGTTAGAGGTAGCATGTTTCCAAATACGAGTTGCAGGGGAATAACAGCACCTGTGTCCTGTTTCTGGGTTTCCCCATAGGCATAGGTATGAACTTCCTGGACTTGGGTGGACTTTTGGTGTAACTGGGTAGGGCTGTACTTATGGAAGATTAACAGGATATAGTATATCACTTTAGATAGTTTGAAAAGTACACAGGTAAGCATTGAGTGTTTCCTCCCAATTTATTTTTTACTCACTGGTGTGAGACCTCATGTGTATAACTCACGTAGCAAGCAGCCCCCAGCTGACTTTAGAACAGTGTTTCCCAAATGGTAGGTCCTGGTGTGTACCTGGGTATGTTGCACAATGTGGAACCCCTACCCGCATTTCCAGCGGCTTTTCAGACTCTGGACACACATGCTTTGGTCTAGAAAGGATTTTTGAATTATACAAATAGAAAGACTGGAATTGTCCCAGTGCAAGCATCATCCTGGATCCAAACAACTGCACAGCAGTTTCACATGCCCAAGGGGCCCCTGAGCTTAGGTCTGGCTGCATGCCAAAGCTTTTTTTTAAACTACTGAGAGAAGTTTCTCAAAAGCAGCTTGTGATAGGGCATGAAAGTCTGTCATTCAAAGAGCAGGGGAGTCAGAAGCCCCACAGGGGATGCCGAAAACCATGGGCGCACCCAAAATCCAAAATAGATCGTTGGCCATACAATGCAGGAATACTAGACCTACATCTTCTGCCCCTTCTATTTTCCTTCTTATCTCACAACTATTCAGTTTTTAGGGCATAAGGATTATCTACTTACTTTTCTTTCTCAGCTCTCTCGTTACTTCTGTTTTTCTGTCGTTTTCATGACTGGGCCAGTGGGCTAGGAAGAGTTGAGTACAGTGGTACCTCGGGTTAAGTACTTAATTCGTTCCGGAGGTCTGTTCTTAACCTGAAACTGTTCTTAACCTGAAGTACCACTTTAGCTAATGGGGCCTCCTGCTGCTGCCGCACCGCCGGAGCACGATTTCTGTTCTTATCCTGAAACAAAGTTCTTAACCTGAAGCACTATTTCCGGGTTAGCGGAGTCTGTAACCTGAAGAGTATGTAACCTGAAGCGTATGTAACCCGAGGTACCACTGTAATTCATTCCTTGTTGGCAGTAATCCTTCTTTTGCATGATATTGCTGAAAAATAAAATAAGATTACAGATATGTGGCCCAGGACCTTAATACCTCAAGGACCACCATTCCTCACGTAAACCAACCCAGACACTGAATTCATCATCTGAGGGAGATGCAGAGGGAGGTAACACAAGAAGAGACCTTTTTAGGGATGGCTTCCCCTTTGTGGAATGAATTCCCCAGGAAATAACACCTGGCACAATCACTGCCTGCTTTTAGGCAACAGGCAAAAACATCAGTATTTACTCAGGCTTATGTTTTTTAATTGAGAAGGTGGTTGCATAATGTCAGTGGATTTTGTTATGACCGTCCTTTAGGTGGGGTGGGTAAGAATTGTTCCTTTAAAATATGTTGTTGGAAGAGTACTTTAGTTTTCATTTATTGTTGTTTTTGTCTGATTTTAATGCTGTCGTTATTTTATTTTTACTATGCGTAAGTCATTTTGAGGCACTTGAGTGCAAAAATGCAACTAATAAAAACAAACAATTTGGACTGAGCAACAGCAGCACACATACAATCACAGCAGCTTTTAGCCACAAGTTCATGTGGGTTTGAATAAAAACACAACCCACACAATTCTGTGCCATAAGCCTAGAAGTTTGTGCAAATTGGCATTGAAATTATATGTCACATGTACAAGATATCTACAATGTATACTGGAATAGATAAAGACAGAAGCTTCACCATGATGCTAATTTGCTCATTGCACCCCTGCAATTCCCATTAACCACATCTGCAGATTATAGGTTGCCAGTCTTCTTAGTCATTTTGTCCCTGTCCAAGGGAGTGTCCTTGGAAGATAGCATGAATACATACTACCAACACACAAACATGATGGGTGGATCTGTTTACCTTATTATTGAGGACAAACAGATGAGCTTGAATAACAGCCCCAATGCCCAAGACATATTTTTATTTAAAAGTGAAGTGAAACTAAGGAGCTTTGCAATATTTAAAGATGCTAGGAACCTAGGTATCAACCCTGAGTTTCAGGTTTTGCCAATGAGATCACATATTGAATAGCATTGAAGCTGAAAGTACAGTAAAATGTTAACAGCCAAAGAATGGGTGGGAACTGATTATATAGCTAGCTACCTACCTACCTACCTACACACACACACACACACACACACACACACACAAAATTGTAATATAATGTTACAGTTTCTGTACAATTGGACTTTGTAGGAAGCAAAAAAGGGACTGACAGCTAAAATGATAAAAGTGCAGTATAGGCAGAAGCCACACGTATTTGCAAAGAGAGAGACTTGACAGCTGAGTTGGTTAGGGCGTGGTGCTGATAATGGCAAGGTTGCAGGTTTGATTCCCGTATAGGACAGCTGCATATTCCTGCATTTCAGGGGGTTGGACTAGGTGATTCTCAGGGTTCCCTCCAATTCGATGATTCTATGAACTTCTAGTGGTATCTGTTCCCTGGTAGGCTATTGAATAAACTCAGCACTTGGTCCTGGAGTTACATTCTCTGCTGATGCTCTTAGGCCTTCATTCAATCAAAATGTTCAGAAGTATAGGAGAAAATCTTGAGCTTCAAGGGGTACCAAAATTACTTGGGAGCTGGAGCAACTCCCCTGTGAGGAAAGGCTGCAACACTTGGGACTTTTTAATTTAGAAAAAAGGTGAGCTTTGGGAGGACATACAAAATTACACATGGTATGGAGAAAGTGGTTTAAAAGTTTTTCTTCCTCTCTTATAACACTGGAATTTGGGGTCTTCATTGAATGATTCACTAGTCTTCTTCACCCCTAATCTTTAGCACTTCTGAGAAGATATACATGCACTTGGGCTGTTAGTACCTCTTTTTGTCTGTCCTGAATCATCCAATGAAGCCCCATAAATGATTCAAAGATGTCTCATTTACAAAATCTAGTGTACCTATATCTATAAATATATATATGCTTGGCAGTGTATTCAGACAGCTTAAGCAGAAGAAAGAATAATAATTTTTTATTATATTTGTTCATCACTATTTATGAAACATCTCAAAGTGAGTTACAAGACAATTAAAATACAATACAACTTGTAATTGTTCCTTATCAAAACTTGCACTAAGTATGGAAGTAAAATCCAGACCCAGTTTGAGACCCATAGCTCTACCCTTGCTAGCGTTTGCACAGGGGGCAGTGACTGCCCTGGTTCCTTGTGTCCTGCTGCCTAATGAAACTGATGCTGGTTTCTAGTTCTCAGTTCTTTATTCAACACGAGCTGCATAAACTGCCTGAATAGGAAACTCAAGCTTCCCCAACTTTGCATCTCAAAATCCTTGGGGACATACCAAATTATATATCCCTATTTTTGGAGACAGTCCCCTTAAAGAATTCCCAGCATTATTTTTTAGCTTTAATATGTCCAAGCCACTGAAGGGTTTCCCCACAAATCCAGCTTCAACATCATCCCATTCTAGCACCTTTATTATCATTGTTTGGGTGAGTCTCCCTCCTTCCATGCCACCACTGCAGTTTTACAGCTCTGCGTGTTCTGTGCCTAATGTCAAAATGACAAAGTTAACTCTCCAGTTGGGGGTGAGGGGAGTTTTGGTTCTGCATAAATCAATCTGCCCCTCAGTGTGTCTGCATGCGCTTCCTGTTCATCTGGGGAAACTGTGCATTTCCCAGCCTTGGGGTTTACTTGTGCTGCCTTTGACAAGCTCTTTCATCAGTCTTGTGGTTCTGTTTTCTGACCTGTTCAGTGGGAACAATGGAATGCTCTTGCGATGAATTTGTGATGTTTGTGCGGCTCTCCTGGGAATGCATTGTCAAGCATGGCACAGGGTGGCATTTAGGTCTTTTTACCTCATCATTATTTGCCTGAAATCAAATAATATTGGCAAGGAAACAAAGAAACAGATCGGGCGGGGTGAAGACAGTGCAGCGATTTGCTTTTCACAAACCAGAGAAGCTCTTGAGAATCCCTTGTAATTTCTCCCTCTCATCATTCATTCATTCATTCAGCCTTCCTCTTAAAGTCAAGCACCACCATTCCATACCTGTATTTACACTTCTCAAGTATCCTTTACCCTCAGCTTTTCATCACTTTACAACATTATGTAAGATGGAACAGGGAGTACTCATTTCTCTTATTAGGGAAGGACATCATACTCAAATGTTACAGGCATAATTGCAAAGCTGTTATAAATCATGGGCTGTCACTGAATCTTAGCCTCCCATGGTGCCATATCCCTTTTGTGTGCTTGTTACTTTAGTGCCTTCTTCTGTGTTTGAAAACTAAAGGCTCTCTTGGCTCTTCTTTTCCACATTAACGAAATGCATTTCTCTCATTTGTACAACACAACGGCATTGCTGACAGCTGTGAACCCGTCCTGATCCACACCCACACACTTGTCAATCAGGCGTAATATTGCAAAAAAGGAAAAAAGTCTGTGTTGCAACGTTAATCAACATTAATCAATGGCTAATGTAGTCATGGTATGACGTTAATGTTATAATATATTTACTTTCAATTTGCTTTGATTGAGCAGCAGCTACAAGCTGAACACAAAGTATGTTGCCACTCCTGTTAGATATGCTGTAGAAACGGGGCTTCGAATATGACCTATCTTGAATAGACAACATAAGAAGAGTGTGCTGGATCAGGCCAGTGGCCCATCTAGTCCAGCAACCTTTTCTCACAGTGGCCAATCAGATGCCTATGGGAAGACCAAAAACAGGACTTGTGTACAAAGGCACTTTCCCCACATGTGATTCACTGTAAGTGTTATTGAGGGGCATAGTTTTGAGATACCTTCTGGTTCTCTAAGCCAGAGGTAGACTTCTTGGTGCCCTCCAGATGTTTTGGACTTCATCTCTCATTAGGTCCAGCCAGCATGGCCAATGATCAGGGAAGAATTAGAGCCCATGACATCTGCTCTAAGCTATCATTTCACACCCATGCTCATCTTTCTTTGCATTTACACAATATGCACCATAGCAGACATCTAGGCATCTTTCTCCTTTGCTGTTGAACATTCCAGTGCCATGCCAGGCTATGCCTGGTCATTTGCTACCAGTGTTTTAAATTTCTGCAGAACTGGGGACTTGGCACAGCCCTCCATCATGCAGTAAAAGAGCAGCTGAAGTTTTAAATAAGCTTGGTTTTAAGCTTCAGTTTTTTGGCTTGAAGTATCTCTCACAAATACAGGCATGGAAATGAATTGATTGGGATGAAGAAGGAACAGATCTATAATCTGACTCCTAGCCCAGTGCGGATATATATACATCTTGAGTTTGAGATAAAGAGGTTTCAGAAGAAGCTGGCATATTTCCCTAACACAGCTAGGGAGATGCATATCCAACTTTTGGAACTGTAGATTTTTTAGTGCCTACATAACTGTTAGCTTGCATAATGATTTTATTCAAGGCCATTAGCTTTTAACATTCCTCAAAGTAGAAGCAGAACTATAAAATGTGCAACCTTAGGTAGAATGCTTTACCTGGACAATTCACAATGCAGGTATGTCTTTGGAGGACAAATGCACTTTACTTAAAAAACAGTATTTTGTTTTAGCTTTTAAAAAAGTCATCTTAATTAAGCATAGCTCAGAGATAGTTAAGCTTGCTATCAGGAAGAAAATATGAAATAACTGGGAACTCCCAAGTTGAACTGTGTGATAACTTCATGTACAGTAGTCACACCTTGATCTTTGCACAATATTATTGCATTCCTGGCACAGATAATACATGGTTTTTAGGATATATATTATAAATTGATTCAAGATAAACTCAGCCTATGGACAAGGACTGATAGAGTAAGCAAATACTGTGTGTGTGTGTGTGTGTGTGTGTTGTTACATTTCTTACTAGTCAAAGTTGAGTAATCTCATGCCTTTGTAAAATGCTATCTTCACTTAGATCTTCTTTAGTAGACTATTCGTCAATCATAGAACAACAGGGTTCCAACTAAACTTTTTTTACCAGCAACACTCTTATGTCAACACACCACTGGATTCTGTGTTCATTAGTGACTTCATCTGAGTTACAGGAATATATGATCTTGTGCAAACAGGAAGTAAAGGAAATAATCAGCATAAGTACTTCCCCTTTTCATACGGCAGTCCTTCCTTCCTTCCTTCCTTCCTTCCTTCCTTCCTTCCTTCCTTCCTTCGTGGCACTTGCCACTTTTACCTTTCCTCTTAGTGAAATTGACAACCTGCTTCAAGTTACTTCCTCAATCTGTTTTCCATCATTAGAATATATTCATATGAGGGACTTGCAGGAGAACTGTACAAAAGGGGAAATGTTATGCAGGCAACTTGCAACTTCAACTTAAACACATTAAACCTGTGCGTATTCAGCTATACATGCATGACAAGATTTTTTTTAACTATTAAAAAGAGGGTGGAAAGGGAGGGGCATACCCCTGGGGGGGGGACTTTGGCAACCCCACCCGCCATTGCACCCAATGTGTTTTGACTATATGCAATTTTGGGTTTATGTGCTATCTCCAGAACATAATCCCCTGCATACTGTAAGAGTCGCCTATATGCAGAATTGCAGAGTGATTCTGCAAAGACCAAAATGTGGTAAAGCCATACTTTCAAGTTATCATCTGGATAAGCTGCCAAGGTTGATAGTACTGGGCCAGATGAAGCACTGATTTTTTCAGTATAAGACAGTCTATAACATCCGGTTATCAGTATATATTTTAGCTACTGCACAGACTTCCTTGGTGTGGACCAATGTTTGCTGGCATAACATCTGAGCGAGTCCTGGAAATGGGGAATGGTGTCACTGTGGATGTTGCTGGACTCAAACTCCCATCAGCTTCAGACAGCAATTCCAATGGCCAGGGAGAATGGGTTTGTAGATCAACAATATTTGAAGGGCCACGTTCCCCATTTCTGCTTTAAGCACAATACAGCCTATGCAGCAAGTGGCATCTTGCGCATGCAAAACTATATTAATGGGGTTTAATGCAATAGAAAAAGCTGTATGGAACTTTACCTCCATTCTAGCATGGGCAGCCATTTGTCTTCTTCTTCTTTTTTTTGTTTCATTCTTTTTTGCTTGGTTGGTACTCTCCTTTTCTCCCCCCACCCCTGTAGTTCATATTTATGGCACATAAAGTGGATTGCTTAAAACGCTTACAAGAGCAAGTCAGGCAACAGTTTAACCTTTGACAAAGGGAGCATTTTTAGATTTAACTGAAAGCACTTAGTTAAGAAAAATCTGTTTCCACTTTGCTGATGAGATATTTTTAAACAAATGGCAGGTTACAGCTACATGTGGCAAAGCTATGGTTTTTCTAAAAGCCTGAACTTCCATTCTTTATTCCTGAGAAGTCCAGGGATGTAATCAGAGTCGTATGACCAAGGGTACAGATTACACTTCCAAACAAGTTCAGAAATGGTACTTCATCACAATGCATGCCCTACAAGCCCATTAAGTGTCCTCTGATTCTTTCCCAGTGAGACTATGAATGCAATCCTATGCATACCTAAACAGAAGTATATTCCACTAAGTTCAACAAGACTTTTGCCCAGGTACGTTAAGTGTGCCTAAGGCAGCAATCCTGTACCCACTTACATGGAAGAAAGCACCACTGAACTCAATTTGGACTTTTGAGTAGAGATTAACAAGATTGGGTTATAACTCTCATAAGATTGATGCTTAGTAATCCAGCACATGAGTCATAATGCAGACTTAATATACTAATATAAAACCCTGCATGGTAGATTATATGTATGTTTGATGTAGGTGTTCTTGTAAACCTGTTGAAAAGCCAAGAAAATAAAGATATTACCTGTCAAACAGGTCAGATCTGGAGAATGCAGCACATCCAATTTGCATGCCCAGATCACTCTCAAAGCTGGAGAAACAGAAGTAAATCATTGTTTCGGCTAGCTATGTTACATCTGAGTTAAGGCACAGGCTTTCCTGGGTATGAAGGCTTCTGGGATTTTTATTTCTTACCCACCATTGTTTTTTTTAGAGATACAGCACTGCTATAACATAGATGTCTTCAGAATTTTTATCCACATTGTTCTGAATTCCTGTGCAGTTTCTGCTCTACATAAGAATGCAGTCAGATTTGGCATTTGGAAGGCATATGTTCTAAGTTATTTGAGAAGCACCAGCTTATTCCATTGGAAGACAACATGGTCACCACCCTGGTTAAACCAACATGCTCTGGCATATCTGCCTTGTAGGAAGTGTGTGGGGGAGGGGGGGTTATTGGTTTTGTTCGTTCGTTTATTATGTATTATGCATTATGTATTTTTATCTTGCATTTTTATGCTGTGAACTGCCCTGAGATTTTTGGATGGTGATAATAATAGTAATAATAGAAGCATTATTTACAGTGGTGCTGTAAGGGGATAACTGGGGTGGGGGGTGCTGAGCCATGGGTCTCTTGCAGTGGGTCCCAAAACTACTGCAGGAGATTTGCTTTCTCACATTGTCCCAGTCCATGGATTTTCCTTGTAAAATCCAACTACAATGGTGCCTCAGGTTAAGAACTTAATTAGTTCTGGAGGTCCGTTCTTAACCTGAAACTGTTCTTAACCTGAGGTACCATTTTAGCTAATGGGGCCTCCCGCTGCCGCCACACGATTTCTGTTCTCATCCTGAAGCAAAGTTCTTAACCTGAGGTACTATTTCTGGGTTAGCGGAGTCTGTAATCTGAAGCGTCTGTAACCTGAAGCGTCTGTAACCCGAGGTATTATTGTAGACATGGAAACATCCCCCTCCCAGTGCAGTGTTGTTGATGTTGTTTTTAACTTGCAATGATCTTTCAATGAATATGACTTATACTGAGGGAAAACATTACATCAGAATCTATTCTGAGCTGCTGATTCCCTTTGAAACATATCATCTTTGTGTCTCCATTTGCACATGCAGCAAAAGCCGCTGAAGACGCATCTCTTAACACAGAAATGTTTCAAAAGATGCTGGGAGTGGAATGGAAGGAAAATCTGTGTTACTGTCATGCTAAACTGGAGTGTGCAGCGAATGATCCCATCCTTATTGGTATTTCGGATTCAGAACAGGCAGAGCCAGCTGTTTAGGAGTGTTGACTTTTTGAGTGTTAAAAGACACATTATGCCTTCTTCTGTGACCTCCTTTCAGAATTGTTCTTACTGTTCTTAATATATCCAAACCGATAGCGCTTAGGGAATTTGAGGAAACTATTTTACTGCTTTGCATCATCAAGCAAAAATGTATTACAATGCAATCCAGTGTGTGCCTATGCAGAAGTAAACTCCTAGGTGTGTGTTTATTTATTTAAATTTTTTATTAAAAAAACACATTTCTAAACTGCACCTTCATCCAAAACATGGATTCCGATACAGTAGCAAATGTAGCAATACGTTTTTTTAAAAAAATCAAAACAATATATCTGAGAAATAATAGGATGTACAGAATTGCAACTTTAGTTTAATTGCTGTGGAATCTTTATTTTGAATGCTGACAAGAACTAGAAAAAGGGTACTGGGCATGAAGTTACAGAATTAAGTGGTATATAAATTAAATTAAAACAAGTAAAAATATGGGAAGTTCTGGCCTTCGTGTTCAAGCCTCTGCCTGCCGTGCAGCTCACTGGCTTGCAATTGGATTTCAGCCCAACCTGCCTCAAACGGTTGCTTTTGCGATGAGAAAATGAGATAAATATGACAAAGTGCTTTAAAAGGATTATAGAAGCAATTAATAATAATCCCCCCAAAGTTAGATTATATTCACAAACCTGTAGAGCAATTCTATGAATGTTTTCTCAAAAAGTAAGCAGAAGTAATTCACTTCAGTTAAACAATACACTGTAAACCAGACATAAAACATACACTGAATTCTTCATACTCTTAAGGTGAGGATTGGGGCAGCGAGGTGGGGGTTCTGCTGCCAAGAGCAGTGGTGACAGTGACAGCCGCTTGTCATTTGGATGGTGGCAGAAGTCACCTGCCTTTTCTCAAGAGCTAAATGTTACTAGGAAAATAACCTGGGGGATGTGGTAAACCAGACTTTTCTGCGTAAATTTAAAATGAGACCATTAAACAAATGCATATCCAAACTAGCAGAAAAATGAGTCTGTGGTGTCTGGTGGTGTAGAATTGTGTTGTTCTCTTTTAACAGGAAATTATCTGTTTAAATAATGAAGAGTAAACCTGGACTGAAGAAAATCTAGATTTCCTGTTCAATGCCGCTGACTTTAAAATGGTTTAAATAAAAATTACAGATTGTAGCCGAGTAAATTTTACTCAGAGTACACTTATTGAAATCAATTAACCTAATGTACTCCTTCATTATCTCCTGAGGTGGACGAATGTCAATAACAACAAGTAAGTCATGTCCAGTAATTTCAAGGGGCCCGCTTTGAGTAGGACTAACACTAGATACAGCCGTGCATTCCTCCACATTAACCTATATATTGGTCCTCATGACACTTACATAAATGCAACTGCAGCTATTAATATCCTTTTTATATTTGGTTATTTTTGAAGCTTTAACACATCAGACCAGCAAAAAAGAAAGAAAGAAAGAAAGAAAGAAAGAAAGAAAGAAAAGAAAAAGAAAAAAGTGGGGGGAGAGAAGAGGGGGGAAAGCTCTACTAAACAGAACTATCTTTGCCCAAGAATTGACCAAGCTGGTGTCCCTTGGCATGGAATTCCACAAAGAAGTCTCTACAACTTGAGGGGCCTTGCCACCAAACATATACTGTACCTTACATGCAAAAAGTCCCAGCAACTCCAAGTAAGGCTGAGCCTGGGAAAGACTTTCTGAGACCCTGGGAGAGCTGTTGCCAGTCAGTGTGGGCAGCACAACAGCTGATGAACCATGTTCTGACTCAGTATAAGGCAGCCTCCTATGTTCTTAACTGACTTAGAGACTGTTCACATTCTTCTGTTTTTCCTAATGTAAGAAGTCATTGGCTGTGTGCATGTGGTCACAGGGAGAAATGTTAAGTGTGATACAGGGAGAACGTGGATGCAGTCAAGACTTTTATCCAGCTGCATTGATCACAGGAAATGCTACTGGCTGTGTTCATGCAGATCAAAGACCATCTAGCTGTGAGACCTGCTCCCTGTTTTCAGTCCGACTCATCTTCCACCTGGCCTGGAAGGGCCCTCGCTGACTCCAGCTACGAAGTCTCCTCCTGCTGCTGAAGGTCCTTAAGGACCATCTAGCCGTCAACCCTTCAAGATCTGGTCCCTGCTCTCTGGCTCATTTCCTTCCAACCTAGCCAGGTGGGGCCCCAATTTGATGGAGGTGTTGTTGCTTGAGGCAATGTTTACTTTTGTTTTAAGGTTTATGGTTTTTGTTGCTATTTAGATTTCATTTTTGTATTTCTGTTATTGAGTCTTAGTCTGAATGATCAGTGGGTTGTTTCATTGTGTAACAGCTCCGTCAATAGAACATGAGACTCTTAATCTCAAGGTTGTGGGTTGAGCCCCACACCGGTCGAAAGATTCCTGCATTGCAGGGGATTGGACTAGATGATCCTCACCATCCCTTCCAACTCTACAATTATATGATTCTATGATCTTAGTGCATATTTGTTAACATGAGACTGCTTTTGTAACGGTTAGTGAATTATCTTGAAATATTGCTAGGTTTTATAATGTGAGCTTTTCTAATGCTGTGAGCTGCTTTGAGCATGTTTTACCCTGGAAAAGTAATATACAGTACACTAGTGGTAGTGATGTGTTGTTGTTTTTAGTGATGATTTGCTCATACATATAAAAAATGTCACAAGACACTGGAGTTTCTGCTGCAGTTAGTCTCATGCTGTATCATCCAATGCCACTTGACATGAAGACATATTAAGGTTCATGTTTGGCTTAAGATTAAAATCTGCTGATACTGGTATCCAGTACACAGCACTCTCTTCCCAGTCTACCACAGACCTTACGTAATCCTATCTTCAGGTAAGCAGAAATCAGCAAATAATTAGCATAAATATTCCCAGCTTTGTAACACACAGAGACCTATGTCCCCTTCACAGGATTTCCTTACCTCTACACACAACAAATAAAAACTAACTCGAAGCACAGTTGTAATATTATTTATATATAGACCAGAAACTTAACTTTCCATCCAGGACAGAAGCAATGAAAGCAAGCAGACATCTTTCTTGCTACTAGTGTTAAACAAGAGCAAGTCCCCAGCTGCCACATTGCATTGTATGGGGATATTTTTGGAGTTTGTTTTGTATGGGAACCCAGGTTTTATAGCCAGATTTCCTGGCAGCACGCTGTGCAGGTTGCATGTGAAATCTGATTGAGGTGAGTGAATTAATGTGGTGGCGGTTTGGAATGTCGTCCAGCTGCCAGTTAGAATTATGTTTGTTTGCCTTTGGCATAAGTGTGAACGGAGCAGCCATACATTTCAGAAGTGTGAGCGTACATTTTTACATCTCACACTAATGAATACATTTTTTTGTATCCTTCTCACTTGGGAGAATGTATTTGTGGCTGTTGTTTACCACTTGTGTGGTACGGGGTTGGGGGGACTTTGACCTCAGATTTAATGTGGCAAATACAGCACTAGATAGATGAACGAACTTAATTATGTCTGCAATTAGAAACATAAACGAGGCCATAAGATTTAGGGCAAATTTTGGATGGCTGAAAGGCAGTGTTATAAGAATAACAAATCTTTGGAGACAAAGTTATTGAAAGATTTATTTATTTATTTAGCGCAAAAAATGTATTTTCTTTAGAGGGATTTTAAAAAATAAAATAAAAAATCACCAGTTTCACATGCACACCCTATGTCTCATCCTCATGCACAACCTCTTTTATCAACAAGCTGATGGTAATACAATTTACAGCGTGTTTTTCATGTGGAAGGTACTATATAAAATTAAATTGCTGTTGCTGCTGATATGGCCAGAATTTTCCTCCCAACCAAAGCTGTCAATAACTGACACTAAACCAATAAGTTACAAAGTACACTGCAATAGTGTCAGACACCATTGGCTTCGCTCTCTATCCTAGATAAACTTCTTTCTTTCTTTAAACAGATTGGAGGTTCAGTAGGAGAGGTTACATTTCTATACGGTGTAACCCATTTTTATCACCTTCTAATTAATGCATACAAAATCCCCTCTTTTTATGTGTTTTGTTGACATGCTTTTTCTAATTGAATGTAGATGTGTCTGCCTGGCCCTGTCTAAATTACTTCAGGACATGAACTTGGGGATTTGAATATGTAACTCACTTTCACAACAGCTGACATGCCAAATTGTGTAATAACAATTACAATTGGAAATAAACTCTCTTTGCTTGCAGTTCTTTACGCTGAGCAATTATATGCAGTGTTTTATTTATTTGTTTTTAATCAGGATATTTCCTGCGTACCGAGTGTCAAATACTTGTAATCTAATCAGTTGTGAAGGACACATTAATGCGTAAATCAGCAGGAGAGGATCATGCCCTGGCCTTCATACATTTTGATTTTAGAGAATGTACAAATCTTCAGATATTACGTAGGGCACATGTGTTTTGCTACTCAGACTTGTAGTACAAGACTATAAAATGTAGAAAGTCCCGTTCAGACTGTTGCAGTACGAATGCTTTCCAAGATGAAAAGAGGGTTTGCAATGGTAAAATATACTGCATTCTGTTAAAAACAAAATGTGTTCAGTACCTACTAGAAGAATGGGTAAATCAATCACAACAGATATAAACAGAGGCAATTTTGACAAACATGTTCTATAAAATATGTACAAAGTTCATTGCTTCTCCGATGTAACTATAGTTCTGGAATTTTTGGCACTTTACCCATAATTCTGTTTTCATACACAGAATAAGTCGGGGGGGGGGGGGGGAAATATCTCCAGATATCTGTCTTTGAGCATCTCCCACCCTCCCCTTCCGCCCCAATCCATTTTGGACCAATTGTGGACTCTTGACCTATGAAAGAAAGCTAAAGTTGCTTTAATATGAAAATAGGGACATTTGATTGATTTGGAACAGAGTGTCTTCATTTTCATGCAGTGTTGGTGAGTATGTGATTGAGTGATAGCCAAGAGGTATATATGCAGATCCTGTTAATTCACAGGCTTGTGAAAACACAATTTAAGGACTGTAGGATCACATGATAATAGATTCCTCTTTCCACAATGAGCTCGATCCAAGTCCCAGGTATGAAAGCACTTGGAACTGAGGTTCGAAATCAGAATGCAATGTTTCCAAAAATTTGAGGTATATGGAACTGGTATTGAGATTTGATAGGCAAGTCTCAAAATGCTAACACTGTGGATTCCATTTCCCCCCTTTCACTTTTACCCTTGTAAGTTCAAGAACATTGCGATTATAGTGTGTTTCATGAACATGGGAACTCCTCCTATATATCCTTTCTTTAAATTTAAACTTAGACCGATCCACCTCTCCTTGACTACTTCCTTGTTTTTGCCAAAATGGCTGCATTTGTCAGCAGCAAAACCTGAACAGAATTTTTAGCTGACCTGCTCCCTCTTCTGGCTGGCATCTAGCTTTGCAGCACCAGAAGGAAAAATAAACAGACTACACGTGCATAGGTTTATTTAAAATAATGTTTTGTGTTTATTTCTTCTGATTATCCGCAAGTTTAGTGGGGTTTTTTATGAGAGATATTAATCTTGAGTGTGACAAGAGAGGACACTGGTGTATAGGTTGGAGTAGCTTAATGTACCGTCGGGTATATGATCTTTAGTTTCATTTTTTGAAACAGTGAATAAGTTGAGGTGTAGTGTGATAGCACCACAGGAGTGCAAGATGAGAAGTCACAACTACTGAGAACCTGTGACCAGTAGTGGCCAATTTATTCTTGTTCTTTGCGGGTCTCTGTTTGGGTTCCCTCATCAAAAACTCCCTTTCAAAAATGGCAGATTTCAGTCCCACGGTGTTTTAAGGACACAGTAGACGCCGCAGTGTCAGGTTTCCTGGACATCCAGTCAGCTGGCCCCCAAGGACCATTCTCAGGACACCAGGCCCTATATACCCCCTGCTTCAAAGCTAGCTCCTCAGTCCAAGGAACTAAGCTCTGGAATTGGATTTTTGCCTAGCCCATGCTCCGTATTCCGGGTTGCTGCTTTGCCTGAGCCCACTCCTGCTTCTGGCCCATTTGGGTGGATAGTCAACTCCTGAAACCTGATGGGCCAGATCCAACTGAGGCCAGAAACACATCAGACCATGTATGCTTTTTGCTCAGCTTGAGATGAAATGATCAATATTTCACAGCTGAAGGGACGCGGGTGGCGCTGTGGGTAAAACCTCAGCGCCTAGGACTTGCCGATCGCATGGTCGGCGGTTCGAATCCCCGCGGCGGGGTGCGCTCCCGTCGCTCAGTCCCAGCGCCTGCCAACCTAGCAGTTCGAAAGCACCTCCGGGTGCAAGTAGATAAATAGGGACCGCTTACCAGCGGGAAGGTAAACGGCGTTTCCGTGTGCTGCACTGGCTCGCCAGATGCAGCTTGTCACGCTGGCCACGTGACCCGGAAGTGTCTGCGGACAGCGCTGGCTCCCGGCCTATAGAGTGAGATGAGCGCACAACCCTAGAGTCTGGCAAGACTGGCCCGTACGGGCAGGGGTACCTTTACCTTTTTATTTCACAGCTGATTCAGTTCTGTCAATAGAGCTAATAGGAGTTTGGATTTGATATCCCGCTTTATCAATACCCGAAGGAGTCTCAAAGCAGCTAACATTCTCCTTTCCCTTCCTCCCCCATAACAAACACTCTGTGAGGTGAGTGGGGCTGAGAGACTTCAAAGAAGTGTGACTAGCCCAAGGTCACCCAGCAGCTGCGTGTGGAGGAGCGGAGACGCGAACCTGGTTTACCAGTTTACGATTCTACCGCTCTTAACCACTACACCACACTGGCTCTCTACTCTAATAGAGAGTAATTACCTGTGCCCAGGGTGGTGAACCACCAAGCCTGCAATCCTTAGGCAGAAGATGAGAAAGAAAAGACTGTCTTGCCTCTTCCAGTGCTCTGCTGGAAGTAAGAGAGAATGAGCACTCTTGTGCTTCTCTGTAGTTTCCCTGGTTTTTATATATATAATTATTCTCTACTGTTGGGAAGACTCAATATACTCAATGCCCAGCTATTTGAATATATTGAACACTTTTCATACAATTTATATTGTTTAATTATGCAGTGACTGAATACTTAGGATTTCTTCCCACCCCTTCATCCTTACTTATACTTGGGAGCTAAACAGTAAAGAAATTCTTGGAAGTCAGCATAACAGTAAGTTAAAAAAAACAACACCAGAAGTTGAACAATACATGCAAACCAATGTACTGAATCTCAAAGAACAAATTAATACAATTGCACTCAGACAGAAGTGTACTCTGTGTATATATGGGCCAAATTAGGATCCCTGTTCATATTAAGCATATTAAGGCAACAGGAAAATACTTACTGCTTGTCACTGTTGTTTTCCATAATTATTGTATTTCTAACAGCGTGCTAAGTTTGCAGATTACTAGGATCAGTCCCAACCCATGCTTTTGTAAAAATAAAAACTCTTCCCATGTATTTGACTGTAGCCTCCATATTTTATGTTTTTAGTGAAATAACATTTATTGAAACTGTCCATGTTCCAATGGGATCCAATGGGATTCCAAAGTGCACAATTAAGCGGATGGAAAACAAAGATATTGCTGTTGTGTCAGCGTGAAATAAATCTGCTTAACTTCTTCACCAATCTTGTGAGATACAAGTAGCCCTTTACTTCTGTTTTCCAAGGTGTCAACTGCACTTACTGCCTTTTTCAAAGAAGCCTGATGTTTCTCCACAAAGCTCATTACATTGTTTTTGGATAAACTTGGGTGGCATCAGTCATACTACAAAAAGACGTTAAGTACCTCCCTGGAAAGCAACAGAATCATGCACATCATGGAGTAAAAAACTCTTTTCAGATATTTATATTGCAGTAGGATAGGAGGAGGAGGTGCTGCTCTGATTAGAAAGGAGTAGGAGGAGAGCAAACCATCAGGATGTCAAGTCCATTGAAGAAGAAAAGGGAAAAAAGAACACATCTGTTCTCTATTCTCCTTCTCCCAGTGTCTGGAAACACACAGATCTAATTTCTCATTGCAGCTGGCCACAGGGAGGTCAATTTGAGTGTATTCCTATTCTCTGAAGATTATCTCTAGAATTCTTTGGTTCCAGTCCCAATTTCTAGCTGTCTTCTGCTTTCAGCCCGGTTTGCAGAGTGCATTTTGCTCAAATGCACTTTGTTGAAATTTGTATGTGATTCTTGAATCCACTACAAAGTTGACTCCTGAGTTCCGCAGAGAGGAATCTAGTTCCCCCTTGTTGGTTCACATGTGGCTGTTGTTTCGTATGATTGCCTTTAAGCTCTCATCCCATGCGATTCTCCATGAATCACTGCCCACTTAGTTGCTCTCAACTTCCTCTGCTTTATGTTTAGATTTTAATCATTTTCCTTAGAATGTTACAAGGGGTTCATCTGTGCTCCTGAAAAGGAACTCTCCAAGGCTATTGACAGGATGTTTTGGTATTTGGTCAATAGGTTGCATTTCAGAAACAGGCAGAAAGAACTCTTGTCCAAATAGCACATGCTCTGAGCTGATTGGGTAACGTCCCAAAGCTCCCCTTGTTGAGGGGGAGAAGGTTCAGCAACGGACCAAATGACTTTAGCGTGCATGTATTGCTCCTTTGGGGTTCCGATTATTTTTAGACTTTCAGGTTCAGATTAGGCATGCTGGAAGAAGATTAATGAAACTTTGGAAGGATGGTACAGAAGAAGATTTGCTCCTAAATACTTGTTGGAATTATGTGGCCTCAATAGTTATTTCCAGAGTGATTTCTATATATTCGGCTGCTTATATTCCAAAAGTAGTTGAATAGACATTTCCTGGTTGAAAGGATAGGCCCACCCAGCACAACCAAATACTTTGCTGCCCCAGCCAGTATGGCCAATGATCAGGGATGATGTCAGTTGTAGTGCAGCAACATCTGGAGGGCATCATATTGGCTTACCCCTGCTCTCTACCCATGGGCTCTAAGTAGTAGAAATGCATGCTGAAAAATCATTTAAAAATAAATAAATTCTGGAACACCAAAGTGGAAATTCTTCCTTTTTGAGATTCTAGTTTGATCAATCACATGTAGCCAGAGCCTCTTGGCTCTACTATAATCCATTTAAAAACAATGTAACCTATCAATTGAGTCAGCTGGATAAAGAATGGCTGGGTGGTGGGGAGACAAAATGTGTTAATGGATGGATTTGTCTAGTTTAAACAATATTTTTGAATTGTTTGGCATTAGGGTGAAAGAATAAGATCCAGTAGATGTACGGTGGGAATAAAGGTTTTAATTCTTTTTGGGTATCAATTTATGATACTGTCAGGCCGTTCTTAGCACTTTTGGCTCAGGAGAGGAAATGGACTTTAGTCTAACCTTAAAGACTTGAGATTTGGAAAAGTCAGCAGTTCCTTAATGTTTGCTGCTCACGCGGGAGTTTTAACTGTTTGCCAAATTAGTGAAGCAACCTTTCCATCTCCTTCTCTAAAGATGGCAGAAAGTGTTTTGTTTCTGGAAGAAGGAAATGGGGATGTTGACCCTATGCACTGGAAGCATTTTCCTTCATCTCCTCTTGAGACATACACTTACATATGAGCAGGATTTACACAGCATTGTAGGAGGAAATGGTCATGCAAAAGCAGCATTTCTGAATAAACACAAATAAAAATGTGAGATCACTGCATATGTAGTATTTCAATAAGAAATCTAGTATTTCTAACATCTATGTGATACACTTTGAAAACAAATGGTTTCTCAGAAAGAAGTTGTCATTCATGTTTCACTCTGTAATAACGTTGTCCAACTTTAAAAAACAGAATGAATATTTAATACTGGTAGAAATGTTTCATTCAAAATGCCAATTTCCATTTGGGAATAATATTCATTTGTTGTAGCTCAAATCTTCCCAGAATATCTAAATGAGTATGTATTTCATTAAAAACAGGGTAAAGCTGCTTTTGCAAGTTCACAGATTTTATTTCTTGTAAGACCAAGGGCATAAATCTGAGGACATCTGGAGGTTACAATAAATCATGGACCGTTTCTTTAAAAAAAATATTTTAAGGCTATTTATCATATTTGTACATTGTATACTGCAACCAGAAACACTTTTGGGTGGATGCTTCTTGGTTTCAGAAGTATTCACTCATGAGATGTTCAAGTGAAAGATGTTTTTTTGTCCAACGGAACAATAAAACACAAAATGGAAAATTGCAAAATAACTTCAAACATTTTGGTCACAAATCTGATAAGAAGGTTGAGAATTACTGTGCATATCCTTAATCCTCACAATCAGTTTTATGTTCAAGATTATTTTGCCAGCAACACATTGAAGCCTAGCCCCTGGAATACTTTATTTTTTTAAAAAAAGTTTGATTAAGGATAAAGATGTTTATGATGTTTGTTATAACATCATAGAATCATAGAGTTGGAAGAGACCACAAGGGCCATCGAGTCCAACCCCCTGCCAAGCAGGAAACACCATCAGAGCACTCCTGACATATGGTTGTCAAGCCTCTGCTTAAAGACCTCCAAAGAAGGAGACTCCACCACACTCCTTGGCAGCAAATTCCACTGTCGAACAGCTCTTACTGTCAGGAAGTTCTTCCTAATGTTTAGGTGGAATCTTCTTTCTTGTAGTTTGGATCCATTGCTCCGTGTCCGCTTCTCTGGAGCAGCAGAAAACAACCTTTCTCCCTCCTCTATGTGACATCCTTTTATATATTTGAACATGGCTATCATATCACCCCTTAACCTCCTCTTCTCCAGGCTAAACATGCCCAGCTCCCTTAGCCGTTCCTCATAAGGCATCGTTTCCAGGCCTTTGACCATTTTGGTTGCCCTCCTCTGGACACGTTCCAGTTTGTCAGTGTCCTTCTTGAACTGTGGTGCCCAGAACTGGACACAGTACTCCAGGTGAGGTCTGACCAGAGCAGAATACAGTGGCACTATTACTTCCCTTGATCCAGATGCTATACTCCTATTGATGCAGCCCAGAATTGCATTGGCTTTTTTAGCTGCCGCGTCATAAAACACCCCAGTAGAATTGTGATTCCCCCTTCTCTTTCCACTGCATTCATGGATAGAAGACTGAAGGTTGTAAAGATATCAATAAGTTTCCAAAGTTTAAAGCTTCAAATGTCTGTCAAAGGGAGTCATATCTGATAATAACTTTTAATAGTCTGTTATGACGTCCAAATGTCCAATGTAGTTTGAAGATAAGCTCCCTGTCCGTGATATTAGGTGCAGAAAATAAAGGACCACTATCTTGTGTGAAATGTCTCTGGTTTTTCTTTTCCATGGGAAACCTTAATATTATGGGTAATCTGGAATACTTTACTGCATTTCTAATCAAAGGCGCAATATAAGAAATGACTTATTTATTGCTGGCAAAATCTAAAAGATTTAAGTTCAAGATACACAGCCTAAATTATAAGTTATGTACAGTACTACTTTTCTGTAGTGTGGAGGAATCATATTATTTCCTCCACACTAATAATGTGGGTTTTTTTATTCTGCGTAGAATGTAAGGATTAACAGTTCTGTAAGATGTCTTGTGTTCCTGCTAAGAAATGTGGAGATACATTATGTCAGCAGGAGGCCAAGAAGTTGACTCAGTGACACTTAACTTGCCATTGCCTACAATTGTTTTAAATATTAGATTGTTATATCTTCTTATTCCTCTTCCTCAAGTTACAATGGCGTTTCAAGGCCAAAAGAAGATACCCTATTATTGCCACCTACTGGCTATAACATAATACTTCCCAATTATAATTGCCCATAAACTATTATCTTCTAAGAACTTCCACAAAATTGGCAGCAATTGACCCTGAAAGATATGACCCAAAGCTAAATTTAAATGCTGAAGTTCTTCATCTTGCGGAAAAGAAGCTCCCTCTCATCCCTGCATCTCAAATAACCCTATACTTTACTTGATTATCAACTCATTCTTCTACCCTGAAAACTTCGCAAAGTGCCAACCTATCCAACAGTGAGATAGCTATATGAGGTTATATAAAGGCACCAAGACATCAGAAGCTGGCAAATTCTAGTTGGCCAGTTGGTATACATCCTATTGGATCATAGTTCTAGGCCAATGATGTGACAGAATCCAACCAAAAATTGAAATGATTGGCTGTGGGGACCATGGCTGGAGACAATAAAAGAGCAAGTCTTGGGCAAGGAAAAAGTGCTACTGGTGTGCAACTGTTGGGTAGCTGAAGGAAGAGTTGGAAGTCAGGTAGTGGGTATTGAGGAACTTCAGAAGTGGCTTGGACAGGCTTGGGAACCAAGAGCTATCATCACTAGACTAGGACTGAGAATGTTCATAGGGAAGAGTTTATGACTGTAGAGACAAACCTCAGAAGAATTCTGTAGCCAATTGTCAGCAAGATTGCTGAAATATTGAGACAGAAGCGTTGGCTGGACCAGGGTAGAGACGGAAGCAGAAGTCCTATGAGAAGTATGAGAGACTCTGGAAGGAATAGGGCATTAATCAGTTTGAAGACTTCATAGTCCTGAGTTCAGGACTGTTATAGGGAAACTGGCTTATGTTTGGAAAGGGGGAGGAACTGAAGTGCAAGTGGCAGGAACCCTATATTGTGTTGGTTATACTGCTTAAAGTTATAGTAACATATTACTGTAGTGTATACATACTTATTTAAAGTAATTGTAGCAAAGTAAAGTTTATTACTAGCTGATTAAGTAACCAAACATACATACATCACAATCTGTTTATGTTAACAATTTTAAATAAAATGTAGTATACTCTGTATTTATATTTGGATAGCTGTGCTGTTTTGCCCTATGCTTAACCATAGCTACTGATGGATAAACATATTAAAGTGAGATAACATGGTGGGTAGCAATAACAAAGGGCGAAGAAAGAAATTGATGGGTCATAGCAGGGAAAACTAAAAGTGTGAAATAACCCCCTCAATAATAAATGAGTGAGGTATTTACCACGAGGACAAGTACATGGATTGGTTTAAAACTATAACGTGAATAATATTCCAAATTCCTTTGTCTCAGAACCCAGAAAAGGATTTTCATCAGAATTTTTTATGTTACATTAAAATTAAATGTATGCTATGCAGTTTCTTGTAATCCTTGCATTTGGCCCTGACCATTGTTGCATCTGCACATCTACACTTCAGCCCAGGATTTCTATTCCCCCCCCCCCAGAGAGATTTTAACCCTTTTCAAGAGTTTCCTAGGGCAGCTTACAAAAAAAGTTTAAATTACAATAAGATTAAATCAAAACAAAACATGGCAGTATAAATGAAAATATGCCCACACACCAGCATAAAAGCAGTGTACAAATTATAAACCCTGGGAAAATAAAAAGGTCTCTGCATAGTGCCAAATTTACATCAAGGTATTTGCCAGGTGAGCCACCCTGGGAAAAGCTTTCGACAGCCAGAATGCTATTCCACTGAAGCTACCTGCCACACCTTAGAATCTTACGTAACTGTAGATTACATGAATACTGAAACACAGTTGTAGTTAATGACAAAATAAAAACTGACAAATCACCAGGTCTGGATGGCATCCAGGTGAAAATTCTTAAAATGAACCGACCTGGACTCTGCGATCGTCATCTGAGGCCTTTCTTTGTGTGCCTTCTCCATGAGAGGTCCAGAGGTTGGCAACGTAAGAACAGGCCTTTTCTGTGGTGGCTCCATTTGTGGAATGCTCTCCCCGCAGAGTGCCTTAATTACATATCTTTAGGCGTCAGATGAAAATGTTTCTCTTTAACCAGGCCTTTGGCTATGTCCTTCTAAATGTGTTTGTGCCAAGGAGGTTATTGGTTTGTTTTTGTTATGTATTTTGTGTTCTCACTTTGCATTTTTATGTTGTGAACTGGCCTGTGATCTTCAGATGAAGGGCAAGATACAAATTTAATTCATAATAGTAATAAAATTAAAAGAATGTGAATGTGAGAATATTAAAAAATATGCAACTTGCTTCTAAGACCAGGCTCCATATCATAGAACTGGAAAGTGGCCAACATAACACCAATGATAAAAGTCAGATTTACTGAAAGTGAGACCAATTTGCTTAGTATCTATCTTAGGAAAAATCCCATTTTGTTTAAACTACCTGGTATTGGGGCCTGTGCTTTTTAACTTGTCAATGTATTAATTATGATCGATGAGTAGTGAGGAAGCCAAATTTGCCTATGATATCAAATGGTTCAGGGTAGTTTAAACAAAATGGGATTTTTCACACCAAGTGAATAGATAGTACAAAGGCAAACACAATTTAATAAACACAAATGTAAAGTGATGCACCTTGGGGATCTTTAGGCAAAAGGTGCACAAGGAGGAACATGACTGAGTGTATAGAACTATGTATGTTGCGGAGACTCACTCCTAAACTTCCTTCCTTCCTAAAACCCTCATCAGCGAACAAGCCAAAAGCCAGCGCAAAACTGCATAAAATCAAGATAAACAAACCAGCACATGGAAAAGTAATGCGGGTCAGTTATTTAATAATAATAATAATAATAATTTATTTATATCCCACCCTCCCCAGCCGAAGCGGGTTCAGAGCGGCTAACAGTAAAAATAACAATTTACATAAAATCACAATCAATTAATTGAAATACATTCTAAAATCAAATCAGGATCAAATCAATTCAGGATCAAATTAATGGCAACCATTGGGCTAGAGTTCTATGAGGATTACCAAAAGGAGGTACTTAAATGCACGTAATCAAAAATGACTGGGTGTGTGTATGTGTACAGTGGTACCTCGGGTTAAGTACTTAATTCGTTCCGGAGGTCTGTTCTTAACCTGAAACTGTTCTCAACCTGAAGCACCACTTTAGCTAATGGGGCCTCCTGCTGCTGCCACGTCGCTGGAGCACAATTTCTGTTTTCATCCTGAAGCAAAGTTCTTAACCTGAAGCACTATTTCTGGGTTAGTGGAGTCTGTAACCTGATGCGTGTGTAACCTGAAGCGTATGTAACCCGAGGTACCACTGTATTTCAAAAGTCTTCCCGCGGCTCTAGGCAGACCACAGTGCAGGGGCCAGGAGAGCCTCTTCAGGAAGGTCCTTCCACCACCGGAGCCTTTTATGTTCCCTGAGGCTGTGCGGGCAGCGCGTGGGAAAAGCCGACAAAAGGCGCCAGCGAGGGAGCCCAGGGCATTTCCAAGAGATAGGAAGTAGTAGTTAAGAGAGGTGGCCAACGAATACAGCACTTTCCCCTCTCCCTCCCACCTCGCACAGCCTCAGGTCCGGGCAGGAAGCCGTCGCCGGGAGCTCCGCGCGCCTCCTCTCCCTTCCTCCCTCTCTTTCTCCCGCAGCCCTTCGCGTCCCCAGCTGAAGCCTCTCTCGGAAGCTTCCCGCCGGATGGTGTCACCGCCAAATGCGTCCGGCGAAACGGAGGCGGCGGTTGTTGTGAGGCAGGAACCCGGAACTGCCTCGGCGGCCGACCAAACAAACAAACCAACCCCAGGCTCTCTTGGCCCTTGGCGACGCCTTCTGGGCTGCTGAGCATGAAGGGCCGGGCTGCGGACGACGGGGCGCCTCGCGGGGAGTGAACCACCGCCGGCGAGCCGCTAGCAGGGGAAGAAGCCCCATGAGGAAGCCGAGGCCGTGGTAGGGTGAGGGGCGTCTCGGTGGGGGGCGGCGAAGGGCGGCGCGCGCGCTCAGCTTGGGGGGGGTCTCGGGGTGCCTGGCGGGGGGCGTTGAAGCAGGAGGAAGGCGGCGGGGAGAAGTTGCTGAAGAGGCGTGTTGGAAGAGAGACAAGGGTCCTGAGCCTGGGGGGCATGAGATTGAAGGGTTGGGTTCCCCGTGGCAGAATACGCGCAGGGCGACCTGCCCTCCCGGAACCCACGTGCAAGAAACTGCTAAAAGTTTACACCTGGTTGGTTGGACGCTTCCCGAGTTTGGGTCGCGTGCCAACAAGGATGAAGTTTGTATGGTGGTGCTGGCCTTAAGAGAGAATAGCAAAATAGCTTACAGCTGTCACCTGTGACGCTGTGTGCCGAATGCATTGGTTGTTTTTAGGATGAAGAACGCTAGGGACATTACAATAATCCCATATGTTCTTCATCCTAAACAGAACCAACGCGTTATTACTGTAGTAACCTGCAGTTTGATAAGAGTATATATTTCAAGTCCGTGAATAAATGAGGAAATTAAATTATTTTGGATATGCAGAAGATATTAAAAATAAATTTAACGAACCGCAGAAAGAGGGGGGAAGGAAGTCAAGTTTCGAAATGTTAAAATGATTGTAAAATTAGTGAAATATATAAACCTGAAAAGCATAATTTTTTTAAAAAAGAAAAAGAACATTTGGGACAGAAATGCCACCTCCCATAGCAAAAACCCAACGAGTGGCTGGGGAAGCCCAGCCAGATGGGTGCGGTATAAATAATAAATTATCATTATTATTATATATGTTTGCATGCGTTGCTTCAGATTTGTTCCCTCCTACTAGGCACTTTAAAAGGAGTTGTTTTAAACTGATATGATAGATGCCTTGTTTTATTATTATGGGTCGCATACAAAACTTACTATATTTGGGCTGCAAATTGTCATCGGAAGTGATACACAAACTGGTGGCGAGATTACGTGAGCTACAAAACTTGCAGCTTTGGAATTGCTGCTTAACAGCCTGTGCTGCAAACCAGTTAAGAGAGAGAATAACATTATTTAAGTGAATATTGGGTTCAGTCATCTGTAGGTATACTTTAGTGCTAAGATACAAAGTTTAAAGGGGCCTGCTACGATCGTCTAAGCCTGGGAATGCTTACTGGAAGTCTCCTGTATTTGCTGTTCTTAGTATAAACCTCACTGAATTCAGTGGGACTTCTCAGTTGAAATGCATGTGATTTGAATGATGCATGGCTGTTAAACTGCATCAGTTTAAATCCAAGTACAGTACTCTGATTTGAAAGTTTCTGGCAGTGGCAGTAGGTTTGCTTTCTACAGTATTTTTATGCATACTAGGAAGATATAACATGAGTTTCTTTTCTTTTTTAAAGGTTCCATCAACAAAGACACAATGCTTGAGTCGTATGTGACTCCTATTCTAATGAGCTATGTGAATCGCTACATTAAGAACTTGAAGCCTTCTGATCTACAGCTATCACTCTGGGGAGGAGATGTCGTTCTTAGCAAGCTTGAGTTAAAACTTGATGTACTTGAACAGGTATGTTGTTTGTTGTGCTTAACTCAAATAAATTAATGTAATATTAAATAAGCTGTCCTGAATTTACTTTGGGTGAATGATACCCTTTTTTAGCATTATTGAGACGTGTATATTCCATGTTTCTCAGGAATAAAATCATGTGAATTTAGGGTGCAAATGGTGCCTTACTACTCTGGCACAATTTTCTATAATGCATGAAGGTATTTTATATATATTTTTCTTCCATGTTTGTGAAGCCTGGCCTCCATTCCTCTCTCAAGGCCCTCCGTTGCTCAGATCAAGCTGCCTAATTCTATATTGGTGGCATTTCTTTCCCACAAACATCAAGCACCTTTGTACCTACATCTTCTGTCACTCAGTACGCAAGAAGCCTTGTGGTACAGCACTACAGGCCAGTTGAAGTTGTCTTTCTTGCAGTGAGTTGTTTGAAAAGACACACTTTATATTCCCCTACATATTTTCAGCTGAAACTTGCTAATTTAAGCTGTTTCTCTTCTGAATATTGTGTTGAAAAGATAAAATGGACTTTCTACAGAAAAGACTTGCACAATATAACAACAGTCTTGTGTTGAATGTCTGTAACATCTTGTTTCTGTAACTGATGTTGCATCTTGTTGACTTGGGGAAAAAACTTTGGTTGGGATCCAGTGATGCAATGTATGTATACCATAGCTGTCAACTTTCCCCCTTTTTTAAGGGAAATTCCCTTATTCCAAATAGGACCCTTGCAAGAAAAGGGAAAAGTTGACAGCTATGATGTATACAGGGGAGAACCATACCTGCACCTGTTGCTTGCTTTGGTACAGCAGTTCTGTTGCTGAAGAGGCAAGTTGCAAATCCTCAGATGTGGGAATTGTTGCATCATAACACAGAAATGTAGGGATGACCGTGTGTGATTCTCCTGCTATGTGTGCAAATCTTGAACATTATGTCTTTCCTCTGGAGCAGTGTTAGAAACTGATATATGAAAGCTAGAAGCTAAATGGCATCTTAAACCTAGGTTATGGGCGCAACAATGGATTGTCTAGGCACACTTTTTTATAACAAGAATACAAAGCTGACAATGAATGAACTGAGGCTAAAAACGTATGTTCATTTTTCACATGATCTAGTCCTTATCTGAAGCCTGCAAAAAACAAAGCCATGCTTCCCCTGCCCGTCTCCCTAATAGGGTCTCTTCTCCAGTATTCAGAGATTGGCTAGAAGTGGGGAGGGAAAAAATGGTCCTCCTTTTCTCCCACTCTGCAGACAAACCCTGGATTCTCCATATGCCCCCTTTCCTTCATATAAATATATCTTTTTGGCACCACAAACAACACATATTAAAAGCTTATACAACTGATGACAGAGACACCCACCTTGAGAGTCCAGTTCGCAAACCTAAGACCTATCATATTTTTCCATGTATAAGACAACCCCTAGATCTATCGGAAGCCTAGTGAGGAGTGTCTCCTCCCACACCCTCAGCACCAGCAGTGGCAGTTTTAATCTGAAATCTTAGGCGCAGTACTGCACCCAGAGCTCAGAAATTCCCTGTCGCAAAACGTGCCTAGAACAATGGGAGTGTTGAAC
Organism: Podarcis raffonei; assembly: GCF_027172205.1. Lineage (NCBI taxonomy): Eukaryota > Metazoa > Chordata > Lepidosauria > Squamata > Lacertidae > Podarcis > Podarcis raffonei. The sequence goes on along the minus strand of NC_070608.1, from coordinate 23,949,802 downwards.
ACTGCTCTGGAGAATAAACTCTGTTCGTCAGTGGATATTACTTCTAACTCACTGTGCATTTTTATCATTTTCTTTTATAATATAAAAACACGCTTTGGCATACTTTTCCTTGTACATTTATCTAATTACTGTTAGGTTTTCCCCCCTGTTGCCAAGTGTTTTTTTCGAGAATTAATTTGATTTACTGTTGTTGGTCACGTGTTCTGTGTTTTATGATTTTTAGAATTTTATGATTTATAATTATTTTTTAACACAGAACCATGATAGATAGATAATTTATAATGGTCGGAGACCAGCTTATAAAACACACTTGGGGGTACAATCTCAGAAGGAAAACAAACATTATAGAAAGGCTTTTGAAATTGAGAAAAGATTCAAGATCAAGTGTCACACATGGTGTGGAGGAGGCTAAGGAGGAGGCTGCTTTTTGAGGAATATGTTCTGTGTTCTAGCATAAACATTAAAATAATAACTTCTGAAGGATTCTCAAATTGCTTGGCTAAATTGAACATATTTCTAGACCTAGAAATGAGTTTTAGAAAGAATGTGAGTATGATGTATCTGTTTAAACTTGCTTGTCATTAAAATGGATGTACACATTTGTTCAATGTAGCATCAGTCAACATACTTAATAAAGATAAATTCTAATGTAAGATGTTGGACTATATTCTTTTTTGACATACGTATTCTTGGCAATTTTGCACTTTCGGTCAGCATATTAAAGAAGCTCTCTTCGTCTAAACAAAAGAGAGCATACGAAACAGATGTTTCGTTTACTCAGGAGTAAGTTGTTGTCCAGTGGACTTGCTCTCAAAAAAGTGCATTGGATTGCAGCTTTAAGCGGTGTCTCCTGGGTTGTCAGCTTTTGACATCTGACTTGACTCTACATTTTGACAACTTCACTTTGTTAAGTTGAAAACGTTTGTTGGAAAAAACACCAACCTGTATTTATACAACAAAGAGTGAGTCAGGCAGCTGTCATAAAAGGCAAACAAGTTGTTTTCAAACTTTCAGCAGCTTTCTATTATCCACTTCTATGTTTTCTTCACTGCTATTCTCTACCCTGATGGAGGCTGAGCTCCTGTGTTTCCTCTTGAAGCATTAGGACAGTGGCATTGAATCTTCTATCTTTTCAAAAGTTGTGAAATCGCTGTACACAATAGTAGTAGTTCATGGGAACCTGTATACCTTAAAACCTAGCTTATAAACACAGCGGACCTGAACCTGATCTCGAGAAACAGTTGCACATCTTTTCATAAAAACAGAATTGAACAGTAGCCCCTAAAGTAACTTCTGTCCCCTGCACCATGGTGCTGTCTAACAAACTGCTGTTGTAATACTGTGCAAGGGAGTTGGTGTGTGTTTGTGTATGTGTACCTACACCTACACCTACACCTACACACACACACACACACACACACACACACACACACACACACACACTGGCCTATGCATGTGTACACTCACCACCCTTGCCTGAATGGTTGCAAGACTATGTGTAAGAACATAGGACCTTGATGGATTATATATCAGGCAGGTTCCTTTGATGTACTGTTTTTGGTGCCTGCTTAAATCATTTTTGTTTAGGCAAGCCTGCCCAGTCCCTGACATAGATGTTAACATGTTTTTAATTATTTTAACTGTTTTATGTAGAAGTAGATCCCATTTCTCATTGGCATTGCATCTTGAGTACATGCATGATGATTCCTTGTTCATTCAGCTTCTTGTTACTCAATTCAACAAACAGCAGTTCATGTATATGCCAGAGTGCTTATGGATCAAGGCAATTTTATGTAGGATTAGAATATAATGTTTCCCCTAGGCTTGGCTATACAGTAGCTTCTAATGTCTGTTGTTAGTGACTTGTCTGGAGTTCCTTTTATATGTCAAAAGTGAACTGCAAATGTGCCATGCAATTCACAGTGCAACATCCCTTATTCATGACACAGTTGTGGAATAAGGGGCTGACTTGTTATACATTATTGAAACCTATTGGGTGAGCTATCTGGGCCTCACCTGACTCAGATTGGCCTGCCTGAGTATTTGGTGTGGCACCAATCCAGAGGGTGGAGGGCGGTTGCTCCTGGGGGGTGGTCTTTAATATTCAAACTGAGTCCACCTTGTTAGGACCACCTCAGAACTTTATGGCCACCTTAACAATTGTGGGGCTGTCTCAGTATACCATTGACCCAGCACATATTGCATGTCTGACAACTGATCTGGAATTTGCTACAGAGTGAATTTGGAATGATCCAGTGGCTGTGCAGAGTTTGACCCTATTGTGGGTGGAATCACTCACTGGTGAGGTTTGGATTGGCTGTGGCTGCCTCCCCCTATGGAGGTGCGGGACCCATTAAGATGGATCTTTGAGCAATAAATCAGCCCAGTTCATGGCTAGGTCTCAGGTGGTACACATCTCAGAGCAGCTACAGCTAGGCAGAGGTAAAGGTGTATAATCATGCCTACCATGTGGCAACATTGAAAACACCTTTTCCTCAACTGTTGCCTCCTCAGTGAACTTTTTTTGGTGGCAAATGGTCTGGTTAAATCATGTTTGGTAATAAGTAAAGATAAAGGGACCCCTGACCATTAGGTCCAGTCGTGACCGACTCTGGGGTTGCGGCACTCATCTCGCTTTTTTGGCCGAGGGAGCCGGCGTACAGCTTCCGGGTCAAGTGGCCAGCATGACTAAGTCGCTTCTGGCGAACCAGAGCAGCACACAGAAACGCCGTTTCCCTTCCCTCCGGAGCGGTACCTATTTATCTACTTGTACTTTGACGTGCTTTCGAACTGCTAGGTTGGCAGGAGCAGGGACCGAGCAACGGGAGCTCACCCCGTTGCGGGGATTCAAACCGCCGACCTTCTGATCGGCAAGTCCTAGGCTCAGTGGTTTAACCCGCAGCGCCACCCGCGTCCCTCCATGTTTGGTAGTAAAGACAGATAATTATGGAGGATGCTGAATGCTGTTTGTGCTGACTAGTAAGGGGGAGTCAGGCTACTGCCGAAGCCATAGGTATATTGTATGAAGCTTTCCAGGGAGTAGCATGATGGAAAGTTGAATTTAATTACCTCTGAAGTTTTATTTTAGTCGCTGAAGAGTAGAGCATACAGGAAAAGGTTGCCTCCTCTTCTGGAAGGCAGGGTTAAAACTGGAACAAACTGTTAAAGGTGGCAAGACTGACAAAGAGGAAATCTTCTTAGCAGCCTTACAGGCTTCAAGGCCTGTGAGTTTTGTCAGGACCTCGGAAAGAGGAGAGAAACACCAGCTGTGGCATATTGCCACCTTTCTCTTTTGTGTGTGTTCTGTTTCTACTATGGAAAAGGAGTGGGAGATCTTTGCTGTTTATACTTGTGGGCGATGATTCATACCACTCAGGATGAGGTCCTGGATGAGTTGGAGGGGTGAAAGTTGTTAAGTTGCGCAAAGGTCACAAAGTAGAATGGGGACTTCTTTGTGTGACTATCTTGCTGGGTTTTACCCAGGGTATTTTATTAAATTGACATTTGTAATTGCTGCCCTTATTGCAGTTGCTTTGTTTGCATTATCATGGAACTGTTTTGTTTTTTACTGGGCCTGTTGATATGATTTTGTAACTGCTGTACATGGTTATATTTTTCTTTATGTTCTTTCTACTTTGTTCTTTTGTTTCCGCACTCTTGGATTGAAAATATTCAATGAATAGCAGGTTATAAATATTTCTAATAAAAAGTAAGTCACTCAGAAGCTCATTGTGCTTTATGTAGCACTTTGAAGGCAAAATTGCTCATATTTGCTTCAAACTTGGTGCCATAATTGTAGCAAGCCCATGCTTTTAAAATCTGGAAGGAAGGCCCTGCTTTTCCTGTTGATGGGGATGAACCCGTGTGCTGATTATATGGGGCAAGGACTCCTCTGTGGCAAATGCCGTGTATGTGGAACCCCGTTCCTGGGGATGTTTGGTTATTCCCTTCCCTTGATGGCTTTCAAATACCAATGAAAGATGTGTATCTCATCTTTAGCACATGGTTGAGGAAGTTGTGTTATGTTTTTATATTTGTACTTTGATACAAAATTTTAATTGATCTTCTAATTATGGTTTTGAGTATATTTTTGAATTCTGTTAAGCATTCTGAGCTCCTTGGGGAGGAAGGGTGGCATAGATATTTGATAATAAGTGTTTATTTGAAGGCAACCTCAGGATCCACTTCCTAGCTTGAAAATTCCTATTCAACTTTACTTTAAGCCTTTGGGTCTCATGTGTTTGTGGGGTGGTGGAGGGGTGGTGGATTAGCAGTGTAAGACTATTTCATTCATTCATTTATTTTTGTTGGATTTTAGTGGCCATTGATAATTAGGCAGAGGGCCTTCTTGGTGATGGCGCCCACCCTGTGGTATGCCCTCCGATCAGATGCCAAGGAAATAAATAAGTATCTGACTTTTAGAAGACATCTGAAGGCAGCCCTGTTTAGGGAAGTTTTTAATGTTTGATGTTTTATTCTGTTTTTAATCTGTTGGGAGCTGCCCAGAGTGGCTGGGGAAACTCAGCCGGATGGGCGGGGTATAAATAAAAAATTATTATTTTTATTATTACAAGTTTGGATTAACTGTATATAGTTTATGGATTTTATGTTTTATAAGTTGTGCTTGTTTTTTCAATGAGTCTTCAAGCTTAGAACTGAATAAAAGCCGAATGAATGAATGCAGTGTGTGTGTGTGATGTGTCAGAATAGATACAACTTGACACACATTGGTTATGTTCTTGGTTTATTTATATGAATGAGGTAGTTCCCCATTATCCGGGAAACTATTTTGAAATGCACCAAAATTTATGTCAGACAGCTTGCAGCAGAAAAACATGTTAAATTGCATTTGGATAACTGTAACTACATGCTCAAGCCGCTCATTTTATTTCATTTTGTTTTTAATAGCTAGCTTGGTAATTTGATGTGACTTTTGTTTTCAAGGAGCTGAAACTACCATTTACATTTTTAAGCGGACACATTCATGAACTGCGCATCCACGTACCATGGACAAAGCTTGGTTCCGAGCCAGTTGTGATTACAATAAATACAATGGAGTGCATTTTGAAGTTGAAGGATGGAGTCCAGGTAAGAAAACAACACACAATCTTTAAAAAGACAATATATATGAACTTATTGGATTTTACAGGAACTTGGATACATGGTTAGTTTCCCTACCAAAAGGCTACCATGATGCTCATCTTATCCTTATGGGGTTTCCTCCTGAAAGTCACTTTCTATTGCTGTCAAGTTGTGATTGGAGGCTCAGTTTCTTCTTGATTCCACTGAATCTTTGAAGAAGGTGAAATGTGTTTCTTGCTGTAGCGATCCTTTGGACTGGCTATAATTGTTCCAGTTTTCTACTACGGTAACTAAAAATCTGGATCTCATTGCTGGAGTTGAGTACTGGCATCCTTCCAAAATGAGGAACTGATGTAGGGAAACTAGTAGTTTTTTATTATCGTGCTTCAATATTTTCATACCAGTGCACTTACCACATTTAAATTTTGCTTTTAATTTTTATTTCAATTTTCTTCTTTGTCATCCTGGAATTGATCTTCGTAGTTGAGTTTTTCCCTTTTTTAAAAAAAACACTTTCCCATCAATAAGATGTTGAATGTGCAAAAGGGATGTGAGGGATGTTGAGATGGAACAACAACTTTATTATTTGTACCCTGCCCATCCGTCTGGGTTGCCCCAGCCACTCTGGGTGGCTTCCAGTACAGTGGTACCTTGGGTTAAGAACTTAATTTGTTCTGGAGGTCCGTTCTTAACCTGAAACTGTTCTTAACCTGAGGTACCACTTTATCTAATGGGGCCTCCCGCTGCTGCTGCACCGCAGCCGCACAATTTCTGCTCTCATCCTGAAGCAAAGTTCTTAACCCGAGGTACTATTTCTGGATTAGCAGAGTCTGTAACCTGAAGTGTCTGTAACCTGAAGCGTCTGTAACCCGAGGTACCACTGTATAGTGAAATAGATTCTGGTGTTGTGTAGTAGCCCAAGCTTTACTTTCTCCTAGTTGCTAAACTTATGAACATGTGTTTTGGCACAACAGTAAACAATTATTAACGGGTTTTAAAAAATAAAAATAATACTGATTATGAAAGAAGGTGACCAAGGAGTGGAGCAATACGTGAGCTTGGTTTAAACCAGTAACACACAAAATTGTGTTTATTTAATTAAGTTTAAGATCAGTTTAAGATCCATTCTGAAATGGATGCAGTGATAAGGCAAAAAGTGCAAGTGTTCAGGTGCTTAAAGTCTTGCACAGAGACTTGCATTCCTTCCATCCAGCAAGCTCTACAATAGCAACCAACTGGAAAGGCTTATAAAATTTCAGTATTTCCGGGAAGTTTAAATACCTCTGGAGCCACTTAATGTGGAAATCTGGCTAATCAAACAAAGAAAGCAAAGGGATGGGTTAAGCCAGAAACAATTTGAATCCTTTTTCTAAATTATGCTATTCACTTATACATTGTGGCACATAGAAAAACACCGTTAGGTTGTTGCAGTATCTTCAATGACGCATGAATTTCTTACTGGATTGATATAATTGTGTCCAAGATTGTTTTATACCTGTTTCTGTGTTAGATACATATATATTGCAAAAAACCCAAACAAACCCCAGTGAAATAAAAAGTAACCATTTGAAGCAGCAACGACAAGCAGTGATTGCAGCTATAACTGGTATATTTTGTGGTCAAAATTTACTCTGAATGAAAATATTTTAAGTCCCTGAAATGGACTGTGCTGCTAGATTTGGCAATTTCTTGTGGGAGATGGTTCTATAATCTCAGGGCAACATTCTCAGCTGTTGCCACTAATTTTTAGAAGGCAGTTGAAATACTATTCTTCAAATATTCTACACCTAGGCTTTAAAACTAACTCTCAGCATCTAGAATCAACCTGGCATCTAGTTGATAGTGTACTTAAACAATTGGTTTATTAAATCTCTTTACTCCATTATATTCTCTATCCTTCAGTCTCTGGTTTCTTTTGAGGCAGGAAATTGCCCACATTTATATGCTATGTGAGAACTGGTACTTCCTTTGGTTGGTTTGGCACACTGTGTACATTGATTAAGAAATTGCCACCGCGTTCCCTCTTGAACAGTAAAACCAAAATGTTCACATGAATAGGAAGGGAATTTCTCCAGTTAGAGTTCTCCATTGCATGAGTTTAGTGTATACAATTGCTATGTGCTGTCCTTCATACTGAGAACTGTAAAAGTGCAGGAAGTTCAGCATAGTGTTGCAATTATTTCTCCTAGAGATGAATCTATTTCAGAAATGATATTCATATTTGGAAAAAAATATCTATTGTGTGCCCATCTTTTAGCAAATAAGTTATTTGCTCTTGTAGCAAATAGGTTCTTCTCACCTTCTGCAGAATAACTTATGTAGGTAGATGATATGAAAGGTATGAAGATGTATCACCATAAAACTCTACTACAAATGGTCTGATGATACCTGATGTGCTTGCGATGGCTCTGAAATGCTTTGATATGCTTATGATTTGTGCTGAGATACAGGAAAGCACTTATCTTCATCTAAGTGCTTATGCACTAGTATATTTGGAGCAGATAGCACAGTGCCTTCATTTTCTTACATTGAAAAATGTATTGCGCTACTAGGCACAACGGCATTTTGCTCTCTGTTTTAAAAATTAGGATTGCTACTAAATAAAAACATCTATACGTACTATATATGTGTACATTTTATTCATTTTGTATTTGGATTATCTACAAAGTACCAGTGCTGCTGCATACAATGCTCTAATCTCCTTAACAGGCTCCTGTTTAATAATTAGCCTGGAAAAATCTGACTCTGAAACATTATTTGCATACATTTAGATTATTTAATATTTCTGCATAATGATATAAATCTCTGTTTAAGAAGTCTGGTCCTAGTTATGCCACCCATGCAGTGACACAAACACACGTATATGTATGTATTTAAAATATTCAGAACACTTAAGTATTTTTTCAATGCAAAAGGTAGACGTTTCAAGGCCAGATGTCCCATAAGAAACACATTTTAGAAGCAGCAAATTACAACTAATTATAGAAGCTGCAGAAACAGATTTGTAACACATGACTTTGTGCAACCCAGAACTAATATTTGATATTGGACCATGCAGATGGCTACTGCTGGAATGATCGTATTTCCTGCTTGCATGGTATTTGAAACTTGAATTTTGTGGTGCATACGGCAAAAGGTCAAATGTCACAAATGTAAAGCACTCTCAAAACAAGTATTTGTTACAGATGTTTAAGAATCTATAGTAAGAGGGGGATTTTGAAAATTACAACTGACATTTGGACAAATTATTCCATGGTATGTACAACCTTAGAGAATAACATTTGGCTTTTTGCCAATGATAGGATTTATCTTTGTAATAATAAGAATGTAAATGAAAGCAATCTCTCCTCTTTTTTGAACATGTATTTAGGAAGTTATAAATTCACTTCATTTCATGACAAATAACTCCTTTTGGATTTCTGGTTCCCAAGCTCCCCCTCCCCCCGCTCCAAGCTGCCTTTAAGAACTTCAGGTACCAGCTTAAGCCCCTTCTTTGTATTTTACAATATAATATATCTTAAATTTGTAAAGGTTTTGTAAAAGTTGATTTATGCATATGGCTTCCATGTAGCCCTTTACCCTGATAAGAGATGTAATATCTCCAAATCCACTTCCATATTATTTATTTATTGTATTTCCCTGTTGGAGAATAAATCTGATTAGTTCATAGGTTTAAACATCTGCACCAACAGATTTTTAAAAACCTGCACTTCTGTTTTATAGTTAAACGACATTTGACTTTAAGTCACCTTTTGACTATAAATCAACTTTTGAGTATTTAATATAGCAAATAGCATTGTGTCAAGAACCTTGTGGAAAATTACAGTAAGTAGTTAATTGGCATGAACTTAGTTCAAATTTGGCTAATTTTGAATAAGGCTATCATATCATAACACTTTATTCTGCATTTTTCTAGTTGTTCATGAAGCATATTGTTGTCATAGTAAAGTCATAGTATGCAGTATAGAAGAAGAAGAAAGAAGATAAGAGTATAACTAGATCAGAGGTGGAGAACTGGGTCTGGTCTGTGTCAGAGTTTTATTTCCCCCAGCACTCACAGGCCATGGTTGACAGGTGGAAAGGGCCATCCACTTGTTAATCACATGATATCACAATGTCATCAGATGACTTGGTTTTGACCAATCAGTCATCTGATTGTAAAGTACTGCAGATCCCGATTGATTGTTGGCAAAGTGCTGTGCACAGAGTTTTTCAGGTGTCATTGATCACCTTCAAACCCCATTTGACACTGCCATGTCTTTACCTGCTTCACACTTGCAGGGCAGGTAGGTGTGGCTTGGCCAAAATGGCACCCCTGGCCAAATTGGGAGGTGCGGAGGGACTAACTACGCATGTGGACTGAAGGTTCTTGTGATCTATATATCAATATAGATCAGGACCATATGGACAAGCAGTGAGAGTGTGTACTTGTTTTCTAAATAGATGGCTTCTTGTCTCTTTATTTTTCAAGCCTAATATTTTGCAGAAAAATACTCAAGGGCTGGGGGAAATAATATTTAAAAATGGGTTGGGATCACACATGCTCTGTGACCTGTAGATATGACAGTGGTTTGCTTTGGTCTTCAGTTGCCTGCAGGTTTTCCCATTATTGTTAGTGACAGTTCCTCAACCACAAAGTTTAGGGTGGGTATCTTGGGAACAAATGGAAGAGAGCCGAAATCTTCATAGTGTCATTTATTAATGTGTACACACACCCTTACTTCAGACCATTTCCCCAGGGTTTGAGTGGGGTCATGTGTGTACTTTCACCAGTTTTATTGATGACCTTTTTGCTGGGAAGTAGAATATGGAAAGAGAGTGAAGGAGTGTTCCCAAGCGAGGTGGACCTGCAGAAACCTTACAGATTTCAGCTAACTAGCATGCCAATCATTGCAATCCAACCTTACAACCTTCTCCTGTATACAGTATACCTACTATGATTATACTTCCTGCATCTGAAGAAGTGGGTATGTCCAGAAGAGCTTATGGCATATTAGTGCCATAAGACTCCTTGATTGTATATGTGTTGTGAGTGCTAAATGTGACATTTCTCAAATCCTCATTTCTCTGTTCTCTTACTAAACTTACTAAATTGCGTGCAGTTATGATGTTGGAGCACAGACTTGGTTCAAGTTCCAAATGAAATGAGTACTTCTGTAACATCCATCTCCAGTTGTTCAATTTGCTTTGGAATTGTTTTAATATGTTGACCTAGTGATGAAAGTTGTTGTAGACATTGTAATAATAATCAAAATGCATACTTTATGGCAAAACACTGATTCCTTCTCCCAAGTTCTTTGGTAAAAGCTTTCAGAGTAAGCAGTGCTGTCAGGAGAGGACAAGAGGAGCAACCATTTGAAAAGCAATCAGCTAAACTAGTATGTCCATTTGCAGCAACGTAGATGTTTTGGAAGAGAAAGTAACCTGCATGTTGCAAAACACATTTATCAGTTCCTAACACATGAAGGGTGTGTGGTTCCCATTTATGGGGAGGGGAATGCTATCTCTGCCTACAGCTCTGGAACCAGTCTGCCTCAAGCCATTACACCAGGCAGCTGAATTCCTTCATCCCTGTTTCTTTTCTCCTCTGCCCCAGCCAGCTTTTAAAATGCTATTTTTTTCCTGTTTAGTTTCAGAGTGGCAGGAGCAACCAAGTTAGATAGGTGGGATACAAATGATAAAATTATTAAAATTATTATTATAAGAATGTAAGAAGGGCAATATTTTAGTTGCTAAGATAAAGGGTAATACCCAGTGATGTCATACTCCAGGTGGACTCCTTGAAATAAGTGGATTTGTCTTTGAATTTCATTGAGTGTACTCTTGAGTATGACTCAGTTGGATATAATCCAAATCAATGCTTTATAGAATTTTATTCTGGTTGTGTTGCTTAGGGGCAAAGAAAGTCACTTGCTGAAGTGAAACAGGACTGGGCACTGTCAGTACCAAGTTGGGAGATGGTTTGGGAACCCCTTGTATGCTGTTTTGAGCTTCATGAGTGAAGAAAGGACGGGAACATGAATGTAAATAAGTAAATTAGTACATCTAAGTTGTCATATCTGCATAGCTAATAAGAGCAAGAAATGTAATGCACCCAATACCTTGGCATGTTACAATGTATAATACTAGGACTGAGTCTTGCCCATCCTTTTGCTGTGCGAAAACTCAAACATGAACATATGTTATCAATGATTTAAGGCTATATTTAAGTGAGTGCACAAAGTGACATTAGAAGCAAGCCTATTCCTTTTCTTATCAATATAGTCAGGTTACTAGAAGTAATGGGAGGACTGTTCAGAATTAGACCTAATCCTTTTCAAGCTTAAACTTCTAAGATGACTCTCCTTTTTTTAGCATGCTACGAGGCATGAAAGTAGGAAGATGCTTCCAGAGGAAAAAAGAGAACTTCATCAGGAGTTCAACTATAAAGGAAAAGAATTAATTCGCTACAGTAATAAAAGAAAAAAAGATTGCCTCAAATAATTATTGTAAATTTGCAATGGGTAACTCAGAGGGGAACAAAATATGGTCCAAGAAAAGAAAAACAAACAAAATCAGCAACAGAAAGTGAACAAAATTAAGGAAGGAGGAGGGAACAATTCAGAGTATAATTACATGCTTAAGTCTTTACAAACAAACAAAATCTGAAACACATGTAAAAAATGAATTTTGCAAGAATATAACTTGGCTTGAAGAAGTGAGGGAATTGTGTATCATAAAAGCAATGTGAAAGAAAAAAGTCCCAAGGACCCTTAAAACATTAACACACTTTGGTTATGTAATTTTTCCAAGAAATCTTAAACGTCAACCAGTATGGGATGCACCAATTTAAACTACACACTTAGCCTTCATTTGCATGTAAAAGTTAAGCAAACTTAGTATGACTGTAGTGCTAAGATTGATAGCATTTTAATAATTCTTACATATATATTTCTCCTTTGTTTTTGAGGTACTATTGCATTTTGTAATCATGTTCACTTAAGAAGGATTATGTACTATTTCTTTCTCTTTGGGTCTGTGCAGAGAGAATGCTGCTGATTTTTTGGTCATGGCTAAACACTAAATACATGAATTGAATGTATGGGAATGGTTCAAACTCTCCCTCCTTGTTTGCTTTTGAGCCTAATAGTGAATTCCCATTACTTTGGCAGCAGTGTTAATCACAATAAGGGGAATCAGCACTATTCAGGTGTTAACTACAATTGCACATAAGCAGATCTGGGATGGGGAGTATATTATCAAATCTCGCTCCTCTGGCATATTGTCCCCATTCTGTATACAGCTGCCCACAAGCCTTAGGGTGAATGTCTGCAGTGGTGAGCTGCCTCTGTGCAGGAACATTCCATGTGTGATTTAGATCAGGGTTTTAAATTGTGTGGAGTCCGATGTAGGTCTCCATCTGCAGACATGGGGACGACTACATGGAACAAAAATGATGTGACAAAGTAGGGGGTTGGCAGTGCACCCCCTTGTGTTATTGCTCACATGCAAGTGCAATCCACGCTTGAATCGGCTAGGATTTCTCTTAACAATGAATTCAAAAACCCAGGTTAAAGTTGCTTTTAAAAAATCCACTGTTCAGTGGAAATCTGGGCTCCCTTAACCGTGGTTGATATTGCTGAGTTAGAGCTAGGTGGAGTTTCAGTTTCACTGAGGACAATGTTACTACCAATGTGGTGGTTAACCCAAGTTAGGTCTGGTAGGAGGGCATTCACATCCAAAGGGGAGAGAATGGGAGAAAGAGGGGCATACCTTGGGTTACATATGCTTCAGGTTACATACACTTCATGTTACAGACTCCGCTAACCCAGAAATAGTACCTTGGGTTAAGAACTTTGCTTCAGGATGAGAACAGAAATTGTGCAGCAGCGGCGCGGTGGCAGCAGGAGCCCCATTAGCTAAAGTGGTGCTTCAGGTTAAGAACGGACCTCCAGAACGAATTAAGTACTTAACCCGAGGTACCACTGTATGTTTTTTAAGCTTGCTTCCCATTCCTTAAACATGAGCTGGCCCTTTCCATTTTGTTGGTTCAATAAGTTCCCATTAAAGGGACTGATGTGGTCCACCCCTCCTTAGCTTCAGTAGTTCTCTGCATCAAGGATTCCCATTTGGCTCTTCTTAATCACATACCAGCAATCTATCATTTTACTTCTTTCCTGTGCCATAGACTCTGCTGTCCGAAAATCCATAACATTCTAAAACAATGAACTTACCAATAAACCTGTGGTATTTTATAGCAGTTCAGCCAAAAATATATATACTGCATTGCTTTATTTTTTAAAAAAATATTCTTCTAAAGAAGAAGAAATTTTTTTTTGCTCAATATGCATTTGAGAAGGAAGACTATGAAAAGAAAAAAAATAAATGCTAAATAAAGTTTCCTTGACTTGATAGCTTCATTTTCTTGTCACTTGCCTAGCCATAACTTTGTGCAGTTGTTCCATACATTAAAAGCTGAATCATGTCAATCTGTTATTTCCTGCAGTGCTTACATAGTTCAATTTCCACGTATTTACTTGCTTTGTAGGCTCTACTAAATCTTGGGTGTATTTCCTTTTATTGGTTTTAGGAAGCCGCCCTTGGGAAAGAATGTATAGAATCTTCTTAAAATTTAAATTTATTTCTCTTGCTGGAGAACATTTTATCAAAGAGGAAGGTTTTGCCATATGCCCTAAAGTTGCTTAAATTCCAAGTGTTTGAGTTCCTAGGGGAGAGCATTCTGTAGCTAGATCCTCTCAACCGATAATGCTTTAGCTCCGGATCGCATGCATTTGTCAGGAATTCATAAATGTCATTGTCCCACAAGAGTGCAGCTGTCTTGATGGGTCATGGGGATGTATTTGCAGATGTATTGGAGCCCTAATTAGTGTGTGTTATTTTATGTAGCAATTTTAAATCTTAAATGGAATACATTGCAAACTGTTTATGCTGAGCTGATTTGTTCATGAAATAATGATTGCACTAAAGGGAATGTATTTAATGTTGGCATTAGTTTTAGCAGTTCAGTGGAAAGCAACATAATGCATCTTATTTAAATAACTGATTGGTGATTAATAGCATAATGACCTTTTTTTTAAAAAAAAGGAGCATGGCAACCTCCTTATATGGATCAGGTTCTTAACAATTTTGTTGATTGTTAAAATAACCTTATTTGCAGTCCCATTGATTTTCAGTAGGACTTAAGGCTGCAGTCCTAAACATAATTGCTAATGAATAGTTTCCATTGAACAAAGTAGAACATAAATGTTTACTCAGAAATATGGAATTGCACTGTAAGCATTCCAACTTCTGCGCTGAACTGAGTCTGCACAGTCCTTTCAGCTTTGTGTCTGATCCGACCAGTTGCAGGTTTTTATGCCCTTGCTATGGGAGACAGGTGTTCCCAGATCCTTTCTCTTGTAATAAATTTTATTAGTTTTCAATTACAGTCCAATAATAGCCTCATTATAACAATACCAATTTATAATACAATTATTAATACCAAACATTCAAATACTGAATCACATTATTTAGTTAAAGTGCCTGCTAGATTTGATGGTTTGATGATTTTCTTTATTTCTGTATTCCAAAATCTTACTAGTTTCAATTACATTCCGGTCATAATAATAATCCCTTATACAGCAACTGCAATACTAATAGCTTCTATTCGTATTGACACATTAAATGGTTTATGAAACTGCAAGTGAATAACTCAAACTATATCCTTGTTCATCCTATGTGTGGCAATTATTCTGCCCATGGCGTTTCTTCCTGTCCTTGTAAGATGTTATGTCTTTCTTTCCCCTGATTGTTGCTGTTGTCTGTCATGCCTTGGGCAGAGCTGATATCCCATTGCCGTTCTGGAAATTTATCCATTTTCCTAGATCCTGTCTGCCGTTTTCCTGCCCTTCCACCTTATCAAAGTCCACTATCCACAAATGAGCTAGCGGGACCTACTCACATACAGGAGGGAGAGGGAGGCAGATATGTTATCACTGTGGACAAGAGGAATTGGAAACAAGTGGTGGCATCTTCAAGTAGGAAGGGCAGCAGCAAGGAGGCAGCGCTGGGCTTGCCTATGACACAGTTCTGTGTTTGCCACATATTACTTTAGCCCACAGCTGTCAACTTTTCCCTTTTTTAAAGGGAAATTCCCTTATTCCGAATAGGATTCCTTGCAAGAAAAGGGAAAAGTTGACAGCTATGCTTTAGCCGGTTAATGTTCATGGTGCTCTAGAGCCCGTTTCTTCCAAGTTTAATTAGTGCCAGATGCAGGGAGCATGGAGACAGCAGTGAAGGAAAGCCAAGGGCATTGTCTGCTACCCAGCTTTTAACTTTGAACCTCTTTGGGTGGATAGTTGGAAGCGGAGGGCCAGATCTACCCACTTTTGTTGCCCTCGTATGCTAAGTTATGTGGCCTAACTACTAATACATTGTGCTGGAAAAATATATGACACCAGATACTGAAAGTTGGTATCAATGTATTTCTCCCTATGTGTTATATTATAATAGATTGTCTTTAAAGCAAACAAATCAATTGATAGCAGTCAAAAGAGTTAGTGCATCTGCTTTGCATGCTGAAGGCTTCTGGTTCAATTCCTGGTATCCACGTAGGGCTAGGAAATCCCCCTGCTTCAAACCTTGGAGAGCCACTGCCAGTCTTTGCTCTGACTTGGTATAAAGCAGCTTCCTGTGCTACTAAATCCTTGTGCTTACTTAACTTACATCAGGCATCCCCAATCTTGGCCCTCCATCTGTTTTGGGACTACAACTCCCATCACCCCCTAGCTAACAGGACCAGTGGTCAGGGCTGATGGGAATTTTAGTCCCAAAACAGCTGGAGGGCCAAGTTTGGGGGTGCCTGACTTACATAAAGAAGAAAGGAGAACTATGCCAGAGGTTTCATTTTTGGTAGTTGGAACAAAAGCTGCAACTAAACATTTGCATCTTCACTAAAAATGTAAGTGTTTTGGTAAAAACGAGTGCTTATTGGCAAATTGTAAAATGTTCTGAAAAGGAGAGCTGAAATTCTGCTTTGATTGAATCTACATAATATATTTCCAGGCTGAACATTTTTTTTGGCATGCCAATCATCAAAAAGTAGGTGGGATAAAATAAGAATTGGAAAAGGCAAAATAACAGCGCTTTAGTCTTTCACAAAGTAGGTTGGCAACAGCAGGAGCCACATTTTTCATCTGTTTTCTACTTTGAAGAGGCAATAAAGTACACATTGCTTCCCCTTCAGCCTTGCATTCTCTTTAGAGACATTGCCATTTGTCCCTACTGATTTTCTTCCCTTTTTTTGGCTGGGTATAGAACTTGCAGAGGTGAAGTTTGCAGAGGATGGTAGAACTAGGGGCCCTTCTTGACTGAATCCTAGTTTCATGCGTGATTTTGAGGACCCCATTAATCATGTAACTTTGGAAATTGCTTTAGTTGTATGTGTTTTTGAATGATAGTATATCTTAAGATCACTCCAAGGAAAGAAGTGAGTGTCTATTTACTGGCAGATTTTGAAGGGGCTAATTTACTCTCTTGGCATGCTTACAAGAATTTCATTCCAAGATTAATGCCTATTATTCTTGTGTATATCTTCAGTGATTTATACTGGAATTATTCCAGATTTACATTAGTTCAGAACAGATCAAATTCTGGCCCTTAGTGTCCCATTATATTTTGCAATGGCCTTAGATTGGTGCAGTTTAACATTGAAAAGGTGAGGTAATGCGTTTAAAATTTTACCTCTGAGAGGAAGTGGGTTTTCCTTATTTGATGATAGATTAAAGAAGAGTTAAATTTCTGGGAGTGTGTTTTTAACATGTTTCTATAGCAGAAGTGGTAGTTGTGCATTAGGTATAACCACAGATTTTTGTAGTGGGGAAAAAATGTAATGTGCCTTAGTTTAATTCTTTAAGTGCCTTCTACAGGTCTTGTTACAGGTCTAAATATAATTTCCTTATACTTGAGAATAGTGGGTAATGACTCATTTCTATACCAGGCCAATATGATCCCCTCTTTCAATTATAGTCTCTTAAGACAGTAGGGTGGTGTTCTCTTAACCATTGTTAAGAGATTGGGTGGAAGGAAGTGCTTATATTATATTTGGTTTAATTTCCTATTAGACCTATTTCAGGGCATGCAACTGGTGCTCTTTAACTCATGGAAGAGTTTTTTGATTCAGTGGATGCTTTCGCTAACAGAAGTGGAGTGCAGGTCATTTTTGCTGATGCACCCTCCCACCAAGTGCCCCTTGAAAATCAGCTCTGGATAGAACAGTGGGGAGGGTGGTGTGGGGCTTCAGAACCAAGAGAAACAATAAAAAATTGGCACCCATCTTCTGTTCATGGATCAGAGCCTTTCAGTGAATAGAAGGGCATCAGTTGTAGTCCACTGTCATTGTATTTTTCCTTGTTAGGAGATGGTAGCCTGGCTAATAATTAATATCGTATTGGCCTGAATATAAGCCACACCTTTAAAATTCAGGGGGGGGGGGAGAGACAATACCCGAATATAAGCTGCTCCCTTAAAATTCTGCAGGCACTCACACCCGTTACGTTTTACCATATGTCTGTTTCAGCAGCGATAATGTAAAAGCCAATTTTTGTAAGGTCGCGAATTTAAGCCACACGTTAACTCTTCACAGTCAGAATTGGGGGGGGGGGGAGTGAGGCTTATATTCAGGCCAATACGGTAATCTGTTTACTGGCAACACTTTGGTAGGTACTTGATGGAGAGCAGTATATCATAGAATTGTAGAGTTAGAAGAGACCATGAGGGTCATCTAGTGTAATCCCCTGCAATGTAGGAATCTTTTTCTCAACGCAGGGCTCAAACCCACAAGCCTGAGATTAAGAGTCCCATGCTCTACTGACTGCGTTATTCCAGCTCCAGTCTGTCCCAGTCAGTCATAACATTTAAAGTAGAAAGGTCATGGAATGTGGAATAAACACAAAAATGAATCCCACTCTCCCCATAAGCATGCATTGAAAGGGTGGGGAGAAAGTTCAAAAAATAGTAAAACAACAGGAAAGTTTTATTTCCTAGTCTTAGAATGGTATGGCTAATTCATGATCCTTGTCTGCCAAATGCCCATTAATCATCTGCTATCACAATGATGTCAGGTGATTGGTTGCTTTGAAGTCCCCACTATTTGCAGTTAAGTGATTCGATGCAGAAGGGGGTTCCTTGTGCAGAACTCCCCTCATGAAGGACGCTTTGCGCAGACATTATGTATCTGAGGGAGTTCCTTTGGGAAACCAGTGGGTGCTCTCCCCTGCAAATACACAACCAGGAGAGCACTTAAGGGCTCCCAATTTTTATCGACAACCATGTATCTACCCGCCCCATACTGACATCACATATAGATCCACTATACATTTTTCACTGTAGCTGAAGATGCACCTCTTTACCCTGGCCCATGACACTTTTTCAAGTATATTTTTTTAATGACCCACCCAGTTATTGTGATTGCAATTTGTTTTTAATTGCTTTTAATCTTGAATTTTAAATTGTTGTGACCTGCCCTGGAACCTTAAGTCAGGTAATAAATAAGGAAATAATGCCGGTTAGGTGACTGTGGAATTTGAATCCCTGGCAGACCTGGTTTAGCCTGTGGGCCAGAGCACCCCTCACCTCTGGTTTATTGGAAGGGAAACAAGCCTTGTTCCTGCATGCTTCCTTTTGGCATGCCTAGATTCAGCATTGATATAGGCAGGCACGTCCTACAGGTAGATCGTGATCTACTGGTAGATCACTGGATGTCTGTGGTAGATCACTGGTAGATCACTGTCAGTTTTTAACTCTGTTTTTTACCTGAACCCAAAAAAAGGGGTAGATCACTGCTAGTTTTTAACTCTGTGAGTAGATCGCAGTCTCTTGGGAGTTGGCCACCCCTGATAGTGGTTTATTAACCATAGTTCTCCATGATACCCAAACCAGGAAACTTTGTTTTAACCACTCCTCACAGAGCAAGATATCTGCCAGATAATACTGTAATAATAATAACTTTTACTTCTATCATAGTCTAGCTGCTTCATGAATGTTGCACATACGCATGCATACATAGTCTTCTATTCTGGACTACACCTGTGATAGACTTAGTGCAGGAACTTAATATCAGGACTTAATGCAGGAACCTGTTTCCAGTGCTGGAAATTGATTTTAGAACACTGTAGGAAAGAAAAAATAAGTTTGTAGCTGGTTGTGTGCAGAATATTCTAATTTTATTACTGAATAAAAGTATTCACGTAAGACATTTTAAATTACTGGTTCCTTTGAGAGTGAACAATTTACGTTTCTTAATATGTTCTGCTTGCTTAGAAAACTGTGGTTTAACAAACCACCATATGTGGGCAAAAGCTAGGTGTGAAAGACAGCACATGAGAACAGGGCTTGTTCTGTATTCCGTGGTGAAATTTAAGAGCTATTTAAGTAGCACTTCAGTGCTAGCGAAAGATGTAAAACAACAGAGGTGTAACATACTAAGGGAATTTTCTCTTTGCAACTGAATTGGCTAAGAAATTTAAGAATCAATGTAGATAGATGCAAAAAAAGTTAGGGAACAGTGATTTTCCTTGAGATTAAGTGTATACGGCTTTGGAAAATGTTTCAGCAAACGTAATAGTGTTTTCTATGCTGTTTAAACATTGTGGAATCTATTTTTCATGAGCCTAATAAACTTTAGTTTTATTTGCCACACAGAAATTATTGTAACCACTGCTTTGTCCTCAATAAATCAAAAACCAAAAACTCTGCATTCTTTTTGAGGCTGTGGTAACTAACAGAGACCCACATCATTGTGAATAACATGGTAATGGCCTAATTCAAACCAACTTTTGAGAAAGAAGCCAGTGTGTGCTAAGTGAGGTATTTGGAGACAGTAAATGAAGTGACTTAATGATTCACGGCTTTAGAAAATGAATCCTTTCCCACCAGTAGTGTCAGGATTCAATTAATATATTGCTAAAGTAGGCCTGTGGTGTTCATAGAAGCATGTGATTTATTCAGACTCAGATATGTTACTTTAACATTTCTAGTTTCGACGCGTGGGTTCCATTCCTGATAAACACAGAAGATTAATTCTATGGGCAAGGAGAAACCCTTGAATCCCATGGCGTTTTGGCAGGTGGAGTGCAGCTCATCAAGGATTTTCGAAATGAAGAATTCCAGCCCAAACTGGATGACTCACTGGAGATCTGCAATGGGATCTCCTGTCTCTCTGATGCTGAGGGCTGATAATGAGCTGAAAAGCAGGATAGATATGATAAAATAAAAATAAAACTGAAGCAATGTCATGTCTTAACAATTTTTTAAAGATCTAACGTAATCACTCTTTCTGTGGCTATTGGTGGTTCTACATCTTAACTTTCTAGCAGTGTTGGCCTTATGCTTTCTCAGATTATTTTTCTGCCTTTACTGGTAACACAATTTTTGCTGGTAATAGTGATCAGCAAGCATTGTACAAAACTTAACCTTTTTACAGAGAAGAATGAGAGGCTAAATCTGCTCTGCGCTCTGGGGGCCTAGGAGATCTTGCAGCTCTGGAGTTCACAAGGCCCAGAGCAGGGGTCAGCAACCTTTTTCAACCGTGGGTTGGTCCACTGTCCATCAGACCATGTGGTGGGACGGATTATATTTTTTTGGGGGGGGGGGGATGAAGGAATTCCTATGCCCCAGAAATAACCCAGAAATGTGTTTTAAATAAAAGGACACATACTACTCATGTGGAAACACGCTGATTCCTGGACCGTCCGTGGGCCGGATTGAGAAGGCGATTGGGCCGCATCAGGCCCATGGGCCTTGGGTTGCCTACCCCTGGCCTAAAGTCTAAGAGGAATTTCAAGAGAGAAAAAAATATATGGAAAAAGAACAGTTACCAGAATCCAAATTTTGTAGAAATTTTACACTTTTCCAGCAAGGAGTCTGAACCCACCTACACACTACCCATAATTTGAGGCCATTCCTTTTCCTGGTAGTACAGATCTTCAGGCCAAAGCAATGTCCTTATATAGTCCCTTTGAATCCACTTGGGAATCGTTAGGACCTGCTTGGTGATAAAAGGGCTTAAGGCTGCAGTCTAGACCTTCCTTATGCTCTCCACTCACTTCAGCTGGCTTCCTGCTGGCTGATCATATCTCACTGAGATGTGGACACAGAAGCAGATAGCATATTCCAAAGGGATCTTTGCAAATATATGGGCAAGAATAGCGCATGAAATAAGTTGCCCTCCAGGAAAGGATACTGTCAATGCTAACTGAAATAAGCAAGGTATATGACATCCTTTAGCTTTAAAGTTGAGACTTTCAATATTTTGGCAATTATTTGATGTGTAGGAGAATAATTCATTAATGTTTGCTCCTGCCTTTGATTTAGAGATCTGCCAATGGAACTATTTGATTTCTGGCAACTCGGCAATAGAGTTGAGCTTTACAGCGCTGCATATATAATTGACTGAAATGCTGCCATGGGATGCCTGTGGGAGTTCTTTTCATACTAGTTGGTTTGGCTGTCGCTCAGGGAGTTGCTTTCAAAACTGTTTCAAAACTATTTTGGTAAACTTAAGGATCATATGAATAATGAGTCACATTGTAAAACCGAGAGCCCTGAGCTCTTGCAGTCAGGGGATCACTTCAAAAGTGGACAGGAGCGCATTAAAGGATTCGAGATCACTTGTATTCTTGAATCCAATGTTTTGATTACCTTCATAAAACTCATTTTCTTAACTGAACAAAAGCTGCTTTAAGTGGTGAGCACTGGCTTGGCCTTCTAATTGTAAACTTGTTTATATTTCTCTGGTTTTTTGTGAGACACTGAATGCCACAGTCCCTCTCACAAAGTATTTGCGAAAGGTTATTATTTATATATTTTTTAGGAGTTTGGTGACTGTATATTAAAACGTAGGGTTGCAGTCCTTCTCACACATTGAATTCAATAGGACTTACTTCTGAATAGATGTGCAGGCTAGCACTAATAGCTACAAAAATTCCAAGATATTGCAATTCTTACATGTTTGGTTCTGTACACATTTTAGATCACCAGTTAATTTTATAACAATAGAATTTAGCATGTCTGTTTGCTACACGTTGCTGTTACAGTAGATCACAGAAAACTGTCGAGCAAAATTATTTTGCAACATATTTAATGCTACTATTATTGTTATTTCCTTTATAAATTGCTTCCCATGAAGTATCCTGAAGCAATTTACAATATAATAAAACACAAACACACACACTGTGTGCAAACCTTGGTTATAGCTCATGGATTGTTTGGAGTGAGACAAACCACGAGCCTGGTTTGGATAGTGTGTTAAGACAAATCATGACTTTGCTCATGGCAGCGAAGCAGCAACAGGACAGGAGGAAGAGCAAAACTGCTTCAGTCTCCCATCAGGGAGTCTGTATGTTTGCATGTTCACACCAAGACATAGGTTGACTTAGCATTCTGTGCAAATCAGCTCACTGTGTTCGATCATTTAAGGCTTTCCCCTCTCAAATTATATTTTTATAAACTAGAAGAAACTAAACCTTTACTTCACATTTAATGTGCTGTTATATCCTGCAGTATCTTCACGTAGTCTCCCTGCAAATGTAAGCACTATTAACTTAAAATGCTTTTGATCCAAATCATCCTCCAGAGTCATTTTTAAAGCACATTTTTACTACTTGCTGTTGCTAAATCTAGCAAAATATTTATTTTTGGGTAGAGAAACATGATCCGGCATCTCCAGGAATATTTTGGGTTTATCAAGATTTACAGGATTTGCTTTTCTGTCTTTTTTGGGGAAAGTTCTCCATACCTATACACTACTGATTAATTTTCCATGGCATTAAAGATATTCCTGACTATGACAACCTAGAAATATAGAAAGCCCAAAGCTGAAGTTCAATAACTCACAATGGTGTAAAGTGATACAGATTTTAAATTATTTTGGTGTCCAATTAAGTCAGGAGTAGACTCATTGAAGTAAATGGACTTAAGATCATCATGACATGCCACGCTTTGTTTGGGCTTTTGTCATCTTTTGATACTGCATATTCTCATTGAAAATATCCTGGTAAATGTTCTAGGTTTCTCTTATGTCTTTAGTAACTGTTATAGCCATCCTAATTCCAAAGCCCATGATCCTAATTTCTCCATTTTGTTGCTCCAGTATCAATACTCTGATTCGTCCCCCTTTAACCATACCAGTACATATTATTTTAAACTCCATGAGCTATGACTTACCTGTTAAGACCCAAAATATTTTATTATTATTATTCAGTGTGTTTATTTCCACTCCAAATTATTTTAAGGCTCTCCTGAGATACATTATGAAGACTTCCATAGACATTTCACCTTGCTTTTAATTAGGTGTGCTGTATTCCTTTCCAGCAAAGCTACATGTCTGTCAAATTGCACCTGGTTTTCATACATCATTATCTCCTTCCGACTTGTGAGAATATTACTTCTAAGGTCATGCCATTGAGTTTGTAGTCTTATCCTTGCATTTCTACATCAACTGTATTTGTCTGAGGAATTAAGTGACACCAAAGCCATGCATATGCACGCTCAGCACAACGTTTGCTTTTCTTTTGTTTCTTCCTTTAAACATGTGGCTCTGTTGTTGCCTTGTAGAACCTAGAAAGCAGGAAGCTATTCCTACTCTTGATTTACATACAGTGGGAAATCTAAACTAGATTCTTAATCTGGACCATGGAGAACCTTGTGGTACCCCAAAAAAGATGTATGTGGGAGGAGTCAGTCATGCGGCGGAATGTCAGTATATAACATGAATTAAAGCAATTTTAACATATATAATGACAGAATAATACTATACTGTAATAGTAAAATTTGACTCTACCTTTGCTACAGACTATTACCATGGTTTGCTTTAATTTGAAACTTTAAATTATTTTCTCTGTAAACACTCAATACTCCCCAAGCTGCTTCTATCTGGCATTATGTACGAAAATTGGAAGATGCATCCAAGATTTTACTTTCCCACACTTCCCTTTTCCCCTATGTTACTTGTAAATCTTTCTTACTCCATTCTGTTCACCCTGCTTTCCATATTTTTAGTAAACCTAGTTGAATACTGGAAAGCAACTCTTTGTTTTTTCCTTTTCCCAAAGTTTGAAGATTCCCCACACCCATTCTTCTTCTTGGTTCATCTGAAATAAGTACTTAATAAAAAATAATTATTATTTGCTGTATGGCAAAATAATCCAGATAATTCAGTAACAGACAGAGAGAGACATGTGAATATTCCTTTTCATGTAGGCTATAAAATCTTGCAACCTTGTGCATAATTTTTCAAATGAAATTATTTACACTTAATGGATGATTATGTATCTATTCAAATTATGTAGCATCCAAAAATAAATATTGTAACTTTTAACAATTTAGAGTGCAGTAATCAAGACTTATTGCACTAGTAAAAACTGCTTGTAACCAGTTTGAAACCAGAGTTTCAGATATTAAATGGGGTGTGCATCCTCTGGGTTTGTATTAAACATGGTTCATGCTGGTGCAAACCATGATGAACCATGGCTAAGGACAGTGGGAGGAAATTCCTGTGGGGGTGGATAGGGGTTGCAGAAGTGAATTCATGACCCTGGGACCAGCTTCTAAACTTCAACCCTGTTAAGGGCCTAATGACATTACATCTTTATTTCACTCGATGCTGATTTGTATTCATGGGACAGTGCTATTTGAAATTGGTGTGTTTAATGTGCTTCCTTGTGATTTATATTTTTTAGCATAGCATCAAAATGTTTAAGCCTTTTAAAGTACTGATGATTATTTTTCCAAATGTCTATGTTTTCATTAGTGTGCCTTAGCTTTTGGTGTTATTTTTGGCAGCAACTGAGCAGAAATAATCTTGTTTTCAGTTATTTGATTTGTATGTAATCCAGGACATTTTATTTAATGTTAAGCCACTTAAAAATGCTACTTGTCTCTGCTTACAACTTATGAAGGAAGTACCAAGGCCTGGCTCTATCGACTTGGGATTGAGGCCCTTTGGATCTTAGGCCAAATTGATCCAGTGAGGATACAGCCCATTGGTTGCCTTTCCGTTATCGAAAATCGAAACCACTTTCTGTCTCAGGAATCATAGAGGATGCAATAGGAAAGAGAAAGGGGGGGTACACGTGTATGAAGAGGGGTTGGTTCTTTAATGCATATATATTGCTGTTTTTCCTGCTCCTGCCTCAAATCTACAGAATGATTTCAGAAACTTACTGGGACCTGTGCTAACAAATGCAGGATAAGATGCTGGCATGTGCGGATATAACGCTAAGTTACCTGGCATATTGTCATCAGATCAACTTGCAGCCCCCGACTCTTATTCACTGACATCTGTCTCAGGAGAGCACTTTGGAGATGCAGAAACAAATAAATATATAAAAATATACAGTGTTACCATATTTTTCTGTGTATAAGACGCCCCCATGTATAAGACAACCCCTGTTTTTTTAAACCCAAAATTAAGAAATTAAGTTGTTTAGCTTTTTTGGGGGGGGGGGTGGAGGTCACTTCTACTAATTGCTCACCTGCCTGCCTGCCAGTCGCATACCTCACTGCAGCCGCCAAATGTCTGCTTGCTCACTGCCACCAACAGCCCCCTGCTCACTTGCCGCAGCCGCCAATCGCCTCCCCGCCTTGCCACAACTGCCAATCGCCTGCCCGATTGCTACAGCCACAGCTAGTCACCAGCAGGCCACCAGTCACCTGCCCAATCGCCGCTGCCAATCTCCTGCTTGCTGCTGCCGTTAATCACACGTTCCCCCCCTCTGCATTCATTATCTGTGTATAAGTTGACACCCAATTTTTGCCTATTTTTTAAGCAAAAAGCATCTACTTATACACGGAAAAATACGGTATATTGTGTGTTTATAATATATATGTAAATATATACAAGCATAATATATGTAAATAAATAGTGGGCAAAGTAGCATTATTCACCTCAGAAACCAGCTTTTCTCCTTTGTGAGCTGTCCCTCAAATACTGGAAGCACTGTCATCCCCTTTATCTTCTCTATTTTTCCAATAATAGTCATGCAGACAGAGAAACCTTCCATTTTACATACTAGCCACCTTTCATCAGGTGGCAGTCCCAGAAGTGTCAACGCAAAAAGACTCTTAAATATTTATAAAATTAAAGTTTGTCTGTGTTTTTTTTTAAAATAAAACCTGCTTCATCACGAATGCCATAGTTACAGGGGGAAACTCGGCAAAAGTAAATATGAGAGAGGTGGATTGTGAAACGATTATAGGAAAAAGTATTTAGAGTTCTTTCAGATTTAGGCACCTACAATCACAACTAAAGCTTTTTTGGAATAATTCCTACAGTTATTGAAACCTTTTCTTTTATGAAATCCTCTATTTGAATTCAAGCTAATAAAATGGGAAAATATCATTTACATTTCTTAAACTTTAAAATGTTTGTCATATGCTGTGACCTAGATTTATTAGACTGTAGTAGTTTTAGTGCATTTTGGCTGGGAAGTGTGTCATGACATCAGTGTAATCTATGCAGTATGTGATTTCAGTTGGTCCCAGTGTTAAATATTTTCATAATTATGCTGGTTTTGGCAGTTAACTTGGAACTTTTAATGAACATGTTTTATTTCTGGGCTTGTGAGCAGCCACATATGTTTCAAAAATTAATTGTGTGTTTTCAGAGTTAACATTGAGCAGAAATATGTATGACTGCAGATTGCTTTGACATAAAAGGTCTAAATAGCAAAATAGTTCTTGTAAGGTCATGGCCGCATGTAATAATTAGGGTTTACATATTGTGTTAAAGATGTCATTAGCTGTTGTTCACTTAAACAATAATATTTTGAGAGCTTCGCTTTGGGGTGATTCCTCCCCCCCCCCATGTTGATAAGAGCAAGCATAACTTGGTCTGCATGTCACATGACCCAACATCTCAAACAGGTGGGAAAGTCGATCTGGCTAGTGGGTCCCGTTTTGCCAGGTGGCAAGCTGTGCTATAGAAGAAAAGCCAAGCCAAGCAAGGTTTGAAGTTACCGCCTGGCCAAGCAAGGCTTGAAGTTCTGCAGGGATCGGCTGTATGACTGAGTTCTTAATGGGAATCCTGGTTGCATGGCTGACCCAGTGGGCTTGGAATCGCTGCCTCTTAGCTGATAGTTGGTGACTTCAAGCCCTCTTTGGGCAGAGGTCAGCTGTGCTACCCAGCAGTCTTGTTCTCACTGCCAGTCAGCCGATCAGCCGTGACAGCAAGTCTTCTTTGCCAGGGAACCATCAGGAGTACAGCTTGAGGCTTTTGATTTTCTGTTGACAGCCACATCTGTGCTTGCCCCACATATGACATCCAGTTTGGGGCAGATGTGCATGGTTTGTGGGAAGACTGTCTCACATATTAAATTGGGATCCATGCTGCGCCTTATTAGGTCTGTGGGTCAGAGTGCTACTACAGCATTCCATAGAAGCCAGCACTTTTGATTTCTTTCTCTCCCAAACAAACCACAAAAGGAGGTCAAGGACAAACCTTAGCTGCCTCTCATGGATTGCTTTGAGAGAAACAAAGCGCAAGTGCTTTTTTGCACAGAACGCTAAGCTAGTGCTGCAGTTAGTTTTCTCCTGGTTTGGCAAAAGTAGGTGTGGCGTGGCTACACTTTGAGCAGCATGCACTTGTGTGCTGCTCTTGCATGGTAAACTATAATGTATTTTAGGCTATGGCTTCCTATGATGTGCAAACAGGGCCAGAATTTGATAACCTTAAGATACTCCTTTTGAATCCCACATTCTTCAGTTATTAATTAAATAGAGATACAGTGGTACCTCAGGTTACATACACTTCAGGTTACATACGCTTTAGGTTACAGACTCCGCTAACCCAGAAATAGTGCTTCAGGTTAAGAACTTTGCTTCAGGATGAGAACAGAAATCGGGCTCTGGCGGCGCGGTGGCAGCAGGCGGCACCATTAGCTAAAGTGGTGCTTCAGGTTAAGAACAGTTTCAGGTTAAGAATGGACCTCCGGAACGAATTAAGTACTTAACCCGAGGTACCACTGTAAACATAAATGCAGGGCTTTTTTAAAGCTGGAACTCAAAGGAACTCAGTTCTGGCACCTCTCAGGTGGGCGCCATTGACATTCTAAGAGAACGAGGGAGTCATTCATGGTGAGTTCCGGCTCCTCTTTTTCTAGAAAAATAGCACTGCATAAATGACTTTTTCACATAAATACAAAGAATTGAAAGAGGTGTCAAAATACCAAGGTTCTTTGTTTATTACATTAAATAATTTTATATTAAAAAGAGATATTTCCATTGAAAGGGAGAATTCTAGGCATCTTACACTGTATAGATATAGTATCCTTTTGTATTGTTGTGAACAAGTACAAACGGCCATTGTGGTGGTCGTGTAACTGTAGTCTGATAAATTTAAGCCATAACCCCCTCTAAGCATGCATATATGGTTCTTTGAAACTGTTCTGTCCACCAATCCAACCATTATAAAATGTTTAAAATGGGATAAGCAATTATAGAGCACCGTTGTCAAATTGTTAGCACTTTTGTTTGTTTTCATTATCTCGTGGTCAGCAGCTTTTGTTTCTAAGGTATTAGACCCCAACTTATCCATTCTGCTATTCA
This sequence comes from Podarcis raffonei, assembly GCF_027172205.1. Lineage (NCBI taxonomy): Eukaryota > Metazoa > Chordata > Lepidosauria > Squamata > Lacertidae > Podarcis > Podarcis raffonei. The sequence goes on along the minus strand of NC_070608.1, from coordinate 23,921,140 downwards.
TTCCTTTCCCTATTACATATTTAATTAGTTTGTATCTTTCTTACCTTTGTTACTTTTCACTAGCAATCTGTTTTTTATTCTTTATTTTCTTAAAAAAAAAAAAAAATTCCCCCCACTATGTTTTTTGGCCGTTGTGGATGCAGTATGAACATTTGTTAACTTTTATAGGATGATCATGAAAGCTGTGGTTCAAGTTCAACAAATCGTAGTACCACGGAAAGTGCAAAAGCAGCAGTGAAACCAAGAAGAATTCAACAGACTACTCCTGACCCAGATTTACCACCAGGTACTTTGTGATAAAAAATAATATAGTTATTTTTAGGACTCTGTTCTTTTGGCAGTTGTTAGTTTGCTTGAATCGCAAGAAGCCTGATGTTTTGTTTTATTTAAACACTTGATATCTCTTCAACTGGCAATTTTATTTTTTTCTGTATTTGGTAACTTGTTGGTAAGGTTCCCAAGCAAATGGTTTAATAAAACCATGATTTCTTTTTAGGCTATGTACAGAGTTTGATCTGGCGGGTTATAAACAATGTCAACATTGTCATCAATAATCTCATACTCAAATACGTGGAGGATGACATCGTTCTGTCAGTCAATATCACTTCAGCAGAATGTTACACCGTGGATGAATTTTGGGATCGAGCATTCATGGACATATCTGGTAAGCAGACTATTGAGTTTTTAAATGACATTGTACATTTTTTTAAAGATAATGTTCTAAAATAATTTTGCAGAAAAAGTGACCAGAGAGACAAAATATTGATCTATTTTAGAGGTGAGATTTATTCTCTGAGTTTCCCCATTGAGTTCTTACAACACGATGCATTGTACAGCTTCAAGCTTTTCAGATTCTGCACAGACTTGAAGCAGATACCAAGTAGGCGGCATTTGTAACTTCCTCACTCCTGCAGTCTCTCCAGTGTTTTGAATAAAACTTTGGATATGTTAAACTTGTGAAGGGTCCTTTAAAAATGTTTCTATGTATTAAGTAGTGCGAAATAAATATGAGCGTTTGCATGGTATTTACTTTGCTTTATCTGCTAAGAACTGAGCAACATTTTTCTTCCTTTTGAAAGCAACTGATTTGGTCCTAAGGAAGGTGATAAATTTTTCTGACTGCACGGTTTGCCTAGACAAAAGGAACGCTAGCGGCAAGATTGAATTTTATCAAGATCCCCTGCTTTACAAGTGTTCGTTCAGAACTCGTCTACATTTCACTTACGATAATCTTAATTCTAAGATGCCATCCACTATTAAAGTAAGTACTTTTCTAGATCTTTTAAATTTGATGTATGTATGAATTGTTTTTCACCATGTACTCCTAAGAAAAATGAAAATCGACCACCTAAAACAGATTAATTTCTGCTCTGCCTTTGGGGACCACTAATTTCTGAGCCTCCAGATGTGAACATTGGGTGGCTATAGCCGTACCAGGACTTTGTGTCCCAGGAATAGTAGTTTGGCTACTATTTTGTAGCGGGTTACTTCAACCATTCCATACATTTTTTGAGATACAACTTCTAGCCTCAGTATGGCTAATTCATCTTAATTTAGCTACTTCTTCATAGTGTGAGCTTAAGGATACTTAATTCTGGTACTTGTATGGATAATAAAAAGGCTGACTGGGGTAATAGATAAGTGAGAATTCAAAAATATTATGATGTAATTCAAGGTACTTAATAGTCTTTAATGAGATTGTGTATTCTAATCTACTTCAAGAGAGGATGCACGTACTGTATGTGGGAACAGTGGTGCCAGAGCAATCTGAAAGCCTGTAACAGCATGTACTGTGGGTGTTTTGTGAATTTTTGAAATTAGATTGAGAAAGCGAAGTATTGTCTGTTCTGAACATGTTTCCAGATGTGTCCATGAGTACTGTAGTTTATCTGTCCCTGTGTGCAGCTAATTATCCTGATACTATTGATGCCAGATGCCGCATAGGAGTTGTTTTGCACATACATTTATCCAGTAGCATGTGGCTGTAGGGTCTTAATTGAGACTAACAATTCATTATTAGGTACTTAAAGCTATTCAGTTTAGTTTCAGTTTGTTTAACTGTAACAAACTTTCTCCTGTTTCTAAGCCAAGGATTGGAAGCAGATATCCAGAGCGGTTCAGGATCTGTAAGGCTCTTTCTAATCAATACAACTATCAATCTGGCATTCTCTGTGGCATTTATCCGAGCTTAATGTTCTCTTAGATCAGGCATAGGCAAACTCCGGCCCTCCAGATGTTTGGGACTGCAGTTCCCATCAGCCCTGACCACTGGTCCTATTAGCTAGGGGATGATGGGACTTGTAGTCCCAAACATCTGGAGGGCCGGCATTTGCCTATGCCTGTTTTAGATCTTCACAGTTTGCACTGCATGCTTTAGTTTCTAAATACAGTGGTACCTTGGGTTAAGAACTTAATTCGTTCTGGAGGTCCGTTCTTAACCTGAAATTGTTCTTAACCTGAAGCACCACTTTGGCTAATGGGGCCTCCCGCTGCCGCCGCGCCGCTGCTGCACAATTTCTGTTCTCATCCTGAAGCAAAGTTCTTAACCCGAGGTACTATTTCTGGGTTAGCGGAGTCTGTAACCTGAAGCGTCTGTAACCTGAGGTACCACTGTACTAAAACGGCGATAGGGAACCTTGTGCAGTCCAAGGGCTGCATTGCCTCAAGAGCAACTTTCTGGGGCTTCATCTTGGCAGGCAAGAACCATTATCACAGCTCAGTGACACATTCCAGCCTGGCAAAAACACTGAAGGAGAGAATGAAGCTGGCCTAGGGAGCAGTGTTGACTGGTGAGAGTATCAAGGACCCAGGCACTCAGCCTCCAGCCTGAGTTCCCCACACCTGTTCTAAAGTCTATGACAAGCAGTGTAGACAAAATTACTTGTCAGATTCTGGAATTGATATTTTCTCAACGTGTCTACAACTTTGCTATGCATACTGTAACACTAGATGGAAAGAGATGACAGCTAAAGTCATTTTGAGATATTTGTGCTCAGCAGCTTCTGAAACATAAACAGGTTCTTGTCTTCTATTAATCATAATAAACTCTGACATGCTAAATGCACTTCACTGCGGTACTATGTGGCTATTGTAGGTAAGCAGAATATTAAATCTTGGCCTTCTCTCTCTCTGAATCTTAAAGTTTGCCAAATTTTTGTTTTTGATCGAGGAATGAAGTTCAGTTGTGGGCTTGATCATTAACTTTCATGCCAGGTTTTAGCAGAGGGGATATTTTAATGGCAGAATCACAAACTTCTGACAGCATATAATGGAAATTTTGACACAGTCTTCACTAATGTCAATTGGTGCTGTGGTTCTAATAAGGAATTTTGTGTTTTCTATTCCTTCATTACTTATATAGATGGTTTTAATGAATTCTGAGTTACCATAAAGAGCATGCCAGGGAACATAGATTAGTGTGAGCATAATTATAATTACGTTTATAAATAACTTGCCTGGTTATCTCTCTTGGTGGCCACAGTTCCTCATCAGGGTACCCTGGAAAATCTGTCATTAAAAATGAAATTAACACAATGTTTAACATACTTCATAATTACAATCTTCATTTGCCTTAGATGTATATTAACATTTACTTTTAAGATCTGAATTTTGTCTCTTGTTGCTTATGTGGAGCCTGGTCCTATATGCATGTTTAAGTCTGACTGTGCTCAACAGAATTTATGCCTTATTATGCACAGGTCGCCATCTAAGACTGCAGGAGAAAGGCACTACTGCTTGTGCAAGACAGTTCAGCTGAATTCTTATAATTTCGCTGTCCTACTGCAACTTATGCTGTTCCAGAGGATCCATGGTTGCACAATCGGAGTTCCATTCATTCTTCCTTTCATGTATTGTAGGGGATTGGGCCAGATTACCCTACGGGGCCCCTCTCAGCTCTACATTTCTTTAGATCCAACTCAATGCTTTTCTCTGTACTTGCAGATCCACACTTTAGTAGAAACCCTGAAGCTCTCCATTACTGATCAACAACTTCCTATGTTTATTCGAATAATGCAACTTGGAATTTCACTCTACTATGGAGAAATAGGCAACTTTAAAGATGGAGAAAATGAAGACTTGGTTTGTCACACTAAGGATGTTTTGGGGAACATCTCAGGTAAGACAGACTGAATTTGTTCACAATCCTCCAAAAGCATCAGAGAAATTACAGTTCAAGTGCAGATAATGCAAAACTAGTTGTTACCTAGGTTCTTGGGCAATTTTGTAGATTGGTTTGAGATGATTTAAAGACATAATCACAACTTCATGTTTAATTCTCCTATTACGGTTTAAATAACAAGTAATTATTCTGTTAGCTTCCTAAGGAAGCTATATGTAAGATTGTGAAGGCAGGTCTTCTATGGAACAATTTTTCCAAGGTTAAATTGGAACTTTGTAATCCATTCAAAGGGATGCGGGTGGCGCTGTGGGTAAAACCTCAGCGCCTAGGACTTGCCGATCGCATGGTCAGCGGTTCGAATCCCCGCGGCGGGGTGAGCTCCCGTCGTTCGGTCCCAGCTCCTGCCCACCTAGCAGTTTGAAAGCACAATTAAGTGCAAGTAGATAAATAGGTACCGCTTTCTAGCGGGAAGGTAAACGGCGTTCCGTGTGCTGCTCTGGTGCCGGTTCGCCGGAGCAGCTTCGTCACGCTGGCCACGTGACCCGGAAGTGTCTGCGGACAGCACTGGCTCCCGGCCTCTAGAGTGAGATGAGCGCACAACCCTAGAGTCTGTCAAGACTGGCCCGTACGGGCAGGGGTACCTTTACCTTTAATCCATTCAAACAATAACATTGTGTATTATTTTTAGGGCAATGACAAATATTTCAAATTGATTGCAATCTGTGTTGTATTAAGGGCTTGATTCTTTTCTTGGGTTGGTTAAAAGAGCTCTGTAACTGAGTTTGAGGGCCTCTGTACTAAAGGATTGCCACCAGTCATTTTCAAAATATGTACCAAAACATGAAGTAAACAGTTCAAAATTCTTTCTTATTCTTACCTTAAAAGTACCTGGAATAATTTTACTCCGATACTCTAGATTATTCTGTAAATCCCATATTTTAATTTATTTAGAAGTAGTCAGTCCTCAAGTCACATCAACTAACTTTATTAAAGAATTGATTTAATAAGTCAATAGAGCAGTTTGCATCAGAAACTATGTACTAAGTATTCTTTTTCATTATTTATGGCACCTCATTAGTATTAAGTATCTAAAATGCAACATGACTATTTAGGCATAGTTGTTTGCTGCAACCTGCCATTTTTTGTGTGAAAAAATAGATATTTGCAAGAAATAATGTAGTTACAGCTTGGTGTGGTATCCCATGGTGCTGCTTCTGCTAACAGAAAGCATCTCTCAACGGAATGGGGAAGGAGGTGGTTTTTGATGACGATCCCTGCAGCCCCATACAGAAGCCCAAATTTATTTAACAAAATTTATATACCTATTGATTGTAGTAAAACCTCTTAAGTAGTTTACACAAAATGTTAAGATTATTAATAAAAAACAGTTCAAAACAATTCAAAACATTTTGAAATAATGAAAATTAACCGTAAAAGAGATTTAAACACATCAGCAGCTACATGCCTGGATAGGTTTGCCTAAACAAAAATGTTTTAAGCAGGTGCCAAAAAGAGTACAGTCGAACACCTTGCAACTCGAACGTTTTGGCTCCTGAACTCCGCAAATGAGTGTTCCGGTTCGTGAACGTTCTTTGGAACCCAAACGTCCGATGTTGCCTCCGTGGCTTCCGATTGAGTGAAGGAAGCTCCTGCAGCCAATCGGAACCTGCATCTTGGTTTTCAAATGTTTTTGGAAGTCGAACGGACTTCCGGAATGGATTCCGTTTGAGAACCAAGGTACGACTGTATGAAGAAGATGCCTGTCTTATGTCAAGAAGCTGCGAGTTCTAAAGTGTAGGCGTCGTCACACTAAAAGATTGATTTTATACAACAGTGGAATGAGTATTATGTGGCACCTGTATCAGTTCTGCAGATTCGAAGCAGTTGAGAGAGCACATAATGGGGTAAAGTTATCCTGTAAGTAAACTGGTCCCAAGCTATTCAGGGCTTACTGAAGAGGGTTAAGGAAATCCCTTGGGACAGATTCGTGAGGCACTACCAGTCAGAGAACACAATCCTGGCCTAGATGGTCTGACTCGCTGTAAGGAGCCCTTATATATTTGATTTCATTGTCCCGGTAACTAGGGTAGGCTGGCTGCTTTCACAGTTTACATTGCCTTTATTTTCATTGGTCTTTTCTTATAGGCTCTTTAAAAAGCACAAGATTCTGGAGGCACAGTACTTTTAAAGGGTTTACACATCTTGCAGAAAAATTATGGCCTGAGGCATCAGTTTGTCCGATTAATGTGACATGGCATATAGGAATCAAAAATAATCCCTACAGTTCCTATCATGTTCGGCTATGAGACCACCAGCTAATTCAGACTAATATAACGATGTTTTATTTGTGGGGAAAGGCCATTTATAACAATGTGAGCTTTTTCCTTTTAAAAATATGCATCTGGACCATAGCTCTGAGCAATGCTTTCACTGCAGTGGTAGAAAAGCCAAAAGCATCTACTTTGGTTGCTACTCATGTAGGAATGTGTTGAAGACTTTGTCTGCTTTTATTATGACCTACATTATAATATTAAATCCAATATAAATATGTATAGACAGGACCTGTGCCTAGGCAACATATCACATACCATTCAGTCTGTACAGCCTCTAGTTTTTGCATTGTTTGTACTGCCTTTCTCATGAAATAGAATAATGAGTAGAACAAAAATGATAACAAAGGAGATATTAAGATGCATAACTGATTGTGCCATTTGTTCCAAATTAATAAAGTGTGCAAAAAGTTGCTGCATGTATCTGTATGGTGGTGGTTAGTAGATATTTTCTTGTTGTGCTACATATTCTATGTTTACTCAAGTGTTTCATTTTCATATTAATTATAATTGCCTAATTTGATAAGCTTTGTGGTGTCTAGTTTGTATTGGTTAATGTTAGGGGGAAGAAGCCAACTCTACTTCACTCCCACTCAAGTGGAACTACTGGTATCTGTGGTTTGTGTATATGGTGGTTCAGGCTCAAATGCAAGCAGGACCCACTACCCAAGCAACCTCCTGTTCTAAAATGTTCAGGATAAACTCTGCCTTTTATGTAAATGATGGGGAAGATACTACAACATTCAGATGGTACTGCTGACTGTCCCATCTCAAAATGTGCAATCCCAAAGTGTCTGCATTAAATTGCCACCATCCCCTTCCTGACCTACTTCCAGATGAAAAAGATACCCCAACTGTGGTGAATTTGGGAAAATGGCACACACTATCCACAGTTTTCCAGGCTCCTCTGCAACATCTCTGCTACAAACCATAGTTAATTAAAAGTTCACACAGGTTTCTGAAGGTATGGATTTGATAACTTTATTCATCAGCAAAAGGTGACATAAATGAAACCTAGCATTTTCCTGCCAGTTGTCAATACCTTTAAAGGGATAAAATGGGAACATTTCTGCTGTTTGAAGGATGCCTGTTTGGACATAATATACTTGAAATTGTTCAAGAACAGTTAATCCTTGCGTTAAGACTGTGCTGGTGATGCTGCCAAGGCCGGGGTCCAGCTTGTGTTAACAGCCATGTAAGCACTGATTGCATAAGTTTAGGGATTTTGCCTGATGTTTGATATCAAAGAACCTTTTAAGCATTTGCAGTTCATTTGTTTACTTTTCCTGTTCATCAGCTCTGGAAACTGAGTAAACGTTATCAGCTAAATTAGGCTGGGATTTTAAAAAAAATTTCTAAATTGGTATAAAACACAGTATTTTTTGCCGTGTCTCCTCTGAAGAGAGTTGAATGTGAATTGCTCAAGTTCACTATGAGAATTCTGACAAGGAATGTATTTCATGACTTATGGAAGAGTGTATAGGGTGTCTTGTAATTTGCTGCTAATTTAATTCTGCAGTTTTTGATTATACTGGCTACTGTGTTCAGTAGTACATTTCTTTTTCATAGTCTATACCCTCCAACATTTCTCCAATGAAAATAGGGACATTCCATTCCATAATGATAATTTTACTGTTTATACCCTGCACACATTACTGGGTTGCTGCAGCCAATCTGGGCAGCTCCCAACATATATAAAGACATAAAAAATTAAACATTTTTTAAAAACTTCCCTATACAGGATTGCCTTCAGACAGCTTAGTGGGGTTGGATAACTCCATACCCTCCAACATTTCTCCAATGAAAATAGGGACACCCTAAGGAAAAGTGGAATATTCTGGGATCAAATCAGAAACCGAGGCAGCTTCCCTAAATCAAGTGTACCTTTATAGTTTGGATCAAAACGGATGATTTAGGACAAAATGAAAGCCAGTTTTCATAATTTTAATTAGAGTTCTAAATGTAAATTATTTAGTGTTCATCAAATATGACTTGGTTTGAAATGATACCAGGAATGTAATATAAAAAATATATTATAAATGCAGGGTGCCCAATCCACATACAGTGCACTGGGCCCAGGAAATCTTGTTGGCATCCCTGTTCATACCGCAAGGTATAGTATATATTGTTTAAAATACATGTTGTATGTAAGTATAAAATAAAATGCCTCTTGTTTCTAGTTTGTGGCTAATACTGTGTTTCAAGCTGAATAATCCCTGCTTTGCTTCTTTTAAAGGTGCAGAAGATGAAATAGGCCATGATATGCAATATATTTCTCCAGAATCTTATGTTCAACAAGATGATGATCAACAGCAGGGATGGGTGTCATGGGCCTGGTCGTTTGTACCTGCTATTGTGGGTAATGATGATGAAGACGGAGACTTTCTTGGAATAGATGATGGAACAACAATGAATCAGCATAAATCGCCGGCAGTTAAAGATCCCATTGTTTCTATAGGATTTTATTGTACAAAGGCTACTATTACCTTCAAGGTAACATTAAAAAAACCAAAAACAAACAAACCCATAAGTATATTTCTAGTCATTTTTGCTAAGTGCTCCGACAACAAAAATAGATGGCAGTATATGGTCATTAGTTCTCATTGCGGATAACAATGTATGCTGGTTCACATATAGTTGAATACCTTTAACAGTACAATCCTACATATGTCTATCCCTCTGTTCCCCATGATTCCTACACATGTGTAGATCATCTGAAAGCTAACTTTGTTAGTTTTCAGATGATCCAAACGTGTAGGCATCAACTTTAATGCTTCCAGTCAAGGAAGCTGATTGATCATTGGGTGTTACAGTAGATCTATGTTCTACTCTGGGGATATGAAGAAGGGAGCAAGTATATTTTCTCCAAGAGCACCAGTCTCAAAGCAGTGATTCTTCAACATCAACTTCGTTGGACTGTTCATGTTGTGCAGATACCTGATGATTGTCTTCCAAAGCAACTACAGTGGTACCTCGGGTTACATACGCTTCAGGTTACAGACTCTGCAAACCCAGAAATAGTACCTCGGGTTAAGAACCTTGCTTCAGGATGAGAACAGAAATCGTGCTCTGGTGACACGTCAGCAGCAGGAGGCCCCATTAACTAAAGTGGTGTTTCAGGTTAAGAACAGTTTCAGGTTAAGTACGGACCTCTGAAACGAATTAAGTACTTAACCCGAGGTACCACTGTACTCTATTCCAAACTTAAAAACGGAAAGCGTAATGCTGGTGGTCAACAAAAGAGGTTTAAAGACTCTCTCACGGCAAATCTAAAAAAATTAGTATAAACACCAACAATTGGGAAACACTTGCCTATGAGCGCTCCAATTGGAGAACAGCCTTTACCAAAGGTGTCATGCACTTTGAAGACACTTGAACTCAAGACGCAAGGGAGAAATGTGCTAAGAGGAAGGCACGCTTGGCAAATTCACACCGTGATCAACTCCCACCCGGAACCCTATGTCCCCACTGTGGAAGGATGTGTGGACCCAGAATTGGCCTCCACAGTCACTCCACAGTCACTTAGGACCCTCGTACCTACGGGACCGCCTCTCCTGGTATGCCCCACAAAGAAACCTACGGTCTGCAAATAAAAACATCCTGAAGGTCCCAGGCCTCAGAGAGGTTAGGCTGGCCTCAACTAGAGCCAGGGCCTTCTCGGCTGCGGCTCCAATCTGGTGGAACGCTCTGTCACAAGAGACTAGGGCCCTGCGGGACCTGACATCTTTCCGCAGGGCCTGCAAGACAGAGTTGTTCCACCAGGCCTTTGGTCAGGGCGCAGCCTGACTCCCTCCTCTGGCAACCTGCACAGAGTTTTGCTTAATGGTTGCCATCAACTTGATTTTAATTAATTTTTATAATGAAATATTTTTAGAATGTTGGTTTATTTGATTGTTTGATTATTTGATTGTTGTTAGCCGCCCTGAGCCCGGCTTCGGCTGGGGAGGGCGGGATATAAATAAAATTTATTATTATTATTATTATTATTATTATATTACGGACTCATTGTTAAAACCGTGTTTATTGAAGACAATCTTACTCGACTACGAGTGATCGCCAAAGAAAGAAAAAAAATGTTCTACTCTGGGGCTATGAAGAAAGGAGCTAGTATATTTTCTCCCAGAGCACTCACGTTCTTCACTATCCATGGATTTGTTCATACCTTTGTTATTTTGTACAGTAGTTGCCTGATCCTGTCAGTCACTTCTTACAGCAGACTTGTAGGATGAGCCTGCCCAGTTCAAGAGGAAAAGGGACTTCAGCACTTTAAAAAGATGTTTTATTTATAATCTAACATGGAACCCAGTGGCCTCAACTCTAGTTCGGATATTATTCCCACTAAATCTCATAATAAACTGCTAGTGTATACAGCGTCCTTTGCTGAAGTAGGTAAAACCCATTAAAGGAGACTTTGTTTTTATTCTTGTGCATTTAGCATTATACATTACAATAATTTTACCACATCCTAACATCTTGAATGTTATATCTTTTACACTATAAAATGGTATGCATAAGAGAATTATGCTGGCACTTAGAAGGAAAACATTAGAATTCATTGTTCTGCTTGAATGCTAAGAATGTATGGAATTAATTTGTGGTTCATATTTTGGTCAAAAACAAGCTCAGGTTTCTGCATTAGCATTCTGAATAGCTGATACCACTCCAGCTTAAAAAAAACCCCATGCCAAATTAAATGTTGCATTTTCCTAATAATGTCGAAAATTGTTCTTGCAATGTTTGAGTTCTTTTAATCAATTAATTGCTTTTCCTCTACAATGATTGCAGACAGCTGAAGGGCGGGTTTTTAAATCCTGTTTTCCTTGAGCATTTGCTTTATAGAACTTAGCTTCAAAACAGCAACCATGTGTACACCCAGTTGGAAATAGCTAAGTAATGAGAGCTTCTAGGAATTTTATGTTATAAGAAAATTAGAAGGAATTATTTCAGCAGTTAAAGATGCCAGAATTAGGAGCTGTTAGGGCTAAACATTTAAATGTTTCATTATTTTGCCCTTGTTTAATGAATGATGTTGAATAGTCAAAAGTGCACTATTGATCTCTTTTTGCTGCTTTATTCATGGTGATCAGAGCATAGACAAAAAGGTAGTATATTTACTTATGATTGAGGTTTGCAAGGGTTGCTTAAGTACATCCATCTTGTGAATTACTTCCTATGCTATTATAATAAACTGTCAAGTTTATTCTGTCAAGTTCATAAACTGAGTTGCACCTGCGTATCTGTTAGATTACCTTTTTATTCATTGTTTATGTAACCGAGAAACTAAAAATGTTTCAGTGGTGTTGTTTTTTTTAAATTGCGCCAGTACATAGATTAAAGTTGTTATTTTCTAGTGTGGATAATATATTGCAGCTGTTTTAGTGCACCTGTTTCCTGCCCAATCATAATCACCAATAGTAAAATTTAATTTGTCATCATCTTTTCTACACAGTAATAATAACTTATATGCAGCTAATACTAATGTTGACTAATGGTAAGTGTTTCGCATATTGTTACACAGCTCACAGAAATGCAAGCTGAAAGTAGCTATTACAGCCCACAGAAAGTAAAATCCAAAGAAGTAATATGCTGGGAGCAAGAAGGAACTACAGTAGAGGTAATTTTCCATTACTTCTGTATATTTATAGTAGATTTCTTGGCATCAGTATTTATTTCATCAGAATCATTACTTTGTACTGGCAGTTGCAGTATTGATTTTATATTCACTCATTATTGGATGGCTATAATAAAAACATAACTGAAATGGAGCCATTCTTGGACTTTAGCTGTAGTACTCTAGGCAGTAAATAATAAGCTCTCAAATCTAGTGTACATTATTATTGTTCTTTTACTTCATTTGTTTCTTAATTAAGTGCAAAAACTGACCACAATATTCCTGCTTATACATTCATCCACATAAATATTAATTTCGGATAGATAGGTGTGCATTTATTTATGTATTAGATTCAGACCCTGCCTTTCGTTCCAGAGGTGCCTAGGGTGGCAAACAAGGCATAAGATGATAAAAACGTATTTTAAAAATCTTAAAAAACAATTCCAGACTGGGAAAATCTCAACTTAGAAGCTTTGTTGATAGATGAGAATCTTCAGTAGGGGCCGGAGAGACAACTTAGACAGTGCCTGTCTAATATTCAAGGGGAGAGAATTCCAAAGGATAGGCTTGGAATAGCCTTGATTCTCATTTTTCTCTTCTGTCCTTGTCCCTTGTCCCGTTTGTTTTCTTTTCGTTTAGATTGTAAGCCTGTGGGTAGGAAATGTCTTGTTTTGATTTTATGTAAAGCCTCTCTTGGAGTGGAGTGCAAATGCTATAAAAAAATTAAAAAAATAAAAATAAAGACAACAACATGAAAGTTAGATAGGTGAACCCAACAATGTGTTGGTTCTTGGCTAGAAGCTTAACTCTCTTCCAGTTTCTTTATACACACTCAGCATGTTAACATTTTTTCCCCAGGTCCTCATGAGTGGAGAACCTTTCTTTGATTGCCAAATAGGCTTTGTTGGTTGCCAAGCTCTTTGTCTCAAAGGAATTATGGGAATTAAAGATTTTGAGGAGAATATGAATAGAAGTGATGCGGTAAGTACAAGTTACGCTTTGGTAGCTTGCAGACGTGCTTTGTTAAAAGAGGGCATAAAATATTTTTAGAATTTTTCAGAAGAACCCCAAAAGCCACATGACTGGCTCACACAAAAAAGACAGGTAGCCGTGTTAGCCGAATTAGACAAACCCTGAGCTTCGGCTCACATGTAATACTAAGCCAAATCATGGCTTAGCCCTTGGTAGTGTGACAACAGCAAATGCGGGGCGGTGTGGTAGGGAGTGAAGAAGCTGCAATTTCCAGCTGTCTACCAGCAAACTTGCTTGTTCACGCTTAGCTGCGGTTTGGCTTATCATTGTGCAAACAATACCATGGTGGTGATGGGGGAATGGTTTCTTCAAGTACCATGTTTATAAAGAAGAAATCAAATAACATGTTCTTTTGTTTGTTATGTTTTGTTACTCTCTTTCTATTCCCACTGATATATATTTTTCCCCTTTTATAAAAGGAGGCCTACTTTTTCAACTGTGGTGAAAATCTGAGCACAAAAGGGATGACATACCTCACCAATTCACTATTTGATTACAGAAGCCCTGAGAACAATGGTGTCCATGCAGAATTCATTTTGGATGCAGCCGCTCATAAGGTCTTAAATAAGTTTTCTTTTTAAATTTTGGATTTGTGCTCAGTGTTCATATCCTGTTGCTTATTTTGCCCACATCTATGTTCAGGAACTCTGATTATGGAGTCAGTGTTAACACCTTATTTCTACTATTTTGTCACTTAATGAGTGGATGAGTTATGTCATAATGAGCTGCTTGAATTTACTTTTCTTGCACATTTTACTTGAATGCCTAGAGGCCATAACTAATTTAGACCTTAGTCTTCTTAGATTAAGCCTTATTGAGCTAAGTTGGAAAATGATTATTCGATAGCTGGGATAGCTCAGTTTGTAGAGCATGAGACCCTTAATCTTAGGGTCATGGGTTTTGAGCCCCACGTTGGGCAAAAGATTCCTGCATTACGGGGGGTTGGACTAGATGGCCCTCGTGGTCCCTTCCAACTCTAAAATTCTATGATTCTATGAATGAACCACTTTTAGGGCTTCCGCTGGGATAGAAATTTGAAGAGTAAATAGATAAGAATCAGTCTTTAGTAGTGGGCAAAGGCACAGAGTGTTCAGTCTGGAGAAGAGAGACCATGGTTCAAATCTCCTTCAGCTATGAAGCTCACTGGCTAATTATTGAAGAGTTTATCTCTTTCAGCATAAGCTACCTTTAAAAAGTTGTTGTGAGTAAAAATGAGAGAACTGAGAAAGCTGCCTTGAGCTTCTTGTAAGTAGGGCAGGCACCTGATAAAAATGAACATAGCCTTAAGGCTTATTCCCGCTATAAGTTTTTGTACTCGGGCATGTGTATCAGAGTACAAATTGCTCAGGGTCGTATTCAGCTATGTTTTACTCCGAGTAAACCCATTGAAATGTATTAATATTGACTAAGGTCCATAAATTTCAATGGACTCTGAGTAAAACAGCCTCCAAGTTTTCACTCAAATATAAAGAGGTAGCAGAGGTAAAATTAGATACCTCTTCTTTTAAAATATTCAGTAGTATGGCTCAGATCCATTCCTAGTTGCCGCTTGCAAGTACTTTAGAGAGCTGCAGTTGATAGGAAACTGTGAATCTATACTCAAGTCTAAAATGCTGAAATTAATACATTAAAAAGAGATCAACTCTTTAATCCTTAGTGTGTCTGGACATTGAACTGGATTATTTGGTTTCTCTGTTTTTGTTTTTGAATGAGATGTGCCCTTGTGAATTGGACTAAAGGTCCATTTAGTCTAGCTTCATGCAGTGGTAAACCACAACAGCACAAGCAGGGCAAAAGCTTGTAAACCACAGCCTTCTTTTGCTGTAGGTCCCCAGCAACTAAAATTCAGTAGCATACTTCCTTTGAACATGAAAGTTCTATATAGCCAATGATAGATTTATCCTCTGTGAATTTGTCTAATCCCTTTTTCAAGCCCTCTAAGCTTGTGACCATTACCACATCTAATGGAAGTGAATTCCATAAATGAATGATGTGAATAAATACATTATTTTTTCTGACTTGAATCTATTATCAATTTCATTGGATGATCCTGAGTTATAGTACTATGAAAGGGAGAAACACTAAACTTTTCCCACACCATACATCACAACATTATGCTGTCCCTTTAATTGCTTTCTCCTGAAACAAAAAAGCTCAATCTGGTTTAGCCTTTTCTTGTAATAAAAGTGTTCAGCTACAGAGTATTCTGGTTGCCTTTTCTGTGCCTTTTTTGTAATAAAAGTGTTCAGCTACAGTGTATTCTGGTTGCCTTTTCTGTGCCTTTTATAGCTCTACGATACCTTTTTTGAGTTGGGGCAGTCAAAACCACACACAATTTTCTAAATGTGGCTGCACCATAGATTTCTACAAGGGCATTATGATATGGGCACTTTTATTTTTAACCCCTTCTTAATGACATCTAACACAAAATGTACCCTTTTCACAGGTTGATGTTTTGACTGAGCTGCCTGCCACACAGCTCAAATTGTTTGCTGGTTAGACATCACCTATTTGCAAAGTTGGGATTTTTTTGCTGCCTTGTTCATCGTTTTACACTTTTTCATATTGAGCTGCAATTCCCATTTTGCTGCCCATTCACCTAGTTCGTATAGATTCTTTCAGAGCTCTTTATAGTCTGGTTGGGATAAATTGGTATTATTCATTAATCTGGCCTCAATTCACTGCTCATTCTTAAAACCAAATCATTTCTGAGCAAGTTAAAAAGCACTGGTCCCAATACACATACTTGCGGGGCATCACTCTTTCTTTTTTTTTATAACTGTGTGTTTATGTTATATACTTCTTTTTAGTTTCCTCATCCTTCATAGAGCAGGAGAACACTGAGAATTCCATGTATCTCATTACTGCCCAATAAACTCATTTTGTTAAAGCTGCAAATTCTCCTTTTATTGGTAGTAATAATAGATTCCATTTACTTAAATGTCAACCTTCATGTCTAATGACGTGATTAGAATGTTACTTACAACTCACTGCTTCCTAGGAAGACAAGAGCAAACAAATACCCACTGAGTCCAAATAAATCTGATTGTTTTCTAGCTAGATGTCCTAAAATGTTTCGGAAGTTGCAAATGTTAGATATGAAGTTTGCCCTAGTCAGCTGGTTTACTAGTGAGTGAGAGGCCAAGCTGAAATAATTGACTCCGCTAAAGATACTAATTAACTAGCTGCTTTGGAAAAGTGGACAAAACATCCAGAAGAGTTATAGATGTCCTTTTGTGTGGTCTAGTCTAGATGTTGCATTAGCTATCTGAAGGATGAATTCTTTGGCTAACCTCTGTCCTTTGTTTTGATAAGGTTTACCATGTATTCATGCACAAACCCAAACAAGTATATATCTCTAGTACTTGACTATAGCCCTGATACCATTGGGTTGTAATCTCAAGATTCTTTCTTAAGAGAACATTAGTTGTATGTACTTTGCTTTGTTGGTAGGAGATGTACACAGAGATAGCTGGAATGCAGAGGTTTGGGGCTTTCTACATGGATTATCTGTACACAATGGAAAGCACCAGTGGCAAAGGTACTTCATTGCTTTGTTTGCTTACTTTTTGAATAACAGAAACAAAGGCTTCTTCAGAGGCACCTGACAGTCCTTGACCGACTGTCCTTAGATTTACCTTTTTGACCTAATTTAAAATCTGGATAGACTTGCTGAAAATTTTGAATTCTAGCATGCTTGTTTGCTTATATACCCTTTTTCTGACTTTGCCCTAAGAAATACAGCAATGTGCGATTTGATATGACTGCTTTGCCCGTGTGCTTTGTTATCGTACAACGATTTAGCTTGAGAAAATCTGGGTTCAAATTGCTGTTCAGCAGGGTTGTTGTGAAGGCAAATCTGGAGGTGGGCAGAAGAAGATCCTTGCTGATTCCCTTAACCCCTGTGCTACACCTTACTGTTCAGCAAATGTATTTTAAGGCAGCTTTGCAAGCTTTATGCTGGCTTAAAGGAAATAATCCAGTCTGCAAAGGAATAAACTGTGATGATTATGGTGATAATCAATTAAATTTGTATACTGTCCATTTAAGATGATAGGGCAGTTTACAACATTAAAATGCAGAATGAGAACAAAAAATACCTAACAAAAACAAACAAAAACAAACCAGTAACTCTCTGGGAGAGCATTCCATAAATGGGGAGCCACCACAGAGAAGACCCATTCTTGTGTTGTCACCCTTCAGACCTTTTGTGGAGGAGGAACACAAAGAAAGGCCTCAGGTGATGATCGCAGAGTTTGGGTTGGTTCATTTGGGGAGATTACATTAGAGAAAGACGAAAGTTTCCCTTCTGTGTGTTTATATTATAGTTACAATCAGTGCTTTTTTTCTAGAAAAATAGATGTCGGTACTCACCGTGAAGTTGTTACAGTGAGTGCCACACTTTTTAACAACAAAAAAGAGGTGCGAGTACTGCATACCATTGAGTACCCCCTGAAAAAAAAGCACGGGTTACAATATTATTTACAGTGGCATCCTATGCATGTGTAAGCAGCAGTAAATAATAGATATTAGGGCAGATCAGTATGATCTGCTTTATATAAAGGGCGGGAGTCTAATAATCTCTCCAAAGTCAAGGTCCTTCAAAGTGAAGGACATGAACAAGCCTTGGGCTTCCTTACTTGCTTTCCACTTTCCTCTATGAGGAGGAGACTGGAAGCTCCCATTTCTGTTTTAGGTTAACCACAATTTAGAGCCCTATCTGAACTATGCTCTTAGTCCACCTCAGTGTGCAAGGCTCTGCGTGATCAGAGCACTCATGCTTATGGGTGTTCTAGTTCTGTGGAGTCCCTGCACATGAACAGGGGTTTGCATGTTGGGTCTTCTTTGTAGACAACTGTGTTCAACGTGAAGCTGAAGGAGGAGACTTGATATGTTTGGGGCAGTACTAAAGGCATGGCCCTGCTTTCAATCAAGTACAGCATTGCCCTATATCTGAGTAACATAAATAGGGTGGGAACATACAGTGGTGGGAAACTTTTCCTAGCCCAGGGGCTGCATTTCTTCCAGGGGTTGCATGCCACTGGTGTGCAGAGCAAGTCCTTCCAGGGGCAGAGCAAGAGATGTGTCTTCTAACTTTGTACTGTAGGATACATTCCATCCATGCAGAAGTTAGAGATTTCTGCGCCCCCCCCCCATTTCTTTGTCTTCCAACGAAGCAAACAAGAGGCATTTTCACAGCTTGAGAGCACATTCCGGCCAGGCAGAAGCACTAAGGAGGGTACTGAGGAGAGCCTGGAGACAGCCTCAAGAGTTAGAGGGAGAGGCCTGGAGGATCCACATTTGACTCCCAAGCCTGAGGTTTCCCAACCCTGACTTAAACATGTTGTAAATTGTGGTTAATCTTTACTGTGGCCAAAGTTCTAATGAACTTGAAATCAAAGCAGCTTTCTCATCCCATTAAGTGGTTATTTAAAAACACAGCTGAGTTGCAGTTGGCAAAAAAGCATGTGCACTATGGATATGGGTGGTTTAAAACCCTGTCTCCAATTTTGAGTATATAGTGTAGTACAGTTGTTGAGACCATGTGATTTGAGCTTTAAGCCTCCAGTTTTTCAGCTCAATATTGCTATTCACCTCCTACTTCATCTTTCCTTCTGTAATGGACATGAAGAAGGAAAAGTGGGCCTCCCTGTGAAAATGCATTGGTGATCTTGCTTGTATTAGTTTATCCTGAAGAAACAAAGTGCAGTTAAGGCTATTGTGTGAGTGTTTATAGCTAACCACTGATAATTGCAAGAAATTGTTTTTCATAGGTAGTTTTTAATGTCTCTACCATTGTCCCAATCAGTGTTAGAAACTGAGATATGAAAGCTAGGAGCTTAAACCTATATCATGGGTGCAACAACAGAATGTCTAGGCACACTTTTTAAAAATAACAATAATACAAAGCTGAAAATGAATGAACTGCTGCTAAAATCTTATATTCATTTTTCACATGGTCTAGTTCTCATCTGAAGTCTGCAAAAAGCAAAGCCATGCTTCCCCTGCCCACCCCCTAATATTCTTAGAGAGTGTCTAGGTGGGGAAGCAGAAGAAGGTCCTCCTTTCCTTCCACTGCAGTTTTTATCTGAAATCTTAGGCGCAGTACTGAGGCCAGACCTCAGAAACTGCTTGTGTTAATGAAATTCCATGTAGCAAAACACGCCTAGAACAATGGGAGTTTCAAACGCTGGTCCTAATGCACGTATTAACTATCTGTAAATATATATATATTGTAGTTTTAGTGTCTGGAAACCAGCCAGATGTGACTTCAGTAAAGAGTGAAGACTTTGGCCATGTTCAGGAGATGTCTACAAAAACCCTTATTGTGGGCCCTCTCAGTCTTCGGCTTGATAGCAGTGCAGTGCACAGGATCATGAAAATGATTGTTTGTGCTCTGGAACATGAATATGAACCATATAGCAAGTCTAAGCAAGGTATGTCGTGATTTAATTCTATATTCTTTATTCTTTTTTACAAATAAAGTAGGAAAGCTTCAGTGGAAAAATGTTAACTGCAAATAATGTGTGTGTGAAAAAAAGGAAAGATTGGTAGTGGTTTATTTGAATTTTTTCATTGTTGTCTGTGGTAAGAGCCCAAACAGAATCTGTTTGTGGCACTGCTGATCTGACCAATGCAGTGTTCGATTAAAGTAGCCATTTGCAGCACTTTTTGAGAGGGAAACTTGGCATGGGGTCACCAGATTGGGCTCTGACTCCACTCTGATCAAGAGCAAAGACTTCTTGGGAAAGTGGGTGGCTCCCAATCAGATTTTTGCTCCTGCCTGATTGAAGCAGTCATGTCACCTTTAGCTCCCATTTCCCCCACTCCTACTCAGGCTAGTTTCTTGAATCTTTTCTTTATCTGTTTCCTGTTTGCCTTCTCTACCTCCCTTGTTTGCTATCCCTACTGAAAAATACTTTACGTAAAAAGTTTTCCTTTTCAACCCACCCCACCCCTCTGTTAGTTCTGTTAGTTCTCCTAGTTCCATTGGTTGTTACTATATTTGGGGAAAGTGGATTCCTGTTATTTCCTTAATTATGCTGTCTCCATGGGCTGTTTGAGCTTGGCAGGTCTGCAAAACTTTCTCAAAGAATCTTTGTTCTTGCCTCATGATCACAGTGGAGTCAGAGCCCAATCGGGTGACCCCCATGATGCCATTTGAGATCCGCACTTCAGATGAGTACCAATTGTACTTTTTTAGGAAACTGGAGAACAAGCAATCTCTAACACAGGAATATCTTCTTTACTTATTTAGCTAGTGCTATCACACTTTACAACGAATGAGAGGTCCGTTCCCCAAGAGCTTGCTGTCAATCTAAGAACTGTCACACAGGGGATAACCAAAAAGCAAACAACAACAACAACAACTCAGAACATCTGAAGAAGTGTGCATGCACACAAAAGCTCATACCAGTAACAAACTTAGTTGATCTCTAAGGTGCTACTGGAAGGAATTTTGTTTCGAATAAGGCAGACCAACACGGCTACCTATCTTTATCTAACCCAGAACTATGACAGTCCCCACCCTCAGGCTCACAGTCTAAAAGGATGTGGCACATGAGGGAAAATGGTGGTAGAAGGGAAAAGCAAGCTCAAGCAGAAGTTCTTCAAGTTATAGTTCTTATAACACAGTTATGGAGTTCTGTCCATGTGGAGTCTGGCTGTCTAGAAGAGCAGCAACTCCTCACCAATGCCAGTGGCAATTCTGTCTGTCCTGCCCATTCTTCTTCCAGATCAGATTTAGGAACAGAGCAGGTGACAATGTCCAGGCCAGAAGGACAGGAGAGCTCCTGCCGCACAGTTCTTCCCTCATACAGGTGACTTGAAGGCAGCTAAAATGAACTGTGGTGACAATTTAAAGGCAAATATGTAAAGAGAGCCAGTTTGATATTACTTGTGGGAAATGCAACAATGGAAATCTCTTTGCCCTTTTGATATTTAGAGGAGCACAGAGTGATCAAAAGAAAATAATAGTTATAGTAGTAATTATGGAAGACTATGTACAGTCCCATTGATAATTACGTTGAATTTGAGTAATTATAATTTATTACAGATTCTGTAGATGGAACTAAAGCTATGCCAAGCCCGGAAGAAGTAGCAGCTTTGGAAGAATATATTCCAACTCGGATCACAAACTTCACAATTCTGAAATGCACTGTGACAATACCTATGGCTGAATTCAACTTGCTGGGCCACTTGTTGCCTGTTATCATGGGACAAAAGGTACTATAATGTAGTCTATCATGAACTATATTTGAAATTAAAACATATGCACCCAGTCAGTTACATATGCTTATTTCATATAGGTTAATTTAGTGTGCATATATTTGCATACATGATAGACTGATTAAAAAAAATAGACTGTGCAAACATCTTGAATGAAACTTTTTTAAAAGTTAGATTTGGAAATGTTGGGCTGTATTTTTAAATTTATGGGGTGTTACATTAATTTGGCTTGTATTTTTCCTCTACTATATTCCCTGAAGAGTTCAAGCAGCCTCTTAAATACTACAAATATTCAGCCTTTGCGTCCTCTGCCTTGTATCCAAATACTGGTGGACAAAATGGCCCTGGAACACTCCATGCCAATGTATGCTGAACAGCTTGTGCAGAC
The DNA here is from genome assembly GCF_027172205.1 of Podarcis raffonei. Taxonomy (NCBI): domain Eukaryota; kingdom Metazoa; phylum Chordata; class Lepidosauria; order Squamata; family Lacertidae; genus Podarcis; species Podarcis raffonei. Next base: position 23,899,430 of record NC_070608.1, on the reverse strand, counting down.
CGTCAGCAGCCTTAGCCAGCCATCTGATAACTTACTTCACTATTGTTACTCACACTGCTATCTTAAGGTAAAACATTTTCATTACTTTTTTTTAGTTCATTGAAAATTGCTAAGACTTCTCAGAAACATTATTACAGAGCGATCCTAATTCTGGCAGGGAAGCAGCAGAGTGGGAAGGAGTGGCAGATCATCCACCACATTCCGAGTCCTGATGGACGGGTGGTTCTGGTTTTCTGTTCACTGTTCACTGTTTTCTATTCACTGTTCACTGTACCATTTCCCAGCTTGTGCAACTGAGGACTCAAGGATCAGGCCTCTCGGGTTAACAGCAGGGCTTTGGATACAGTAAATTCAAAGGCTCTGGCATCCGAGACCTGACCTTGGGAGGCCCTTCTTTGTGTGACCCTCCATGAGAGGTCTGGAGGGAAGCCACACTAAAAAGCCTTTTCCGCAGTGGCTCCATTTGTGGAATGCTCTCCCCAGGGAGACTTACCTGGTGCCTTCATTATATAACTTTAGGCACCATGCAAAAACTTTCCTCTTCTCCCTTTGGCTAATTAAGCAATCTATGTGGGGGAGGGGGTTATTTTTGTTTTGTTACTATGGTATGTATTTTTGTGTTTTTATATTGCAAACTGCCTTGTGATCTTCTGATGAAGGGTGGTATAGAAATTTTTAATGATGATTATGATGATGATGATCATAATCATCCCAGACAGAAGCCCTCTGTTTTGCAGCTACTACAGTGGTACCTCTGCTTCTGAACTTAATTCATTCCGGAGGTCTGTTCTTAACCTGAAACCATTCTTAACTCGAGGTACTACTTCTGGGTTGGCGGAGTCTGTAACCCGAAGTGTTTGTAAGCCGAGGTGTTTGTAACCCGAGGTACCACTGTATTGGCAGTAGCCCTCTGTCTGCTAGGACAAACCTGGTGCCTCCACTATGGTGGAAAACTGCCATGGCACTCCTTTCTACCAGCAGAGGCTTATACTGCTGCCCCCCACAAGCCATCAAAGTGGGTTGTTAGGATTGCACTGTTATACTGACATCATGATAATATCATGTACTTATAATACTCATTGTGGTTTAGATTTGTTAATGTTTAGGCACTTGTTTTAAGTCAGTAGGACATACTCCTCCTGTGATATAAATTGTGTGTGTTTTTATAGAAACATGATTTTCTATCTTACATTTTTCTTGGGGATAAATACAATTCGCTCAAAATTGACATTGGTTTATATTAAAGTGAAATAGTTTGTACTGATATTTTTTGTTACTGTACAGCTTGATGTTTTGGTTTGTTTCAGATATTTGGTTTTCAGGCAGGGCTGTCATCACTGGATATTAATGGATCTTACAACTCACCAGTTTCAGTTGTTTCTCCATTCAGTACTGCTGTTTATGGCAAAATGCTTAAGCTTCCTAACTACTGGTGAGTATTAAATGCTTTATATTCACAAGCACTCTATGTGTGGGTGCATCATGGGTACATTTTTATCTTTACTGTACTGTACTGCATTATATTATACACCTCTCCCTTTCTCTAGATACAGATACATGGACATATATACATATACAATTTTCTGTTTATTAATTTTCTGCATTAATATGTTTTAAATATTGCTGTCTCTGACCATACTACTTAGACTGCCATTACCAAAAGTGTTCTTTTTCTTGTTAGAATTTTAGACCAAAATGTTTGCTACTAATGCATGGATATTGCTATAGACTTGTTTGCATTTGTTCTGAAATGAATACCATAACTTATAGGTTGACACCAAGAAAAATGTGTTGAAGATGTCTCTTCTCATTCAACAAAGTATCCCTTAGCCCTGAGGGCTGATGCCAGCTGCAGCAATATCTTAAGTAATCTAGAGAGATGTGTGTGATCCTTACTCACGGCATCTGTGAATGATATTTTAATCCAGATATTAGTAGTACTTTGCCATATTTTCATAACTGTCACAAAAATCTTGCAGTGTACTCATTGGCCGCAGCCTCATTTTCTTCATATTTTGTATGAGTCTTGTCATATTTTGCTTCATTGGATAGTTTTTCTTGTTTTATTGAGCAAAACCTTTGTCCATTCAGGTCTGTGGACAAATTCTGCTGTAAGTTCTGTTACAATATCAGATATTCAATGGACTATTTCTGTATAATGACCAATAACCACATTTGAACTTGAACAAATAGTAGCAGTTTACACTTGAACAAATACTACCTGTTTTATTTTCTTGCTCATCTGTTTCATTGGAAACAATTAATTAATTCAAAGTGATTGCTTTCCATTCAGCTACTTTTCTTAGTAAAGGAAATGCTTCATGCATTCAAGTTTTTGAAATTATGTCAAAGCTGAAAATAGTATTTATCTTTCTTGTGATGTGTATGAATACAAAAACTACTTTCCAGTGGATTTCAGATCACTGCACATACATGGATCTGTGTGTGCATGTAACATCTTTGTTTGCCCAGGTGTTTATAGATTGCTGGCTTGTTTTGCCAATCTTTACTGTGCTAAGTGATTTCTTACTTCTATTTTGATTGTTTTAATATAATAGTGTTTTAGTCATGTTGTACACTGCTTTGGTATGCACATGAAAAGTCACATCGAAATCTGTTTTTATAAATCAATAATATATGTATATGAATGATTAATTCATATTGGTTACTGGTATTTTAAAGTTAGTAAGAGCAGTTCAATGGAGAAAAACATTCCCAAGCTGTAACAGATGCATTAGTTAAGCAGAGGGAGAAATTAATATAAAAAAGGTTTAACCTGACGTTTGTAGCTAGTGCAGTGATTAAACTGGATTAAATCATTGCCTTTTAATATATGCATGTACAAATGTGTGTGTGCATGCACACAAACACACATACAGACATTAAATTGTACTAAGAATGTAAACTAAGACCAAAATATAATAATTTGAGGATAATGAAGTAGAAACAAATGAATACTGCAGCCACATTGTTAAATGAAGTGCAGTATGAAGTGAATAAAACACCAGATGAAATACATCAAATAGCACTTGAACTAAATCGAAATCAGCATGCGGACTGAGAGCTTCATTGAAGTCATGAAATGAGTGGGAACTAGTCTGGTAGAATAACCTGGTAATGTCATTAAACTTCCACTCTTTTTTTCCTCCCAAAAAATTATAGCACCTGCTTTATTTGGATTTTGAGATTTTGCATTCCAGAGTTGCCTAAAGTGCACACATCTGATGGTACATATGTTCTATATACACAACAGGTCATAGTTTTTAAAAACAAAGACACTTTATGAACTGTTATGTTATGTTATGTTATGGAATCCCCTAGGTAGTATGTTTTGAATTAGCAGTGAAAATCTCAACTTTATTTCTGACATAAATCTGCAAAATAGCTTTCATTTTTCTTGTTTAAAAATAATTCCAAGCGATATACATCCAATATATGGTATTACTGTAATATTTGCGCTTTTCAAACTGTATTTGAAAAACTTGGATAACATACTTCATTGCCTAGATGAAATAGTGTCATTAGAAAGGAGCAATATTAACTTGTTTTTAAAATCAGCATAGAAAAAAATAGTTCTATAAAGTGTACTACTTGCTAGTATAGCTTTGAGTGCTAAGATATACTGAATATCTCAGAACAATAAATAATGTTTACAGATATGACTTTATTGTCAGAATGATAACACTTGCCTTACTAATTCCACATTTTATATACTGTATTTTTCGCTCTATAAGACGCACCAGACCACAAGACACACCTAGTTTTTGGAGGAAGAAAACAAGAAAAAAAAATTTCTGAATCTCAGAAGCCAGAACAGCAAGAGGGATTGCTGTGCAGTGAAAGCAGCAATCCCTCTTGCTGTTCTGGCTTCTGGGATAGCTGCGCAGCCTTCATTCGCTCCATAAGACGCAGACACAGTTTCCCTTACTTTTTAGGAGGGAAAAAGTGAGTCTAATAGAGAAAAAAATACAGTATTTGGATTTTCAAACACTAAGTTCGTATTTTGCTCCCCCATAAGCCATTTGAGTGCTGCTGCTTAAGAGAAGTAAAGTACCACCATGAGAATTGTCTTCCCAGAGAGAACTAATTTTCAAGATACTGTATTTTTCCATGTATAAGACTATATTTCCCTCCAAAATTTTTAAGGTTAAAATTGGCGGCCGTCTTATACATGGAATGTTTAAAATATTTATTTCTTAATTTTGGGCTCAAAAAATAGGAGTCGTCTTATACATGGGGAATCTTATACACGGAAAAATACGGTACATTACACTTACCAATACATAATGGCAAGGGAACATCTGAGTAAAAAATTGGATTATTTTTTGTTTCTCCAAGGAAACATTCTCAATTCTCAATTCTCACAGGGAAGAGACATGTCCAGGATGCTTAATAGGCTTTTGGCTCTCTTGAATTGAAGATTGAGTCCTTCCAAAATAGAACATCTTTTGACTAAACTTTTAAAAGATACAGCCTAGGTTCATCACAGTGATGCCAGCTGCGGTTGAGAAGTGATCTCCACACCTTGTTACATATCAGTCTTATTCAGCTTCAGTTCCACATGCTGAGGAATGCTGAATTAACCATTCCAGGGCAGAAGCATTTGGTCTTTCAAGATGCAACTGTATACCTATGTCACATTAAAGACTCCATTGCTATTCAATATCATATAATTAATCAAATACATTTTTTCATTCCATTCCAGGCTCCCTCACTGATCTGAGGAATTGTTTGGTAGTATACCTTACATAAAGAAATTACCATAAGTTTATATGTATTATTCATTTACAGTGGTGCCTCGCAAGACGAAAATAATCTGTTCCGCGAGTCTCTTCGTCTAGCGGTTTTTTCGTCTTGCGAAGCAACCCTATTAGCGGCTTAGCGCTATTAGCGGTTTAGCGGCTTAGCGGCTATTAAAGGCTTAGCGGCTGGCTTAGCGGCTAAAAGGCTATTAGCGGCTTAGCGGCTTAGAAAAAGGGGGGGAAGCGGAAAAAATCGCAAGACTCGCAAGACGTTTTCGTCTTCCGAAGCAAGCCCATAGGGAAATTCGTCTTGCGAAGCGCATCGAAAAACGGAAAACCCTTTCGTCTAGCGGGTTTTTCGTCTTGCAAGGCATTCGTCTTGCGGGGCACCACTGTATAACACTTATAAATACTTATACACCATTTTCTACTGCAAATTCAATATTGATAAACAATATATCAACACACTTAAAGTAATTATGGAATCCTCCAAAATCAGTAAGGACCATCAGTTAAAATTTAGTTGGTCTTATGTTATTTTTCTTAAGGTTTGGAAAGCTAAGAGTGCATGTTTCTTAGGTTCATTCACAAATTTTAGCTCAGTGAGTAGTCATCTTCTGCTTGCTGTTGCTGGACTGAAGCCCAGAAAAGAGAGACTACTTCCTCATCCTCAGATTCCAGGTTTTTGTTTTTCTGTGCAGCCTTGAGCATTTTCTCCTGGTCTCACATAGCAGATAGAGTTACAGTAATTTTTCCTTTGAGACTATAGCTTCTGGCTTTACTGTGTATTGTTATTGTGTAGTATTATTCTTTGAAATAAGGAATCTGAATGTCCAGGTCTGATATTTTGAATATTTTTGACAAAACCAAATATTCCAGTTGTTATAGCCAAATGATCATATCATTCTCTTAGGATTATGCCGTATGTTAGGTTTTTAATGTTTAGTTTGTAAGGTAAAACATGCTTGGTGTTGCAAAATATGTTTTTGGTACTGGTGTACAAGTTGGAAGGTCAGTGGTTCAAATCCATGTGACAGGTTGAGCTCCCATTGATCTGTCCCAGCTCCTGCCAACCTAGGTGTTTGAAAGCATACCAGTGCGAGTAGATAAATAGGTACCACTGTGGCGGAAAGGTAAATGGCGTTTCCATGTGCTCTGGTTTCCATCATGGTGTTCCGTTGCGCCAGAAGCAGTTTAGTCATGCTGACAACATGACCTGGAAAGCTGTATGTGGACAAACGCCAGCTCCCTTGGCCTGAAGCGAGATGAGTGCCTCACCCTATAGTCGCCATTGACTGGACTTATCCATCCAGGAGTCATTTACCTTTTAACCTTTTATGTTTACACAGTTGGAAAAATGTTTTTTGGTCTCCCTGAGATGTCTCCCCATGTTAAATGTGAAGCTGCTCTCACACCAGATTCCTAAAACCATTTTTATTTCATAGTGGTGGCATAATATAAATCAGTATAGTCATAGTGGCACACAGTTTTTCATAAAACTAATTGGTTGAATGATAGCATATTCTGCTGCATTCCCTTTTTTAGTTTGAGTTGCTTCCTTATCCTAAATCTATTTAGTTAGAAATGTGTCCCACTGATGTTTTTGCTGATCTTGTCTAATCCTCTTTTAAAGCCATTCAAGTTGGTGGCCATCACTGCCTCTTGAATTTCATAGCTTAATTTTATGCTATGTGAAGAAGTATTTTCTATTGTCTGTCCTGAATCTTCCAACATGCAGCTTCACTGAATGCCCCTGAGCTTTACTACTGTGAGAGAGGGATAAAAATTCTGTATTTACCTTCTCTGCTCCATGTATAATTTTACACCTTCACCATGTATTTTCCTCCTCTAAACCAAAAAGCAACCAAACTTTGTAGCCTTTCCTAATAGGGGAGTTGCTACATCCCCTTTATTATTTGGGCTGCCCTTTTCTGAACCTTTTCCAGCTTTACAATATCTTTCTTTCAGGTGAGGCAACCAGAACCGTGCACAATATTTCATGTACAGTTGCACCATCGATTTCTATAGCAGCATTATCATAATGTTTTCAGTCGTTTTCTGAATGATCCTTAGCATTGAATTTACCTTTTTCACAGCTGCCACATACTGGGTAGACATCTTAATCAAGCTGTACATTACAATCCCAAGGTCTTGTTCCAAGTCATATACCATTAGCCCCAGACCCCATGGGGGTATATGTGAAAGTTATATAGTTTTGCCCCTGTGTGCATCATATTACATTTCCTTTCTTTGAACTGCTTTTGCCATTTTCTTATTTCTTATTTCATTAAAAATGCTGCCCATTCACTCAGTTTTGAGAAATCCTTTTAGCTCTTCACAATCAATTTTTGTTTTAACTATGCCAAGCAATTTGGTATCATAGGCAAACTTCTTACTTCTCAGCCCTAACTCTAGATCATTAATAAACAAGTTAAAAAGCACAGGTTGCAATACTGATCCTTGAGGGACTCCACTTTCTACACCATTGTATTGGGAGAACTGTAATATATAATAGATTTGTGAGCAAGAAGCAATAGCCCCTTTCATGAAATATCCATGTGGATTTTCAATTGTGGACATGTATTTTAGTTAACTTACCCATCAAGCTCCTCTAAGAGCCAAACCATATTAGTTCCTCATGAAACAGTATTAGAAATGGTGTTATGCCTGCCTTTTAACAACAAGAGAAATATGTTGGGAAGTGTTCAGAATCTTTTCCCCACCTTAAGTGTTTGCCTCCCTACAGCATCTCTGCCTGAATGCTTTTCTCCTTAGCCAGGCTTGAAGGGACAGGGAAGGTATTCCCTGTATTTTATATTTAAGTAAATTGTTCTGCTCTGATAAATTCTTTTCTAAATTGCTCTGTTAAAATTGCATATTATCCTGCTTTGCTGAATTGGGAAGAGGCCCACTTCCTCTTTCTGCCGGCTAGCAGACAGCGAGCAGCGGCTTTGCAAGCTGGGAGCTACTTCCTCTTTCTGCTGGCTAGCAGGGAAGCTCATTTCCTGTTTTTTTCTCTCAGCTAAGTAGAAACTGCAGTACTCTCTGCACATGCTCTCTGATGCAGTAATGCAAGAGAAGAACACACGAACAAGGGAAGGAGGGGCGTTTAGATAGCCATATGCCATATAAGGAAGTAAGCTAAAACTTGCCAGCTGATTGGAGGAGGTTTTGGGGAAGCTTGGGGGAGGGAAGGGTGTTTTCAAGGTATAAGAAAGTTTGCAAATGTGAAATTGGGCGTAGCCAGTCTTTGGAGAGGACTCCACTGGCTGCCTCTGCGCAGATCTCAATAAATCTCTTTTCTCTGACCAAGAAGTCTCTGGAATTGTTTTTCCCCTCTGGCCACGGGGTTGGCGGACCGCTGGACCTCCGGGTACTGCTAATCTAAGGCTTCATTTTGGGGGCTCGTCCGGGATGGGTCCCCACCCCACGAAAGGTGGACCGAGGGGCCAGACTCGACCGGGTGAGCAACCAGGACCAGCGCTCGCAATCTCCAGCGCGCACCCTGCCAGTTCGTAGGGGGAGATCGCCACGCTGTGCCTGAGCCGAGACACCCAGTCGGGAGAGAAAAGAGGACGGCCGAAGGAGGGGTCCGCAGCGGAACAGGTAAGCCCAAGGGAAAGGGCGTGGTAGGAAGACTGATCAGCTTCCCCTGGCTGTGAGCAGTAGAGTGCCGCCAGTAAGGTTGGGGAAAGGGGAAACAGAGGGAAAATTATTTTGGTGTGTTTTGTGTGTTGCATGTTGGAATTATATTGGGGTGTGTTTTGTATGTTGCATGTCAGATACTCCAGTGGCTGAATTGTCAAGTGTGGGCCGGGGCTTAGCGTCCCCTTGGCCGAGCGATTGCAGGGCTGTGCATTTCTTAGCAACGAGAGTTCGCCAAGTCACAGTCTGTAGTGGTTGGTGTGTGAAAGGATCTTAAGCCCGGTTAGGAGCGGAGTATCTGAAAAAAAAAAAAAAATGGGGTCTGGGGCAAGCTAACGTAGTCCTCTGAAATGTTTTTTAACCAACTGGAAAGCAGCTACGAAGCATGATGATTGGGTTCAAATTGAGAAGAGAGAGGATGTGAGGTTGCTTGGCCCACCCAAGGAACTAATTGGCCCTTGGAGGGCAGATTTAATTTGCAACTAATCAACCCACTATATCAAAATATCTTGAAGGTCCACCCAGACCAGATCCCTTATATTTCTACCTGGAAAATCAATGTAGAAAAGAATCCACCGTGGCTGAAAGCCTGCCGAGGCGACGCCCCACAAAATACAATATGTGCAGTCCGACCGGCAGGGAAGTCAGAAAAGCCTCCGGTGATATCAGAGCCGGAAGGAGAGGAAGGAGAAGAGGGGAAAGTCATTAAACCGCCGCCACCCTATGCTCCACCAGCTGCCCCTCTAGCGAATCCCCCAGGCCCAGGGCCCCAGGACTAGGGAGGAGCCGGCCCTCAGCCTGAACCCTCCAAGGTTGATGAATTAGAGAGCGAAGAGGAAGAGGATGATGAGGAGTTTATGAAGGGACTAATTGAGTTAGCAAAGAAAGGAAAAATGTGGACACAGTATCAGACAATTGAGATTGCAACAGTATGTACAACCCTATGTGAAAGAAGTGGATGTTAGTTCCCATTTGTTAGCAGCAACCAGGGTGTCCCTCCATAAGTCCCATAAGGCACAGAAAAAGGGTGGGACTGCAATGATGCCTCTATGCAGAGTGTATGACCCACCAGCCCCCCAGGACAGGGTGGGGAAGCACCACCATGCACTTATACAGTCCAACATGTGCCTTTTTCAAGTGCTGATGTGTGCAATTGGAGAAATTAGAACCCTACCTTTGAGGAGAACCCAGATGATATTGCCAACGCCCCATTATAAAGGCTGCCTTTGTAGCTCAAGCAGCGTCCAATATTCGCCAAAAGAAAAAATCCAGAAGCATGAGGGGTGCATCGGCCATGGGCTGGAATAGATGTTGGAAATAGCTCAAACCACTTACAATCAGAGAGATGAGGAGGCCCAGAGAAAAAAGGAGAAGTATCAAACAAGGAAGTTGATGACATTACAGGCAGCCGCCCCCACCCCTCAGAAAAGAGGAAGTGCCCGGGGAGGAGGGCGAAGCCGTCTGGGGAGGAATCAGTGCGCCATCTGCCGACAGGAAGGGCACTGGAAGAGAGAATGCCCTATTCTATTATTAGGAAGAGATTTGTTGGTAAAGTTGCAAGCCCAAATTACTTTTAAGCCATCGGGAGAAGCCACATTGTCCACTATGTCACTTGGGGAACTGGTTGTGGAGGCACCCCTGAGGGAGTACTGGCGCCTCATGATAATAAAAGAAGAGGAGGGACCCATCCCCGCCAGTATTCTGGAACAAGTGAACCCCCCAGGAATGGCAAAGAATATCCCACCAATAATTGTGAAGCCCAAGCCATTTGTCAATCCTGTTGCAGTAAATAAGTATCCCATCCCACGAAGGGCGACTGAAGGAGTGTAGGTGCATCTAGAGCGACTGCTCCAACATAGGATCTTGAGGCAATGCCAATCACAGTGGAACACCCTTTTGTTACCAGTGAAGAAAGGAAGCAGGCTATTATCCTGATACCAGAGCCAAAGAACTGCAGAGAACTCTGTGGCTTTCTGGGGTCTGCAGGATTTTGTAGGATATGGATATTTAATTACAGCATCATTGCCAAGCCTCTACATGAGTCAACCAGAGGAACTGAGAGAGACCCCTTTGTTTGAAGCACAGAACAACAGCAAGCCTTCGTGGATTTGAAGAGGGCACTACAGCAAGCCCCAGCGCTTGGCATCCCAAACCCTGAGAAACCCTTTACTCTATTCGTGGATGAGGACCAAGGGACAGCGAAAAGGGTTTTGTGCCAAAATTGGGAAGCTGGCAACAGCCAGTGGCATACCTAGAGCCCTGACCCTAGCAAAGGGACAGAAGATAAACATTTATACTCTAAGTATGCCTTTCTGACTTTACATGCCCATGGAGCCTTATGGAAGGAAAGAGGTTTGCTTACCTCCAGAGGAAACCAGGTGGCCCACCCACAAGCCTTATTGAACCTTCTGGATGCTGTATGGGAGCCCAAGGCAGTGGCAGTTATCCATTGTTATGGACACAAAACTGGACTAGGAGAAGTGGCCAGAGGAAACCGACTAGCAGACAGAGTGGCCAAGGAAGCAGCCAGGGAACCAGCTCCCGCGTCAGTTATTGGAGCACTGGTCCCTGGAAGGATCTTGAACACCGCTGATAAGCCAATATACACCAAAAAGGAAAGGGACACTGCAGATGCCCAGGGGCTGACCATGTCCAAAGAAGGATGGTACCTTACTCATGATGACAGAATATGGATTCCAGAGTCCCTTTCTCAGCAGATTACTCAGAGATACCATGAGTCCACCTACATGGGACCAGATGCCACAACCAGACAGCTGAAGCAGTGCTTCTATATAGCCCACCTTTATCAACTGGCAGCCCAGATCTCCAGGAAATGCCTGCTGTGTCAAAAGAATAATCCTAGAACCGGACCCTTGGCTCCCCCGGGGATTCAGCATAGTGGAACTGCACCCATGGAAGACCTTGTTGTGGATTTCACTGAATTGCCCCGCTGTGGACCATACCGCTACCTGTTCGTGGCGATCTGCACGTATACAGGATGGGTTGAAGCCTGGCCCACCAGAACTGAAAAGGCATTTGAAGTAACCAGGTGCCTGCTTAGGGAGATCATGCCCCGCTATGGACTACCTAGGTCAATAGGATCTGACAATGGACCAGCCTTTGTCCACTCAGTTTTGCAATAACCCCCCATGCTAGTCAAAATGTGCAGTTTGATAATTATGTGCAGTAACTCTCCCGAGATTTTGTCTCTTTCTTAACAGGTGGACCCAGGCCCACTGCTGTTACCTCACCCCTTGGGTCCACCACACTTAAGTGAAGAAGGCTATTTTAGATTGGACAGTTACACCAAATCCTGATGATCCTCTGAAGCTAACCATCTCCAGAAGAGCGCCAGACGGCTGGACAAGTGGATGGGAGGGACGCCCGCGGGCAGCGTCCCCAACGTAGAGACTTTTTTCCCCAGCAAATTTTAAGGCACCGCCAGGACTTTTGATATTGGGGCCAGAACTCTTTGATATGGTCACTCCGTGTGTCAGGCCTCTGCAAGGGTGGATATATATATTCCTGTGGGTATATGTTAATATATGTAGAGGGAGAAGCCCCTTTCGGATACAGTGTGTTGGGAGGAAATCATGAGAGTATTAAGCATCCACAAGGACAGGTGGGAAAATTGGTTAAGATAATAAGCTCCTCCTCAGAGAGGTGGGACACAACCTCCCAAAAAGCAAGGCAGCTGATAGAGCACGAGTATCAGTGGGCCCTTCAGCAATAAAATAGATATGTCCTAGATAATATTTCAGTCACCATTGATCACATGGAAACAATGATAGCCAGGAACCCGCTGAAAACTACAGGAGGTGATCTATGGGGTTGGTTATATTCCTGGCTGCCTCATGGCAGTTGGCTCAGGCATATTGTGGTATTATTAGCAGGGCCGCTGTTAATCCTTCTGCTTTTTTTTTTTTGCTTCTGTATATCCTGCTTCGTGCAATGCTTACAAGGTGTGATGCAAAAAGAATCATGGCCCTTATTGCTCTTCCCCAGGATTATAAACCCGAGAGACCAGGACGAACCTAGGAGATAGGTTGTCCCAAAAGAAGAGGAGGGAATGAAGGGACAGGGAAGGTATTCCCTGTATTTTATATTTAAGTAAATTGTTCTGCTCTGATAAATTCTTTTCTAAATTGCTCTGTTAAAATTGCATATTATCCTGCTTTGCTGAATTGGGAAGAGGCCCACTTCCTCTTTCTGCCGGCTAGCAGACAGCGAGCAGCGGCTTTGCAAGCTGGGAGCTACTTCCTCTTTCTGCTGGCTAGCAGGGAAGCTCATTTCCTGTTTTTTTCTCTCAGCTAAGTAGAAACTGCAGTACTCTCTGCACATGCTCTCTGATGCAGTAATGCAAGAGAAGAACACACGAACAAGGGAAGGAGGGGCGTTTAGATAGCCATATGCCATATAAGGAAGTAAGCTAAAACTTGCCAGCTGATTGGAGGAGGTTTTGGGGAAGCTTGGGGGAGGGAAGGGTGTTTTCAAGGTATAAGAAAGTTTGCAAATGTGAAATTGGGCGTAGCCAGTCTTTGGAGAGGACTCCACTGGCTGCCTCTGCGCAGATCTCAATAAATCTCTTTTCTCTGACCAAGAAGTCTCTGGAATTGTTTTTCCCCTCTGGCCACGGGGTTGGCGGACCGCTGGACCTCCGGGTACTGCTAATCTAAGGCTTCAGGCTGAGCTACTAAAAGACTAGGCCTAAACCATTTGGGATATTTGCTGTGGAATGAAATCAGCACTATGCATGGGAGGGTTCCCCACCCCTCTTTTACACATGCCTTCTGCTGTTAAAATTTGATCTCTTCCTGCTCTTTCTATATTAGCCTTTGCTAAACTGATGGCCAAGGGACACGGGTGGCGCTGTGGGTTAAACCACAGAGCCTAGGACTTGCCGATCAGAAGGTCGGCGGTTCAAATCCCTACAAGGGGGTGATCTCCCGTTGCTTGGTCCCTGCTCCTGCCAACCTAGCAGTTTGAAAGCACGTCAAAGTGCAAGTAGATAAATAGGTACCGCTCCGGCGGGAAGGTAAACGGCGTTTCCGTGCGCTGCTCTGGTTTGCCAGAAGTGGCTTAGTCATGCTGTACGCCGGCTCCCTCAGCCAATAAAGCAAGATGAGCGCCGCAACCCCAGAGTCGGTCACGACTGGACCTAATGGTCAGGGGTCCCTTTACCTTAAACTGAGGCCTCCACATATTTTGGACTATAGTTCCCATCAGCCCTAGCCAGCACAGTCTGGGACTAATGCAAGTTGTAATCCAAAACATCCAGAGGGCACCAGCTGGTGAAGGCTGTTCTGTATGGTTGGAGAAGTTCTTTGTTTAAATGAATTGAACTGTTCCCACCACACCTAGTTGATACCATTCAGTAAGTATTCTTGCGAACAAAGAGGGAGCACTGCACCCTCTCTCTTATAACACTGCAGTACTACTAATAACGATACAATGTTATAATTTTATTAATTGGCTTTGGTATTTAATAGTTGGATCCTACACCAGTCAATAATCAATCAATCAGTCTCCTTTATTGGCATAGAAAAAGTGCATCGTATACATGGATCAGCCTTTAATACCAATTTGTTACCCTGAATGAACAGATTTATATGGAAAGTAGATAAAAAGTGCATATGTGCATGTATATTTAATTTAAAGACATGGTGTTCTGTCCATAATTTCTATGTTACAAAATCATGAGCATGTTTCTTCTTGTAGCAAAAGAACCTGTTCACTAGTGATCCTTGAAAACTGTAAGGTACATGATGTTTGAGAGTGGTAAGGGAAATTGTGGTTGGATTTACAAAGTTAAGTGTGACATTCGTATTCCAAAGTGTTGGTCTATCCATATGTGCTTGGGTATAAGTAAAAAATGGCAGACTTGCATATCTCTCTTTATCATCACCACCACTACCGTTATTAAATTTAAATTAATATTACTTCAAAGATGGCAAGGAAAAACAAACAGCCTTGTGACTGTACGGAAGTGATGCACATTATTTGGCTGCTGACATGTGTAAGTGATTGGTAAAATGAAGTTGGTGTTTTAACTAAATGATCAATACCACTATCAGTATACTTGCAAATATTTCTTTTTCCAAAGAGCTAAGCATGCTAAAAATTTTTTTTAATCAATTGTGTAAGTGCCAACTGAAATGTATCCATTTTTTAAAAAAAGCAACACACACACACACACCCTGGCCCCAAGTCATCACTAGGTTCTGGTAGCAGGTTACTGGTCTTGTGTTGGAAAAAATGAACTAATCTTATTTTACTGTACAGGATATGAGTAATAAAAAAAATTAATTTTTGGAAATACTTGGCAGGTTCCAGTCTTACATTTGGGGACTCTGTATAAACTTTTGGAGCCAGCTGTTCGCTGCTATGTTCATTCAATCACTATGAGGTGTTGATTTTAAAGGAATGGGTTGCTGTTTCTAAAGGTACACATTGCTAATATTTCACAGCGAGCCTGTGGACTTGCATGGATTGGTTACATTAGTCCCTTCACATAGAGGGTCAATTCATTTTCACATTCAAGAACAGGGATTAGAATTGCTTTAGCAGTATGTCAGATTTATCTAAACACTTTAAGGCAACTTGCATCAGGGTAAGCAAGTTAGAGAGAAAAACAAATGAACTTTAAAGTAATTCACTTAGGACAGAATCTTTTTTTAAAAGAAATTCCATGCCAAAGCATGGCAAACATTGCTTGTTCTTCTTTCCTTAAATTTATACTGGAAATGTTCCAACTTCAGCTTTAATGAGTGGCAGATTCCCTTAGCTCTACTAAGGTTTATTTCACCCTAAAGAATAATAATTGGATTGATAGTTTTTTAATCTGTTCTGCTAAATAGGCATATGTTGAAGGTCCATTTTTAAGGACAGAAGTTGTGAAACAGATGCTTTATAGACAATAAATGGAAATACCTTTTAAAACAATTTGGTGTTACAACAAATTCATAGCAAAACATTACCAAAACTAAAGATAAAAGATGAGAGATCTGTTTGACATGATGATGATCATTCTTACATTCATTTGCATTTTACTCTGACTACAGGAAAATGTTTTCAAAACTTTATATTATTATATTATAAAATAGCTTTTCATCTAAAGGCAATTGAAGCTAAAAAAAAAAAAAAACCCTCTCAGAAACATTTGCTGCACATATGGTACAGTAGAATGTACTGATTTTTTGTATGTGTCCTGCTTTTGAGTGTGTAATATTTTCTTTAAGTTCTCCCCATTCACTGAAAATCAGTATCTTTCTCCCAAAGGAAGTATTAAAAATACAGTAAGTTTAAAAATTTGCATATTGTTAATTTTTTTTTATTTAATACAGTGTTACTAGCCATCAGGGAATTTTTTATGTGAAAGCTGTAAGTTTAAACGTCACTGTAGTTCAGTACAGTGGCTGTATTTCCCATCAAAGCAGAGGCTTGTTTTAAAATAAAGTTATTCAAAGATTCTGCATTACGAATAGTTGTTATTGCTACTGATGTTTAAACCCACGTGCATTTATTTTCATGAAAATGCTTCCTTGGAATTTAGAGATTCTCTGTCAATGCTTACGTCCATGCTTAGTTCATGACACTTTACATTCCCACTATGTGGTCTGCTCACAAATTACATGTAGTGTTCAATATTCAGAAGAGCAATTTGGTTCAATAAAAACACAATTACGTAAAATATTTGAATTAGAATAATAGATTAGAATCAAATAATTGTACAGCTGGAAGGGACCATGAGGGTCAATCTAGCCTTGCAGAAATCTTTTGCCCAACGTGGAGCTCAAACAGACAACCCTGAGATTAGGAATCTCAAGTCTTACACTTCAGATATGGTATAGATTCTTAATGACAACAACAAAAATCTGCCCTTCATCAGCAGCTGCCAGGGCAAGTTACGACAGTATAAAAATTTAAACAGTCCAAACAGAACAGAACCACAGGAATAATATGGAACCTGAAAACACATGTCAGGTGTCAAAGTGAACGGTAAAGAGCTGCGTCTTTAACATTTGCCGAAAGCTCTATAGCGACGAAGCCACAGACACTTCTGCGATCAGTTTATACCAAGATCCTCTTGTTCCAGAAGTAATAATTAATGATAAATAAATTGCATTTGTATGACTTTCAAGTGTTCAAAGCACTTCACATGCTTTATCTCTTTGTATAGGAATCCTTGCAAAATGTTGTAAGGAGGGTCAGTATTATTACTGACAGGTTAAGAGAGACTGGCCACCTAGGGAGTTCATGGCAGATGCAAGATTCATTCATTCCTGATTTGGAGTTCAGCCTCTTAGCAATCAGCTCTCTGTTTCATGACTTTGGCACGGGCCTTCTAAAATTCTCACTAACTTATCTTAAAACAAGCTTTTTGCAGACAGGCCCTGAAGCAACAAACAACATGGTGGCTAAGTTTTAGTCCATGCAAATTGGCATCTTGGGGCCAATTTTCTGAGAACTTCTGATGAACTAGAGGTAGAAGTACACATTTTGATAAATACAAACATGCTGAAGGAGAGGCCGGCCCTCTGTTGAATTGTACTTTTCCCTTCTCTCTCCATAATGTATCATAACACTTAATATTTCTCATTGGGCCAGTTTGGATGTAATAACCCCATGGTCCACCAAGTTGGACCCACATGCTCTTGCCTCAGTTCTCTCATCCTCCCATTGCAAGCTGGCTTCAGCTCCATGATCTTAGTTTGTTTAGAACAGAGTTCCCTGTTAGATCCCAGTGGGGATACCTGGCTTTAACATCACTTTACAGAGTTCTCAACCAGAATTTATTCCTGTCTCTCTCAATGAACAATCTATATCAGTGGCTGTTGGGGCCAGAGAATGCACAAAATGAGAACACAGTAAGTTTAATATGTGTTACAGAGAGGGAGAACTTGACATAGGTTTATGCTTTTTGGCAACAGCTCCATGTTGCTTGTAGTGTGAATCCTTATACAAGTTGACGTCCTTCTGCCTTAGTATGTGTTATTGTCTTAGTATGTGTAGAACTTTTGAATTGTTGAAGAAGTATCTAAATTGTTATATGCTATTCCCCTTGTCTACATCAGGGGAAGAGGTGAATATTGTAAAAAGGTAAAGGGACCCCTGACCGTTAGGTCCAGTTGTGGATGACTCTGGGGTTGCGGCGCTCATCTCGCTTTATTGGCCGAGGGAGCCGGTGTACAGCTTCCAGGTCATGTGGCCAGCATGACTAAGCCGCTTCTGGCAAACCAGAGCAGTGCACGGAAACATCATTTACCTTCCCACTGGAGTGGTACCTATTTATCTACTTGCACTTTGATGTGCTTTCGAACTGCTAGGTTGGCAGGAGCTGGGACCGAGCAACGGGAGCTCACCCCGTCGTGGGGATTCGAACTGCCAATCTTCTGACCGGCAAGCCCTAGGCTCTGTGGTTTAGACCACAGTGCCACCCGCATCCCTGTGAATATTGTAGACTGGTTATAAACATGGAAGTTTTGTGGAATTCAAATACAAACTAGCTATAGGTTTTGTGAGAATGTGAGGTTCGGAGATTCATTTTTGGAACATGTTCACATTCAATGTATAATCTTTAGCAAAATAATTGTACTATTGCCTTATGTTTGTTGTAAATCACTAATTTTTAAAGTTCACATAAAATGAACATGAACTAGCCACGTTTTCAGTGAGCTTTTCCAGTGTTGCCTCTCCTAGGGATTTGCCATTTGCCATTTCTGCCAATAAGCCTGTATACAGATTTAATCATATTTTTGTTTCTGTTGTATTTTCTAGGTCCAAGCGTTCTCATGTTGCAGTTAAAGAATGTATATTTGAGCTTCCAAGTCTGACAATTCAAGCAACAAGAGCCCAGACCTTCCTAATGCAAGCTATTTGGCAGAGTTGGGCTTATACTGGAAATGTTAGTTCACCAGTTGTGAATGAAGCTTTAGTGAATGAAGTCTTTCAACCATCAGGTAAATACTATTTTTTTTCTTACCAGTATACTTAACTGATATCACTGCCCCAGTACAGTATTGCTTTTAGTTTTCATATATTGAACTTTATCTTTAGAATCTAGCATTTAAATACATTTTAGTTGGAAAATCAGTTTGAATGTAGTATCAGTGAAACTTTCTGCTTATAGATTAAGAAGTCACTAGGCTTCACTCTTTGCAAAAGCTTCTACATGCTTTTAAAATTGCTTTTCTTCATTTTGGATGTGTCATAATATAGTAACCTAAGGAAATTTACATGTAAACCTTTGGAATAAAACGTATAGATCTTGGTTCCGTGTGTTTCAACCAGGAGTGACTTGAACCAGGACAGAGTATATATTTTACTGTATTATATTGGTTGCAGAATTGTAAATGTTTAGAGGTTGCAATGTTTGGAGGGAGGGTAGGATGTTTTGTCTTTAAAGTATGAAGACAGGCTTCTGTAACAGCTTTATATGCTGTAGTGAATGTTTATGTCTGTCTTCTAAATGTGTTTCTATCTTGCTCTGTTGTTATGCCTGGGAAAAATGCAAAACAACTTTTAGTGTAAAGAAAAATATGGAAGATACTCTGTTTCTTTCACTACATGCGCCATTGCACCCACTCTACCTTGGACTTTTCTGTGTTGTGAATGGTGGATGGGGCAGGTATTAAATTGAATGAATGAGTAAATAAATACAGGCACCTCCCCACTTACGTGTGACCGTGTATACGCATGGCACCAGGAATAGAATCATATCAGGAAATGGCGGGAGCTGGAGAGCCCTTGTGGCTTACGGGGAAAACCTCTGCAGAGCCCAAAGGGGACCCTAGTGAGGGCATAGGAAGCCCCAAATAGACCTCAGGAGCACCAGAACTTTATTTAGGCTGCTCAGCTTCCCTGCCTAACAGCTGACACGCAAGTTAGCACAGCAGCAGCAGCGTTCCTGCACATCCTCCAGCTGACTTTAGAGCTTCAACTCTAGATATTCTAGTCTGGATAGGAGAGAGAGCTGGAGACCAGGGGAAAATAGGCATTTACAGGCTTTTTAGAGGGTGCTGCCCACTTTATGTGATTTCACTTATGCACACGGGGGTGCAGAACGTAACTGTGACATTAACATATGAGAGTGCTGGAGGTGAAATAGTAAAACAAGTTACCCAATCAGAACCCAGGGGGGTAGAGTCAGAGGGACTATAAAACCAGCTCTGGGAGGGGCAAAGGGAGGAGTTCGTTGGGAGTTTGGTGGTTGGTTGGAGAGGGAGTGAATTGGGATAGAGTTGTGAGTAGGTTGAGTTAGTGTAGCGAAATAAGCTGCGTCAGGAACAGTTAGGAGCTAGGAAGACAAGTAAATATCTGAGAGGTGGTTTAGTGAGTGAAAGCAGGTAGCGGAAGTTATAGGTCTGGATAGGCGCCCCATGATTGTAATTGACCGATACCGTTTATGAAACCACACGCTTGTTAAACTGCAATAAATAAACAGAAGTTTATGTTCCAATTTAACCCTGACCGGACTCAGTATTGTACCAGGTAGGGCCTGGGTGGCAGCAGCAAGAAATAAAGTGGTGGCACAGGGATCAGTAGATGGTGAAACATCTGGGGACCCTGTGTGATCGCCACAGTAACCTCCGCATAGGTAGAGAGACGCCCGTACACTTTAAAGCCTGAGAAGAAAACAGAATTCATCAGGAAAGATTACCTTTTGCCCCGTGGCTTACCTGGCTTGGTTTTGCGCACTTGTGTACAGAGCAGGAATACACCCATTGTGCTGAATCAAAGAGGCTAGTTAGAACCATTTGGGGGGGGGCTGTGCATAATTACTATTATTTATTAATTTATATACTGTTTAATGTCAAAATAGGTTTCAAAGCGGTTTACTTCAGAGGTTTATTTTTTCCTCTCTGCTTTCCACCTGCCTGGGAGTCAAGGCTAAGAAATAGAGCAGCATCATGGCACCCACTGCAGTTGTTCCCCCACAGAGTGAGCCCTTTCCTCTCCTCCTTTGGGGGAGGGAGATGAAGGGACCACCCAAGATCCATGGCTGTGGTGTGACCCACCCAGCTGCCACACTCCCACAAGCATGCGCATGGTTGAGGAAGGAGAGTTGGCATGCCAGTTCTGGTCCAGCGGCTTCCAGAAACCTTAAAGTGGCACCCAGCAGAGCTCACAGATGCCAAGAGAAGCAGTAAAGTTGCTGCAATTAATACCCCCAAAATAATACTCCCGTGAATCTCTCCTATTTTCTCACCCTTTTTAACCTCAAGAATTTTACCAACAGCATTGTGGTTGCTCCAGTCTGTTTTTTTCCTCTCAGTGTCTCAGAGCAGGCATATGGGAGAAGCATTGCTCCTATTAGCGTTTTCTCTTTTGAAGCAGTTGCTCCCCCTTCCCCTCATCTGTGGGTGAAAGTGCCTGACTGCAGTACTGAGGCCTAGTAAATTTGATGGGAAATGTGTAAGCAGTACTGTACTGTTAGTGAATTGGCGCTGTGGGTAAAAGCCTCAGTGCCTAGGGCTTGCCGATCGAAAGGTCGGCGGTTCGAATCCCCGCGGCGGGGTGCGCTCCCGTTGCTCGGTCCCAGCGCCTGCCAACCTAGCAATTCGAAAGCACCCCCGGGTGCAAGTAGATAAATAGGGACCGCTTACTGGCGGGAAGGTAAACAGCGTTTCCGTGTGCGGCTCTGGCTCGCCAGAGCAGCGATGTCATGCTGGCCACGTGACCCGGAAGTGTCTCCGGACAGCGCTGGCCCCCGGCCTCTTGAGTGAGATGGGCGCACAACCCTAGAGTCTGTCAAGACTGGCCCGTACGGGCAGGGGTACCTTTACCTTTACCTTTATGTTTCTTAGTGGAGTGTAGGCTGCAGCACCTTGTGGTGGGTGCTTAAAATGGCTGCTGGATTTAAGCGTCATGAGAAGCTCAGGATAGTTTCCCATCCAGGACAGGCCGGTTGTTGCCAGAAAGCTGGTTTCTCTCCTTTGGTGGAAGCTTGGCAACCCTCTTAAACTCCATTGCAGCTTTGTGTGGAAACGAATGGGTCATCTCGCTCCTTATTCGCTCCAGAAAACACTACAGTGGTACTTCGGGTTAAGTACTTAATTCGTTCCAGAGGTCCGTTCTTAACCTGAAACTGTTCTTAACCTGAGGTACCACTTTAGCTAATGGGCCTTCCGCTGCCACTGCATGCTGCCGTCGATTTCTGTTCTCATCCTGAAGCAAAGTTCTTAACCCGAGATGCTATTTCTGGGTTAGTGAATTCTGTAACCTGAAGCGTATGTAACCTGAAGCGTATGTAACCCGAGGTACCACTGTACATTTTTCCTTTCAATCTTGAGACACAAAGGTAAGAACAGCATGTAAAAGAAGGTAGCTCTTTGTTACTTTTCTCCTGAGCACCCCCCACGCCTTTTTGTCCTTATGTGGTGCAGGATGTAGTACGAAAAGGGGAAAATGGCAACTCTGAGGGGATAGCCTTTGAGGAAAGGAATGGTGGCTCCTAGACCTAGACCCCCCCTCCTTCCCTCAGCAAAGCTGACCACCTTCCTCTGAAAGATTAGCACAATGTTGTCAAGGAGCTGAGGCACACACTGGAAACAGACACACAAAGGGACCTCTCTCATTCTCTCCCTCCCTCCCCCTCTGTGTGTGTGTGTGTGTGTGTGTGTGTGTGTGTATAAATCCAAGGACCATGCTACGATCTCTCTCTCTCTCTTGCTCTCTCTCTCTCTCTCTCTCTCTCTCTCTCTCCCTCCCTCCCTCCCTCCCTCCCTCCTTCCCTCCCCCCCTCTCTCTGTCTGTGTGTATGTGTATGTGCAGGGTAAACTACTCCCCCTGCAGACTTCCATGTCCCCTATTTGTGTTGCTTTTCCATGTTCAGGCATAATGTGATAGGGCGATTGTTGTGTTGTGAATGGAATAGAATGCTAAAAAGAACGTTCCTTCAGAATGGTGGGATGCTCGTGGGGATGGTCTTATTTGTTTAAAATTAGGCTAGCCCTCTCCAGATAGGAGGAGCGTAACTGGGCCACCAGCCGAGGCTCATGTGCCCTAGAGGCCACTTGACCCTCAAGTGACGCTGGTGGAGCCATAAGTATTCCCAACCTAGTTACCTCCTCCTTCAGAGGGAGCGTAACTCCATCAAGAACAGGCTACTTCCCACCCATCTGGTCTAGGGAACCACCATGAACAGTGCCTCAGTCTTGTCTGGATTAAGTTTCAGTTTATTGGCTTTCATTCAGTTTCCCCCCAACCAATTTATTCTAAAGAAAATTTAAAAGTAGGTGAATTCTCTTTAATACTCTTTCTAAGGACCATTCAAAAGCAATGAATGATTTTTGCCCAGGGAATGCTGATTGGCTGTTGAAGGACATACGTTTCAGAAATAAATAAATACAATGGGATATAAATATATTGCCAGAGTTACAAGAACTACTCATGAACATTTATGTTTCATAATCAACTGTTATTGTTAAAATACGTTTGGGTAGAAAATGGAAATTTATTTGTTTGCCTAAGTAAAAATCAGTTTATCTTGGGAAAGTTATTAAAGTATATTGAATTAGTAGAGTGTGAAGTGGTCAAACTTTTGTTTCAGCCCTGAACTTCTTAGGTGACTTTAGGCAAGACACTATATTTTGGTTTGCCTGTAATAATTATATTAGTTGTTGTTGTTGTTTAGTCGTTTAGTCGTGTCCGACTCTTCGTGACCCCATGGACCAGAGCACGCCAGGCACTTCTGTCCTCCACTGCCTCCCGCAGTTTGATCAAACTCATGCTGGTAGCTTCAAGAACACCATCCAACCATCTCATCCTCTGTCGTCCCCTTCTCCTTGTGCCCTCCATCTTTCCCAACACCAGGGTCTTTTCCAGGGAGTCTTCTCTTCTCATGAGGTGGCCAAAGTATTGGAGCCTCAGCTTCACGATCTGTCCTTCCAGTGAGCACTCAGGGCTGATTTCCTTAAGAATGGATACGCTTGATCTTCTTGCAGTCCATGGGTCTCTCAAGAGTCTCCTCCAGCACCATAATTCAAAAGCATCAATTCTTCGGCGATCAGCCTTCTTTATGGCCCAGCTCTCACTTCCATACATCACTACTGGGAAAACCATAGCTTTAACTATACGGACCTTTGTTGGCAAAGTGATGTCTCTACTTTTTAAGATGCTGTCTAGGTTTGTCATTGCTTTTCTCCCAAGAAGCAGGCGTCTTTTAATTTTGTGACTGCTGTCACCATCTGCAGTGATCATGGAGCCCAAGAAAGTAAAATCTCTTTCTGCCTCCATTTCTTCCCCTTCTATTTGCCAGGAGGTGATGGGACCAGTGGCCATGATCTTCGTTTTTTTGATGTTGAGCTTCAGACCAGATTTTGCGCTCTCCTTTTTTACCCTCAATAAAAGGTTCTTTAATTCCTCCTCACTTTCTGCCATCAAGGTTGTGTCATCTGCATATCTGAGGTTGTTGATATTTCTTCCGGCAATCTTAATTCCGGCTTCGGATTCATCCAGCCCAGCCTTTCGCATGATGAATTCTGCATATATGTTAAATAAGCAGGGAGACATTATACAGCCTTGTCGTACTCCTTTCCCAATTTTGAACCAATCAGTTGTTCCATATCCAGTTCTAACTGTAGCTTCTTGTCCCACATAGAGATTTCTCAGGAGACAGATGAGGTGATCAGGCACTCCCATTTCTTTAAGAACTTGCCATAGTATGCTGTGGTCGACACAGTCAAAGGCTTTTGCATAGTCAATGAAGCAGAAGTAGATGTCTTTCTGGAACTCTCTAGCTTTCTCCATAATCCAGCGCATGTTTGCAATTTGGTCTCTGGTTCCTCTGCCTCTTCTAAATCCAGCTTGCACTTCTGGGAGTTCTTGGTCTCCACATACTGCTTGAGCCTTCCTTGTAGAATTTTAAGCATAACCTTGCTAGCGTGTGAAATGAGTGCAATTGTGCGGTAGTCGGAGCATTCTTTGGCACTGCCCTTCTTTGGGATTGGGATGTAGACTGATCTTCTCCAATCCTCTGGCCACTGCTGAGTTTTCCAAACTTGCTGGCATATTGAGTGTAGCACTTTAACAGCATCATCTTTTAAAATTTTAAATAGTTCAGCTGGAATACCATCACTTTCACTGGCCTTGTTATTTGCAGTGCTTTCTAGGGCCCATTTGACTTCACTCTCCAGGATGTCTGGCTCAAGGTCAGCAATCACACTACCTGGGGTGTATGAGACATCCATATCTTTCTGGTATAATTCCTCTGTGTATTCTTGCCACCTCTTCTTGATGTCTTCTGCTTCTGTTAGTTCCTTACCACTTTTGTCCTTTATTATGGTAATCTTTGTACGAAATGTTCCTTTCATATTTCCGATTTTCTTGAACAGATCTCTGGTTCTTCCCATTCTGTTGTTTTCCTCTATTTCTTTGCATTGCTCGTTTAAGAAGGCCTTCTTGTCTCTCCTTGCTATTCTTTGGAAATCTGCATTCAATTTCCTGTATCTTTCACTATCTCCCTCGCATTTTGCTTGCCTTCTCTCCCCCGCTATTTGTAAGGCCTCGTTGGACAGCCACTTTGCTTTCTTGCATTTCTTTTTCATTGGGATGGTTTTAGTTGCTGCCTCCTGTATAATGCTGCGAGCCTCCACCCATAGTTCTTCAGGCACTCTGTCCAGCAAATCTAAATCCTTAAACCTGTTCCTCACTTCCACTGTGTATTCATAAGGGATTTGGTTTAGATTGTATCTTACCGGCCCAGTGGTTTTTTCCTACTTTCTACTTACTAATTATATTAGTAGCATAATTTTATTTGTATAACTGGGAAGAAATCTTAGCAAAAAAAATACTTGCTGCACACATTGCACAAAAGAATGAGTTTACCAGCGAAAGATTGCCACTGGCAATTATAGGCCTTTCAGTATGTTTTCAAATTTCTGTTTATCACAAACCTACTTTACTTTTTATGTGTATTCTAGAATAATCTGTACTAGAAAGGTACTAGATAAAGATGTCCGAAGTGAAGATCTAGGTTTAATATTATTTGTTTTAAACTGAATAACTACATTAATAAAAGCTATCATCTCCTCTTTTAGAGTTCTCATTAAATGGTTATATTTAGTGCACCTAAAATGTCTGGCAATAGGCCTGCTAGAATGCTAGGAAAGCATAGATGCAGTTGCACATGCTTTGGTTTTCTCAGGAAACTGGAATTGCTGTTGCACTCTCCTTGTACTGTTCAGGTAGTTCATAATTTTGTTGACAGTCCAGTTCCATTAATCTGGTATTTTTAGGAAAATTACTTGCAGACCTTAAATTTCTCTGCTTAAGGTGATCAAATAGGCATTTGCATCCTTCATGTAAATGATGTATTAAAGTTAAAATAAAATCTACTTTCCAGAAAGTAACTGCAAAACTATTTTATGCAAGACTTCATGTGGGATACCTTAATGGTTGAATAATAAATTTTACCTCATAAAAATGAAATTCAATAATACAGTAGCTTTCTCAGCGCAGTAGCATCTGGTTAAATCTCAGGAGAGCCAATATTTTCCAACTCATTAGGATCATGTCATTCTGTATGTCGTCAACATTGACTTAGCCAAGCTACCTTTACTTACATAACCACCAAACTATTAAATAGGTCTCTTGTGGAGTGAAGTCAAATATTCCTCTTATTTTCCTTTTGCCTTAGAAGAAGAGAAGAAAATGTACATGTTGTAACATTTAAACATCTGGTCGAAACCACATCAGGGTAATGCTGAGGAAAGTAACAGGATTCAGAATTCTTCCCAGGTGTGCATATAAAAAGGGTTTTGGAGTTGCTGCATAGTTCTTTAACCACTTAGGAAAAAGATTGAAATATAGTGATTTGCTGTTCTAATGCCCCTGTTTGAAATCTGCTTTCCCCCTCTTTCTCCTCTTTTTAAAAAACATTTCTGAGTTCAGTTGTAATGCAGGTTGTTGAGCTTTAATCATTTCCTTCCAATGTACTGGTTGGAATGTGTGTTCCACATAATACAGCCAAGACTGGTGCTTATTTTGGGCGCTGCAAGTTTTGATTTTAAGCAGTGTGCAATCTGTGTTCAGGGTTGTGTTTTCATGAGTAATTGCTTGGTTGTGTTCAGAGCACATATGGAAGAGCCTTGCAATGTGTAAATGTTTCGTTGTCTCCTGTAGATCATTGTACTTCCAAGAGTTTTGATCCCTGAATAGGCTCCTGTGCTCAGAGCTATTGTGCTGTCTTAAATCTGTATTTCACTGATGGGTTTAGCATGCCATTCCAGAGAAACTCATGTTTTGCCTGTGGCTTGCTAGAAGTTGGTATGGGTTGATATCTGTCACCATAAGGACTCTTGGCATTTCCTAGCCTCTTAGAAGCAGATTTTTTGCTGCTGGCTGAGGTGATCAGAATAGTTTGTAGCAGGGGTGCCAACTTGAATAAAATATTGTGGGGTCCCAGGTAAGCCCTGCCCCACATAATTGATCACATGACGCAATGCACACGCTCCATTTGAATGGGAATGCCCATCAACTTTGCGGGGGCCCAGCCCCTCAAATATTTTATTGTGGGGGCTGAAGGCCTCATGACCCCTAGGAGTTGGCTGCTGTGGTTTGTAGGGGTACCTCAGAGTGATTTAAATCGATCTCCTACCTGGTCATGAACTTGGATAAACACTTCAGGTATTTTTCAGAATTGGGTTGCAGGTAGGGGAGGAAGTGGGAGAGATAGGCACTGCACAAGCAAGATTCAGAAAGAAATATAGGGAATTACAGTGGTGCCTCAGGTTACATATGCTTCAGGTTACATACGCTTCAGGTTACAGACTCCGCTAACCCAGAAATAGTACCTTGGGTTAAGAACTTTGCTTCAGGATGAGAACAGAAATCGTGCTCCGGCGGCGTGGCAGCAGCGGGAGGCCCCATTAGCTAAAGTGGTGCTTCAGGTTAAGAACAGTTTCAGGTTAAGAACGGACCTCCGGAATGAATTAAGTACTTAACCCGAGGTACCACTGTACGTAGAATACGTGTGGTAAGCCTGCTCAGTTTTGCTATTGGATGAGACCCTTTCTCATGTAACCTAGTTCTTAAGCATTTAAAGGGCTTATGCTTAAAAAGTTTTCTTCAGTTTCTGTAGAAGAAAGGCAGGATATAAATTTAAAAAATTAAATTAAATTTCATTATTGAAAACCCAGCTTCTTCACTGATCACTTTGGTAGCTGCCCACTTTCAATGCAAGCTGTCTGCCTTTTTGTCTACTCTAAAGCCATTGTAAATGTTGTTTATTTCATTTAGTTCTTGGAAGTCTAGGTGTTTTGTTAGCTATCCAGGATATTAATGCCCCAGAAAATTGAAGTGTAAATATTGTAATTAGCAATCTGAAGATAGCACAGCTGATTTAAGATGACTGCAACAAGAAAATGACAGTCAAGCACAACTTCCTTGCAAATCTGTGCAAGAAATACACACTGTGTAGTCTTGAGCCAAGATAGATGCTGACAGCTGAGATAGCTTCAAAGAGTTGCTGTTCCAAATGCTCGCAGTAGAAAGAGCTTCAAAGGCAAACTGACTCAGCTGTTCCCCCCCAAAAAAAAGTATTCTCACACTCTTAATCCTGTGCTTTCATTACCTGTCACCTTTTCCCATGCAAAGCTGAGTAGTTAGTGTGTGCTATCACTTAAATTGGTAGAAGTAAGCTCTGAGATTGTTGAATTGTGGTGAAAGAGAGAAACAGGGTGCTTTGTTAAGCAAATAGTTCTGCAGTTGTGCTCATTCTACTAGGTACCCCACTGGTTATGTATCATTGTGTGTTTTCCTGTGCTTCTTGAACCATTAATTCATTTTGCTGTTTCCCAGCATCCCCTACCCCAGTGGATTTTTCATTTTCATTTCAATTCATTTTGCTGTTTCCCAGCATCCCCTACCCCAGTGGATTTTTCATTTTCATTTCAATTCATTTTGCTGTTTCCCAGCATCCCCTACCCCAGTGGATTTTTCATTTTCATTTCAATTCATTTTGCTGTTTCCCAGCATCCCCTACCCCAGTGGATTTTTGATTGCCCCAGTGTTAAGAACTGGACGAGAGCAGCAGTGGGTCTCGTGCACAGGAGGCATAGAAGGCAATAGAAAGAGGCCATCCTAGACTTCATTGAAACTGCTCTACTTGGTGCTTTTCATGGGCAGTGGGCAGGATTCCCTCTCAAAGTTATAATCCTAAGTTTAATTATGTATGTGTAGCTCCTAATTTTTGGCCACCTCATGAGAAGAGAAGAGACTGTGGAAAAAAACTCTGGTGTTGGGTAAGATTGAGGGCACAAAGAGAAGGGGACGACAGAGGGCGAGATGGTTGGACAGTGTTATAGAAGCAACCAACATGAATTTGACGAAACTCTGGGAGGCAGTGGAAGACAGGAGTGTCTGGCGTGCTCTGGTCCATGGGGTCACGAAGAGTCAGACACGACTAATTGACTAAACAACAACAAGCTCCTAATTTGAATTCATTAGCTTCATACCTGTAAGCAGGAATACTGTTGTTGTTGTTGTTGATGATGCAATATTCAAAGCATCAGTGATCAAATCACAATCATCAATAAATACAAGTAATCTTGCCTGAATTTCAGCAGTGCATGATTCCACAGTTAACAGTATTGTTATTGATTGCTGATTATTATTGTTGATTATGAGTCCTGGAATACCTGCTCCCTGCCTTGCAGGCCTTTTCCCACCTGGCCTGGGAGGGTGGGGTTCTGGCTGACTCTAGCTACAAAAGCAGAAGCAGCTGAACAGAATCTTGGGCTGGGGTATTGTTCAGTTTTTGTTGGAGGTGAGGAGTTGTTGCCTATGTCAATGTTTTGTAGCTTTACTTTGGATCTTAAGATTTATGTGTAAATTGTTCAGTGTGGCTGAGTACATTTTATGTTTTGTTTATTGTTTATGACTACTTTCATTATGCTTGTAGCCAGTGCTTTTTTTCTAAAAAAAAAAGTATGTTTAGAGAGACTCTCATTTTGACTCAAGAAAGTCACCATTTTATAGTTCAAATTGGGAGAAATAAATACAGTAAATGTATAAAAGTACAAAGATTCACAAAATGTTTAGGTGTATGTGTACTCCTGTGTCCCCCCAGAAAAAGCACTGCTTGTAGCTATGTAATTTTTTAGTGCTAGAAGCCGCCTTGAAGATGGTTTTAACTTTGGCAAGGTGACATACAAATAAAATGATTGATTTCCAAACCTCAAAAAGTTTGTACCTCCAAATACTTGGGTTAATGTCAGTCTGGATCTGTGTATTTTGCTGTTGAGTCGTAAACATAAATAACCCCAGCTTTCTGATAGATAGTTTGTATTGAATTTGCTGGCTTCAACGAAGATAATTTGGGCCAGGCCTTCGAAACTTGCTAACAGTACTCTCTATAAAGGAATGGATGACTAAAACTTGAGATAGGTTGGTTTTTACAGCAAGAGCGTAGGAATCAAAATGCAGGATCTGTTGCTCATCAGAATTTCCAGGCTCTTACTACCAAAACACTTTAAGTTTATTCTTGAACCCGAGTTTCATCAGTATTGCTAAGGGCTGTTTAATGCTGTTACTTTGTACATTTCGGCACCTGTTTCACAGAAAAGAGTCTTCTTTCTAGGATTTATGTGCACAATAGAGTTGTCTTCTAGATTGTTTTCATCTGTGTTAGGAACTGTTTGATATTTAAGTTGCACAACTGTTTCCCAACAAAAGTCATGTGACATCAGCACTGAGGTGCAATAAGAGCTCTCTTAGGATTACATTAAACAGAATGGAAGACTTTGAGTATGTAAGGTTGTGTGGCCTTGAGTACAGTTTATATTTGATATATGAGCTGTCACATAGCTGTTGCATGACTGAGAAGTGCCTGTAAGCAATGTACTATGCAGATGGGTTTTCTCTGAAACAAAGCCAGAGACTAAATCTGAATGTGTTCATTTGGAGGGTAGAGAAGGCTTCATAAAACATATGGAAGCATTTCTATGTTTTTATTAAATAGGCCTTTTAGTATTTAAGTGGTTTTGATAATAAGGTTGATACCAGTTACCTGAATTTTCAACGTCTGAATCTAGATGTGGGAGATATACTGTAGTTAGAATAATATGGTGAGAAATTAATATCTTTAAGTTACTGTATCAGTTTTTTTAAAAGTATGGTTAGTTATTAAGTATTAAGTATTGCAGTTAGTAAATGCCTCAGATGAGTTATTTTTTGTCTTCACTAAGCATATTTATCCAAGGACTTCATAGGTAAATTTCTACCTACTCGTTGAATAATAATCTATTTTTGCTTTGGATGTAATCCTTTGGGGTCCTATGTAATTTATGGACCAAATTCCACCCATGCATTGTGTTTCACTGTGGTTCCCAAGACTGACTGGACAAGGCTTCCTTTCATGTTTCTCAACTGTTTTAATCTGTAATCTGATCTCTGATAAATTTCCACCCTGACTTGCATAAGCCCTTCAAGCTTCCACATGTCCTCACCCCTTTTCTTCTTTATTTTCTAATTGTATCTGTGGCTTGCTCATGTTCTTTATACTTTCAATTTCCCCTCAGTGTTATATTGGACTAGTCCTCAGTTTCCTAGAATGTGCTCTATCATACACGATGGCCTCTTCTTTACACTTGGCACCAGTCCTCATCCCTTTCCTGCTTCATCCAATATTTATTGGTTACTTTACAAATTTTTCTCTAGCACCTCCATCCTTCTTCCCTTTTTGGGTTTTCCCCTAAAGCTTAAGTTATTTCTCTTTTCCACATAGATTGATTTTTAATGTCTTTTACCATACATACTCTGTTTTTGATTTCTGCTCTATATCTTCCAACCGCTGTTAAAGTGAGCCCCAGGTATATCCATTGCAGTATGCAATTTCTTATCTTTTATTTCCTATTTATTTCTGTTTACTAGATCATGCAGCTTTTCTTCTGTGTCTATCATTACCTTTTGTTTGAATGTAAAACCATTATGAGATCTTGATTAGTTGCGGCTCCCATTTTTATAGCAGTGCTTTTCACTGAAGAGAGTTCTCTAGGGCTACTCACCTAACATCTTATGGATGTCAGTGAAGGCGTGGAGCATGCAGGAAAGGGTTAACTCCTCTTCTGGAAGGCAGGGTCAAAACTGGCCAGTCTGAAGAGGAGCGAACCAGCCTGGACTCTGCCTTTGATGGAAGAACAGAGTTAATTCATGGCTTCTACATACCATTTCTGAGGGTGCAGGGCAGCTGCTTTTTCTTGAAAGATGTAGGGAAAGGGGTTGTTTTTGTTTGTGGTTTGTCCTGTTGCCTCCTTCACTTCTGGTATTCCATTTGCTGATGTTGTTAGGAAAGGCAAAGAAGGGTGTTTGAGTGGGAATAGCAGGTTTACGTGTGGAAAATGTGTCCCACAAAGTCACAGAGGTAGACAGCAGCATGTGTCTAAAAAGTGGCATGCTGCAAACCAGCACCACAAAGCAGGTCCAAGGAGGAGAACAGTAGAGCGGCTTGGCACCCTTACTGCTCACATGGCAGCAATTATTTTCCCAAAGCAAGCAAGGTAGCAGGAAAACAGCTTAACACACTTCTTGCTACCCTGCCAATGCTTGTTTCCCTATCACTCCTTGGAGGGGGTTGATCTCCTCCTGCTTCTGTAGCTCACCCTCATGCTCACTGAGATTCTCCTCTTTCTGAGGAGAATCAGGCAGGAGGACAGTCTCTCTCATCTCTTCCTCCACTTTAAAGCCTTCTATTACCTGCACACCCCTGCTTTGACTAAAACGTTGGGCTGCTACAACTTCTTGCCAAGTCATGTCCATGAGGGAGAGAGTAGGCTATGTGTGGAAGGCATGTGTCAAACTCTGGCTTTTGTCATGGGCACCATTTTGCTTCCCACTTCAGGGAATGAAGGAGGCATGGACAAGGACTGAGAGTCCTCAAAAAGGATGTAATCTACAGCTTGAGGCAGAGCTTTAGGAAAGAAAACAAAATTCTCTTCAGATACGTTAGGCTGGATTAATAGGGAGGTAGTTTTCATGTAATACCTCAGGCCCCAGTAAGTGATGTAGAAATAAAAGGTGTAGAGGTCATGGCTCCATTTCATCCTTCGTACTCTTCCAGTTTCTCATCTAGGAGTGTCGCAGTAAGGGAA
Source organism: Podarcis raffonei (assembly GCF_027172205.1). Taxonomy (NCBI): domain Eukaryota; kingdom Metazoa; phylum Chordata; class Lepidosauria; order Squamata; family Lacertidae; genus Podarcis; species Podarcis raffonei. The sequence continues at coordinate 23,866,954 of NC_070608.1, read as the reverse complement.
GGGGTAAAGGTAGGTGGCACAGAAGTCATAGAAACAGCTGTTCCATGGGGACTGGGAATAGGAGTTCTTCTCCTTCCGAGTCCAGATGTTGTCTTCATGCCAAGGACTTAAACACTAATTCACGAGGAGAGGATATTTTTCCATTCCCTGAACAGTCACTATCAGCTCCAGTTCCACCTCTATCTCAGGAGGGGGTGAGGAAGAGACTTCTCCCTAAAAGTTTGCTTCAGGGAGAGAAGAGTGCAAACTGTCAAGTGAACCATTATCTCCCTCTTCCATTACAAAAGCATCTTTTTCCACACTGAATTTTATCTATTTCTACTCCGTAAAGCTATAAAGGCCTTGCTGATAGACCCATATAAGTGGGCTACCAGTATTCCTGAAGGCGGAGGAGATAAGGCTTGGGGAATCACTCAAGGTTTTTCTTAGAACAAGTCTTTTAGACCCAGTAGTTTATTAGTGTCCTCAACTCATTCATAGCACTTTATCTCAGGAATGGGGAGAACCAGACAAACCCAATATGCCTGCCACTTTCACAGAAATTTTGTGTATCTTACCCAAAGCAGTTATGGGCATTCTGAATGCGCTTCTTGTTTCAATTCCTAAATCTGTGATTTCACAAAATGGTGTCAAATTTCTATTTGCTAGGCCATAGAATGAACAATGCTGTTTATACATATCTTCATGACTGGCCATTAGGCCAATTTCATCATTACAAGGACATCTTTCCTCTGTGAATTGCTGTTCTACTGAAAGTGCCAGCTGAAGCATCTCTCAAACTCGTGTCTGCAACGCCTCAACTAGCTCTATCCATGGGGCAGCTGCCACAGTCAACCCACACACTGGTGCTTCTATAAAGCACTGTATGGCACCTATTTTGACTCACCAGTCCACCAGTTAATGTTTGTCAAACACTGTATTCCTCCGCTTTTGGCAGAAGGGTCCTTCAACAGGTAACAAAAGGTTCTCCCTTTCTTCTGGGCATCCCTTTCTTTTATCACCTTCCTGTTCCACTGACCAAGAATGGCAACTTGGATTTACTACGAAGTGTTTTTCCTGTCAGTGGAGAGTGGATAGTTAGGAGCAGCAACAGCATCCCTCCTGTTTAGTTCTGTCTACCTGTTTGGTTCCTTGTTTTGTAATTAAATTGGTCTGAGTTACAAGGTTCTTTGAATTGCAACTATGTTTGTTGTTGGGGCTTAATCTGGAGACTGGTGGAAGGTTGCTACCTCTTCAGGCTGGTCACCACGCTTAAGATGGTAGACAATTTTGTCTGCCTGGGTTCCTCCATAACCAACAACCTCTCCATAGATGCTGAGCTGGATAAGCATATTGGCAAGGCAGCTACGGCAATGACTCACCTCTCCAAAATGATATGGGAAAATGTGATGCTAATGTCCAATACCAAGATGGAAATCTACCAGACTTGCATGCTAAACATGTTGCTTTATGGAAGTGAGTTGCGGGCAGCTTACAACTGCTAGGAGCAGCACCTCAGTGCCTTCCAAATGCACTGGGTCAGGAGGGTTTTGGCCATCACATGGCAGGAGAGTCTCAAACAAAGAAGTGCTCTCCCAAGCCCATATTCCCAGCATGTTTGCACTCCTGTCTCAGCGACGTCTATGCTGGCTCGCTCTAGTCCACAGAATGGAAGATGGCAGGATCCCCAATGACTTGCTCTATAGGAAGTTGGCTTCAGGAACGAGGCCAGTTGGCAGACCAACTCTGCATTACAAAAATAATCTGCAAACGTGACACGAGGGCTGGCATCATGAAGCCTGCTATGTAGAAATCCCTTGCAGACAACTGCAGTGCCTGGAGACAGGCAGCCTGGTCATGTATCCATAGCAGTGAGCAGAGGAGGAATGACTGTTGGGAGAAGTGCAGAGAAACACCGCGGTGCATCTGCAGCAGCACAACCAGATGCCTTCATCTGCCCCTGCTGCAACAAAACATGTCTCTCCTGTAGGTGCTGTAACCTTCCAACAGTTTGACTTCACCCTGAAAGGTGCACTGTTCCATTATCTCCCAAGACAGACAGATGTCAACCAAGTACAAATTCAAGTTCTCCCAGACCATTCACAGATGGCCTGGCATTTTGCACCTGGGAAGCACATTTGTTGCTCTTTGTAAAAAGAAAAAGAAAAGAAAAGAATTCTATCTGTTCTGAAATGAGCTGGGAATGATGTTATGATTCTCTTAATCCCCTATTTTTCTTTCAATGTAAGAATTTATTATATTTCCTTGTGTATGAAATGAACATAGGAACTCTTTGTAATAATTGGTGTGTGGTATAGATTTGTAAATAAAGTGTATTTGTGTAAGTAAAGGTAATTCCCCCAGCTCTTAATCAGCTCTAACTCCCCCAGTGCTTAAACCTCTCATACTGCTGTTGTTGGGGCTCTGGGGGCTTTCTTTGTAATACATACTTTAGTCAGTTTTGGGGGTGTTGAGCCAAACAGATTTTTTCTCTTTGTTTGATTTCCACTTTTAATTTCCCCTGATATTTTTTATTTCCTATGGCAGGGTTAACCTTTATTTCAAATGCTTGCATATTTAGATTTCCCACATACTGTGTAGTCACTGGGGTGGAACAGCAACAACTGTTTTCTGTTGTTCCCATCTCCTCCTCCTCCTCTCCCCCGCCCCCTTCTCTCTACAGTCAGTGTGGGCACCACAATGGAGTGTCTAGGCACACTTTTTAAATAGCAAGAATACAAAGCTGAAAATGAATGAACTGCAACTAAAAATGTATGTTTATTTTTCACATGGTCCACTCCCGTAATATTCTCGTGAGGGTCCCTTTTCCAGTCTTCAGAGAGCGGCTGGACAGTGAGGAGGCAGAAAAAGGTCCTCATTTTCTTCCAGAAGTGGCAGTTTTAATTTGAAATCTTAGGCTCAGTACTACGCCCAGAGCTCAGAAACTGCTTGCATTCATGAAATTCCCTGTCGCAAAACGCACCTAGAACAATGGGAGTTTCGAACGCTGTCTACAATATGTCTTTTAATTTATAGATCCTGGTATGCTCATTTTAAAATACCAAGATAATGGCACAAAACTGATAGTTCAGGTTGTAAAAATGGACACAATGCCTGTTATATCTTAAGCACATTTTCTCTAAATTCTTTTGTCATATGTTCTGGTCCTATTTAACAAAACTGCTTTCTGTTTCTTTGAAAAGTTAGAAGAACTGCACACTCTTGATTTTTATGTTGCTTCTTGATCAACGTGTCACCTAAAGATGAAATATTTGGAATAAGTGTTAGTATCTAGGCCTCCGTGGTTGCAGTCCTGTACACACCTAGATGCTAATAAGAATAAGTCTCATTCAAATTAGTATATCAAAGAGTGTCCAACAAGTTAAAATCTTCAAACAGAGCAGACTCTTCCACATAATCACTGTGGGTGTTAATATCGGACCTCAGTAGTAATTTAGTACTAGGGGCTTACTGTTGTTCCCCTAAACAAAATCTCTAGGGTAATATTTCTATTTTTGATAGAATTATATGCCTGATGGATCAGGGGGATGCTGTGGATGTAGTGTATCTTGATGTCAGTATGGTGTTTGACAAAGCAAAGTCCTTCATATTCTTGTGGAGAATCTGGTAAAATGTGGGCTTGATGATGTTACAGTTGGTGTATTTGCAGCTGGACAACTGACTGAATCCTGCATCATCCTGGAAAAAAGTAACAAGTGGAGTGCTTCAGGGTTCTGTCCTGTGCCTATAGTTGTTTAATGTCTTTATAAATGTATTGGATGAAGGAATTGAGGGGATTCAAATGGCCGTAACAGATTGGAGAACTAGGCCAAAACTAACAAAATGAATTTCAATAGGGACAGATGTAAGGTTCTACACTTTGACAGGAATAATCAGTTACAAAAATGTAAAATGAAGGGCACCTGGCTTGCCAGTGGTACATGTGTGAAGAATCTTAACATGAGTCAGCAGTGTGATGCAGCAGCAAAAAAAGCTAATGCAATTCTAGGTTTCATCAACAGAAGTATAGTGTCCAGATCAAGGGAAGTCATAGTACTGCTGTATTCTGCCTTAGTCATACCAACTCCTGGAGTAGGATATCGACAATCTGGAACGTGGTCAGAGGAGGGCAACCAAGATGATCAAGGGTCTGGAAACTAAGCCTTATGAGGACGCTTGAAGAAGCTGGGCATGTTTAGCCTGGAAAAGAGGAGACTGAGAGGAAATAAGATAGCCATCTTCTAATATCTAAAGGGCTGTCACATGGGAGATGGAGCAAGCTTGTTTTCTCCTACTCTGGAAGGTAGGACCCGAACCAATGGATTCAAGGTACAAGGAAGGAGATTCTGACTAAACATCAGAAAGAAATTTCTGACAGTAAGAGCTGATTGACAGTGGAACTGAATCCCTCAGGAGGTGGTGGAGTCTCCTTTATTGGAGGTTTTTAAACAGAGGTTAGATGGCCATCTGTCATGGATTCTTTAGTTGAGATTCCTGCATTGCAGGGGGTTGGACTAGATGACCCTTGGAGTCCCAACTCTATCATTCTGTGATTCCATACAGTGTTTAAACTTCGTCGTTGCCTACCTGGGTTACAGTAAACCTGCATACCGTACTAAATGCTCTTGATAACTGGATTCTAAATGCAAGTTTAGATGTGTAACATTCTGCTTAGTATTTTTGCTTTGAGGAATTTGTATGTGAACGGGATCATACAAATAGCCCTAGTTTTAAGAAGTGGTACAGATGCATGCTTTAAGATAGTAAAGTTATACACTGGTTGTGCATCACTCAAATTGTAGGCCTCTTTTTGCCAGACAGAAAGGAGACCTTGGAAGTGATACTACAAGTTCTGAATGTAGTGGTCTCATTGCAAGTGTTCCTGAGAGAAATGTGGGTAAAACTCTTAGTGTGATGCATTTCAATATTGAATTAATTTCTAAAAGAATGTCTGCTTCTTATTTTGAAGATAATGCCATATTAATGTATGCTTGGCATATGAAAATGATTATGGAAATAAGGGTGTGAGATCTGAGCTGCATTTTCAGTTGGAATGTAATACAGCTTCTGTTAAAGACCCACGTAATTCAACACCTCTGCTAATAGAAATATTAATGTTTCTTGTTAAGGGTAATGATCTCTTCCATCTTTATATGTCTCTCTTGTTGTTGCTGGGAGAGGTATTATCGTACATAGTCATAGATAAATTGCAATTTGATTTTGACACATTTCCTCCATTTATTGTAATTAGGATAAAATGGATTCAATTTTGCTTCCCTTTGAAATTTATCTTGTAGACCTTCCTTTGAATGGAGAACTGGTGGCTCTGCTTGCAGAGAGGTCCGCGAAGCCTGGGCGCACTGATCTCAGCACGCGCAGGCTTTGGCATGCAGGCAACTCTTCGGCATGCAGGCAACTCTCCCGCTGCTTGCGGAGAGGTCCGCGAAGCCTGGACGCGCTGATCTCAGCGCGCGCAGGCTTCGGCATGCAGGCAACTCTCCGCAAGCAGCGGGAGCGCTCCCGCTGCTTGCGGAGAGGTCCGCGAAGCCTGGGCGCACTGATCTCAGCGCGCGCAGGCTTCGGCATGCTGGCAACTCTCCCGCTGCTTGCGGAGAGGTCTGCGAAGCCTGGAGAGCGAAAGGGGTCGGTGCGCACTGACCCCTCTCGCTCTGCAGGCTTCAACGAAAGCTTGCATTCGCCCCATAGGACGCACACACATTTCCCCTTCATTTTTGGAGGGGAAAAAGTGCGTCCTATAGGGCGAAAAATATGGTATGTCACCAGTTCAAGACCTGCTACGTGCTTGAGTCCAGAAAATAGGTTGGGTTTAGGTGACAGTAATCGGAGGTGAAACATAATTACATCACCTCACTCTGTAGTTCTCTGTGTGTGATTTACCCTTAAATTAAGTTCAGACCTGAGAGCTTGAGATGAGGCCTATAATAAGGTAGTTACTTTAATTAAATTCACTGTGTTCACTTTTGTCTCTTGGATGAATTCTGCTGATATAATACTGGTGTGGAAACAAATACTCAACACATAATTTTGCATACCAACAGGCAAGAGCAGCACTATTTCCTGAACACCTGTAAAATTTTCTGTGATGTTGCTTGCTGATCTGGGCAGTGAGGAAATCTGATCCTTTGTGATATATTATAGGAAGCCAGAAATGGAATGAGTGAATGAATGAATGAATGAATGAATAAATAAATAAATAAATAAATAAAAATGTTCTAGAGAAAATGAGGTTTAAACCATGTTTTAGGTTTCACCAAGTTTGAAAATCATAGTTATGACTAAAGTTATTTAAATCCTACCTAAATTTAGAACGAAAGGTGTTTCAAAGAGGTCATCTCTTAGTTTTTAAGTATTTCAGTATATGCATGAGAAATTCTATGGGTGAGAGCCCCCTAACTAGCCCCATTAGTGGAAGCCCTAGTCCAGGCATAGGCAAACTCAGCCCGCCAGATGTTTTGGGACTACAACTCCCATCATCCCTAGCTTAACCGGGCCAGTGGTCAGGGATGATGGGAGTTGTAGTCCCAAAACATCTGGCGGGCTGAGTTTGCCTATGCCTGCCCTAGTCAATAACTTTTCCCTGTGTAACAGGACTTTCTGCTGTCTGCTCCACCTACAAAGCCCCCTGCACCCCCAAAAATCGACTCTGGGGGTCTGTACTGTATGCAGGGGGAGGAGAGGGAGGATGTTCTGTCTGGCAAGCTGAAATGCTTGTGCAGATGGGATGGTTGTACGAGCATAGCATTGAATTCCATCCTGTGTGACTCGTATTGGTAGATAATGTATTAACATGGACATTTCATATATATTTTTAGTGACAACAGACAATTGGAGATTTTCAGCAAAGTGATAAGTGCAAATTGAGTCACAGTGTCTGCTGAAAGAATATACTGTACTTGGATGTGAGACTGCATACCAGTTTCTGCCGTATCCAGCAGAATCTGTATCCAGATTTTCCAAAAAAAAGAAAAGAAAAGATAACCATTTTATATCTCATTGATCTTCCCTCCACATCCATGAACCTATTCAAGACAGATCCATGAATATATAAACTAAGTCTGTAGAAACTAAAAAAACCCTCAACCCATTTGTATTGTTCTTTCGCATTAAAATAATGCAAACTCAAAACAGTGGTAGTCCACTGATTTAATTATGAAGAGATGCAAGAGATAGTATTTACTGGAGGCGAAGGAGTTCTTGAAGATTAGGCAGTTGTGTAGGTTCCAAACAAGTAACAGAGCACACATTTTGCTAACTTAAGACATGGCTTAATTTCATTAACTGTGGTCTAATATGTTGTGCATCCCACTCTTGGTAAACCACAGTGGCATTTACTGGCTATTGCTTCAAAGCACTACTGTTTTTCATCCATTTTCATTGACGAAATGTGTCATAGCAACATTAACTAAAGTCTGGAAAATAGTTCTCAAGGCTTTTGCTTTAATGAAAAATCTAACATGTACTGCACTTGCTGATATAATCAAGTCAATGGAATTTCCAAAATCTTGACTTAATGTCTTCTGAGTATGAAGCAATAATGTTTTTATGAAGTAGCTTTTAAAAAGCATTTGTTGAAGCAGAGAGCAGATGGATTAGAAGGGTCTGTTTGTAACAGCAATCAGCAATGATCATGGTATACTATTACAATCACCCTATAAAATAGCCCGTATTTAAAAAAAAAAAGTGGAAAAGGAAAAGAGAGGTTGTGGGAGAAGGGGAAACATCCATATATGTGAAGCCTGTGAGGGATCTGGAGCTCCTTATATTTTGAGATTGTTTCTCCAGCTGTCTTGATGAACATTAGTTTTCAGTCTGCAAACTTCTATGACTTTAGCTTTCATTTTAACTTTGTTTATAGTAATTATGGTTATGGTGACTAGAGAGATATTTAATTATAATGTTTCCCAGACCCCTGTTCTCAAAGAAAAAATGCAAAAGCTAAGTTGTGTTTTAAAATGCTCCCATTTTTTTTGCCTGCACGGTCATGACAGGGTAAAATATGCCTGCCCGTTTCTGACTCTATAGCTACTGCCAGTTTCTAGAATCATTGGGCCCTTTCTGAATTGTCTGGTCTGTTTAGCTCAAGTTTGCATACTGCCTTTCCTCTGTTATTTCTTCTGTTGTGTCTAATAAGATAATCAAGCAATCCTATGCTCTATTTAAGCTGTGGGGGCACCTATTCCAGTGCAGTGTGTGTGTGTGTGTGTGTGTGTGTGTGTGAGAGAGAGAGAGAGAGAGAGAGAGAGAGAGAGAGAGAGAGATGCCACAGCAGAAAAGGATGTTAAGGAACATTATCAGCCACACTTGGTGTTAGCACAAACCCCTGTACCACACCAGTTATGGGGTTCATGAGTGACAGTACCCCATGTCATTCTATCAAGGAAGGAACTAGTCAACTCACAGACGCTCTCCAACACCTCTCTATTTCACCTCTCACACAACCCAGCATGCATGACTAAGTCCCTGGCACAAGGAAGAGTGACCCATACTATCAGAGTTCCTGGCAAGCTCTGAATGCAGTGGCGCAAATGCACACGTGCATTTGACACGTGTACACTCCTCAGAAATATATTTCTGACAGAGATGGATTTAGGGCAGCACAACCTGTTTCCCTTCACAGGGCTCAGAGCCAAGGGGGGTGCCTTCGTGCCTTCTTCCCAAAGCCTAGTAAGTGCCTGCTTCAGGAAGGAGGTGTGAAGGCTCTGACAGGGTCCTAGAGTCCTTCCCAATGGGTCCCCAAGAGGTTGTTGCTCCCACATAATCCAGCTAGTCCCTTTGGCTCACCCCTCACCTAGCAAGCCATGTGACCATGCCCTTCCCTACTATTTTGTCTGACAGGCCGCTGTATTATCAGTGCAATTGTGCTGTCCTTGGAATGTGGTTGGCTCCTGAAGGGATATAGGATTTGACATGTCTGCTTCTTCCCTATTCCATCCATGTATGTACCTCATTTTGGGATTCAGACAGGTAGAGCAAACACTCCATGTATCGCTGTGGTTGTGTTGGCATAATTTATTTCTGCTGGCACAATGGGGCTTCCGCTATATCCTTTTGTATCTGACTCTCTTATTTCTGTTTAGGCAAATGGATCTTTTCTGTCATGCCAGTACTAATTTAAATGGCCTCTTTCTAATTTATTCAGACAGTAATGAATACCTATTAGGTTGCAATTTTAGGGGTAATTTCCAGTGTTCTTTCTTAGATTGCCACATTCATTTTATTGAAATGTTTTTAGTTTCTGTCTACTAAATAATATCAGGTCCCCCCTCCCAAAATTTGAATTTTCATGAACACATTTTGTACAGATGAAATGTGATCTCTGAAGAGCAATTGTATTATAGTGTGTATTAAAAGCGCCAATGCAGACATAATCCTAAATTACTGGGGTGGGTGGAGAATCTCAAGTTACTTTATTGGGCCTTCTTTTAATTAGGATTTATTTGTATGTGATGAAATCACTGATGCAGTTAGAAAATGCACAGCAAAAAGTTTCACTGTTTCAAAAACTCACACAGCAAAAAAACTGAAAATGCAAATAGTAAAAAAGCAGTATAGTTTGGGAGAGTGATTGTAGCTGTGAATGTTGAGTTTTGCATCTTTTAAAATTAATAATTAAGCAGACTGAATGTAAGAGAAAGCAAATATAGGCTCCGAAATGTTACAAATAATAGCACCAAATAAAATTAGTATTTCATTGTGTAATGCATTTAGCCTTATAGAGGAACAGTAAAACTAAGTGGGAGGTAAAGCTCTTGTAAATAACTTAACATTTGTAGTTGTGATCACCATACACCCCTCTAACTTAGCCCAGGATCGCTTGTGCTGGGCACATTCCTAAAAATGTTTCCTACTCAGTAGAAATAATGATTTGATTGAAATACCAGAAAGCAGGATCCAACTCTAGTGACTCACTAGCAGACTTGCTTGCTAACTTTTATTTCCAAGAAAGGCCACTAACCCCATTGCTTCAATAATCCTCTGTGTATGTTCTGGCAGGAAGGTGAGCCCCACAGCTGTTTAGCCCTCCGTAGGGCAGTCCTGCTCTGAACAAGCTGCTACTTACACATTCTGGCTGGGCATTTGTCTTGCATTTTCACTCATCACACCCTTAAAGGATCTTATGACTTCGTTTGGGAAAGGTTGGCTTTCATATTCTTAATAGATTTGTTCAGAGTGGTGGAAAACAACACAAGGTTATGTAGATGCAAGGAAACATCTTTCACCCAGATGACCTCGCCCTTTACAGAAATGTGGTAGTCTAATGATAAATGGATAGACAGATAGATACATAGTGGTGTTTACTTTTTGGTAAGTGTGTTTTGGATTGCTGCTAAATGGGAGTTAGTACTACTGAGCACAGTGAAGATTACAGGATTGTTGAATACCGAATTTGGCTCTTTATTATTGTATTGGTACATTTCTTCTATTCTGGATACACTGGGTTCAGGTTCCATCTTTAGAAGGACATTTGAAGAAGCAACACCCCCCCACTCCTCCCCTGTGTAGCTTAATTTATATGATGGAATAAAGCAAAGATTCAGAGAACTTGCTCAGCAACATCCTTTTATGTTGTCTCCTTAGAAAATAATTTCCCTTAAAAAAACCCATTTCCCTTAAAAAAATTCAAATTATATTTTCAAAGTAAAGTATGTTAAAAGCCTAACTCCAGGGAGAGTTTTCACACTACAACTTAATATATTATTAACTAAGCCTTTAAGTCTCCACATAAGGATCACAATATTTATAACATGCTTGCAACTGAGCTCCATCACACAGACGCGCCTGTCAAGAACACATCTGTATGACAATAATGGTTTCATAGGACGCCATAACAAGATGCATGGAGATGAAATCCCAAGACAGCACTGATCATGCCTGGCAATGTCACACATTCACACATCACATTGCCAGGCATGATCAGTGCTGTCTTGGGATTTCATCTCCATGCATCTTGTTATGGCGTCCTATGAAACCATTATTGTCATACAGATGTGTTCTTGACAGGCGCCTCATGACAGTTTTAATGTGTGAAGCAACCCAGTGTCTCCCTATGTCATCTCTCTGGAGATGGTATAGCCTATTATGGTAATTTGTTAGAGATCAAGGACATCAGATTCTAAAGCTGTTCTGACTTCACTGTCCTTCTCTTCATTTGGTAAGCAAGCTATATTCCACCAGTGAAGGAGAAACCTGTTGACTCAGCTGCCTACCCTTAAAATGTATCCTTAATTTTTGGCCTTGGACACTGGAAATTTTTGGGTGATTTTGTAATTGCCAGATTCAAAGCTGTCAAAAATTTGCATAAACACATGATACTAATATGACATTTTACAAGAGAAATCTTTTCTCCATAATTTTATGTCAGGCTCAGAACTCCAAAATATTTGTGCTCACCAAAAATATGTACAAACCTCTTAAGTCGGTTGATCTTAAAAATCCGTAGAGCAGAAAACGCTGTATAATTATGGCAAAATAAAATATATAAACAACAGGAAGTTTCACAATATACTAATTTGAGTTGATTCCAATGATCCTGCTAAAGCCAATGCAAACAATTGTAACATCTGTCAAAAACCACCTCTAGCGTAAAACCCTTTTAACATTTTACACATAATAAACTATTTTATATATAAACTACCTTATTGTTTATATTGCAAACTAAAAAATAGCCACTCTTTTTCCAGCATTCAAACAAAAACTTTAATAAGTAGACATTGCATAAAAATGACACAATCCAGCAGTTATTTCGTAAGGCCGGCATAATCATAAATTTGCCATCCATGCTTTTCCAAAAATACTAACCCATATTGTTCTCTCTGGACCTGTTGCAGAGATGATTAATCCAGCTGCTGAGGTCTCCCTTTATGCGTTTGATGGAACACTTGGCTTGCTAGGCTACAGCTGTGTGTTTATGTGCAGTGCACACCTGCAGGGGCCTGACAAATAGCTGTAGTATGCACAGTATACAAAATTACCCTGGCAGTGCTGCAAATAAGGAAGTTTCTGTTTTGAAGTCCATATGTGTGAGAGCTTGAGATGCCAGCTGGGTATTTTTGTTGCGTTGCACAGATGTAAAACTGCCAACTGATTTTATACCAAATAAAGGCTAATCTTTTTATACATACTTGGTGTCAGAGTTATGAAGTGGTACGTAAGAATGTTCTCACGACTTAAGCGTCTTTTAAAATAAAAGCTGATGTTTAAAAAGGCTCTAACTTAGAATGTGAGTGGAAAAATAGAAACAAAAATAGACTGCATTTGTTTAGATAAATGCTACATTAAAGTTCCCTAAAGGGGTTATTATCAATGATGTATAGTTATTAGGTGCAAATCATGATAAGGATTTGATTTATTGTATGCATATCCACTATATTACAGAACCTTTTTTCCTGTAGGTCACTTCATCTCTGTGTTGAATCCATTTTATGGGCTCTGAAATGTGAAAGCCAAATGTATATTGCTACTTAACTTGAAAGCTTTGCCTTCCTGTTTTCAGGAGTATAATTTGTAACAGACTGAAATGTATAAAACCAGACACTGTGTACATGTTTAGCATTTATTTTAGTAAATCAAACTTATTAAGTATATTTTATTTTTCACAGAATAGAACTTGGCGCATTTCTTTTGAATGTGTGCTTAAAACAAATAAGTGTAAAGGTAGTAAATATTAGTCAAGCTTCTGTAGATGTTAACAGCCAAATCCTTGTTAGATATATGATTAGGGCATATAGCAATAAAGAAGATAAAATATATCAAGTGGCTTGTTAAATGGGGGTGGGGGGACTTGCCTCTTGTAAATGGTTCTATGCTGAATCTTGAGAGCATGTGCTCTAAGGTTCTGACTTCAGTGGAAGAGTTAAAAGTTTGGGGTCATATGAATTCCAGTGGAAGGCAAGGTACATATGCAACCCAAAAGGTTCTATTGAGCAACAGAAGAAGAGTGCACCATTTTTCTATGCAGAAACAGAAACTAGGGAGTAAGGATCAGAGCAAAGTTTGAAAAAAGGGGAAGCAAGTCTGGAAAGCAAGAAAACTAAGTCTAATGTGGCTTTGATGAGTTGTTCAGATAGAGAGGGTAGTATTCAGCTAACACAGGATTCTCATTTCCTGTTGGCTGGTGGTGTGCAAAGAGGGAGAAAGGCAGCTTGGATAGGAATTTACCCCTTATTACAACCACTACTGTGATCTACAAGCTGTCCCCCAACTGTTTCCCCCACCTACCGTTACGGGACACGCATAAGTGGGGATTTCCCTATTTGGCCCTGCCCCCTTTCAGTGTCATTTTGGGCGAGTGTGTGAGTGCATGTATCAATGGGAACTCAAGCAATGCCACTGCTCTGCAGGGCAGAGCTGATGCACTCCACATGGGCGCCCCTGCTCCTGAAATTAGTGTGTGCATGGTGGGCGGGGGGCGAGGGCAAAACACGATTAAGATCAGAAGCAGAAATATTTCGTTATTGTGGGGAAGGAAAGCTAGAAACACGCATCACAGGACACACATGCAGACATGGTCCTTTCCTGCAACATTCTTCCTGTCCCCATAAAGCTGGATGACTGTTAAGGAGGAGGAAGGTTGCCTGCAGGGAGAGGTAGTGAAGAAGAGGGTAGACGGATGTTGTGGGTAGAAGGAGAGAAAAACACAGAAGACACTGCTCACTTTCAGAGTTATTTTTAAATCCCTACTTATAGTGCACACATACATCCAGGTACACACACCATCAAGCTGCTTTGCTATTTTCTTGCATTTCTCAAGCCCTTTGTGTAAAACTAAGGAACTTGTAGTTACTGAAGCTGGGGAGGATTTTTGTTTGGGTGTGGGGAAGAAGATTTTAAGAAAATGCAAAAGTGTTTCCCCACTTTTTTGCCACTGTTTTATTTCGGGAAGATGATGGGCTGCAAGTTTAAGCTGCTAGCTCCCCAGAATGTTCCTCAGAGAGAAAAGAGAGATAGATAGATAATCCAGAAAGATGTGGTCTGCAAGTTAATGAAAGGACAGCCCCACTCCCCTGGGGCTCCCCTGAACAGTCATCAAGTCACCCCAAGGTGCCATGGCACTCTGCTTGAAAATCAGTGTCTTAGTTATTTTGATAGTTACTTGAACAAAAGCCACCTTTTAGCATATTTTGTTTTCTCATTATCGGCAGATTTAGAAAGCAAATATTTGTATTTGATACACAGCATGGGGCTCACTTAAAGTCAGGAGACTGAGGGTAGATGGTGAGTTTAAAAATTGTGAAATGAAATTCTGTTGGACTGTGATGCTAGACTCAATTAGGCATTATTTCCTTTATTGAGAATACTTTATTAATCCATTTAACATAGGTTATTTAAACAGAATATTGGACCTCCTGTGAGAGGCAATACTACAAAGATGGCCATTTTACTTAGTGACAACTTCAACACTTCTAAGAAGGTTTTCACTTCAAACAGCTTGCCGCCACTGCAGGTTGCATGTATATAGTTGAGAGTTTCTAGTTCTTGGCTCATGCACAGATGTCTTTCAATAATGCTGGCCTGTAATTTCGTCAAATTGCTTGGTTTATCAGCAGCACATGTCATCAATCCTAGAGTGCTTGCTCAAGTCAAGCCTCAGAATTCTTAGCTTACAGATGCAGCTGCAAACAGGTGAACTGGCAGAAAGTAATTTGTGCAGCTTGGTGGCTGTCAGACAAAAGACAGACAATCTGTGTTTTAAACAGATTGCAGGCCTTGCATGAGCCAGACAAAAGGGATTTCTACAACTGCAAATAATTCCAAGGTTGACATATTTTCCTTTCTGCCATTAGGTGATTTGTTAAAATTGGAAACAATGAATGTAATAAATCTACACAGAAACCGGAGATAAGATGAAAGAAAAAAGGAGATCACTAAATAAGTTTACATTGCTTTGTTGAAAAGGATACAACTGACATTCATATAGCTTATTCTCTTGCCAAGTTACGGAGTTAGTCTTTGTAACTCACAGGGCTACTTATAGGCACATGCAGATGTTACACAAAGGCAAAACTTCAAATAACAAGAATTATTTGTGCATTATATTTATGAGACACCTTATAAAATAAATTCTCTCGGCATCATACAAGTAAAAAAACCACACACCTGACAACAAAGGTGGTTATCTTATACCCATTTACCTTGTAGCAAACCTATTCAACTCATTAGGTCTTACTTTAAAGTAGACCCATATGGGATTACACAGTAAATGAGTTTAAAAAACAACAACTAATAACAGGTGATAAAAAATTAAAGAGCTTTTGTGAGGCAAATAGTGAGCTTCTCTATTTTCCAAGCTGCAAAAAGAAAAAAGAAAGAAAAAAGGGGGGATTTACTTCCGAACTTTATTTAGATATTATTTCTTCTGATAGCTAATTGTGTCAGATGAACATTTTATACCCATGGGTATGATACAGTGTGCTGTGTGATCTGTGCCCAAAGGCTTGCATTGCATACGTTTGCAGAGAAAGTGAGATCATCATCTAATAAAGTATGGTTTCAATTTGTCTTAGTGAATCAAATGGATACCCTATTTAAGGGGGGGGAATGCACTCCTACAGGTTGCTGTCTGCAGTCCAAATCGCTGATCAGAGAGTCTTTATACACATTGGTAATGTGCTGTGCAACATAAGCTGAAATATATTCCACAAGGGAGGAAAACGGAATAGTTTACATACACTGTTCCTAAGTGTAATGAATATAAAACTCCATTACTCACTTTAAGCAGGTGCTTTTTATATGAGGCTTAAAAAAAAAACTTCTGGTGAAATTATTGGTTTCTACAGGCACTTAACTTCCAGTGGTCTGATCAGATAAAGAGGCTAAAAATACTATCAAAAACATTTGTTTAATGCTTTATGGGATGAAAGGTTAATATCCTTTTGATAGAAGGAACTGTCATTTTGGACAGTAAAGTCAAAAATCCAAAAAGACTACTGTTGTGTAGTTTTGTGGATCAGCAGGTGTATAGATCTCTGATAGGATGGGGTAAACGGAAACATTTCAAGCTTTTTTTAGATTAAATTCTAGTTGTGATTTCAGATACTCCTTTATATTAACATCCATTCCAATGACTGAGGAACAGGGATAATCTGTATGTGTTTTACTTGTTTTCATAAGTGTATATTATATTGTTGTGTTGTGTGCTGTGGGATCTTATGGTGAAGGGCAGAGAAGAAGTCATAACCAAATTAGAGCTGCTGAAGTAATAGAGCAGCTATGACCCTGTTAAATGGCATCTTGGACCATTTGCTCATTCCTCTTTTCCTTACCTTCCACAGAAGATCATGTGTTTCTGTGTGGGTTGTAGGGGAGGAGTCTTTCCCCCTTTGGGTGGGTATGTACTTAATGCCTTTATATCTGCATACCTTGGGGTTCCCTCTTGTTTATGGGTGGAACAATTTTGATTGCAGTGTTGTAGGTACAGCCAACCTGAATTCAGTATTAGAGGGAGTTTGTTCCTGTTTCCTATTAACTGTATTAACAAAAACACAGCACAGGACTGTGCAGATGAAAGGGCCAGTACTAGGTAGATAAGGACTCCTTTGGGTCTCAGTGCTCCGGTTTGGCTTCTGTGTGACTGCCTATGTAGGTTGCAATCAAAGGTGTAGCCAAGGCATAAAACTCTATCCTTTCCTTATACTCTGAGATATCAAGGACGTATCTAGTCTTTGTTCCATTATTTTCCCCATTTATTTTCTCCTGTATGAGCAATTAGATGGGCATTTGCCCTCATTGGAGGAAAGCAAAGCACTGGACATAGCACTGTAGTGGGGGCAAATAGCACTGTAGTGGGGGCAAACCTTTTCCACCCCCCTTTCTATTGTGTGGTTCACAGACACATCACCACTCCTAAATGAACATCTTACTAGAGCCAGTGAGGTGTAGTGGGTAGAGTGTTGTGCTAGGACCTCAGAGACAAGGGTTCAAATCCCCTCCCAGCCATGCAGCTCATTGTGTGACTTTGAAAAAGAATAAGACAGATTCAGGGAGAACCCCTGTGGCTATTAGTTGTGATAAGTAGAAACAAAAACTCACAGGCAAGTGAGATGAGCTGTTCTCATCATGACTCATTTCTGAGCTTACTTGATGCATTTGTTGAGGATAGTACGCTATGTCATACTTTTTGATTGACCGAATGTTATTATGATAGAATCCTTTAAAGTATTAGAGATGACAAGAGTCAAAGCAAACCTACCTACCAGCAGGGCGTTTTAATATAGGATTCTGAAAGCTAATTTTGTGTCCTTGCTCTCATCCCTGGGTTTGTATTTCTTTTCTTTGATCCAACTCTTTCTAATTCCTGATAGTGTTCAATTCTCCAAGAAGTCCATAAATAATTATAGAAATTTATAACTGCTGTAACAGGGTGTGGTGTGTTGTTAGGTATTGCTATTAAATCAGTATTTTTTTATGTTATTTTTGATTGCAAATTCAGCAATCCACTCTCCACTATAATTATTCATTTTTATAGACCTTTGATCTATTTTCTCTTATATTTTCAGTATCAACATTTTGTTCTCCATTGAATTCATAGGGTGGAATTCAACACTGAACTATGACAGACGTTATGTTGGTGCAAGCATTTCAGATTGTTAGATGGAATGACACCCACTCCCTCTCCTGCTCCTGTGCACTATTCTAGGGGATCTGACATCCTCCAGAATCAATTTTGGGGGTTGTAGGAGGAGAGTGAGGAGAAGGAGAGGGGGAAAGCTGTTGCTCAAGCTGAAGTTTTTGCATTGATAGGGCTCATTAGATTAATCCCACCCATAATTATTACTATCTTATGGTTTTGTTATGCTAATTCCACTAGGGACTAAAATGCATGCCCAGACATCTAAGGGAATCCAGACTTCTATTCAGCAAAGCACTATTATATTATACACACATGTAAGCCAGTTGTGGGATTTTGTCACCATCTAAGTCAACCTTTCTCAATCTTAGCTCCCTAGTTGTTATTGGACTACAACTTCCATCATTCATAGCTAGTATGGCTGGTGGTGAGTTGTACTTAGGTCCTAGATCAGGCACCCCCAAACTCGGCCCTCCAGATGTTTTGGCACTACAATTCCCATAATCTCTGACCACTGGTCCTGTTAGTTAGGGCTGAGTTTGGGGGTGCCTGTCCTAAATGCTGGGATGGTCAAGATCTGGAGCACAGAGCTGAAGATAGGAAGATGAGGTGCACTTTGTTCTCAGTGTCATATCAAGTCTTATGGGACAAAGTAAGCAACCTCCAATCACTAAGCATATATGTACATGGGAGAGTATTCACAAAAGGCAAGGGCAGAACACCAGAAGAGTCGCCACTTTTGATGTTCCTCATACAAATAAATGGTTGCTATTCATTCCAAGTAAAGCCTTGAGCTTGAGGATTCTGGAGCAGTGGAAGCAGCATATGGGCATGCTTGACATTAGATGGCCCATCCTCTATTAAGAAAAGGGACTTGACTCAGTGATAGAACACACATGTTCAGCTTGCAGAAGTTCCCAAATGAAGTCCACAGCATCTCCAGAATGGCTTGCAGAAACCCCAGTCTGAAACCCTGGAAGGCTGTTGTCAATCAGTCTAGATAATACTGAGCGAAATGAACCGGTGGTCTCACTCAGTATAAGGTAGCTTCCTGTGTGCTTTTTATCCAATCCTTGGGAGGCTTTAGAATGTTTTTTGTGTGCAGAGCTTTACACACACACGGGCATTTTACTTCTATTTGGTGTTGAAATTAAGTTTTATTCTGGTTACGGCATTTGTATCTTGCTGTTCCACAGAGGAGCTCAAAGAATGTCAAATAGTTCTCTCCCCTCTCCCAGTATATCCTACCCTATGAGGTAGGCAAGGCTGATGGATAGTGACTGACCTAAGATCACTCACGGTCAAGTAGAAATTTGAAACTGGGTCTCTCCACATGGGCTCTAAATACAGTCATACTTCGGAACTTGAACGCCCTGGTACACATATTTTTCGGCTCCCAAACGATCAAAACCCGGAGGTGATCTGGTTTTCGAACGTTTTTCAGAAGCTGAACGTCCAACGTGGCTTCCACTTGACTGCAGGAAGCTCCTGCAGCCATTTGGAAGCCACGCCTTGGTTTCTGAATGTTTCGGAAGTCAAATGGACTTCCGGAACGGATTCCATTCCAGTTTCGAGGTATAACTGTTTTAGTTTCCATGATGATGTCCCCTCCCTCCACCTTCTGAAAGCATTGAGTTGCAAACAAAAACTGATCACCTAATTTTATTGTCTCTGCTACTGAAATGGGATTTGATTCATAAAAATGGTATCTGTACAGTAGTGCAGCCTTATAACTGCTCCCTTGGGCCTTGTAACAGTGTTTGATTACATTGTCTCATGCTATTTTTCCACAGCAGGGATGGCTCTCTTGAAAAAGCACTGTTCTCATCTTTCGGTATGTGGCCCCATAGCTTTTAAATACCAGCTGGCCACAAGAGTTTATAGTGGAAAGAGGCCCACTCATTTATTATATAGCAATCAGTGCAAACTCACCAGCTTTGGTGTGCATGAATCTGCTACAACACCAGTTAAGCAATTGGAAAGATATGGCCTGGAGAACCATGTGAAATGAAAGCCAACATTTGGTATTAGTGGTGTTGACCAAGTAGTAAGTTGGTGTGTGTTAATGCAAAAAGTGTTGCACACTGTGCAAATACTGCAGCCTACTTTAGCTATGCTCTGCAGTATGCAGCTGGAGAGTTCGTATCTAAATTTTAAAAGGCGTACTTTCCGGTTAGGGAATCTGTTCCTGTCCAGCATGCAGCTTAACAGAGCAATTATTTTATGTGGTTAATGGATGATAAGGTGCATCATTTGAATATAACAGTCAGCCATGACGACTTCAAAGGGTCAAGCAGATTTCATTCATTTGGATTTTTGAATGTTATTCAACAACCTTCTTTTGTTTTGTTTTCCTGGTACATAACACGGAATATGATCTGCACCCCTTATTTCAGACAATGCACAAGTTGTGGATCATATTCAGTGGGTGGATGAGCTGAAGGCTACCTGTGCAATGAGTCTCTCTCTCCTACCACTGCAACCTCCTGTACCCCCAAAAACGAGTCCAGAGGGTCTGGGGACCCCCTGTTCCATGTCATAAGGGGCTGCAGAAAGAAGGGGCATTGCTCAAGATTGGGCATCAGAATCTTACACAAGCAGAGCTCTGCTGTGTTTGGAATTCCCTCTTTTGTACAAGGGAGATTTCCCCTCCTTCCCTGCAACTCACTTTTTCTCACAGGTGCCCAAGCTAACTTTTCCAGATACTGTGAGTTAATGCAGCTTTCCTGAATATTGCCGTTTATGAAATAATAGCAATGGATACAGCCAAATGTAATGTGGGTGGGTGTTCAGTTAGCTTTCCTGTGCAACTGCCAGAGTTGTGCACTCGTGACCTGTTACATCCCCCACCGTTGCAGTTCTAGGTCTCTCTTCAGAAACAGCTGCCAGTAAGTGCTGAGTTGTGCCAAACTGTGTGGTAGCCTCCTTGAGTGTACAAATGGAGACAGAAGAGACCACCAAACCGATTTCCACTTCTGACCTGAAGCAAAGTTTGAACTTTGGTTTCCGTAAAAAGATGACACGTGTCGTTACCTGCTGTGCAACTCAGCTGCATAAGTTTAATTTTTATTTTGCTACTGAACCAAATGGTTTTAAGTGAAATCTTAGACTTTTTAAATAAAAAAACCTCGTTTTAACACTTTGAAATTACAGGATTAAAAAGAGGAGCCAGAGGAGCCTGGCTTGCCTTTATATGACAGTGAAAGCAAAGTTTAATGCATATATGAATATGACCAGCTAATTAATTTAATGCAACGTTCTGTGTTTTTATGTATAGTAAAGATCTGTATTCTTATGTAGAAGAGATATTTGTATAGATCTATGCATATAATAATTGTATACTATAAATAAATTATCTTTAGAATCCAAAGAAAAATATTGTAAAGCAGATAATTAAAGTATAATTAAATTTAAATGTCTTGGTGAAAGAATATAAAAATATTTAAATTCAGCAGGCTAGTACATTTGCAGTTTTCTTTTATTAGGTGTGAAATCTAAGAATCCCCTGCCAACTCTTGAGGGCTCAATCCAGAATGTTGAATTGAAGTACTGCAGCACATCATTGGTCAAATGTGCCTCTGGGACCATGGGATCAATAAAAATTTGTGCCAAAGCCCCAGGTATGTGCAGCTGGACCATGTAAAAGTTTATAGCCTGTGTAGGAGAATTGGCCTTGCTTTTTACAAGGAGAGTTACTGAAACAAGAATTTATTCATTGTTCCTATGAATCAGATGTATTTTTAATTTTTTTGTTTTTAGAAGCAGGATAGGATGATGTAGCATGGCATCGTCAAAGGTAAAAAATAAGAAACTATGTTAAGGTGTTTTGGTCACTACAATTTTAAAGGCATTCAAAATCAACACAGGTCAAAATCAAGAGTCAGTTTGATAATACTGTGTGAGTGTAGAAACTGAATTCTGCATCTCCATAATGATTACGTTTTTGGGGGAAGAAATGAAACATTGTTTCCTCGAATGTTATGTAATGCCAGATACACGAAGTGCACAACATTTAAACTGTTTTACATATGAATGTAAGATCTTTGCTGAGTATTACCTATATCTAAAATTGGATAGATTCTGTACCTGTGCTTAAATATATTGAATGCTGGTTTTCCTGTGGCTTTTTGGACTAAAAATCACAAAATGTCAGGTAAGAGCTTCCAATTTATGCATCTGGAGAAAATGACAACTAGATAAATATAAGTACCCTAACAGAATATGATTGTAGTCTTAGAATTAATGATCCATAAATAAGATTCAGTTAAATAATAGAAAAAATAGGGCCAGGGAATCAATTGCTAAAGCCTATTTTGGATCCAGTTAAGAGAAAACAACATGGCTACTTGAAAGTGTACCACCTGCTATAATTTACTCCTTAGGTAGATTTGCTGCTGCTGGACAAAAAGGAAAGAAAAAGCCCTGCTTCTGATTTCTCCCTAAGGCCCCTATAAATGAGGCCAGTACTATAATTGCAACCAGAAGGAGTGCAACACCACACAGCAGAAAGATGACAAAAAGGCCAAAGCCAATTTGTGCAAAAGGAGATAATTGAAGTATTAGCTTCAGTCTTTTATGGCAAATCAAGAAAACTGATTTATAGCATATTAACAAATGTTCAGGTAAATTCGCAACAATATATTTGATTTACGCACATTTCAACTATTAATCAAGTAAAATAATTATTCCTTCAGACTAATAACTTATTATTCACCATTTGTGATCAAAACTAAGTTGCGCACACTGCAAATAATACTACCTTACAAGTCACTGTATTATTAATATCATGCAGACAAAACCAGTATAAATTTTGTTGCTTATCTCACCATTTTGATTCAATACACATTAAATAAGGAGCCCTAATTTTGGCAGCTCATTTTCACCTGCTGGCTAGACATGCCAGCCTCCTATGGCTATTCAATGGGCATAGTAATTCCATATTTTATAAAGAGGATACAACCAGTCTGGTCATCTATTCCCTAGGGATATCCATGCTAAATTATACATACAGCATCTCTTAAACAAGTGAGGTACATACAATTCTGTATTAGCAGCCCAAAAAGTGAGTGGTAAAATCTACAAATAATCACTGTTTCATACTGAAAACATATACCAAAGAGAGAACAATGTATTCAGATTTTATGTCTTTGACCTCAGAGTTTGACCATATTGATAAATCAGATTTATGTCAGAAAATTGAAAAACTGGTTTTAAAATGTTCAGCATTCCTATGTTCTTCCTTAGGACACTGGATATAGAGTAGTTTAGTCATGGAAAAAGCTGTTTTCTTCTAGTTAGTTTATGTTGCCATGGTTACACACCGTGTCAACCCTCATGGTTTGCCGCTTACCACCCAGTTACAATATTGAAATGGCAAAACTGCAAAATCAGCCTAAGTTGGAGAGAACAGTGTTTTCTATGACCTGTCACTGTGAAACAGCAGTACAATGTCCTCTGAGGAAGGCATTTCAAATGTGTTGGGAATTCAGAGACATTTTAAAGCTAATCCTTCAATAAATCTGGAGTCTTTGCACTGATCGGCCTTGCCCTTCTCTTGTTTTCCATATTGTTCAGGTATGTAGCTTATCAGGAGAGCAATGTATTGGACAGTCTCTCAGTCCTCCCAAAACATTTTTCTCCTGGCTTTGGGGCAGTTTCCCTAGTTTTTGACAAGTGAATGCGGCAGCCAGCAGCTGTCTTATCCAGTTTGTCCCATATGCAGAAGAAGCATTCATAATAATTATTTGGAGCAAGTGAATATTTTCTCTGTGATCTTTCAAGAGAATTTGCCTTCTACCTTACAAAGTCAACAAGGCTGAGGTATGTTCAACCTACCACAGCATAGTGGACAGTTGGCAGATTAGTCTTGAACTTGATTCACTTTTCTTTGTCCTTTAGTCTTCATAGACTAAAGTCTTCAGAAGTCTTCAGTAGCCTCCTCATGACACTTTTGCTCTCTTTCCAAAAACTGATTTTGAGGGGGCTTCTACTATAAGTGAGTGTATGTATGACTGGAGCTCATGTGTTCAAGTAACACCGAGAAGTAAGCATTTAAAGATGTTTATTTTATATGTTGAAGCTCTGAAATCTAATGAATTTAATGCTTCCATAGAATATAGCCCTGAAATACTTTGAATATACTTAAAATGTTTGCAGATAAACTACTGATATCATCTTTTAACCTATGCAAATTATTTAATACATTCTGACCATTTTTTTGGAAAATATTATTTGCAGATTATTTCTGTCCTTAGTAATAGAAAAGGCAGTGTTATCTGGCTTCTTCAATACAATAAATGTCATTGTGATTATATAGTTCTCTGAGGTTCACTGAACATCTATTCACTAAACCACAATGTTGTTGTTATAATACACTTAGGAGATGGTGGAAAGGAGAAGCTGATCCCTTTAATTCAAGGCCCATCTGATACCAGAGATTTATACAGCAGCAAATGGCTTAACGAAAGCAGAAAGCCAGAGTCAATCCTTGCTCCAGATTTGTTTGCCTTCACAATTCAGATCCCTCAACATAAAGACTACAGCTACAGTTCTGGTGAGTGCAGAAATTATTCGTTATGTTATCTTCCTGTATCTAATATAGTATTCAGAAGGATGGTAAAGAGTGTTAAGGGAACCCATGGAAGCCAATGAAAACTACATGTTTCTCACATTGTTTGTGAAATACATTGAGAGGCACTGCAATCTCATTTGGAAAGCTGAAATTCAAGCCAGCTATTGGAATCTTCTTGTGTTCTGCTAAGGTATAGTATCTTAACACGGTCCAGGGTTGCTTTGCATATATATTGTCCTTGTACTGCTTTTATTTTTTAAAGGCATATGATTCATGCTTTACTATAGGGGTTGCCAGCCCATTGCCTGGCAGGTTCCAATGTGCCTTCCAGTCCCTTTTACGAAGCCTGTGAAATGTTTGAATAAATTTCCTTTGAAACCCATAACGCACACGAGTTTCTGTTTCTGCACTGGTTGACCTCTCCTATGCTGACCCCTAAACATGTGCACATTTCACTGGATGCCAGGATTGGGCACCTACCCTCCTTCTTTTCTGAACTGAGTAGGGATACAAAAAGCTTCTCTCTGTCAGTGAGCACAGTAGTGGCTGACCTACAGGTAGGTGCCTTTTTTCCTTTTCTTTTTGTGGTCATCCCCATACAATTTTGTGTTTCTCTTTTTCTGCTCTCTTAAATGTGGCAGAAACTCCTGCAACAGCTGTTTTGTGTCTATGACACTTTCACAAAATTCCAGGTGGACCTACTGGCCCCAAAAGGTTGGCAGCTACTTTAGTGCTATGTGGTCAAACCTGAGCCAAATGTTGAGCTCTCATGCTGCCCCTTCTTCTCTAATAGATTTCATAGCAAGTCAACTTCAAACCATAGGTCATAATGATGACTTGTTAAACGAACCAGGACTTCTGGTTGAGACATGACATTAAGAAAGTGATCTGTAAGAGTCAGAATAAACCAGAATAAATAAATAAACAAACCAGAACAGTCAGAATAAACCAGAATAAGTCCTCCTCCCAACTGGGGGGGGGGGAGGTGAAAGAGGAATGGGGAGCAGGCAGCGCTAAACAATGGTTTAGCATAAAATGTGAACACAGTCTAAGTGTTTTGCTACATTAAATGACTGAAATGTTATTAGGAGCTCTTTAGAATTCTGTGCAAACTAGGTATTTAGCTTTTAGTCTTGCTTTTAGCTGTACACATTTTGAATGTTGTGTGCCAACTCTGAGCCATTCCTTGCCGCTTTTCATCATTTTGTTTATTTATTTAACAAAATTTATATACCGCTTGATTGTAATGAAACCTCTAAGCAGTTTACAAGAAATTATACCCGTTTGCAGGATGTCATGGAGACCCCTTAATTGGGCAAGCATGAAAAATGAGGAGGGAATCCAAGAATTTTAATTGGCTGAAAAAAGCCAGGCTTTGGTTTTAACTCTCATGCTCAGCATATTTTGTCAGTAATTCAATATATTCTTTAAACATTGAGAGCTGCCTCCAGTTTTTGAAAGAAGCCCCCCCCCCCCCTTTAGATCAGACCAAGATGCATGATGAGAGGAAGTGCTCCCTTGTCATTTCATTTAACCATCTGAAGTGGTCTCAGGATAGTGATATGCAGTGTACATACTCAGACATAATGCTGCATTTCATATTTGCAAATTAGCCTGATTTGTCCACCTGTTTTCAGAGGGCAAAAGCAATCAGGAAGGTTGTAACAAGTTTTGAAATGTGAAGACTCAGAAACTGTTTTACTTGCAGAAAGCATGAGACAGTAAAAGTAATAAATGAGTTGGGAAAGCAGATTGAAATAAACTAAATCAAACCATAAGATACTAAAACGCAAGTTTCTTATTTTTACTTACGTAGTTTGGAAAATTTGTTCACCACTCCAAGGTGGCTATTGTTCCTAGTTACTGGAGTCCATTGCATGGGAATCGCCCAATTTTGCATATATAATGTAATAAGAAATCACTTGATTTTGCATTAATATTAAACTATATGCCATATTTCCTTAGTAATGTTGAAGTTTGATCTTGTTTGCTTTTGTTAATCCTGTAGAAGTCATGCAAAAAACAACACTATAAATTTGTTTCAAGTATTTGCAATGCAACAGGTCATATTTTTCAAAGCGATAACTTCTTTTTCTTTCTTAAATTTTTATGGGAAAATCTAGGCCTTTCTGCATCCTAATAATGTTTGGTGTGGTAGGATATTTCACATATTACCTTTTTTACTTCTCCCCCAAAGTATAAGGAACAAGTCCCATACTGCAATCTGCAGAAACATAAATTATAGCAGCAACAACAATGTTACTTGATACTTCCATACTTTGTAAAGGTTAATTTTGTTCAGTGGGGTTAATTGGAAAGGAAGGGATGGGCATAAAATCCAGGTTTGCTGCCTCACTTTTTTTTTTTTTTTGCATTCAGGAGAGGGCAAAATGAAGTTGCCCATATTTCTCATTTGTAATTCAGGTCCAAGATGCCATCAGCTCTAAAAGGGTCTAGACTTCAAACAGTGTGGCTTAAAATATATATATATTGCGTAAACACACATGATCAAAATATTTAATACATTAACTGATGGGCTTTTTAAATGTATAATGCATTAAAACATTGTAGTAATTAAAGACAATTCACGTTTATGATTTGGGCATAAAAGCATAAAAATGATACCCATCTATCTTGTTACATTTCCTCTTCTCTCCCTGAGGACTTAACTATGTACTTTATCTGTAATTGTTGCCAGTTTTCTATCAGGTTCCCACTGGATTTCTGGTGCAAAAAAAATCTTATCCTCCTGCTGACAGAGCTTGCTTGAATGATTTCATGCTCTTAGCATTTTTGTTCACGGGAATTAGGAGCAAAATGTAACTGCAGCTGAACATAGCATCTATTTTTGTAATTTTGAAGTTTATATGCCATTATTGGAACTAAATGAAGAGATACAGGTGTTCTCCAGCTCTAGTCTGTTGGGATTTCTTGATGGCCGAAGCTTGAAAAGAAAATGCATGTGTTTTCAGAGTCAAACAGCAGCTGTGAGACAAGGATTTATGCTTTTCTCAGAACTTTGGGATTTCAAAATGTTACATTTAATCACAGGCACAGAAAGAGAGCAAATGTTAAAGATGTTACATCTGAAAGTAGGGATTGATCTCTTTACCATACCAGTCAGTTGTGGGAATAGAGGAACAAAATAGTCTTTAATCTTAATATGAATAATTTCAAAAGTATTATGATAGCTGCCAGTACTCCGTGGTCAAGGTATTTTCACTGGGGCATGGAATAATTTAATCTTTCCCACAGAATTTGATATATTTTCATTACTTTTATCTTTGAATGCTTGGTAAGAGTCCTGTAAAGTTTGATGAAGCCAACAGTAATTATTTTAAAGTCTCATTGAATTTAAGTCCCTCTGAAATCAGTTGGACTCAAAAATGTCCTTTTGTAATTTTGAAGAGCAGATTTAAAATAGTTTAAATTCTTACATAGGGTTTGCTTAGGTAAAAATAATATCAAGATGAATATTTGATAGTTCATTGTCCATAATCTCCATGAGGAATGAGAGCCATCTACAATTTCTAAATTGTTTCTGTCTCTCTTAGGGAGATTTCCAGATGGCACTGTGTGGAAATATCTCATAATATTTTGTGTGAAACTAACAATAAAAAAATGTACATAATATAACAGAATACACTGGCAATAACAGAAAGTTGACCACATAAATGCTAAATAAAATGGCTGTGGCACCATTTACCTTCCTTGGAGGTGTGGCAGAACAGATAGAGTTTAACCTGCGCTCTATTATTGATGGTGTTTCTTGATAGGCTTTTTTTTGGAAAAGAAATTTCACAGCTTTGTCAACCAATGTGCATGCACACACATGCAGCCCAGCTCCAAACCAATACAGAATGAGTCTGTCTAGAGCAGAGTTTAGGAAAAGAGCCCCATCTGATTATGTCAGTTGCCCAAGGGGAAGTAATCTCTAAGGTACTTGGTGTCCAGGCCATTTCACACTATATAGCACTAGCACCTGATGATAGTAATATATACATACACACACATGCTTAACCTCTTTAAAGGGACAACAACATTCCAACAGCAGTCATTGAATTAGTACATGCTTTGCTGTGGTATGTTTCTGAATTAGGGTCTGTGTTTAATAGTTGCTATTAGATACTTTTATGGGTTGAAGAAATTGTTTTTTCTGATGCTATGCAGGTTCTCCTCCTGCCAGATCCTGTGGTGAGGTCATAGTTCTGTATTTATGATGTAATGTTCTGTTCCTATGGAAATTGTGATACAGCAAATTCAGCATTTCAGATTTATAAAGATTAAATAGGAGAAACAGAAGGGATATGAGCAAATGCAGTACTTTAAAAATGAAATCTTGCTGATTTAGAAACAATAGCAGCCATAAGAATTAAATTATAGCTATTCGAAAGGTTTAGCTAATGTAAATAGCTATAATCTCCTTTAAGTTGTTTCTACAAGTGTAAGTGATTTCTTTTGTACTCTGTAAAGGGGCTTTGGATACTTCAGAGAACCTTGTTCAGCCCCAAATCACTTCTGCATCTGCTAGCTTATAAAAATCTGTGACAGTTTTAGGGTTATGAAATGTTGTGATCTAGCTACCTATAGCAAGTGAGAAACAATGCATTTCCTGTGTTGCTCCTGTTGCAATTTCAGATTATGTTAGGGGCATGTTGTTGTTACTGTTTCGTCATTTAGTCGTGTCCGACTCTTCATGACCCCATGGACCAGAGCACGCCAGGCACTCCTGTCTTCCACTGCCTCCCGCAGCTTGGTCAAACTCATGCTGGTAGCTTCGAGAACACTGTCCAACCATCTCGTCCTCTGTCGTCCCCTTCTCCTTGAGCCCTCAATCTTTCCCAACACCAGGGTCTTTTCTAGGGAGTCTTCTCTTCTCATGAGGTGGCCAAAGTATTGGAGCCTCAGCTTTAGGATCTGTCCTTCCAGTGAGCACTCAGGGCTGATTTCCTTAAGAATGGATAGGTTGGATCTTCTTGCAGTCCATAGGACTCTCAAGAGTCTCCTCCAGTGCCATAATTCAAAAGCATCAATTCTTCGGTGATCAGCCTTCTTTATGGTCCAGCTCTCACTTCCGTACATCACTACTGGGAAAACCATAGCTTTAACTATACAGCTTTAACTATACAGGTGATGTCTCTGCTTTTTAAGATGCTGTCTAGGTTTGTCATTGCTTTTCTCTGAAGAAGCAGGTGTCTTTTAATTTCGTGACTGCTGTCACCATCTGCAGTGATCATGGAGCCCAAGAAAGTAAAATCTCTCACTGCCTCCATTTCTTCCCCTTCTCTTTGCCAGGAGGTGGTGGGATGATCTCAGTTTTTTTGATGTTGAGCTTCAGACCATATTTTGCGCTCTCCTCTTTCACCCTCATTAAAAGGTTGTTTTAATTCCTCCTCACTTTCTGCCATTAAGGTTGTGTCATCTTCATATCTGAGGTTGTTGATATTTCTTCCGGCAGTCTTAATTTCGGCTTGGGATTCATCCAGCCAAGCCTTTCTCATGATGAATTCTGCATATGTTAAATAAACAGGGAGACGATATACAGCATTGTCGTACTACTTTCCCAATTTTGAACCAATCAGTTGTTCCTGTAGTATCCAGTTCTAACTGTAGCTTCTTGTCCCACATAGAGATTTCTCAGGAGACAGATGAGGTGATCAGGCACTCCCATTTCTTTAAGAACTTGTCATAGTTTGCTGTGGTCAACACAGTCAAAGGCTTTTGCATAGTCAATCAAGCAGTAGAAGATGCTATTCTGAAACTCTCTAGCTTTTTTGCAATTTGGTCTTTGATTCCTCTGCCCCTTCGAAATCCACCTTGCACTTCTGAGAGTTCTCGGTCCACATACTGCTTAAGCCTGCCTTTTAGAATTTTAAGAATAACCATGCTAGCGTGTGAAATGAGTGCAATTGTGCAGTAGTTGGAGCATTCTTTGGCACTGCCCTTTTTTGTAATTGGAATGTAGACTGATCTTCTCCAATCCTCTGGCCACTGCTGAGTTTTCCAAACTTGCTGGCATATTGACCTTATGCTAGGGGCATATTATAGTGCAAATCCAAAGCTTTCTGCATAGGCACAACTGTTGGTTAATCAGGGAATAGTGGTGGTTTTATAGACAAAGGAAGTTAGTTCCATGCACTACAGTTCTGTGTATGTAGTTCTATGCTTTATGGAATGTACCTGTATTTTTGTGCCTGTTCAGTGTAGTACTAGGCTGTAGCCTCAATAATCTGCCAGGACCAGGCCTACTACCCATACACTGAAATGTACAAACCCTTCCCTTGTTGTGCTTTATTTGATTTATTTATCAAATTTCTATCCTGCTTCATGATACATAAGGACCCACAGGGCACTTTATATATGAAATAATACAGTGCAATTACACTAAGGCAATTTTTACCATCTCTAACAAATAGCATAGCTCTGAGGTAGCATATCCTCTCCACCTCACCCCACCCCATGCAGCTTTCATTAGGTCATTGAGGCTTTTTCCACTGCTATTTCATTCCCTCAATTGCTGGCAATGGCTGTGCGTTCCTTACTGCCTTCCCCTGTGGACTGCTGGTCTTTTTGCTATCTAAGTGCAGGGAAGGAGAAGTCCAATGCAGCCACTGGGAACTGCAGAATGATGGCAGCTAGAAGTTCTCTTGCCTTTCTGTTTCCTCGTTAGTCCCTTCCTGAAGGATTTCAGGTCCTTTTGCGATTCAAGTGCAGAGGACAATTTTAGCTTGTCTCCATGAGCTAGTAGTGGTGACAGGGAGGGAACTACAGTCATACCTTGGTTTTTAAACACATTGGGAGTCCAATATTTTGGCTCCAGAACAATCGAAAACCAGAAGTGATTGTTCCATTTTTCGAATGTTCTTTGGAACTCGAATGTCCACCATGACTTCCATGGCTTCCAATTGGCTGCAGGAGCTTTCTGCAGCCAATCAGAAGCTGCGCCTTGGTTCCCAAATGTTTTGGAAGTTGAACGGATTCCATTTGACTTCCAAGGTACCACTGTAGTTTGGACTGGTGGGAAATTTGGGACAGGAGTGGGGAACCTGATAAAATGTTAGCAGTGGTGTCTCCAGTTCTGTGTCTGCTATTCAATATATGTTGTCCTCCACATCTGGATTCTCAGTTCTGTTTGGATACATTCCCTTGTCTGCTTTTTGGTCAATGCTACACAAAGTACTTCACTAAGGGTAGCTCCTATCTTTTGGTTAGTTTACACCAGATCTCTTTTGATATAGACTTCCTACTACAGAAGTGAGATGGTGGCAACAAGAAACAGGCACATTCATTCCTTACGCTTATTAATTGGAGTGGCAGATAAATAGCTCACATTCCAAACATTGCACATGTTTACTACTTTCAGGAAGAAGGTCAGGTGGACTAAAACTCAGAATGAGCTCAGGGAGAATGACCCTCAGGGAGGGAGGGAGTTGGCTATGTTTAGCTTGGAGTAGACTGAGAGGTGAATATCTGAAGGGCTGTCACATGGAAGATGGAGCAAGCTTGTTTTCTCCTGCTCCAGAGTGTCGGACCCGAATCAATGGATTCAAATTATCAGAAAAGAGTTTCCAACTAAACATGTTTGGACCCATGTTTGGTTATAATGAAGGTTCTTACAGCCTTAATGCCAAACAGACTAGGACTGCACAGCTGCTTTTACTCTAAAATAAAAATGGCCAGGTTGGACTCCTCTTGTGAAGCAAGAGTTTATCCAGCTCAGGCTGTGGAAGTGACAAAGCAGGAGTGAACACTTAACACACTGCTCATTCACAGTAAACTGCAATAAGGCCCAAAGTCTGGCTAATTTTTGCATGTAAACACAGTGGCTGCATTCAGGCATATCATTGTGCTATGACCTAGTGTTAGGATCCAGCCTTAGCAAGCCTTGGTATTGTGGACTCTCCCCTCCACTAGCATGGCTGTGATTAGGAATTCAGAAGCTTTCATTTCCTTTTCCCAATTAATCAGTGTTTGCCATTCTATCCAAACACTAACTCTGAATGGTCTTAATGATAGTTTATTGAAACAAACCAGCTTTTTAAACCTAGGGTTGAAGATAGCTTGTTTTAATAATCTATAGTTAAGACTAACCAAAGTTGGTCTAGGTTTGCATGAAACGTAAAACTTGGTTAGTCAACAGCAGATGTGAAAGCTTCTGCCCAGGTGGGGGGTGTATATGAGCCTTAGATGCATTCCTGTAATGATAAACTCTCATTTATTCTTATGTCCAAATGCAGGTATTGCCACAGTTATTTTTTGGTGTTACTATCTCCAGCCCTTGGGTTCTTTTGGCTTTGAACCTCCAGTAAGGCAAAGTAAAATATATGTGAGAGGCAGAAATATTTGAGAGGGAGCTGAGGATGTAGCTGCTTTCAAATTCCCTTGCCTCTTTCTGCTTGTTAATAATTACTGCTAAATTTGGGTATTAATGATTGTTTTAGTACATATTTGTACGTGAACTGGTATCCAAGCAGCTGCATATGAATTGTATGTGTTATAATTTGCCTTCCAGCTGTGATTATATAATAGATACTTGATTATTTCCATTGAGAGAACTGGGAAGTCCTCAAGGCTAACTGCTGAGAATATGAAAATTTTATATCCTTCTAACTTAAACATTTTCTAGTCATTGGACGGACGGGGGAAGCCCTCCATTCCACCTCTTTCTCACTCATTTTGAAGACCTCAAAAAGCACATTTAGTGCTGAAGTCCATGCTGGTTATTAATGCTTCTCATTTACTTAAATGGTGAATATTTTGTCAATGTAGCCCAGCAATAATACATTCCCTTTTTACACTGCTGACTGAAATGTAGTAATTTGTTTGCATGCAACAAATAATTTAGCACATATTTGGCAACTTGCATACTAATTTTTGATGGTTTATATATTGGGCAATATTTGCCGAAGAAAATGGTACTCTTGTTATGTGTTTTGGATTTTTTGGTAATGCATTTTAACATATGAAACTATCAAATAATTTTAAATCTTAAGTCTAAAATTAATAAAGAATTAAAAATAATTTATCTTAATTTCTCCCACTATTAGTAAAATATGGTATAAGGCAAACAGACCCTCCAACAGGGATGGCTAAACACAAATGTTAATGTATTTGGAGTGAAACATCTTTATTAAGTTAATACAAGATGTAGTCGTGCCCTACTTGAATTACTCATTTATAATAGCTGAGCAGCAGCCTGCATGTGGACTTTGAAATCCTGGGAAAATAAGATGCATGCATGCATTCTGAAGTCTTTGCTTTAAACAGCTGGAAAATGTTCCAGTGAGTAGTCAGCTACTAGCTGGTGTCTATTGTTTCTGTCTTCAGGGAGACATGATCAGTTTAATTACTGACTAGCTTCATTATTCCTTAGTCACATTCTGAGTTGTGAACTTGGTCAGTTTATATAACTTCAAGGTTTAATTGGCCGTATTACATAATTATTCTTCTCCTTTGTCTCTTCTTTGTGACTGTCTACAAACATAAGCAACTCCTTCAGTAACTTGAACTCAATTACAGTTAAGTTTGACAAGTGAGTTGTCATTTTTGACATGTGCAGCCAGGATAATATCCAGAGCCAATGTTTTGGCAGCTAGAAAGCCAAATATAAGAGCAAAAAAAGGTTGTTCAATGTTTTTTATTGTACTGTGGCACATAATTTTAATAATGATACAAGTTGAGGAAAATATGTACCTATTCTATATCCAACAGTGTGCTTCGTGTGGTGCAAAATACAATCTTTTCCTCAAAGGGATTTATTTAAGAAAATTGGCCCTAAAGTGGGAAAGCAGAAGAAGGAAAAACAATTCAAAGAAGTTATCCAAATAGTGATTTGCCAACTGTTTGGTCTTTGCTTCAGAAGCAAATTTTCTTCCTCCTTTTGCATCTCCAGAGAGCCAGTGTCATGGAATTTGACTGGAAGTACTCAGGCTGTTCCAGGTCTGTCCATTTCCTTAAGCAAAGCAGAATGAGGATATTTGATTTGTTGTTTTGAGTTGTAGAGCAATTTTAACAATTTTTGGTGTTTTGTGAGGTAGAACAATGTGTTTGGTTCCATGACATACCACAGTGATTTCCATTCCTGATATTTATTATCTATTATTTTTGGCGTTTTCTACCTGAGGGAGAGCCCTGAAGGAAACTGAATGTGATGTTTTAGTTTCTCTGTGTTTATTCTTCTTACATCATATCAAATAATTTTACATCATACCAATAAAAGCGTTAGAGTTAGAGCTTTATGGATATCATGGTGCACATAGTGGATGCAGAAAGACAGAAGCAACTGTGTTACATTCAAGGATTTCTAGACAGATAATAAGGATTTTTAGACTTCAGCTGTTCATATGTATTCTGTATTCTCATCTGTTCAAAGTGGGGCTAAAGCTCAATGAATGAGCATCTGCTTATCACACTTAAGGTCCTTCTCACTGTTCTCTAGGCAGCACTAATGGAATTTTTGTGACTAAGGGTTATCTATAGTGAGAATATTTCATCTGTGCAAGGATATGCTTGTGCAACATAATGTTCTCTCTCTCTTCTTTGCCCGTGTGCACCCTAATTCTGTTCTAGGGGTTTCCCCAGCCATCTGGAGCAGATTTGGGCTGCACATGTAGGCGAGGGGGAGGTTCAGTAGTGCAAAAGGAGGTCCTTGCACTGATGGAATTGGTTAGTTGAATAATTTACTTAGAGCTTTTTGAAGTGGTGCTGTGATTGTAACTGTATTATCAAACAATTAAGTATGAGTGGTTAGGTCTCTGCTTCAAGAGAGTTACGATATACAATTCAGTACGGGGGAGACAAATAGAAAGAAGAGGGAAATGGAGGAAAGAGTAAATGGGGAGAGATGTTGCCACTACAGCTCAAGTTTCCAAGGTGCCAACATTAAAACACACACACACACACACCAGTCCTTACTCACATGCTTACAGTTAAATAGATGTGGTACCAAACGGAAAAGGAACAGTGAGGAAACAGGAAAACAAGCAAATTCAGGAGCTAATTCTTCATAAAGTTTCATACTACATATAAATATTAAAAGTATCGATGAAAGCTCTTAGTGATGATTAAAAAGGTGCATTTTGAAGCCTTAGATGTGGTTGAAGCAGCTGCTATGGCCGTTCCAGTGTTTGCTCATTGAAGGTCCCATGGTCAAGAATATATAGTTATTTCAATTAAATGCACTTAGGCTTATTTACATTAGGATGAGGGCACTGTGATCACCTCAGATCGCTGCCCATTAACTACAGAACACCTTGTATCCAATTATAGGAATTAAAATGAGGTTATCCAAGGGTACTAAAAGAATTTGTAATCTCAGAGCCTCTGTCTATAATCTTTGAGAATTCTTGAAGAACAGGTAAGGTCCCTACACACTGGAGATGGGCAAATTTTGTCTCCATCTTCAGAAAGGGTAAAAAGGAAGACCCAGGCAACTACTGACCTGTCAGCTTGATGTCTATATCAGGAAAGGTCCTAAAACCTATAATAAAACAGTTGGTCTGTGACCATTCAGAAAAGAATGCTGTGATTTCTAAGAGCCATATGGGTTTCTCAAAAAGAAGTTTGGCCAGACAAATATCATTTCTTTTTTTTATATAGAATTGCAAGCTTGATGGACCAGGGGAATTCTGTGGATATATGTATCTTGATTTCAGTAAGGCGTTTGACAAAATCCCCCATGATACTCTTGTGGAGAAGCTGGTAAAATGTGTTCTGGATGAGGTAACTTTTTGGTGGATTTGTAGCTGGTT
Source organism: Podarcis raffonei (assembly GCF_027172205.1). Lineage (NCBI taxonomy): Eukaryota > Metazoa > Chordata > Lepidosauria > Squamata > Lacertidae > Podarcis > Podarcis raffonei. The sequence goes on along the minus strand of NC_070608.1, from coordinate 23,831,067 downwards.
GACTTGCTGAACCCAAAAAGTACTCATTAATGGTTCCTCATCATCCTGGAAAAAGGTATAAGTGCGGTGCTGCAGGGTTCTGTCTTAGGCCCATTGTTGTTCAACATCTTTATAAACAACTTGGATGAAGAAATTGAGGGGGTGCTCATCAAGTCTGCAGATGAATATAAGATGAGGGACACCTGGCTTGCAGGTAAAAAGGATAATGTGAAAAGGAAAGGATAATGTGAAAAGGATCTAAGGGTCTTAGTAGACCACAAGTGTAACACAAGTCAGCAGTGTGATGCAGCAGCAGCAAAAAAACAAAAGCGAATACAATCCTAGGGTCCAGCAACAGAACTATGGTGTCCAGATCAAGGGAAATAATAGTACCACTCTATTCTGCCTTGGCCAGATCCCACCTGGAGTACTGTCTCCAGTTCTGGACACCACACTTTAAGAAGCTTATGGACAACCTGGAATGTGTGTAGAGGAGGACTACCAAGATGATAGAATCTGGAAAATAAGCCTTATGGGGGGTGGGCTGAGGGAATTAGCTGTGTTTAGCTTGGAGAAGTCTGAGAGGTGATATGATAGCCACCTTTAAATATCTGAAGGGCTGTCACATGGAAGATGGAGCAAGCTTGTTTTCTCCTGCTCCTGAGGGTCTGACCTGAACCAATGGATTGAAATTACAAGAAAGGAGTTTCCTACAAAACATTAGGAATAACTTTCCAATGGTAAGAGCTGTTTGAAAGTGGAATAGGCTACCTCAGAAGGTGGTGCACCATAAACAGGAGTTGGATTGCCATCTGTCATGGATGCTTTAGTTGAGATTCCTGCATTTCAGAGGGGTTGGCCTGGATAATACTTGGGGTCCCTTCCAACTCTTCAGTTCTGCTTCATGACACTTCAAATAGAGGACTGTCCTCTGTAAAGTGGCAGAACTGGCAACACAAATGAATGAGCTAGCACAAAAACCAAATTAATGAGCTAGCCACAAAAACCAAACTCCTTTTCTGACTCAGCAGGGGTGGGGAAACCTCAAACACACCAACAGACAAGTATCTGAAGCAGCTCTTTAGCCACCAATCTAGCTAAAACATCATAGGGTAGGGCCTTATCCTTGTATTCCCCAGTAGTTTCTCTCCCCTCACAAGGGATTGTGGCAGCAAACAGCGGGATAATTCAGGGATGTCCCGCTATTCTTGTCTTTTATATATGGGTTTTAAGGGCAGTTAGACACTGCTTGGGCATGGTAGGTATGCATATTCTCTGGATGTGAATCTCTTTTTTCATTATTGGATGTCACTGAGTAGAGCAAGCTCCTCCATGGAATTTCTATACATAAGAAAGATTATTAAGACCTTTACGAATTTAGAAAAGACTGTAGGAAAGTGATCAGCATTCCTGCCTAAAATTTCAGAGAATGCAGAAGGGGAAAACAATTTATTGCCAGCAGCTGAACCCCATTTTCCTCTTGAATTATTCTAGCTGTTTGTTCAAGTAGCACGTATACAAGTTGACCCTATAAAATAGCCTGCCACAGTGTCAAGGAAATTACTAACAGCCTGATCATATCTAGAGCTTAAAGTGATGTGCACAAAATATACAAAGGAAAGTAGCACATCTGTACAGAGTTTTGTTCCACTTGACTCCCCAAATCGTTTTTATTTCTGCTACAACTATGACAGCATTAGATGGACGGAAATATCCCCAGGCCTTTCTGGAACCAACCAATGGGCAATGTGTAACCCTTGTTTTGACAGGGACCCCTCTCCATGTTGCTGCTAATTATGGCTGCTGTCTTGGTACAAGGGAAGGGGACAGCTCCCAGTTCACATGGCAGATTTTTAACTTTGCTAAAAATCTTAGCATATGCAGCATTCTGTTATGGGGAAAAATGCTTTTAATGAGCGCCATTCAGGGCTTATTTTCAGCCGTAACTCACTGGAACTGAGTTCTGTCACCCCTGCAGCATTGCGGCACGTCGGCACATCGCTCAGTGCTGCATGACGGAGGCTGCTGGTGGCACTGCAATAAGTTCAGTGTGGCAGGTGGTGGTGGTGGCGTAAGCAGAGAAGCTTTTTAAGGGGAGATTTCCAAAGCTCAACAGCTTCAGCTGGGTGCTCCCCCAAGTTTCGTCACCTCTTTTTCTAGAAAAAAAGCCCTGGTGCCATTTATATCTCTTCCAAATTTCTGTATGCTAGCGATTACAGAAAACAAACATGCAACTTTGCAATTAACAGAAAATAATCCAACTTAAAATATGCTCTTACCTGGATACATGAAAAAAATAAGCGTTCAAGACTCAATTGTGTTGAGTGATACATTTTAAAAGGACATTTGCTACTATAAGTTTAATTTGCTATTATATTCCATTTGCCATATACGTTCATTTGAATGCACTTAGATCTGATACACATGGTATACCTAATGTTTTGTTTGCTCAAGATCAACATTTAAATATACGTTACCACTTTAGAAATTAAAACATATATAAAAAGGCTGTATGAGTCCAAGGAGATACTAGTTTCTTTCAATGTGTTTTGCATATCGTAATTGTTTTTGCTACTAGGTGCAATTCAATCTGAGTTATCTGTAGTGCTCATTATATTTGTTATGCTTTGGATCAAAAGAAAGATAAAACAGATTCAGTTACCAAGCACAGAATGATTTAGGATTTTGTCCGTACGATAGAAGGGAGCTGAAGTTTAGACTTACAGTGAATAATTCTGAGTAGTTTTCTGTGCCATTAGCGGAACAAATTAAACTTTCACTGGTTGACTGCATATACCTAAACAGTGCAGTGTGGGAGGATTATCAGCCAGTTAGTCTTATTGGTTTATTGGCAGCAGAGCAGATTTAAACCAAATTTTCCCATGGCAGAGGTACTGTACTCAAAATTCCAAAAGTTGTACTAAGAAATTTATGAAGTGGTATGAAAGTAAATTACTGAAGAGCCATCAAAGTAAGCATGTTTATTAATTGACAATTTATTGACTTCATCCTCAGTGCCAGTTTTTTTTTTAAAAAAGAGGATTAGCTTACAGACTCTGCTTTGAAAGCTGTGTGAGGTCTTCAGTTTAAAATACTTCAGTTAAGCTGTAATTAATTAACTTAATTAAACAAATATTAGTAAAAAAACAAAAGCACACTAATTCTTACAGATCTGGAAAAGCAGTAGTCACGAAATCAGCATAAATACCTAATCGAAAGTGTGAATCTGGATCTGGTTAGGATTGAATGCAACACTGGCTATCTTTGATCTTCTGAGAAACTTGGGACTCACTCAAGTGAATCTTTTGCTGACAGCACTTGACTAATTGCCTTAAATTGCATGATACGTAGCCCCCTTGTTGCTTATGGTTAATAATGTATAACTTGTTCAAACTGCTGAGCTTGCAATTTATGTTGGCAAATTGTTGGAACATGTATAGCAGTAAAAATACAAAATCTGCTTTCCCAGCTCAGAGGCTTGTATGACTTCATTGTGGCATACATTTTGGTAGGCAATAGTCTACTTTGTCGGTAAGACTGAGCTGCCAGCTGAGACCGTTACCAAGCAATGATAAGCTTCATGTTGTGAAGGAGCAACACCATCTCCACCATACACCATACATCCTCTCTACCATACACCTGAAGTAGCACATTGTGCAGGTGCGGTAAAGGTAAAGGGACCCCTGACCATTAGTTCCAGTCGTGGCCGACTCTGGGGTTGTGGTGCTCATCTCGCTTTACTGGCCGAGGGAGCCGGTGAATAGCTTCCGGGTCATGTGGCCAGCATGACTAAGCACACGGAAACGGCGTTTACCTTCCTGCTGGAGCGGTACCTATTTAACTACTTGCACTTTGACGTACTTTTGAACTGCTAGGTTGGCAGGAGCAGGGACCGACCAACGGGAGCTCACCCCGTCGCAGGAATCCGAACCGCCGACCTTCTGATCGGCAAGTCCTAGGCTCTGTGGTTTAACCCACAGCGCCACCCGCGGCTAATATGTGCAGCCACATAGTTAGCATATTAATTTGCTAGGGGAAGGATTGTGCAAATTGGGCAACAGCACCTTGAGACCTCTGCATGGTGGGCACATCATATGTTATGTCAGGTGCCTGCTAAAGAAGAGGGCTATCATTGTCATTTATCCACCACACAAAATTCTGTTGCTACCTTTTAAACATCAAAACTTCATCTATGTCGAAATGATTTCATTAGATGCAAGTAGCAGTTTTCATAGAAGCATCCAATTCTGGAGTTGGAAGGGATCCCTGCAGTGCAGGAATCTCAACTGAACTATCCATGACAGATGGTCATCCAACCTCTGTTTAAAAACCTCAAAGGAAGGAGAGTCCACCACCTTCTGCGGGAGTCGGTTCCACTGCATACCTAAAGGAGCGTCTCCATCCCCATTGTGCAGCCCAGACACTGAGATCCAGCTCCGAGGGCCTTCTGGTGGTTCCCTCATTGCGGGAAGTGAGGTTACAGGGAACCCGGCAGAGGGCCTTCTCGGTAGTCATGCCCACCCTGTGGAACGCCCTCCCATTAGATGTCAAGGAAACAAACACCAGACTTTTAGAAGACATCTGAAGACAGCCCTGCACAGGGAGGTTTCTTATATTTGAGTTTTGTATGTGTGTTTTAATATTTTGTTGGAAGCCACCCAGAGTGGCTGAGGCAACCCAGTCAGATTTTCGGCATATAAATAATAAAAATATTATCATCATTATTATTATTATCATCATAACCACTGTCAAAGAGCTCTTACTGTCAGAAAGTTCTTCCTGTTGTTTAGTTGGAATCTCCTTTCTTGGAACATGAAGCCAGTGGTTCAGGTCCTACCCTCCAGAGCAGGAGAAAGCAAGCTTGCTCCATCTTCCTTGCGACTTTGCATAGTTCAAGTACCGTACTTAGTTCTTTATTACAGTATAGGTCGGATGTCTCAGCAAATACTGGCCTGTTATGTATTTTATTAATAGTATTTATAATCCTCCCTTCACTCAAAGGTCCCAGGATAGAAATATGTGCAGTCTAAACCAAGATTAAACAATGAGATCAAAACAGCTTTACACAAAATTCATACTTCAGTTACATATAAAACCAGCAGTACAGTCATCATTGTCATCATCATCATCATCATCAAACACCTCCCCCTCTCCAGAAGTGTGGCCAAAGAGGTATATCTCCACTTTCCACCAAAATAACTTTCTAATGTACTAGTGATATTGTGACACCTCCACCAGATCATTATGTGTTTTTCCTTTCTTTTTAATACTCCTTCTTCTTTGGCGATCACTTGTAGCCGAGTAAGTTTGTCTTCCATGAACACGGTCTTAACAGTGTGTCCATAAGTGACTCTGGAGGCCAATTCTATTTCATTTGGGGCTGATGATGATCTCCTCAAGTTCTAGGCAATTTCATATTAATGGGAAATGCATTAAAATGATATGCCTCTTTCTATAACATCAGACTGCATGAAATGATTTGAGAGGTCATTGCAGTCATTACTTAGGAAAACTATGATAGTGTAGGTTAGGTTTTTCTTTTGGAGTTTTGAGATCAAGAAGTTTTCCAATATATTGCAATAAATAAAAACTAAAAATAGAAGAAATCACTAACTAGACAAAAGTAAAAGAAAGCTGGCAGAGTCTAAATGTATTTAGAAAGAACTGGACTTCTTTTGTTGAGTTTTGTAATAAATAAACTGTTGTATTCAGGGTGGGGTTAGTTTTTAATAAAAATAGATCTTGAAAGATATTTTCAAAATCTGTAGTTTTCCAAAATTTCTACATGGCTAGATATAGATACAGAAGATTATCTACCCAGTTTTCTAATCATCACCAAGCAATTGGGAATGATCCTCATTATCTGTTCTCATTCTCTACCTTCTAGAGTGAAATGTTATGTTGTCAGAAATGTTAGAATGATTAAAGATAATTGCTGGCCCTATATTTAGCATTTGAAATCAAGTTTGAAGCTTCTTATAACTGCTGATCAACTGTGACCGCCGTTTAGCCTGAACTGTGGTTAACATTGTTGCTGGTATAATGTTTAACCATGGTTGAGGCCTTTAGTGGGAATTTGTGCTCCAGAAGATAACCTGTAGAAAAGGAAGTGTATTATCCCATGCCCTACTCACATGGTGCACTGTGAAGAAAGACCCAGAAATGTCCAGAGAAGCAAAACAAGGGGTTAATTGGTTCTTGGCCTTGTATTTCACTGTATATGTGTACAACTTACAGCACAATTCTATATATGTTTATTATATTCAAAAGGAAGTCCCATGGAGTTTACTCCTAAGAAAGTGTACACAGAATTACAGTCTTGGTCTTTCAAGCTGTGTTGAGGTTAACAGGTCTTGATCCTTTCAACTTTTATACCAAAGGAAACATTCACCAGCATAAACTTACTACCTATTTAATTTCAGGGAATTGGATATTTTATAGGATACAGAGATCCACTTTGGTTTCTGAATCAAATATTAAAATGTTCACACTCCTAAGCAGTTTCAATCTTTAGAGTTATCGAAGCATGCCTTAAACTTAGAAGCAGATGACCGTGGCTAATTTTTCTCCTTTACAGAACTTTTGAGAAACAAAAATCATCAAAAGGGGAAACAAGCCCACCATTTTTAAATGGACTACCAAGGTTCTCTTTTGAAGTTACAGAGCAAGTAAAAAATACACTTTTCTCAGTAATTATGTTAAAGAAAGGTTGGTAGGATACAGTTTAAACTGTTTATCAATTCCACTTTCGACAACAAGTTGCTGAAAGCAGTTCCTACAGCTTGACTTAATGATTTTCTGATGTTCACAGCACTGTTTCCTTTCAGAGCCTGGGTCGCAGCAAAAAACTTTCCCCTGCTTTTATCTATTAATGAAGCTACTGTGTGCTATGTGCCCCTCTCCCTCTTTATGACAGTCTATTCTATCGCACCCACCCCAGATTCATTACTTCACCCCATTAACAATCCGTGCAGAGTCCTCTGCTAGTTTTATGAGGCAAAACCACAAAATGTCAGGTTAAGAAAACCCTCTCCCAAACTTCTCTCATAAAATACTGACACATAATACATTACCTGTCAAGTATCTGTTTACACAGATTCTCACCGAACTCGCAACATGAAGTTTAATATTAGAAAAGGTGGATGATGAATTGTCTACTACTTCTTTTTTTAAAAAAAGGCAACTGGATGTAAAATATTTGGTAACTTTCTAATCATAATGCTGCAGCGATCCATACTTTAATTAAAGGAAATAAAAAACACCCTCAACACACAGCAGCATGATATGGTCTAGGATTGTGTTCTTCAATTTGGATTCCTAGGTAGTGTTGGAATTATCCTTGACCATTGAGATAAGCTGGCTAGAGACGATAGTTGCAGTCCAACAAATCTAGGGACCCAGGGCTGAAGAACACTAGCCTAGGACACTTTATTCAGAAACAGATGTCTTGTAGTAAGATACTTTAATCATCAGCATTATTCTGAGGAAAAACCATCCCAAATGAATTTCATTTTCTTTTGGAAAGCAGCTTTGCCACACGTAAGTGAGAAGAGAATCGTAAGTCACATATGTACACTTTTAATGGATTGGCTGGATGAAAATATTGATATCCCACCTTCTGGGCCTGAAGAAACATTTGAAGTGGTTCACAATATAAATGAAAAACAATACTAAGTACACATACAGGTATACCCTTATATAAGATATAAAACTAAAATGTCTGGTGTTCTGTGTGGCTATGATACATCAGGAGATGCCGAAAGGTTTTTACAGAGCTGTACTGAAGATGATGTGATGTGTGTGCAGATTTAAATTTTTAAAAATAAAGTTGGAAAGATGTAAAATGAATCTTCATTTTTAGTTGCTTGCTGCAATACCTGTGCAAGTGAGGCATACGAAGCAGCGTCACTCACTCAGAACAACCTGCTGTCTAAAGGCACCTAAGGCCATCAGCTTGCTGATTCCGAGTCTGTCTGTCTCTGAATGGGTGACTCTGCATAGGAAACACCTGTGAGCCGCCTTGGGTTCTATGATGGAAGAAAGGTGGGACAGAAACACACTTCAGCTTTGGTTAAATCTGTGAGTCCGGACAATTCTAGGAGTCATTTCTCAAGCCAATTACTGCCTTGGTTCCAGAATTTAGTATCTTTTTGTTTTGTTTTTTGCAAAAGGTACTAAAAAAGTATTTGCCTTTACTTCTCCAGGCAGCCATATGGCCTAGAATTTATTAATTCCTCAATGTCCATCTCAGTAGAGCAGAATTTGACTGACCTGGGAGTAACACAGTGGTCTCCTTGAAGGTGTGAAGCATCCCAACAAATTGTCCCAGTTCCCCCTGTGAGGGGCGTGGAATAAAGGTAGTAGTTGCCATGGGACAGAGCAAGGTTGCAGGAGAAACTGATGGACAAGATCTGAAAGTGTTCTCTAAACAGGGTCTTAAAAGGCTCAATAGTGAGAGTGGAACATTCAGCCATATCTTACTTTCCTTGATGCCAAGAAATTTCAGTAGATGCCAGATAGTGTCTTCTGAGGTGTGTGTCTTAGAGGGTGGGGCTGTGCTTGCTAGCCTTACCTTCTGTTGCACCCTCTGCTCCCCCTCCACCAGGTTTTGTGTGGGAAAGTCCAAAGAGGGCACCTTGCGCTACATGCATAGGCTCCTCATGTGATTTTGAATGTTGATTGCGTATGGAGCCCATGGATGAATAAGGGAGCCTATTCCTCCTTCAGACTTCACCCACCCACCACTCATGCATAGATGGGGATGGGGACTGGGCTGGCTGGCCAAAGCAGCAAGAGGAACATTGGAAGTTGTCTTCTATGGAGTCAGATCCATCTAGCTCAGTATTTTCTACTCTGACCAACCAGAGCCCTCCAGGGTTTCAGACAGGGTTCTCTCCCAGCCCTACCTGGAGAATCCAAGGAATGAACCTGGAACCTTCTGCATGCAAATCAGATGCTCTGCTACAGAGCCAAGGCCCCTCTCCATCTCAGGGATAGGGCTAGCAAGCATGGCCCTGCTTTTCTTGCCATACGATTGTAACCACATGGGACATGTTTGCAAATCTGTTTAACCAGTTAAAGCCGGCAGTGGAAATTTACAATCCGGAAGGGAGGGCCTGAAAAGAAGGGAAATTTTATCTTATGGCTCACTCCCAATTAACTTAAGGATAATAATGGGGGGAAAAACAAAAAACCCAGCAACCCTCACAACCATCTTATCTCTGGTCATCAAAAATTGACATACTTTTAAAAAAAAATGTCCTTCTGTATTTTAGGAGTGCCACATACAATTTATGTACAATCCCATAACATTTTAGAGAAATTATATGAGAGGGTGGCTAGACAACATTTATTTCTAATGATGGCCCTGATGAAAGACCTTCTCCAAAATGTGTCAGTCTTTGAAATACATTATTTGTGGCATTCCTGAGAACTTTTCTCTCTTCGTTTTGCTGGCTGGTGTAGTTCCCTCCCCACCCCCTTTTTTATTTCTTCTGTATTTAAAAAAACAGCAACCATGCTTCCAGTTTTTTTCCTGGAACAAAACAGAGGAAAGGCTCTTGCAAAAATGAAAAACACCTGATCCTAGTTACATATGTTTAATCTTGCTTTAATGTAATTTGTAACTGTGAGCAGGATTATAATAAAAATTTGCAAAGGTTGCAAATATGGAACAACAGGTTCATAGAACAGAGGGTTGTGAATGTCTGAGTTGATCTTGCTGGTTATTTTGATATTCTAGATCATTCCTGGATCAGATTTGCAATTGAGAGATTGTCAGCTTTCTGTTTCTGTGACTATACTTAGCTTCAACTGTTAAGGTCCTGCTCCAGTAGGCAGAGAAAATCCATCTGCCATAGAGGAAACTCCTTATTAGTTCCAAATTATGAAGAAAACTGATATCTTTTCAGTCTTTAAGCAACTTCCATCTGTAATGAACCCTACAGTTCCTTCTGGCAGTCAGCTGGAGTTATAGCTATCAGCTTAATCACCAGATATGCTCCATAGCTTTGACCCTCTTCAGCCCTGGATAGGGCAGTGTCTGTTCTTTGAGCTAACAACCTGACACAGATAAACTTTTCCTTTCTCTGCACCGGAAATCTGCATTAGTCTTAGTCTTAGCCAAGTCAGGTTGTGATTTAGTCATAGTACTCTTCTGTGACTTAGAGCAAACAAATCTTTCCCATCTTTGACTTGCGTGCAAACCAAACTTTTTGCACCATACCTTTTTTTTTAAAAAAAAACACAACAAAATTTCTGTGGTTGACTCCTAGTTATAAAGCTTCCTGGCTTTTTGTACACCCCAATAAATTTGACTAGTGGGTCTTTTTAATACATAATACATTTTCATCACATCCATGAGTAAACTTACTTTCTTTCTTTCTTTCTTTCTTTCTTTCTTTCTTTCTTTCTTTCCTTCCTTCCTTCCTTCCTTCCTTCCTTCCTTCCTTCCTTCCTTCCTTCCTTACATTTCAGGTACAGTGATCATCACGACTTAATGCAAAGATTGCAGATTTGATCCCCTTAAGGGACAGCTGCATATTGCTGCATTGCAGGGCGTTTGACTAGATGATCCTCAGGGTTCCTTCTAACAGTATAGTGGTACTTCTGGTTAAGTACTTAATTCATTCTGGAGGTCCGTTCTTAACCTGAAACTGTTCTTAACCCGAAGCACCACTTTAGCTAATGGGGCCTCCCACTGCTGCTGTGCCATGATTTCTGTTCTCATCCTGAAGCAAAGTTCTTAACCTGAAGCACTATTTCTGGGTTAGCGGAGTCTGTAACCTGAAGCGTATGTAACCTGAAGCATATGTAACCTGAGGTACCACTGTACAATTCTATGACTTAGAGGCTTTGCATGTGGAATTGACATAAATCCTTAGTTAAGATTGTGAAGTAATATGGAAATATCTCACCATCTCTGTGCTAATGGACCTTTGAACTCTTGAGAATCCAAACAGAGAGATTTGAGCACTGTCTCCTGATTTTGAATTCCCCTGATCCTACTAACTGACCCATCAGTGTATATGATGACATAAACAGCAAGCCTCCATTTGCAAATTACAGATGGGAACTTAACTTACCTGGTGGCAAGGATTATTAATGTGGTTAAGAAAGGGAAAAAATATTATCTTACAATAAAATGTGCATACCTAGCCATTTTAGCTGTTAAATTGTATGTATAGATATGGAAAATGAAAAACAGCTCTGTACGTGATTTGTGTAAAAATTTGTACGCATTATTCTCAGGTTGTATTGCTGCCCCTATCCCAGCCATCCGTTAATGGTATCTTGTCAGTTTGGGATGCAGCACTCAGATAACTGGTTCTATCGCTTTCAAGGGACACCATATGCAGTACAGTGGTTTTTGATGATTTGGGACTTGCTTAGTCTTGTTGATAAGGCATGCATTATATCTTACCATGATACAGGTTCATATACTTGGCAGTATTTCATGGTGGAAAAGTAGAGAGAACTGGGAAAAAAGATGGTAGAATCTCTTGCCCATCTACTGTGATGTTTTTATGTTGCCTTATAGATCAGTTGCAAACACACAGCAGTGGCTAATCCCATGAACATACTTCATCAGGATAACATCATGACTGAAACTCTGAGGTAGACATTAAGATGTGAAACTGCCAATATATTTTGTTGAGAGGAAAATCCTATACACACTGGAGACATAGCTGGACACTGGGTGGTCTCAAATATAATTCTCCAGCGGCATTTTAAAAGAGGGCTGTTTGGTAGGCCATAACCTTAATGTTTTATATTTACTTCTTTCTGATGAGCAGCTTTATATATTTTTTTCATTGAGAAAACCCAAGGCAGTTTTCTGAACAAATAATTAAGGTAACTATAGTACAGTTATTATTTTTCTTAAACGTTACTGCCCCCATATGGACACAATGATGAACATACGCTAGCAATGTAGGTAAAGCTTCTCCCTAGGTTGCATGGCTTTAAAATATCTACTTTAAAGTTTTAATCCAGACAGATATAAATTAAGTTTGGGTGATTAATGGTTAAATCAAGTTGACCATGTCTCCAGACTTTGTGTTTGCCGTAATTACTTGTTTTCTGACATACCAAATATACTTCAGTACTCACCTCAGCTGATTGTACCTGCAATTGCTTAGTGTAGTTTACTTTCCATAAAACTTTCTCATTTTTGTGTACTGATCATCTTTCCTTTCTGAGGATAAATTTATAATGGGTTTTGAGGTGTTTAAGGTTTTGTAAATGCTTTTCATGGTAACTTGGACCCACAATAACTACTGCGTTACTTTCATAACCTGTAAAGCCCAATTAGAGGTGGCTTCATAAACCCCTGAAATTGCAAAGTCTACCCATCCTTATCTTTAAAAACATTTGTAGCTGCATCCATAGAATAGAATTGCTGACAATTGCCAGACATTTCTGTCTGAGGCACACGCAGTTTGCACCTCCCATTATTTTCTGGGATTCACTAGATTGTTATAAAATTTCCAGGCTTGAAGTAGGTGGGGTTTAAAGATTTTTAACAAGCTATGTGTGCGTGCAGGGATTATAAGGTTTTAATAACATTAAAATTTACTGCTACTACCACAGCATTTTTAAAGTGGAAAGCTAAAGAACAGTCATACTTATTTTTAATCAGTTAGAAGTACTGCATGCCAAGTCAAGTGTTCTTTATTTATTTCAAGTAGTTCATTCACTGAATTCTTTGACTGTCCCAGAGGGCTCAGTGTGGAAAGGATGTTTACAAGTACAAAGTCAGAGTTATACACACTGCCTGCTCAACTCCGGTTTGTTTCATGTGCTGTGGAATTGGCTGTTCTTTTCAACTTCATAGCTGCATTTTCGAAGACAAAAAGCACAGCTGCATTTCAGAATCGGCAAAAAGTTAAAAATTCTATATTTTCTCATACTTTTTGCTGTGATCAATACATTTCAGTACAGGAATATGGCATTGACAAATTTAAAGTAGCCTATATGTTCAGTCTTGGCAGAAAAGAGTTTGCTCCATCTCTAGCTGTGTCTGTTAATGCACCAGAACTATAATCTTCTTAAAGCCCACTTGGAAATGATAATGTGTGTGGCACCTTCTACATTTATAATGTTTAATGACAGTGGAATTCTGTTTGTGCCACTGTTTAGAAATTTGTCCATAATTATCCAGCATAGGAGGTATGCACATTGATAGATGCATACATGCATCTAGATTAATGTGTATATCACATTGATGTCTCCGTTTGATCATGGCCAGCTTTAGGTCTGGTGCCTAAAGGTGTACAATGAAGGTGCCAGTCAAACCTCCCTGGGGAGAGCATTCCACAAACAGGCAGCTACTGAGATCTTGTGAATTTGCCCTGTGATCTTTTGATGAATGGCGGTATATAACTATAACACATAAATAACAAGTAATAAATAATTACTTGTTTTGCCACCATCCAGACCTCTCATGGAGGAGGCACATGAAGAAGGGCCTCAGATTATGAGGGTCCAAGTGTGAGTAGGTTTATATGGAGAGAGGTGGTCCTTAAGGGTATGGTGGCCCTGAGCCATTTAGGGCTTTATAGGTCAAAGCTAGCACCTTCAATTGGACCCAGCAACTAATTAGCAGGGAGTGCAGTTGGGCCACGATTGGTGTAATAGGCTCAAACTGTCTTGCTCCAATGAACAACCTAGCTGCTGAATTCAACACCAGCTGAAGTTTCCGAAACGTCTTCAGAGGCAGCCCACATTGCAGTAATTTAACACAGAGGTTACCAGAGCATGGACAACACTAGTTAGGCTGTCCCTGTCCAGATAGGGGCACAGCTGGGTCACCAGCTGAAGCTGGTGGAAAGCACTTTGCATCACTAAGGCCACCTGAGCTCAAGTGACAGCAAAGGATCCAGAAGTATCCCCAAGCTGCATACCTCTCCTTCAATGTAACCCCATCGGGAGCAGGCAGGTGGTAAGGAGTGAGTTGTGTGTCATCCATATACTGGTGAAACTGCACGCCAAACCTTCCAATAGTTTTGTATAAATGTTTAAAAGCATGGGAGACAAAATAGAACCTTGTGTGGACCCTACAGCGTAGCCACCATGGGGCCTGCAGAAGTCCCCCAGTGTTACTCTCTAGTAGCGGCTCTGCAACCAAGACTGAAACCTGGCTGAAATGGGTTTAGATAACCCATTTCAGCCAGGAGAATTTCACTGAACTAGCACCACTCTCTAGATCACTTTCATGGATGATATGTCTAAAACCATTTGGACTTGTCAAAGACATTTTGATGTCTGAAGTGAAGCAGCAGACAATGTCCCCTAGCCAGTCAAGGTGCATAGTAACTGGAACATGATATTTTCTGTAAGTTAGAGCAAACATAATCTACATTACTCTGCCTCTTGCTTTTCTTTCCAGAGGACTGAAAGTATGGCTTTACAAAACCTACATATAAAAAAGTTCCACCTATCACTGTGTCTGGCCAACTTGTGCAAGGCAGCCCATGAGGGAAGGTGGTCATTGGGCTGAAAAGGTTTTAACCACCCTTGATTTAAAGCATTTATACTCTTGTCTTTTCTTAATAGAGTGCAAGGCAGCTAACAATAATTAAAATAACGAAAACTAAAAAGCAGCACACTTAACTAAAAATATAGGAAATGCAAACAGCCATTCAAAGCAAATTTACCAAACTTGTTACAGTAAGTTAAAAGCAGTTCAGTGAGAAAGCTATTATTGCTCATGGCCCAAAGCCCAAAAAGGAAGATTTCTACAATTCCATCTGAAGGACATTAAAGAGGGGGCAAGGTGAGTGCCTTTGTGGGGGAGTTCCAAAGCCTGAGTACAACTAGTGAAAAGGCCTTATTGCTCCAACTTGACATACCGGGTATGCCAGTACAGTACATACAGCGCAAGGGCATCCTTGAAAGTAGTCTTTAGAGAACAGCAGGGATATCAGATTATTTTTTTCACAGAAAACTTTATTATTGCAGAAAATAATTTAGCTTCTTATATTATGCATAGATGCTTAACAGGAGAATTGTTGATTTCTGGGAGTGGGGGTGCGTTTCCTGGTTTCAGAATGAAATGCAGGCACATTCCATTGAAGTCTATGGCAAAACCTCATGGAATTTTGATTCTTACCTGATAAAACTTGTGTGTGTGTGTGTGTGTTTGAATTTTCATGCTGTATAAGAGACTCTTATAGCTGAAGCTGAAGCAGAGGCTAAACTGAAAATTATCACAGTACTCTGGAGTATCCAATTGGAAAAGTATGCTTGGAATGTCAGTGTTTTGGCAGTATGCAGTAGCATCAAAACACCAAATGTTGTCTGCTATACTAAAATTAGAGACAGTTGGATATTTCCTTTTAGTGATTTATAGCTCTGTTATGTACCAGATTGTCTTGTATACAAAATTAAAGTTGTTTGCTCACATTCATATGGGATAAGTTGTGCTATTTATAGGCTCATGTGCATTAAAATCACACTCAAACATGTACCCACCCACACCCCTTCTGCATTACATAGAGAGCCACCTTAGTTTTTCCATTGGATATTACAGGCATAGGCAAACTCGGCCCTCCAGATGTTTTAGGACTACAACTCCCACCATCCCTAGCTAGCAGGACCGATGGTCAGGGATGATGGGAGTTGTAGTCCCAAAACATCTGGAGGGCCGAGTTTGCCTATGCCTGAACTGTATTCACCTCTCCTCCAGTGGATCAAGGTTCCTTCCAGTTTGACTATGCCAAGGATATTAGAAGCTGAATATGTTTGATTAGCCATATCAACTTGTGTAATACTAATAGGCTATGATTGTTTAGAATGCTTCTTATTAGTTTACTGGGGTCTCTTGCTGCCACCTTCATTACTAAAATATATGCTTGCCAGAATCATATTCTTAGCTACAGAAACCTTTCATGTTATTAGAACGGCAAAGCTTGCTATGCCATGTAGAAAACAAATGCCATGTAGTTTCATACTGAATATTTATACTGAGTATTAGATTACAAAAAAAAAGCATTACTATTTTAGCTTTAAGAATGCTTGGGAGTCATTTAAACTCTAATTAATTTCTCTTAATAGCTGTCTACTTGCAAAGGACAGCGGTATGATAATTGTTTTATGATGGTTAGTGTTTTACATAGAAGCCTCCTCCCCTGGATCATGGGAGCATGAAAGAATATGACACTTCATATGAAAAAAACCCGGGCTTCCATATACATGAAATACATAAACATTTGCAAACATATTTTCAAGTCAATTTTTTTTAAGTAAATGGGGTTTTTTATTCACATGTATATTTATTTACTGCCTTATTCAACACATTATGGATTTTGTGATTACACTAATGTTTCCAATATCTCTTTAATAAAAAATGTGGAAGGTTTCTGAGCTGGCATATGTATGGCTACTTCTATGTTAATATACATTGCACAGAGGCAAGTGGTTTTAGCCCTGTATATTCCATTATTTGCCAGATACAAGAGTGGCCAAAAAATAGACAACAAAGGCTGACTTGCTACTTGTTTGGAAACTGCAGTAAATTAAGGGCCATTGCACTCGTACTACAAGCATACACTGGTTTATTGCGAATAATTCCTATTGAAATCTATGTAAGATTTATTAATAATTAAATATGCTTAAGACATTTTGGAATGCATTTCAATAAATTTGAGTTACTATAATTATTTCTAAAAAAGAAAAGGCATTTGTCTAACACCTGTCTCTAAAAATCTTCTGCAAATTTATGATGAGACCCTGATACTAGTAGAGCTGATAGAATTTTCTTCTTCTTCTTTTACTAACTTTTAGGAGAACAAGATCAACTCTTCAGTTTTTGGTATTTTAATTGAATTAGATACTATGTAACCATGACCTAGAAGAAGTCTTTTATGTTTTAATCTTTTGATGTAGTATTCCCATGGCAATATATAAGGGCTCTCACTAAGTGTTGCTCTCACTAACACACACACACACACACACACACACACACA
This sequence comes from Podarcis raffonei, assembly GCF_027172205.1. Classification (NCBI taxonomy): domain Eukaryota; kingdom Metazoa; phylum Chordata; class Lepidosauria; order Squamata; family Lacertidae; genus Podarcis; species Podarcis raffonei. Next base: position 23,814,121 of record NC_070608.1, on the reverse strand, counting down.
CAGAGAGAGAGAGAGAGAGAGAGAGAGAGAGAGAGAGAGAGAGAAAGCCAGTGCTGTTGTAAAATAAACCTGCCAGCTCAGTATTATTATAGGAAGTACCATACTTTTCCATCTATAAGATGCCCCATGTATAAGATGCCCCCTATTTTTAGGGACTCAAATTTAAGAAAATTGGGGGAGATGGCACAGCTGCGGCAGCAACCAATCAAATGTCTACCCTATGCACCACCCATATATAAGACGACATCCACTTTTTAGCATGATTTTTAAAGAAAAAAACAGTCTTATACACGGAAAAATATGGTGACTGGTGTGCATGTAAAACCACCTGATGCTCTAACTCAGTAATTCAGTTTTCAAAGTGTATTCTGCCTGTGGCTACTCAATGGAAAATAATTGCAATTTTTGAACTCAAAACCATGGAATGGGTCCCTACAAAATGTACTATGTAATGATACAGTACCCAGCATTGCAGCTGCCACTCCCCAACCTTCCTTTTAATGTTGACTTTTATACTGTTTGTTTTGTATTGTAAACTGCCCCAGAGTTATATATGGGGTTCTGTAGAAAATAACGAGTATAGGTGTTTGGGATATTGCTACCCACGGTGTGTCCGAGAGGAGAGGGATTTTAAAAACATTTTCCCCCCATGTGTGTAATCTGTACATCTTTGTTATTTCTGTTGTTATGTAGGAGCCGTGCTTTTGGCCAGCATGCAGGGATTAACAGTCAATATCGATCCAATTTTATATACTTGGCTCACATACCAGCCTCAGAAGCGAAGCAGCAGACCGATGCAGCAGGTAAGAAATACTGAAATGCCTTCTCTTTGTGTGTACTTAAGTAGAATGTCTTGTCTACATTAGTGGGAGAGAAAACGAATGCCATCATCCTGCATCTCTTATAAGTATCTTGCTGTTCTTCAGTAGTAGAAGCACAGCTGTGCTTATTGTTAAAAATAGGAGTCTTCTGTTTTGTTAGTTGTTGCCTTATTTTATGTTCACTGTATAAGTGTGCTTCTATCAATCAATCATCTATCTATCTATCTATCTATCTATCTATCTATCTATCTATCTATTTTAGTTTACCCCCTTTGAGGACAACATCATTGAAAATGTAACTAATAAAATCAACAGATTTTATCCCCTCTAATGTAAAAAATGTATCTTTAAACAGGTAATTTGTGTGAAAACTGACTTCATTTTAATGATTTATGCCCAGATTAAAAGAAAAGGTTACATTATTTTTAGAAGTTAGCCAGATATATCTTGGGCTGTTCTCTAGGGGGTAAGCATGCCACCATTGAACGGCAGCCACAAAGAACAGTTTTCTGACTGTGTGAAGATATGTTTTCTGATCCCTGGGAAGTAAGGAATGAGGTCCACACACCTAATGGGACTTCCCCCCTACTTTCCCTTCCTAAATCTGCCTCCTAAATCTTCTCTAGAGAGTTGGGGGAACTCCCATAACAGGTTTAGGGGGTGGAGGGGGTGAAGTCCTTACCCTACTTAGTGATACATTGATATTCACACTAAGTTTCCTGACCCGTGTGTAATAATATACTGTATAGGTAGCATACTCTGCAGCAGGAGAGGCTGACCTGTGGCTGTCCATATGTTGTTGGACTCCCTATCAGCCCTAGAGAGAATGGCCAATAGCCAGGGAAGATGAGAGTTACACTTCAGCAACATCTGAATGATATATTTGCAAATAGGATTAATAAGTTTTAAATCAAAATGTTAATATGTTAAGCTGCTTCTTTAATGGCTAGCTAAAAGTTGAACATGGCATTGTATTGTTCATGAAGATTCTTCTTTAAACGTAACTTTAGTTAGGAGCCTTATGCTTTCAAAATATAGCAACATATGTCATATTTGTGCTTTTCCCACTGCAAATGAAAATGCAAGCCAAATTGTAGCGGCTGTTACATATTTGAATAAGAATCTATGTAGTTCCTGTTGCAACTATGTGGTTAGTGCTTTAGGGGCAAAAGAGGATGTTTTCCCATATCTGCATTTGGCTTCCGCATGTATCTGAACATTTCTCCCCATTTTGAATAGTGAACAATGTGGACATTCAGGTTTAAAAAAAAATAGTAAAGGTCCATGAAAAAGTTTATGAATGCCTGCATAAATCTGCATAATACCTTCTGACTTTCTTTACTGATCACTAGTAAAATACAGCATTTCTTTCTTTTTTTAAAAGGAAGAACAGATAACTTAAGTTCAGCTAAAAGTGTTGATTTATGGAAAACCAAGTTCATAATCATCCAGTATATCATCCAGTTATGATTATCACCCAGGCTGTCCAGAGTCTAAGCTGTGCTGCTGATGCCACCTCGGGACACACCCTATCTTTAAACAGGATATGCATTAACAAAGGGGAAGATTCAAGGGGAATATAAAGTTAGTGGGAAAAGTTTAGGAGCTGATGTTGTTGCACAAACTTAGCTGTCACAGAATGTAACAATAATAACTGCTGCCCTAGTGGCTGTGCAGCATCTGTCACAAGCACAAAACACTTGATAGATTGGGCTGTTGCACTGTGCTGAGAGCAATTTTCCCAATAGCGGAATGGTTGTTGTCCTTGTGGGCTGCAAAAACAGGAGATGACCCAGTGTGAAATATGCCTTCAAAGTCTAATATACTTATTTAATGGGGTGACCAGTGCCCACTAGACTTAGTGGGGCTGCTAGGAGGTCATGGATGCATGGGCAGCGAGTGGCCAAGTTGTTCTGGTTCACTACCCACATCCCTTGCAAATTACTGTGGACACTTCAAGCATTTGGTTCAGAAGGGGTCTCTGCTGTCACAATTTCTGAGTAATGTACATTACTCAGAAGTAAGCCCCACTGAATTCTATGGGGATTACTCCTTGGTAAGTATGTACAGGATTGCATCCTGAATTGGTTAATCTTAAAGGTACTACACAGGACTGTTTATAAGGGACCCCATAATTTTCCAGACCTATGTGAATAGATTATTTCCTTCTCTAGCTTATTCACTTCTAAATCCCCCCCCCCCGAATGCAGGATATGGTGGAAGGATATTTAAGTGGAGTAGGACCTAGGAGACCAGGATTAAAATCAGCTATGAAACTCACCATGTGACTTAGCGCCAGTCACCATCTCTCAGGCTAACCTACCTCACAGGGTTGCTTTGAGGATAGCAATGGGAAAATAAGACTCATGAATGTCACCTTGAGCTCCCAGGAAGAAAGGTGGGATGGATATAAACATAATACAGGCACATAAGGAACAAATAAAATAAGTTTGTCTCCAGCCAGCTTGCTCCTGATTTTGAACTGGGGTAGGGGGTCAGGTTCAAAATAAGGAAAAATAGCCTAACCTGAAAATCAAAGGAAAAGTAATCAGGGACACAATCAAGATATTCAGGCCTTGTAGGCCCTCAGCAAATCCAATTTGTCTGCTGGGACAAGCTTGCCTAAGTGTGTCATTCATGATCCCATACGACATATGGGCACTGCAGCCGGATTTCTCATCTGCACTGTCCTATTTTTTGTAATAGCATTTTAAGTTTGCCAAGGTGTCTTTTTATCCTCACAACAACCCTGTAAAGTAGACCATAGTCCAATTTTAGCAAAACAAAAACTGCAGCACTATCAAGTTTATTTTATTTTATTTTAAAATTATGGTATAAGCTGGGGGGGGGGGGGGTAAAGCCACTTTATCATGTGCAGTAGGCTTGGTAATCCATGAAAGTTCATGGAATAATACATTTTCTAGCCTCTAAAGTGCTGCTTCACTATTTCATTTCCACTGTAAGCCATGGTTAGTTGGCTGCCCCTTTGACTGAAAGTGTACAAGAGTAATGCTCCCATCACTGCAAAATGAAACAGTGACAGAGAGGAACATTAAGTTCAGTCCCCAGATCCTCTGGTGTGGCTCTTTGTTAAAGTTATGAGGACAAGGAGGCACTTGCCAATAGGCTTATTGAGAAGGAAAATGTGTAGGCAATGTTCCACCCAATCAAAATGCTGTCTAAGTGGTTTAACAATTAGCACCACTCATTCCTCCTCTTCTCAAACCACATCTTCCTCTCCCAGAGGAGACAGCATTAGGAAGTATAAGTTCCAGAAATAAATGCCACGAACATGCACAGAATTCACCAGCATCACCAGTGAGGAACCTCTGCTGCTATGTAATAAGATGATTCCACAACAGGTATCCTTTGCATTCATTGTATAAGCACCACAGTATAATATCCTGCAGGATCAGGCAAAAAGCCCATCTAGTCCAGCATCCTGTTCTCACAGTAGCTAAATAAACAACCCCCATGTAGCATTTTTAAACCTAAAACACAGGAATGCAGAATCTCAGAACTTCTCTCAAACCTAAACACACATGGACAAAACCTGTAGTTCCAATTACCCACAAGTGTTAAAAATTGCAACACACACACAAGCCACCCACCATTTCTTCTCCATATCCTTCTCCCTCTGTCACAAAATATTTGCAAAGTATAAAGTGAAAAGTTAATAATATTGAAAGATATCCACACACCTCACCATTGTTCTCTTCCTAACAAATACTAACGAAAAGCTAGCTGCTCTAAACTGGTAACCACACCGTTCGCCATGCTAGCTAAAACGAATGTGCTTTGAGGTCTGGGCGTTGCCCTAGGGCTGCCACAAGCACGCTTGGACTGCCCTTCAAGGTAGCCCTCCTAGGCTAATACTGAGACTGCTGGTTAGCCTCATAACAACAGATAGAATATAGTGTGGCTGACTTTCAGACCATCCAGTCACATGGTTTCCTGTTTAGAGACACAGGGGAGGGACCTGTGTGCCCTCTCTGTACCTTTACAGAGACCTGATTGGCTAGAGAACTGTAGATTGACAGAAATGCTTGCAGAGCTTCTCCATGTCCAAACAGAAGTATAGAATGTGTCTGGGACAGGAAAGAGTGTATGACGTTGATATTTTGTGGGGAATATATTTTTTTAATTGCTTGACATTTTCCTTAGGAGGGCTGTACCATAGTGGACCTGCCTCCACCGAATGTTTTTGATATTGCTTTTGCTATATAATTAATAACATCAGTTTTTCTAATATACTCCTTTATAAATCCAGTTGGTTACTTTTGTACCTTTACATGCTGATTGCAGCATCTGGGCTTGATGAGGCATGTGGCCCTCACCTGTTCTGTACCTCCTCCAGTTGAGGAATCACACACTTCCTCCCACAGCTAGCGAGCCTCACCTGGCCAGCTAGAAAGCTTGTGTCGTGGGCCTTTGCCTGCCTTAGCCAACTAAAGCACCCCTCCTGCTGTTCCCGATGCCTCAGAGCCTGCCGTGTTCGTGGGGACAGGGGCCCCTCTGGTGATGGGTCCTGCTACTCTTGTTTCTGTGAATTGACCCCCATTGCCTCGCCATCCTCCATCACCCTGTGAGTACTTCCTTCCCCATCCACAGCTTGCTCCGGTATGTTGTAGTCCCGGCTGCACCCCTCGTGGGATCCTCTTCCTCCTTCCCATCATCCTGCCAGTGTTGAAAAGAAATAATAATTACTTTAAATGCCGTTGCTGAGGTATAAAGCTTCTTTTTTTTTAAATGAAGGAAACCATCAATAGTATTGTGTTAATTTTATGCCATGTGGTGAACCACGAGGTAGGATAATACTATTTTTATTCATACCAGCCTTCAAGCAGCTCAGAATGGCAAATTTGTCTTTTATCCAAAGTACCAGCAAGGCCCAGACTTCATTAATTCCCTTTAAACATCCTTAGACTGGTCTCTGATCTGCTATGTGTAATATATAATCTGTATGCCAGACACTTAACTAACATACATACATACATACATACATATGGCACATGTTTCCTCCAAGGAGCTCAAGGTGACACATGTCTCTCCCCTATGCATCCCCCCCAAAAAAAAACAACTGTTTGAGGCAAATAATGCCAGAGATGGTAGCAGGCCCAAGTTCACCAAATAGCCTTCACAGCTGTGTTGAGATTTGAAATTTGGTCCTCCTAGTCCTGCGGTGACACTCTAGCCACCACACCAGCTCTCTCAGCATATATCTTTTTTAGCATAAATAAATAAATAGTTTATTGATCTATGGCTGGATACTTAAATTTAGGACTTAAAATAGTTAACGTTCATTCAGGGGAAATGTCAAATTGAGTACCCTTGATAAAGCTCACTTTTGAGGGTCAGTCTACTATTTGCTACATTTTAGTTAATGTTTTCCAAAAAAAACATATGTGGGTTTGGCTGCATTAATCCCATTGACTTCAACAAATAGAAAGCCTCTTCCCCAGCTTTGAAAATATACCCCGTAATGCTTGCTCTGTGGCTTTAGATATTTTCCACAGTGATGCATTAAAAGGTTAGGTAAAAGCCATGTAATTATTGTGCATTCTATACAATCTTGCGACTGTTCAAGAGAGGGGGAAAAGCATATGTCCACATGTGTTCTCCTCTAACCATCTGGTCTACATCAAGACAATATCTGCATTAAAAATAACTGTAGTGTTCTATATTTGTCAGCCTTCCTTGAAATACAGTTTTCTAGTGGAGATCAATTTAGACACAAAATTAAGACACGTGTGCATTGCGTGAAGGGGAATTGTGAGTGGAATGAGGCTGCAGGGCTGTGCAGCGTTAGGTGTAGATGTCTGGTAGAGAAAGGCTTTCCTTTGCAAATGTCTGTGCCTGATGTGTTGCTGTCAGAAACAGAGTCAGACACACCTCATTACCTTAGGGCAGACCAGAGTTCTCCACTCACATCCCTTTGTTTGTGCGATTCCTCTTCATGCAGCATACAGTGTAGTGAAACGTCCTGTATATACTTGCAATTACCATAACACTTTTGTTTGCACAAAGAAATGAGAACAGTGAGAGTTAATAGTTTATAGACATGGAAGGTTTATTTGTTTGTATGAGGACCAGTTATAAATCATCTCCATACTATTGGTGATTCCGCGGTTCTCAACAACAACAGATGACTCTTGCTGTTCTTTATTAAGCTTTGTCTTAGGGTCATCCAGAGAGGAGGAGGAGGCTTCATGTCACAAAAAAGGTCATTTAGGTCCCACTTTTCTGTGTGTGCAATTGGCACACAAACACTCAACCACTCTGTGTGTAGATAATCTGAACAGTAGTGTTGAAGGACTATGGCCCATTTCAGATGTTAGGTACTCCAGTCAACAAACCATGACTAGGTAATAGTTTCAGTCTCTTGTCTGAGAGCCAACAATGGTTACATTGGTTCAGACATATTGTAAACCATACATGTGAGTGAGACCCAGGGTGTGAGCTCTATAGAAGAGGGATCTGTGCCAAAAATGTGTCAGACATTTGCCCTACTTCCCCTTAAGACAATTCCAATGCTACACACCCGTTCTCCTATCGCTGGGAACTGGTAATAATGGTGGACTTGGCTCCTTGGCTCCAACTAGAGGCACCAAATAAATATGTAAAAATATGCAATTTCGTTCTGAAATAAATGCTAATTTGTGCTCTGGTGGATGTTGTACAAAGGATACGTGCAAAATCAAAACAGAAAACGTGAAAAGCTGTTCTTATATAATAAATATGCTATTGGATATTTTGCCGCTTCTTTATTGCTGTTTACTTTGCTATTAATTAGGTGAGTCACCCAATTATATTCTCTCTCTCCCCCCCTCCCATTTATATTCCATCTTCCTTCTATAGAACTCAGAGTGGTATAAATAGGATTTCTTTTTGGTCCCCCATTCAGGCATTGACCAAACCAGTCCTGCTTAGCATTAACAAAGTTGCTGTATCATGTGTCTTCAGATCATGTCCATTATAGTGGCTGAGTCTAGATTTTTAATGTAAAAAACCCGTAAATTGCCTTTGAAGAAAATGTAGCATCAGTAACTGCAGCTTGATAGTTGGCACGCATCCATTTCTTTGTATACCAGGAAATGGCTGTGACTTTATATTGAAAAGTATAAGGTTCTATTTTTATTGTTGTGTGACTCTCTTTTATTGCCATCATGTCAGTTCCAAAGTGGTAATGTAATAAAGGTAACAGTGTATTATTCTATGCAAGTAGAACTGTTTTTGAAATGTGGAGCTATTCATTATATTTTGCTCAGTTGTAGTAGCCTCCAGTAGAAAAGTGTTTCCAATAATGATGTTGAATAAGTAAGCCGAAATCTCACTTCTTTCATTGCTTTTGTTTTTATTCAGTTCATTTTGGATTTCAGAAATAGTGCTCTAGTCTTTGTTATTTTAACTCATTTGCAACTGCTCATTCTACATGCATATTATATGGCTTTGTTTTTCATCTGTTAATTTTTGCCTGCTGTAATTGTTACCTCTGTTTTATATACATTATAAAATGAAAGAATAATAAAAAAATACAAAAAAGAAATAATGCACTAGTAAAACACACTGCATTGTTCAGGAGCCTAATTCAATTCTCTCCTTTCTGGAGAACAAAATAGCATAAATCCGTCATCACAACCCTTTCTGAGCCATGAAATTAGTTTTTTTTTTCATATGGGTCATACATCCTTAGCATTCCAGAGATGAGAATTTGAAATTTTTAATACTTCATACACGGTGCCATGGCACAGATGTTTTCAGAGCCCTAAAAATAACTGAGCACTTCTTTTAAATGATGCATTCTTTCAGAAAGCTCATGTGGCTTATTGAAGCAGAATGTTGTGACTGAGTCAGTCCAAAGTGCACATGCCAGATCTTCCTGTGTCCTCTGGCTTTTCCTTTCCTTTTGCTTCACAGCTCCTGTTGTTGAACTCGCAGAACCTACTTTCCAAACTTGGAGAATTTTAAAAACAGTTTGTAGTGTGGTGTGGAGAGCTGCTGAAGAAAACGAACGCCTGCAAAAACCATTGCATGCTTTCTCTCCTTTTCACATTGTGTTATTGGCTTGCCAGAATAGCAGTCTAATATGTTTGTGTTTTAATGTGGATTTAGATTTTGGTTTTATGGGCCTTTGGGTCCCCCCCCCCCCAATTTCAATGCTGATCCTAAAGTTTCTGCATGGAACTAAGTCAGGGACAGCCAACCCATTAAGTAGGGTGAAGCAGCTGCCTCAGGCAACGCCCATGTGGGTCCCACCCCCAGCCTCCTGCCTCCACCACTGGCACCAGCATTGATTTCCAGAGAGAACTTCCAAAATATTGCAAGATATTGCAATGATTCAGCAGAGGAAACACAGCCCAGAATAACTAATGAGATAGTACAAGAATACTTGGCTAGTCTAGATGTATTCAAGTCTCCAGGGCCAGATGAACTGCATCCAAGAGTATTAAAAGAACTGGCAGATGTGATTTCAGAACCACTGGCAGTCATCTTTGAGAATTCCTGGAGAACAGGCGAAGTCCCGGCAGACTGGAGGAGGGCAAATGTTGTCCCTATTTTCAAAAAGGGGGAAAGAGAGGACCCAAATAATTACCGCCCAGTCAGTCTGACATCAATACCAGGGAAGATTCTGGAGCAGATCATTAAGCAAACAGTCTGTGAGCACCTGGAAAGGAATGCTGTGATCACCAATAGTCAGCATGGATTTCTGAAAAATAAGTCATGTCAGACTAACCTGATCTCGTTTTTTGACAGAATTACAAGCCTGGTAGATGAAGGGAACGCAGTGGATGTAGCCTACCTTGATTTCAGCAAGGCATTTGACAAGGTGCCCCATGATATTCTTGTAAAGAAGCTGGTAAAATGCGGTCTTGACTATGCTACCACTCAGTGGATTTGTAACTGGCTGACTGACCGAACCCAAAGGGTGCTCATCAATGGTTCCTCTTCATCCTGGAGAAGAGTGACTAGTGGGGTGCCACAGGGTTCTGTCTTGGGCCCGGTCTTATTCAACATCTTTATCAACGACTTGGATGATGGACTCAAGGGCATCCTGATCAAATTTGCAGATGACACCAAACTGGGAGGGGTGGCTAACACCCCAGAGGACAGGAACACACTTCAAAACGACCTTGACAGATTAGAGAACTGGGCCAAAACAAACAAGATGAATTTTAACAGGGAGAAATGTAAAGTATTGCACTTGGGCAAAAAAAATGAGAGGCACAAATACAAGATGGGTGACACCTGGCTTGAGAGCACTACATGTGAAAAGGATCTAGGAGTCTTGGTTGACCACAAACTTGACATGAGCCAACAGTGTGACGCGGCAGCTAAAAAAGCCAATGCAATTCTGGGCTGCATCAATAGGAGTATAGCATCTAGATCAAGGGAAGTAATAGTGCCACTGTATTCTGCTCTGGTCAGACCTCACCTGGAGTACTGTGTCCAGTTCTGGGCACCACAGTTCAAGAAGGACATTGACAAACTGGAACGTGTCCAGAGGAGGGCAACCAAAATGGTCAAAGGCCTGGAAACGATGCCTTATGAGGAACGGCTAAGGGAGCTGGGCATGTTTAGCCTGGAGAAGAGGAGGTTAAGGGGTGATATGATAGCCATGTTCAAATATATAAAAGGATGTCAAATAGAGGAGGGAGAAAGGTTGTTTTCTGCTGCTCCAGAGAAGTGGACACGGAGCAATGGATACAAACTACAAGAAAGAAGATTCCACCTAAACATTAGGAAGAACTTCCTGACAGTAAGAGCTGTTCGACAGTGGAATTTGCTGCCAAGGAGTGTGGTGGAGTCTCCTTCTTTGGAGGTCTTTAAGCAGAGGCTTGACAACCATATGTCAGGAGTGCTCTGATGGTGTTTCCTGCTTGGCAGGGGGTTGGACTCGATGGCCCTTGTGGTCTCTTCCAACTCTATGATTCTATGATTCTATGATTCTATCTCACAGAGCGTGAGAGATCACATAAGATTGCCGCTTCTCTGTGGTTGGTGCTGTTGGCAGAGGAGGGGGCAGAGGTGACTAGGTGGCAGAGTAGGAACAGTAAGGTAAAGGTAAAGGGACCCCTGACCATTAGGTCCAGTCGTGGCCGACTCTGGGGTTGTGGCGCTCATCTTGCTTTATTGGCTGAGGGAGCCGGCGTACAGCTTCCGGGTCATGTGGCCAGCGTGACTAAGCCACTTCTGGTGAACCAGAGCAGCGCACGGAAATGACGTTTACCTTCCCGCCAGAGCGGTACCTATTTATCTACTTGCACTTTGACATGCTTTTGAACTGCTAGGTTGGCAGGAGCAGGTGATAAGATTTAAATAGTATCTTAAAATTTAAAATGAAACCCTATTGATAATATCAGTGAATTGAGATGTTGTTAATTTTGTAAGACATTTCTGGTATCACTTAAATGTATATCAATACAGTTGAGTATCTTCATATGTTTATCAATTATTGTCAGATACATCATTTTCAAAATTAGCAGGAACTTTGGTATGGATCTTTTTATTTGCCACATGCAAATTGCCATATTACCTCCTCATAATGCAGAACAATTCTGACTGAATGTATTTTCTCATTATTAAGCAGTTTTCTAGAGATAGTTGACATAATTAGCATAGTTATATTTGAATAATTGAAATCTTTAATTCTCATAAATACATTCCAGTTGCTTAGTTTTCTGTTAACTGTGAGTGTTTTCTTCTTCTAACGTTAAGGTGGCTGTGCAGAAGTGATAGAGATAACAAATCAATGTTGTATCACTTGCCTAAGAATCCTTCTCATGTTCTCCAGCTGTGGTGCAGTTGTCATTTGCTATTTTTTCCAACTGCAATTTCCTTGCTGGTTTGTGGCTAAAACCCAACATCTTGATCATTTTCCACCCAGTTTAAGATTGATCTTTCATTTACTTTATAGTTACAGCCAGCAGTGCCAAAAAGCTGGCAAAATTGTATTGGGTGTCATCAGCTTCAGCTTCAAGCCTGAGTGCAGTGAGCAAAGATGAAACAGCTGTTTCATTGTCCAGACCAGCACCCAGTACATGGCCATAATTTTTTCCATCTTTCTCTGGCTGTGATCATTTTTATTTCTCCCTCATTTCAAATAGCATAGTGTACAATATTTACCCTTCTCTACTGTTATACCAAACTGACTATATTTTCAAGCCATATTTTTGCATCAAACTAGTTGTACTGTCTCCGACTTTTGTTCTGCCAGGTTTTCACCTTTCTTTTATATTTGACATAGTAGCATCTTGGCAACAGTATGGTCAGTAGTTGAGAAAAGAGGAGGGAAATGTCTTGTTTCGTACTTTTTTTAAGAAGACAGTTGTATGGTGTTTTTTTAGAATTGTAACCGAGAATTAAAATGACATGTAGCAGTCCTATCTTTTGTATATTGGCATCCAATAATAGAATTAGGAGCTAGACTTCAGGTGTCACTGCAATCCTCTAGTCTTAGTATGAAGAACTGGCTGCATACATAAGTGCCCAAGAGGAGAGCTACTGTTATGGATCAGGAAATGCTTAAGCAGTGGGGAGCAGACAGTAGGAATAAATTGACGTCTTTCCAAATGGAGGGATGTACAGCGTTGAGTTCACCAAGGATCGGTATTGGGAACTGTGCTTTTTAACTTGTTCTCAAATGAAACAGAGTTAGGGGTGAGCGTGAGGTGGCCAGGTTTGCTGATGATACTAAATTGTTCAGGGTCATTAAAACAAAAAGAGATTGTGAAAAGCTCTAAAAGGACTCTTCCAAACTAAGAGAATGAGTGGTAAAATGGCAAATGCAATTCAGTATAGACAAATGTAAAGTGATGTGTGTTGGGTCAAAAAAAGAATAATCTTAATTTCACATTTATGCTAGTGAGGTTTGAAGTGGCCGTGAATGAGAGCTTGGGATCATAGCAGGTATCTTGAGGAAGATGTTGATCCTGTGTTTGGCATCTGTGAAAAAGGAAAATTTTGTGCTAGGGATTATTAGTAAAGTTTTTCTTCCTCTCTCATAATGTTAGAACATCCAGTGAATATGAATGCTGGAAGATTCAGGACAGATAAAAGGAAGTATGGGAAAGTTAAACTGTGGGACTTGCTCAGATAGCTGCCATCTTGAATGGCTGTACAAGTGCATTAGATAAACACATGGATAAACACTGTTTATCTGGGAGCCTTTAGGCTTACACATTTGCACTAAGCCATGGTTTGTCTTAGCATCTTAGCATGATGTGCAAACCAGGTTTCTGGCTCCCATAGCTGTAACTCTGCTCTACAATATGGGGATAATAATCCTTTGGGACAAATTCTTAGACTGGCATCCAAAACAACTGCAGGGCTACCAAAACTGTTGACAGTGACTAAGATTACAATGATGTGTAATGTTAGGGCTCTTTCAGCAGAAACTTAGTAAAAGCTTGTTTTCTGTAATTGTTAGGAAGAACAAATGGAGTGGAGTTGTATACAAGAATGTGACTATTAAAGCTTTTCATCATTCCATTTTCACAATTTGCTTTGGCATTCTATATGCTTTAGTTACTAAGTCAAAGCTTTTCCCTAGGAACTTATGGTGATAAAAGTACTGCTTATAGTGCCCTTCCTATGATATGAAGTATCTTTTCCTATGTACTGTTCATAGTTTCTGAGTAAGTCACTGTACTTTTTTTCTTTTTCTAGCAGTCTGGATCTGTTTCTCTGGGGACACCAGTGACTAGGAAAAAAGAGGATGAGGTATCAGTTGGAAGTATGCCTTTGGCTAAACAGCAATCAAATCAGGCCTCTGAATATGCCAGCAGCCCTGTCAAAACAAAAACTGTAACAGGTATGTTTTGTTTTCAGTTAAATCAACCCATTCTCCAGGAACTCCCCCCCCCCTTGACATGTGTACATTCCTGCAGGGTCAGGTGTACGTATCGGGACACATTTCTGCAGTTAATGTAGAAAGCTTCATATACAATTTCTGCAGTTTTAATGGATATATTTTCAGTTCAGTTCTACAATGTTAGATCACATTTTCTAACTTTAATCCCAAATTATTTTTATAGTACTTCATTTTAATACATCATTGGGTCAGCTCAAGTTTAGTGGCCTCTCCAAAAAGATAGATGTTCAGAGAATGCTTTAGTGAACATAGTGTATCTTAATTTTTTCAATGCTGTTGTATAAACAAGGCACAATGTGGTATAATGGCAAAGAGTGTTGTGTTTGGTTGCAGGAAACTTGAGCTGAAATCCACACTTTGCACTGAGGCTTGCAAGATGGGGTTTTTTTTTTGCAAGTGTAGAGGGAGATAACATATTGTAAATAATAGGTCACCTGGTACATAATGCAGGAGGGTTATTATATTGCATGCCATGCTTTTGGGCTTCTTGGAGGCACCTCTGGGAAATGGAATGCTGGACTAGATAGACCCTTGGTCTGTTAGGCCGAATTGCTGTGATACCATGACCGCTGTCTTTCCCTGGGACTTGGGCAAATCTGTCATAAAATCAATGGACACCACCTCCCAGGGTTTTCCCGGCGTGGATAAGGGTTCCAGTAATCCTGGACTTCCGGGTTAGCGCCATCGGCTAATGGCGGATTCCCTCCGAGCTCCAGAGGGAATTGGCTCCGCAGGATCCGGGTCTTGCTGCTGCGGCAACGCGGGGACCCTCAGAAATCACAGGCGCTGAAGCCTGTGAACCTGGTGACTCGGCGGGCACCATTTGCGCCCCCCCGACCCGCAAAGGAGCCTTTTTAAAGGCTTCGGAATGGGGGACGGGGTGAGCGGCGCGGTGCTGAGAGTCGACTGCTTCCCCTGCGGAGTGAAGCCGCATGCCATGGTCGGAGAGCGCTGACTTCTTCTTGTGAACAATTGGACTCTAAAAGCAACAACCCGTGACTAATACGGAAATTGGATTTGTAAAGAAAAAAAATTTTTTTAATTAGGCACGATCGGGGAAGGCGCAAACAGGAAGTCCGTCTCCCCGTCTTATAAATAATCTAAAGCAAGGACTAGCTAACTAAGGTCGAGAGAATTTCTTCTTCTTTATTGGGTAAAAGACATTAATTTCATGATTTGGCAGTATAAGTAATTTCACTGGAGGATAAGAGTTAATTTTGAGAGCTGAAGTGCCACCCCCCCGGACCCGGGAGTGATCCGCGAGAGAGCCTGTTGAGGAGATATAGAAGAGTTTGACAGCTGTCAAATTAGCTGTCAAGAAGGAAAAAGAGAACTTTGTTTCTGCTGTCTCTGCTGGATATATTTGCTACAATTTGGTTATATTTTGTTGAAAACAAGGAAGAACTGATACAAACTAACTTGATTTTGGATTTGAACTGGAAGGAAGATAAAGTAACCAAAATCCCTCTAGAGGGGATTTTGGGACATTACAAGAATGGCTGAAGGAGGAAAAATTCAAGCTAAATTGGACAGAGTGTTTCTTCTCTTGGGAAAGTTACAAGGCCAAATTGATGTTTTGGCTACAAATGTTGCAACTCTGGACTTAACAGTAAACAAATTCATTGAATTTGATAAGGACTTGACTCATGAAGTCCATGCAGCTGGACAAGAAGAGAAACTTGAAAGATTTGAGAGTGTGGAGAAAGAGATATATGTTGTTTCTGAGGAAAAGGAAGGAGGAGATGTAATGTTGCAGATGACAAAGGAGAGCCAGAGGCCTGACATGATGGCTACAAAGGAAAATAAGTACTGGATGATGAAAATCTGTTTTGAATTGAAGATTGAAGAATGGAGAGATCTCCTTATGTGGAGATCTGAAGACCTATGGATTACAAATTTGATGAAGGTGAAAGTTGGAGCTTTTGGGACATTTGGACTTAAAAGGAGTAAGAAACAAGATTCGGGCTCCACTTTTAAGTATGGAGGTCTGGCTGGAAGAAATATGGACCCTATCAGGACAGAGCTTCTCCGAGATCTGGTAATATTAAGGACTACCAAAAAAACCGGCAGAGAGGAATTGAGAGAGAATTAAGAGCCTCGGACGTGAGGTCTCCAGGCTGATAGTAGACTAAGACTGATGGACATTTGTTGGGGATTGAAACCGGGAAAGGGTGGGGTGGGGTTTGGGAATCCAAAGGGTGCAGAATTATAATCTGTTTTTTTTATTTTGTTTTGTTATTAGTATGAAAATTGGGGAATTCGTGGAAGGGAATTTGGTTCGACTTTAGAAAAAAGTTTTAAGAATGAGCACTGATGTTTAAATACTGATGTTTATAAGTTAAAATTGGTTTTTTAAAAATGAATTAAATATAAAAAGGTCAAAAATTGGGGACAATAACTTGTTGAATTAACAATTTGAATTGGAATATAAGAAGGGGAGGTGTGGGGAAGTCAGGGAAATATGTTATTGAAAATAAGGATTGTAAACTTTATGTGTTTTAAACTTTTTTGTTTTTTCTTTTTCATTTTTTAATGTATAAAGGTGGAAAAACTCAATAAATATCTTTTTTTAAAAAAAAGGGTTCCAGTAATCCTGCGGGGGCAACCCACTCCCCCTTTGCCCTTTGGCAGCGGTCGCACCCCTGTACATATTCCCGTACATCCTCCCTCACCCTGGGCCACCAGAACTGCCTGGTCACAAGCATCATGGTTTTGTGCTGTCCAAAGTGCCCAGCTGTGGGGTTGTCGTGGAGTTGTTTGAGTACCTTTCCCCTCAGGCCCTCCACCGGTACGTACAGCGCTCCCCTATAGTACAGCACCCCTTCCTTCTCCTCAAACCCTTCTTGGGTTCCTCTTCCGTCTTGGAGTTCCCGGATTTTAGTTTGCGCGAACACGTCGTTTCTGGTCAGCCCGGCTAGTTCTCGTTTCCCCACCAAAGTTCCCCCACACACCCATCGGTCCTCGGGGATCACGTGTCGTTTCTCCGGCGGCCCTTCTCCTTCCAAGTACTCCGGTTTCCGCGAGAGAGCATCTGCTCTTACGTTTTCCTCTCCGGGCACGTATCGGATTTCAAAGAAAAACTTGGAGAACTCCTGTGCCCATCGAATCTGTCTCTGGTTGAGTACTCGTGCGGTCCTCCAGTACTCAAAGTTCTTGTGATCTGTGCAAACCTGGATCTGTTGTTGCGCCCCTATCAGTAGATGACGCCAACGACGAAAGGCCGCGTAGATCGCCAGCAGTTCGCGGTCATACATGGTATAGTTTTGCTCCGACTTGCTCAGTTTTCTCGAGAAAAAGGCACACGGTTTCCATTCCTGCTTGCTCCTCCCTGGCTGCAAAAGGACCGCCCCGATGGCTCTGTCGGATGCGTCGGTCTCTAGCCTCATGGGTTTCTCCAGATCTACGTGCAGGAGTTGCTCTTCCGATGCGAACACCTTCTTCAGTTTTTCAAATGATTGCTGGGCCTCCTCTGTCCACACAAACTTCCTTTTGCTACTGAGACAATCCGTGATGGGCGCTGTCAAGTGGGCGAAGTTCTTGATGAACTTCCTGTAGAAGTTGCTGAACCCTAGCAACCTCTGCACGTCCTTCCGTGTTTTGGGAGCCTTCCACTCCAGCACTGCCTGCACCTTGCTTGGGTCCATCGCTAGGCCTTTGTCAGACAACTTGTACCCCAGAAACTCGACTTCTCTGGCCTGAAACTGACTTTTTTCCAGCTTGACCCACAACTGGTGCTTCTGCAGCCGTTGTAACATTTCTTTGACGTCTCTGACATGTTGCTCCTCGTTGACCGAATATATTAAGACGTCGTCCAAGAAGGCTACGCAGTTCTTGTACAGCAGAGACCCCAACACGTGGTGCATGAAAGCTTGAAAACAGGCGGAGCCCGACTGTAATCCAAAAGGCATAACTAAGTACTCAAAGGCCCCTAGGGGTGTGAACATTGTGGTCTTCCATTCATCCCCCTCCCTCATCCTGATCAAATTGTAGGCGCCCCTGAGGTCCAGCTTGGTAAAAATTTTCCCTTTCCTCACTCGCATTATTATTATTATTTATTATTATTTATTTATTTACGGCTATTAGCCCATAAAATATGTACAAACATAAAAACACAAAGACATAAAAACCGATATATCCGACAACAGAAGGTGAACACCACGATGCAAGGGTGGGTCATTGAGCAGAGCCAAATGACAGCTTGGGGCCAGGAGAGCTCCAAGGGACGGATCACAGAAAAAGGAGAACGAGATCCGACATGCACTCTCTGTTGGGATACTGCCAGGGAGATAAAGTCCATCTGAGCCCCCAAGCTCGGTGCCGGACGATCCATCGACCTCCCGTAGTCACGCAGTACCAGCAATTTAGCGACACTAAGCCTCAGGCTTAGTGCACACTCTAACAGCAGAATTCACACAGCATGAAGTTGCACAGCATGAGAGCAGAACATGCATATTTACAGTTTTATTCAGCGTTGGTCAGAACAAAGAAGGCATGACCGTCTGCTCCGACTGCTCAGGCAAAACAGCAGAAAATGAAAGGAACTTACAACATAAACATCCAGTGAGACAGGAAATTACGCAGGCTGTTATACAAACATCCTGCTCCCTTTTAAGGTGGAACGGAAATATCCTAACATCCTCCCCCTTTCCGTGTAACCTGTAGTACCTGTGGTTCAACCCAATTGCAACCTTTGTGCGTAAACCTTAAGTTGTTCTCTGTTAACAACCTTAGACAACAGATCAGCAGGAATTTCATTTCCTGGCATGTAGGACACCTGAATGAGTCCTTTCTGAATACACTCTCTTGCACGATGTAGCTTAATCTGCAAGTACTTGGTCCTTTGCTTGCAACTCTCCGAGTTCAGCAAAGCCAAACAAGATCTATTGTCTTGATACACTTGTATAGGACATTTCACAGAAACCCCAATGTCCTTAAACAGTTGCATCAACCATTCACAATCCATGAGTGAAAATGACAGAGCATTGAGTTCTGCTTCACAGGAACTTAGGCTAACTGTCGTCTGCTTTTTGCACAACCAGTCAAACAGGCAGTGGTTGTACATGTAGCATACTCCAGAAGTGCTTGTACCATCCGTGGTGTCACTTCCAAAACTTGCATCTGCAAAGATTTCAAGACCTCCAGTCTTCTGACTGGTGAACCTCAGCCTGTAGTGCATAGTCCCTTTCAAATACCGGGCTATGCGCTTCAGAGCTTTCCAATCCTGAACAGTAGGATTGTTAGCATGTCTGCTAAGCAGGTTAGTGCTTACAGCAATGTCAGGTCTCGAACATCTAGCAATGAAATTCAACTTGCCTAGAATGCATCTGTACAGCGTTGTGTCAGAAAACGCTTCAGCAGTACTATCTACCTGGTAACCTGTCACCATCGGTGTGTCTGCTGGGTTTGCATCAACCAAATTCAACCTGGTTAATACATCAGCAATTTTCTGTGTTTGGTGTACCAGAAAATTACCTGCTTGGTCCCTCTCCACCTGCAGAGAAAGATAGTTGGATACCTCACCAAGATCCTTCATGTCAAAGTGCTCCTTCAGCTGAGCTAGGGTGCTTTGGTAAAAAGCCTGATTCTTCCAAAACATCAGAAGATCATCAACAAAACATAAACAATACAGTTTGTTTTGCCCCTCCTCCTTGACAAACACACATGGATCAGCTTTGCCCTGGTGAAAACCTAGAGAAAGCAACGTTTCAGTGAGTTTTGTGTTCCAACACCTGGCACTCTGCTTGAGACCATATAAGGATTTCCGCAGTTTACAGACCATTCCCTTCTGTATCTGCATCCCGTCAGGTGGAAGCATGTACAGCTCCTCCCCCAAAATCCCGTACAAAAAAGCTGTATTTATGTCATGATGGGAAACATGCAGTTTCTCCTCCGCAGCGATCTTGAGCATCAGCCGAATGCTCTCATATTTGACCGTGGGTGAGTAGGTCTCGTGGTAATCCTGCCCTGGTACCTGTGAAAAACCTCTGGCAACCAATCTGGCTTTGTGTCTGACAACCTTGCCACTCTGGTCTGTCTTGGCCTTGAAGACCCATTTGCTGCCAACCAGTCTCATCCCTGGGACTACCGGTACCAGCTCCCAAGTTTGGTTCCTGTTCAAGGAATCAACTTCAGCCTTCATGGCATTAAGCCAAGGCTCAGCATCTTTAGAGGTTAACTCCTGGACCTCTTTGAAGCTTGAAGGTTCCCACACCTTCTCTGAGCTACTAAGAACGGCAGTTGCTGTCTTAGCAAACTCATCAGCAAATCTCTTTGGAGGTTTGCCTTTGGTCGCCCTTTCAGACCTGCGAACCAGACGCAAGTCTTCTGGACTCATCTCCTCCTTCTTAGGAGAAAAGTGACCAATGGTGAACAGTGGTTCTTCCAGTTCATTGTCAGACTCATCAGATGGTCTGACTGAGGCCTTTGCGCTCTTGTAGTCTGCTGTGTCATCACTGTCACTGACAGCAGCAGCAGCGCCGCCCACTGAACTGGAATCCGAACTCTGATCATCATCATTATCATCATCCTCATCCTCAGTTTCCTCAGCTTTCTCAGCATGATCTGCTTTGTTCACATCACCTTCATCCTCCTCTGGGTAACTCTGCAAAATTCCCACATTTCCCCCCCACTTAGGATTGTACTCAACACTCCTTGTGAACTTTATGGATTTTGAGTTAGTCATCCATACCCTGTATGCACCTTTTTCGTACCCCATGAACAAACCATGTGCCCCACGCTTCCCAAGCTTGTTGCTTTGTGGGGTGTGCACCCACATGTCAGAACCAAAGATTCTCAAGTGCTTGACATTAGGTTTCTTACCAAACATCTTCTCATAGGGAGTGCAGCCAATAGGTGATGACAGTCTCCTGTTAAAAGAATAAACAAAATTCGCCAAAGCCTCCCCCCAAAACTTCTCAGGGAGATTGGCATCATGCAACAAGGTTTTTATCCCTTGCAGCAACGTTTGATTTGCTCTCTCCGCAAGCCCATTCATCCATGGCGATCTAGGCGTTGACAAATCATGCTGGATTCCCTTCTCAGTCAGGAAAGCTTCAAACTGCTGAGAAGTGAACTCCCCGCCCCGATCAGTAAACAGACAGCCAATACGTTTACCATGAGCATTCTCCAACCAAGCACAGAATGCCTTGAACCTAGGAAATGCTTGCGATTTCTGCTCGAGCATAAACACATGAATGTACCTGGAAAAAGAATCAATTAGAACCATGAAGTACCTTGCTCCTCCCAAAGAGGGCGCTAGAGGACCTACCAGGTCTGCGTGAACTAGCTGGTAGGGTTTGGAAGCCTGCCTGCTAGACTCCTTGCCTTTTGGAGCAACCTTCACCTTGTTCTCTGCACAAGATACACATTTCATGTGAAACTTACAAGGTTTGATGTCCAAACCTTCAACCAACCCAGGCATCTTGGCTAGCGCTTGCCAAGATAAATGACAAAATCTTCTATGTGCATCGTGAATGCATCCTGCATGAAGAACCTTGTTAGTTTGTGCAACACAACAAGTATCAGCATTAGATATAACAGCATTGTCATCATAAGTTAGACAGAACAAACCATCCATCAACTTTGCATGCAAAATGTCCTCTTTGCCTTTGATGACACAGACATTCCTCTTGAAGGAAACTTCAAAACCACGCCCATTCAGCTGTGGGACACTAAGCAAATTGTCCGCAGCTCCTGGAACAAAAAGTACATTGCTGATGGTGGTATGCAGACTTGCAAGTTTCACAGTCCCAACTCCTGCAGCTTGCAAAGTCCTTCCATCAGCCAGCTGGACCTCTCCATCTTGAGGTGTGAAGGAGATAAACAGATGGCGGTCTTTGGTGAGATGGCGCGTGGCCCCAGAGTCAATAACAAACCTGGCCTTGGCCTTGTTTAACACCGGCGTGGGCTTTTGCAGCTTGCCTTTAGCCTTTGGTGAAGCTGTGCCAGCAAACATAGCCTTGTTTTCCACTGGCGAGGGCTTTTGCAACTTGCCCCCCTGCTCCTGGCCATCAGACGTGCCTTTAGCCTTTGGTGGAGCTGTGCCAGCAAACATAGCCTTGTTTTCCACTGGCGTGGGCTTTTGCAACTTGCCCCCCCGCTCCTGGCCATCAGACGTGCCTTTAGCCTTTGGTGGAGCTGTGCCAGCAAACATAGCCTTGTTTTCCACTGGCATGGGCTTTTGCAACTTGCCCCCCCCGCTCCTGGCCATCTGCAGGCTTTATCCTTTGTTTACACCTGGCCTTCCGGCCTCTGCATAGGCTCTGACCTTGGTTCTCACGAGAAACAGAGCTCTCAGCTGCCGACTCCTTGGCTCCCCCTGGAGGCTTGAATGCTGCCTGGGATGACGTGACGGTCTGCTCCCCCTGCAGCTTGCAACCGGTGCCCTCAGCATCCCTGCATTCACTAGCATTCTGGGAAACAGCCAGGACCTCCGATGCATTCAAACACTGGGCTGGGATTATTGGCTGGTGGGCCTTTTTCAAAGCATCCCACATGTCACGTGCCGTGAGATTTCCAGCAAGCGTCTTTATTTCCTCCAGAGAGACGGATAAGACTATAATATCAATGGCCCTCGAATTCTGGCCCTGCCATTTCTCTGTCCGAGGAACTGGAGTGGCTTCTGATATAGTATGCCAGACTCCAAACTGACGCAGCAAACTCTCACACCATTCTGCCCAGCTCTGATAATTGTGCCGATTTAACTTTGGGCACTCAGTGGCCTCCGAAGCTTGGAAAAACTCCATTCCAGCTTTTTACGTGAGCCGTTATGCCTTGGAAGACGTGTTATCTCGGCAGCCCATTAATCACGATGCCTCTGGCTCGGCTCCCAGGCCAATTAGTCTTTGCCGGACATCAAAGACTTTTCCGCGGCAAACAGAAAAGCCTCTGCTTTCACTTTTCCAGCACATACCTTTCAGCAGTCTGTCGCTGTCTTACTCTCCTGCAAGTGCCGTGAATCTGGGCCCATAACCTGTTGTTGGGATACTGCCAGGGAGATAAAGTCCATCTGAGCCCCCAAGCTCGGTGCCGGACGATCCATCGACCTCCCGTAGTCACGCAGTACCAGCAATTTAGCGACACTAAGCCTCAGGCTTAGTGCACACTCTAACAGCAGAATTCACACAGCATGAAGTTACACAGCATGAGAGCAGAACATGCATATTTACAGTTTTATTCAGCGTTGGTCAGAACAAAGAAGGCATGACCGTCTGCTCCGACTGCTCAGGCAAAACAGCAGAAAACGAAAGGAACTTACAACATAAACATCCTGTGAGACAGGAAATTACGCAGGCTGTTATACAAACATCCTGCTCCCTTTTAAGGTGGAACGGAAATATCCTAACACTCTCATCATAACAGTTCGATTAGTTTTGATGTTGTTGTTTTTTGGTGGTTTTTGAGTGTGAGATAACTGCATTCAGGAATCTCGCCACCTGCAGAGTCACAGAAGGATCTGTATCCTGCAAAAGCAGTGCGGCGTGTGACTCAACAGGCCTGCCAACCAAGCGCAGTAAAGCAGGACCCAGGAATTTAGTCCTGGCTATGCTATGTAGGGGACAGTTGAACATTATATGTGAAAGAGATTCAACAGTTTCCCCGTCACACACGCATAGCGGAGACACCAAACCCTTGGAAAATCTGTGGCTCAGCAGGTTCGATGGAAGGACATTGAACCTTGCACGAATAAATGCAAGTCGGTGTGGTACTGATGAAAGAGATGACATGTATGATGGAAGGCCAAGTGGTGGGGTTATTCCGTGATACCTGGGGGAGCAGACACCCCCACCCCTGGCGAGGTTGTGTTGATTTTCATTGTCCGCTAATCTTTGCTCAATAAGGCTTTTGGCTGATGTCAATGTCGTCAATCCTGAGCATTGGGAAGGTCACGGGTTCCGACACCAAATTGATGGCCCTATAGTCCACAACGAGCCTGGGTTTATTTGTGTCTTTTTTGTCCACAAAGAACACCGGACTGCCCCCCACCGCTTTTGATTCTCTTATGAAGCCTCTTTTCAGGTTCTTGTCAATAAATTCCCGCAACTCCTTCATCTCCCTGTCCGACATGGCATACAGCTTACCCACTGGCAGCTGCACCCCCGGGAGCAAGTTGATCTGGCAGTCAAAGGGCCTATGGGGTGGCAGTCTATCTGCCTCCTTCTCGCTGAAGACATCCCGCAGATCTGCATATTGCGGCGGCACCTCTCCCTTCTGCTCCACAGTCATCCCAGCCACCCTGGCCACGCTCATCCTTGGGGTTTCTCCTCCTAGACAGTGTTCCAGGCAGTAAGCTGACCCAAAGGTGACTGTCCTCTGATGCCATGCCACCACTGGATCATGTTGTGCTAGCCAGCTCATCCCTAATATTATTGGGGGCCCTGCTAGTGAGGCGACGTGAAAGGCGATGGTCTCCGAGTGCCTGGACACCCTCATTCTCAATGGTGGGATCTGGTGTGTCACTTCCCCTCCTAGAAGCTCCCTGCCATCAATGGTGGTTACTTGCAAGGGGAAATCCAAAGGCAGTAAGTGGAGCTGGTGCTCTAATGCAAAGTCTTTGCTGAAGAAATTACATGAGCTGCCTGAATCCAGCATCCCTTTCACCTTGACTGGGTGCCCGTTCGGGAGTTCTAGCACCACTTTGATGGCTATAGCCGCCTTAGGGGGGTCTGGTTGGGGCACTTCTACTGGTTGCTGGCCTGGCTGCTGTGCCCGCTGAGTGGCAGCCAAGCGTTCCCGTTTCCCTGTTCCTGTTCCTTTTCCACCTCCTCCTCACCCCCTGCGGCTCCCACCATTCCTTGCCAGGCCTTTCTTTGAGGGCATGCCCTGGCAAAATGTCCTGGCCGCTGGCAAAGGAAACACTTCTTGGTGGTTTTCCAATCCTTTCCCTCCTTCTTGCGACCTTCGCTGGAGCTTGAAACTTCCCCCGCGCGCGCCCCATCTATTTCCATTGGCTCCGCCGGCGGGGAAGGCTGCCTTGGTATTTCAGGAATGCGGTAGTCATGGCAACGTTGCTCTCTCCCTTCCCGCCTCTCCTGGGCCCGCGCTTCCTGCCGTACGCCAATCGCGAGCACAGCCTTGGTCAGCTGATCCATCCCCTGTGGGCGGGGTGCGCGGGAAAGCTCATCCTTCACCATTGGGGACAACCCCTCCTCGAATAACATTTGTATGGGTTCAGAGTCCAGTTGCCACCCGAGGCGATGAACTATCATGGCAAAGCGCGACCAGTAGTCTCTGACTGACTGGTTCCCCTGTTTACAACTCATCAGTTCCCGCTTAGTCACACTTTGTTGTACATCACTGGAAAACATTGCGTCCATTGCCTGGAAGAATTTCCTCAGGTCCTGCATGCCGGCATTCTGCGTCGCCATAAGGGGCCTGATCCATTCTCTGGCCCCATCTTGCAGGTGACCCACAATATAGGCAACCCTCGCCCCATCGTCTGCAAAATCATCATGCTGCAGTTCCAATGCGTACTCTGCTATGATTAAATGGGCACAAGATGTTGGACATAACATTATGATAGCTGACTGGGAACAGTTATGGACCACAGGTATGAAGTTTACGGCATGTAATGCCTTAAAAGAGAATCTAATGAAAATGATCTACAGGTGGTACATAACACCAGTCAAGCTTGCAAAAATCTATCACTTGCCCGATAATAAATGCTGGAAATGTAATGAGACTGAAGGTACATTCTTTCACCTTTGGTGGACATGCCCAAGGATTAAGACTTTCTGGGAGATGATTTATAATGAAATGAAAAAGGTATTTAAATATACCTTCCTGAAGAAACCAGAGGCCTTTCTCCTGGGCATGGTTGGCCAATTGGTGCCAAAGAAGGATAGAATTTTCTTTATGTATGCTACAACAGCAGCAAGAATACTTATCGCAAAGCATTGGAAGACACAAGATCTACCCACCCGGGAAGAATGGCAGATGAAGCTGATGGACTACATGGAATTGGCGGAAATGACTGGCAGAATCCGAGACCAGGGAGAAGAGTCGGTGGAAGAAGATTGGAAAAAATTTAAAGTTTATTTACAGAAATATTGCAAAATTAATGAATGTTAGAAGGATGCTGGAATGAAGTTATATGGCTTTAGCAGAAATGTTATAAAGAATTAAGTAAAAATAGATTGTTAATGGGCCAAAGTGGAAAATTTAAGGTTAGATTGTGTTAAGATAAATTATAGAACAAAAATTGAGAAAGATGGAAAGGATTTGCTGAAATAGCTAATTGAATTAGAATACAAAAAAGGGAGGTGTGAGGAGGTCGATGAAACAGGTAAATGAAAGATAAAGATATGGAAATATTGGATGTGTTTTTAATTGTTTTTGTTTTTCTTGTTTTGCTGTATTGTTTTTTTTCTTTTCTTTTTTGATGTATTGTAAGGTATTGCTTTGTTTTGTTTAACTTTTCATTGTTTCTTTCTTCTTTTTTCGGTAATCTTTAAACCTCTAATAAATATTATTAAAAAATAATAATAATAAATAGACCTTTGGTCTGAAGCAACAGGGCTGCTTTATTTCCTTTCCATTTACATTAACATCCCTTGCAGTGGAGGCTTCTCTGTTGGACGAAGTGGAACATAGCCCCCCTGAGATTCTGAGCCACCCCAAACTCCAAAGCCATAGTCCAGTCTTTCTCCTGTCTCCCACAATCATTATTAATGCGTTTTCTACTGATTTAGAGGCTTCCTATATACTTTTGCCCATCTCCTCTGCTTCGTCAATCAAAACAATCACCACCAGCAGGTTCCACTCCTTCTCCTGCAGCTCTCTCCCACAGAAATGACTTCAGTAGGGCAGTTGATTCTTTTGATGCTACTTAAGGAGTGTTCAGTGACTAATTTCTCTTTATTTCTCAAGAACAGTCTCAGAGAACCAAAGTGTTGATGGCTGCATTAGTGGAAGGGAGCGCCCTGGGTTTTATGCCCTGCTGCTGTACTTTAGCGGAGCTGAGGGTTTGGCCACTCATCTCTTTTAATTCAGCTATGAAGAGAAAAGGCCACAACAAGTGTCTTTAATTTGCTGTCTCATCTTTTGAGGAAAAGCTGTATCTTAAATCAACCCTAGAGATGGATGGAGTCAGTTTCAAATTATTTAATGAAATTAATATTTGCTCATGAAGAAGGAAACTTTTCTTGGTGGGACTGATACATTTTTAAAACGTTTCCGTTATAATAACATACTTTCTTTTACCAGCTCAACTTAAATCTGTTTCTTTTTCTGTTAATTGGATCTTTAGTTTTATTGTAAAATAATTCTGTGGAACTGAAACTTGCAATTAATGAGCAGCATATGGTAGATTTTATTCTCTTAGGAGATTGTTTGGTTTGATAGCTGTTAGGCTTTATTTAAAATTTTAAAAGATGATGCTGTTAAGGTACTACACTCAATATGCCAGCAAATTTGGAAAACTCAGCAGTGGCCAGAAGATTGGAGAAGATCAGTCTACATCCCAATCCCAAAGAAGGGCAGTGCCAAAGAATGTTCCAACTACCGCACAATTGCACTCATTTCACACGCTAGCAAGGTTATGCTTAAAATTCTACAAGGAAGGCTCAAGCAGTATGTGGATCGAGAACTCCCAGAAGTGCAAGCTGGATTTAGAAGAGGCAGAGGAACCAGAGACCAAATTGCAAACATGCACTGGATTATGGAGAAAGCTAGAGAGTTCCAGAAAGACATCTACTTCTGCTTCATTGACTATGCAAAAGCCTTTGACTGTGTCGACCACAGCAAACTATGGCAAGTTCTTAAAGAAATGGGAGTGCCTGATCACCTCATCTGTCTCCTGAGAAATCTCTATGTGGGACAAGAAGCTACAGTTAGAACTGGATATGGAACAACTGATTGGTTCAAAATTGGGAAAGGAGTACGACAAGGCTGTATTTTATCTCCCTGCTTATTTAATTTATATGCAGAATACATCATGTGAAAGGCTGGGCTGGATGAATCCCAAGCTGGAATTAAGATTGCCGGAAGAAATATCAACAACCTCAGATATGCAGATGACACAACCTTGATGGCAGAAAGTGAGGAGGAATTAAAGAACCTTTTAATGAGGGTGAAAGAGGAGAGCGCAAAATATGGTCTGAAGTTCAACATCAAAAAAACGAAGATCATGGCCACTGGTCCCATCACCTCCTGGCAAAGAGAAGGGGAAGAAATGGAGGCAGTGAGAGATTTTACTTTCTTGGGCTCCATGATCACTGTAGATGGTGACAGCAGCCACGAAATTAAAAGACGCCTGCTTCTTGGGAGAAGGGCAATGACAGGCCTAGATAGCATCTTGAGAAGTAGAGACGTCACCTTGACAACAAAGGTCCGTATAGTTAAAGCCATGGTTTTCCCAGTAGTGATGTATGGAATTGAGAGCTGGACCATAAAGAAGGCTGATCGCTGAAGAATTGATGCTTTTGAATTATGGTGCTGGAGAAGACTCTTGAGAGTCCCATGGACTGCAAGAAGATCAAACGCATCCATTCTTAAGGAAATCAGCCCTGAGTGCTCACTGGAAGGACAGATCTTGAAGCTGAGGCTCCAATACTTTGGCCACCTCATGAGAAGAGAAGACTCCCTGGAGAAGACACTGATGCTGGGAAAGATGGAGGGCACAAGGAGAAGGGGGCGACAGAGGACGAGATGGTTGGATAGTGTTTTCGAGGTTACCAGCATGAGTTTGACCAAACTGCGGGAGGTAGTGGAGGACAGAGGTGCCTGGTGTGCTCTGGTCCATGGGGTCACGAAGAGTCGGACACGACTAAACGACTAAACAACAACAAGGCTTTATTGTAATTTTTTGGACTGTTTGCATTTGTTGATTTAAAAGTCTGCTGCTACCTATCAAACCTTAAAATTAAGATAGCAAAGATTTTTGGAGCCCATTTTTATGCATGCTAACTTGAAAGCCCCAGTGAGTTCAATGGGGAAATATTCCCAAGTGAGTGGGCATAAATTGCAGCCTTAATTTCACAAAAATTGTATATTTTAGAAAACTTTTGAGTGATTAACAAAATGTCCTGTGCACTGTCTTAAAAGTCCTTTATGACTTTCAGTTACAACATGAGTCTTAGGGAGCTTTTCTTGAGAACTGCTAGAAACTGATATTGTATATTGTGCTCTGTGATGGCAACTTTGGTCGCAGCTGGTATATAGCTTAAACTCCTGTTCTTTTATTCTAGTAGTTTGGGAAGTAATGGCAACTGAAACCTTGTTAGAAATAAAGGGTGGGAAAATATGATTTACTCGGGAAATAATCATAAAAAGCCCAATGTTTTACAAACACACAGAGACACACAGCTCTTGCCCTTGCTCTCAAAATAAATGGCCTTGTCTCTTCTGAGTTCCCAATAATTTTCTCAGCTGACATTTTCTTGTCCCTCTGCTGTTTGGAGACAAACAAAGGTTATGTCATCTTGAGGTCAAGACTTGCCACTTTGAAAATATTCCCTAGTTCCATGTTTCCATTACTGAGCATTCAGCAGAGAGCCTTCCATCCAGACATATATCACTTTTTAAATATGGTAGAGCTTTTTATAAGTTCAGCTAAAGTTTTTGTGCCCGTAAACTATTTTTATTGTTTGATCAGTATACAATAAGAGTTGAACATTTTCACAAAGAGGTGTTTTAACAAAATGGCCCACTATAGTTCTTAGGTATCTTCACTTACTTTGAGCTTTTAGCAATGTGATTTCTCAAAATGAAAAATGTATAGGGAAACTACTTCCCTTCATTTCAAGAGATACTAGAAATGACCACCACTGCCAGTATGCAGTTTTCAGTCCATGGCTAGAATTTGTCAGTGGCTGAATAGAACATGTGAATTCTTATCTTCTTATTTTTAATTTTGTTGGACTTCTGCCATTCCATTGGCCATGCTGGCTGGGCTGATGTGAGTTGTAATCCAGTATCTGCAAGCATTATGTTGGCTATTCCCTGGGTTAGAAAATGGGCTAGAGAGAGGGACCCTTTAACTCTTTCCCTTGCCTGCTCTGCCCTGAATCCTTTAGTGTGCACGAGGACATCCTAACTGGAAGCTATTTGAGGAAATTCAAAAAGTGCTGCTGGCATTTTAACCTCCATATCTTAGGTATCATTAACTATGTGCTATCATGGTCATGAGGGAATAAAACGTGGACACTTCAGGAGGCTAATTAGATAGTGAGAGTTTTATAGTCTTTCTGCAACACTTAGTGGGGTTTGAGGTGTCTTAGAGTATGGTGTGTAAGTGTATGAGTTAAGTCTGAGCCCTGAAAGTGACATGTTCAGTCCAGCCCTGACTGATGGAGGCAGTGATATATGGAAATAATTCAAAGTTTCATCCATGCTTTGTAATGCGATATTTAATGTGATCTTTCTGTACAATAAAATTTATTCATGATAAAATTGCATCGTTATGTTAAGCTCCTCCTTTAAGCTTTTTAAAAATAAATCACAATTGATTTATATTCCCTCTCCTGTTTCACTTTTGTGAGTGACATTCCCACACCTCCACTTCACCTCTGTGACTAAATCCCACCCACCCCTTTCTTTCCTTGCTGGGTTTGTCACAATCTTAAAAGGATTTCACATCCTAATTAAGAGGAAAGAGGTTTGTTTAACATTGGGGTTGATGTAATACTTAATTGCAGAAAAGAACAGTACATGCAATCCTGTGACCCTCTAGCAATTGAAAGACCCCTAAACATTACATCTACACCACCTCTTTGAATGGAGGAAGGGTGTTGCAGAAGTAAATAGAGTGAGCACTAATAAGTTGGGGCAACTGGAGCATTAAAACTAGCTGGAAAATACCCAGAAAATTCGGGGATTCAGTGTTGGGCATTTGATCCTTCATAATTATTTTTTCTTGGTTTTGTTTTGTATAAACCTAGCAAGCAGACACGATTTGAATACAAAACTGTATTCATTCTTAAACTTAAATGCTAAGACTTTGGTAGGCTGTGAAATCTTTTGGCAGAAGGGAAGCACTTAAATTAGGAGATCACACATTTCCGTTTAGTTAACTGAAGGGCTATTGTTTGTGTGTGCCTGCTGTGCAGTGGATGCTTGAACAAGGATGCTTTAGGTGGGTGAAGAATGTTAACTAGACATGAAAGAGCGCAATATTTTTATTTAAATCTGATATTTCCCACAAGATTTGGAGTGGGGGAAGAACGTTTTCCGGTGTATTTTTCACATGCTGGCAGTAATCCATCAAAACAAGCCCAACCATGCTGTTTTGTAAAGATTCTGTTTTTGTCCTGCATACTGGTGACCACAAGTTTTTATTCATATTGATGCAGAGCACATTGTACTGCTTTCGCTTTTGTGTATAAACATCTTCATCCTTGGGAGCTGGTGAAAGGCACCATCAGTGATTAAAAGCAGAAGTATTTCTCTTATACAAAACTTATGCAAAATAACTTTTAGCAAAGGCAGCTTTTACAACTCAATAAAGTATGGAAACCATAAGATGCTTGGTTCAGGAAAAAAAGGGGGGAAGTGTCCCACAAATTCAGGTATCTTGTTGGGGTTGTTCTGTCAGCAGTTTGCATACATAATAAAATCTACCCATTCACCACAGAAAATGTCTAGTTTGCTCCCAAGGCAGTCAGACCTTTCGTGCTGTCTTTTCACACATTGTGAAGACACAGAGCTTATCATACCATCTATCATTGTGCCTTCCAAGGTTTTCCAGAACCATATGATTACAAGTCTGCCATCAGCATGAACCCAATCAGCTCTTTACTTTTAAGATTTTTGTTTTGTCCATCTGAGATGTTTAGCAAAGTCAGTGTAGAAATAGAAAAAGAGCTGGTTTAGTGATCATGTTAATTTCCAAGAACTCTTTCCCCACAAGTTTGCCACACAAGAGTATTCCAGTCCCAGCAAAGTTAGTACAGTGGTGCCTCGCAAGACGAAATTAATTCGTTCCGTGAATTTTTTTGTCTAGCGAGTTTTCCGTCTTGCGAGGCATTCGTCTTGTGGGGCACCACTGTAATATGGCAACACTAGCAAATCGCGAACAGGTTTTTATTTATGTAAGATAACTTACATAATTACTGGAGTATAATGCCAATGATAAAGGGACGCGGGTGGCGCTGTGGGTTAAACCACAGAGCCTAGGACTTGCCGATCAAAAGGTCAGCGGTTCGAATCCCTGCGACGGGGTGAGCTCCCGTTGCTCGGTCCCTACTCCTGCCAACCTAGCAGTTTGAAAGCACGTCAAAGTGCAAGTAGATAAATCGGTACTGCTCCAGCGGGAAGGTAAACAGCGTTTCTGTGCGCTGCTCTGGTTTGCCAGAAGCGGCTTAGTCATGCTGGCCACATGACCCGGAAGCTGTCTGCGGACAAACGCCAGCTCCCTCGGCCTATAGAGCGAGATGAGCGCTGCAACCCCAAGTCGGTCACCTGATGGTCAGGGGTCCCTTTACCTTTAATGCCAATGATACACAGTTTTTTACATAGTTTCCTTTAGTTACGTGGAGATCAATGTTAACTGATTACTACCCCAAGCTTGTTCCACGCTGAGTAAGTTAAACAATTGATTTAAACATAGTGCACAATTACTCTGTCATTGTAATTTATGTTGATATTTATTGAAATTTCCTATTGTCTTTTAATTTTGTTGTCCTCATGCTTTAATTAAAGATACTTGGAAGATATGATGTTGTAATTGTAGAGGATCTATAAATGTGATATCCTGCTTGTTATGTGCTTGAAAGAGTGATGCTATTTATAAATAAGCAAATAATAAAATTATGAATAAAATGCATGTACAGATAGCATCAATTTTTAAGGAATGTGGTATAAATTGAAGATACTTCCTAGATTTGATAACCAAACTGCTGAATTGCTAATTCAGGTTCTTTGGCACAATCGAAGCTAGAATCTCCCTCTTATTTGCCAAATGTTTTTGTACTAAATTATTTGAATGTAACCACTAGCTTTATGAAATGGTAGAATTCTATTGGAAATCTGACCTTTCCACAATGCTTGCTCATTTAGTTCAATTCAACTAAGGCCTGTTGAAACTAATGGAATAAGTTACTTCTGCTTAATTAGAGTTACATAGGTTTCAATAGAACTTGTGGCGACTAACTTTGGTTAGATTATGCTACTACGCATCACGTAAAACAAACTAAGTTCTCAAATGTATTCTATTTTCCTTTTATTTTTAAGAATCGCGACCTTTATCAGTTCCAGTGAAAGCCATGCTGAGCTCATCTGAAAGCTGCAGCAGAAGTCCTGAGGAAAAGATGAAAGAATTTATTGGGGTATTGTGGAATGCAGTCAAGCGCCTTACACTTCAGGTAAGATGCTGGGTGTGTGTGTGTGTGAGAGAATGGAATATTTGAAATACTTAATACTTTCTAGGATTTTAGCTTATTTTGAAACCCTTGTAAGATAAGTTCCCAGCGTTTGTTTATATAAGAAATGATGAAGCCAGTCTTAAGCACTTTAAGCCCCTTTGGTTGAAACAAGAGAAGAGTTAAGTATGGTCTTCTGCACATTGTCTTGTGTGTGGTCACATGTAGCAATAGCGGTGCATTGACTGTGAGCTTTCTGCAGTGCCTTGTTTGTATGTATATTTTGCACAATATCTCATGGTCATTTATAAGCAGCAGATTAGCGCTGCTTTTAAGAACTCCCATCATCCAAATATCCAGTCAGACTGCAACCTATGACCTATGACTATCTTTTGATTTAAAAAAAGAAATTAAGCTTACAGGTTACTGTGGGAACCAGGCAAACAGTGCTCCAACTCCAGTGTACGACAGACTTTTGCTCCATTGCATTTCCTGTTCACTTGTATTTGAAAAGCACAGATTTCCAACTACTACAGATTGCCTTGATTATCTATATACTGTTTGAATGGGACGATTTGGACATTTAAGTCATAGGTTCCTCTATTCTCAGCAGAAATTCTTGTCAAGTGATAACAGGGTGTTTCCACCCCCTGTTGGGACTGTTGGTCAGGGAGATTTGAGCTCATGGCACTTGGGTGCCTTTTATCATTCATTTCAATTTGAAACTAACAATGCATTTGTACTTGGGGGGCAATAAAGTTATAAATCTAGCTTCTGGTAAAGCAAATTGGTAGTCAGCCTCAGGAATGCATCCCTCCTTAGGCTTAAAATCTAGAAGACAGGATACATGAGGAAAAAGGAATGGGAGGAGAGAAAAAGCCAGCTGAGGCACCAGATATTAAAGTTTTACATTCCTATAGCACAGCTATACAGTTCTGCCTATGCAACTTCTGGCTGTCTTGGAGAGCAACCCCTTCCCCAGAAGAACTCCCTGCCCCACAACCAGATCTATGAGCAAAGCATGTAACAGCACCCAGGCCAGGAGTTCAGGGCTGCTCGTGCTACACAATTCTTTCCTCCAACTGCTGACTTGATGCTAGTTGGGATCATCAGCAGAGCGGGCTTGATAAAGTCCTCCTCTCTCATTGATGTCTATGGCAGTTCGTTGTTTTAAATATTGATTTAAGGGACTCCCTTGCTAACCATGTTTCAGGCTAACAGCAGTCCTGTCAAAGTGCTTAACTGCAATTGAGGAGGGATTTGCTTGAGGGCAGTGAGATGCAGTTGAGGTGTGTATGTACCCAGTGTTCCTGATTTGCTAATCACATTTGCAGTGTGGTTGTGGAGCCAGTGTTGCATCTGTTCTGGCCCTTATTATAATGCCCAAGGTATTTTTTCTATTCCAACAATGGTATAGCATTCTCGGAGTTCCACCATCACTAAATATAGAACAACAATCTGAGAAAACTTGAAAGCTGCCCTTCTCATTGTAGTCAGCCAGGGCTTATGTGGATGTATTTTGGCAGTATGGTTTGGGGATAGTGATTTACAGGAGATTGATTTTATAGGATGACAAATATAGACTGAAAAGGAGTCCTGAGTTGTCAGCAGACTGTTGTCTTCATAATTTGAAAGCATGAAAGGGTTGTTCTTTGTATTTATAAATAAATACATAAATGCTCAGAACAGAAACACCTGGAAAATTTACTTTGGATCCAAGGCTAGTGTCTGCTTGGCTGTTTTGCTCACAGTAGTGTCCAGCATGACAACTCTGTGAACTAGGCTTGTTGTAAGTAGTTATGATGTAATTTTAAAAATGCTGTTATGCAAGGGCTTTTTTCTATAGCTGCTAACAATTTCAGCGTAAACTTTGCAGTGTCTTTTGGCAACTATAGCATGAGGGAGGGAAGTGTTCACTTTGCATGTGTTCCTGGTCCTAATAGCTGCTCAACTTATGAAGTAATGTAAACACAATTATTTTTAAATGGTTGTTAATGCTTGATTTCATTGAGAATAACAAGGGTTCCACATTTTGGCATGAGTTAATAATGAGTAATAGTATGCTGAGCACCGACCAAATAACTCCACATTTTTACTATGTTTCACATAAATACACTATTATCAAAATGTTCCTTAAGTACCTTATAAAATGAATCCTTAGTTACTTGAAAATATTTGAATCAGTATTTTAAGTCAACATGATTTGTATTAAATGACATATTGAAAACAAAATGAATTGGAGTTGGAAATATGTTGATGGTGTGGTGAGTGCAGTATGGAAGGCTCTTAGCATCGAATGAAAAGATAGCCAGAACTGGTGCACACAGAGTCCTGTACTCTTAAGTGCTGTTTCCTGAACTGTCCATGTGTGAGTGGAATAGACTGCTGCTCATGCAAAGGGACTTCCCCTTCCCCTCACCCCTTGCAGCGCTCCCCCTACAGCCTTAAAATCAATTCTGAAAGGTTGGGAGTCCCTCTTGAGCAGATTTTGGTAGTACACAGGAGGCTGCAGGTGGAAGAAAGGAAGGTGAAATTCTGTGGCATAAGCAGAAGTTCACTTGTGCAGTTAGACTCCATCTTAACTGGCTATTCTATGCACTTTGACAAATTATTCTCTTGGGTTCCCTCACCTGCTTTCTGATTGTGACACAATTCCTACTTCATTTGCACTCATAGTTGTTCTAGTAGAATGTCTAAACCCATCAAATCAACCTGACAGGGATCTTTACTGCAGTACAGTATAATATTTCCAAAGGAAACATTCCCATTTCCTCTGTGTGTGTTCATAAGATCACCACAGAAAGCAAAAACATATGCACAAAATGTGACCTTGGAATCAACTCTTTGCTTCACCCTTTGGCCTTGTTCCTTCCTTCTGCCTTGCATTACTTGCTGCTTACCTTGGTCCTTCCATACCTGCGTTCATTGATCTCCAGATGTTTGATCACCGGTGCTGAATTCTTCTTGTTGGAGTTGCTGAAGATGATGGTGTGGATCATCTTAGGATCTCTTGTGAAAATCATCCAACAACTGGTTGTTGCTAATTTCTAGGCTGTACAGTGTCATAAAATCATAGAATCGTAGAATTGTAGAGTCAGAAGAGGACCCCAAGGATCAACTGGTTCAACCCCCTGGAATGCAAGAATCTCAACCAAAGCAGATGGTCATCCAACCTCTGCTTAAAAACATCTAATGAAGGAGAATCCACAACTACCCTATAATACTTCTGGGTCCTCCCTCACCCCCACTCCCCAAAAGTCCCAGCATAGATTTGTTTGAGGCTGGCAGATGCCAGAAAGCTGAGACATTAAGGTGTTGGAGTTGATGATGGAGTTGTATAATAGATTGGAGTGGGGGGGGGAGGGAATTGGTCCAAGGACCATGTTCCTTTACAGCCAATCTTCCAGGGGCCATATACCAGGGGTGGGTGTGTCCAGAGGCAAAAAAGTGGGAGGAGCAACAGATGTAGTAGGGCTGATGAGGAGTGTGGTGTAGTCAGAGGGGGTGGAGCCTGGTGAAGGGAGCATGGCTGGGGTGGATGGACTGAGGGCCACACAGGGGTCCCTGCAAGGCTGAATTTGTCCCCCAGTTGTGAAGTTTCCCATCCCTGTTATAGATGATGTTACCTCTCTCCCTCAATCTCACCTCCAGTGTTTCACAAATTTCAAATATTATATTTGTCATAGATTAATATATACACTCATTACAATTTAAAGTGTTTGAGAACATCCCTATTTTACAATACACAATTTAACATTTAAATCATGTGGACATATGAAGTACAATTCTTATAAATATTAACCGGTGCAATAATTTTCTGGAAAGATCTTGTTCAAATCTTAGATGAGAGATGACTCATAAAATTACTGTGTTTTTAATATTTATTGTGTTTTTAATATTCTGTTGGGAGCTGCCCAGAGTGGCTGGTGCTACCCAGTCAGATGGGCAGCATACAAATAATAAAATTACTATTATTATAATAAAATTATTAGTGAGGGCACTTTTTCTCAGACTGTATATGAATTATGGAGACTGTAATGCTAGTCTCCTTTGCAGGTTTGGTGTAAAGATTGCTTAGAAAATGTAAGTGAAATATTTTGAAAATGTGCCATATCAGTATCGATATTACCAATTTAATACTATATTGTTCTTTTTTCTAATAGAAAACTAAAACTTCCCTATTGTGTAACTTAAAAATCTTATTTGGTTCAATTTGAAGTCATACAACAGGAGAATTTTAGTTTCTTACTACAGTATAGACTGATTTTATTAGTGTGGAAATTGACACATTTTGAGACATTTTATCAAGAACAGAAAATAAATGCATATTTTGGATGCATGTTAGCTGCCCTTTGTTGTTCTGTTATTAGGGAGTGTTGCGTAGCAAGCACAATCCTTAACATAATCAAAAAGGAGGTGATTTTGTTTCAAGAATTTGTAATAATTCCTTGTCTTTAACACACAAGTATGTTCGGTATTGGCAAAAGAACACGTTGCTACCAAAACTGAAATACGATCCTTGAAACAGAAAGGATGTTGCCATGGAAAAATGAAGTAACACTCAGTGCAGCTGTGATGCATTAATGAATAGGATATTTTTTTAAAAGATCATTTGTGTTTGGTGTGGCTTAGAGGGTCCCAACCAGATGGTTTCCATGAATAGGATCTGACCCCCAGCTTGAGGACTTCTTACTGGCAGATTACTTCATTTTCTTTCCCTTGGATTGTCAGATCCTTACATTAATGTAAGATTTACTGCTGCAGATTTATATTCAGTTATATAAATCAGTCACATTTCACATTAAATTCACAATTTTAGACACACAGTTTAATAGTTATTTTTAAAGTGTAAAAAGATTTATTTGATAGCTTTAATATAAGCTATTGATGTAACTTTAAGAGTACAGGAATTTTAAGATATTTGGATTACATATATTTTTAAGCACTATTTCTATCAATAAAGTGATACGTGATACATTCTTGTTTAATCAAACAACTAATAAATTTTTAGAAGTACTCTTCCTTTTCTTTTACTCTCTCTCTCTCTCTGTGTATGTGCAGAGCACACACAGTTACACATCTGTGGTATTTGAAGAAGCTTTCATGAACATGAAAGCTCATACCAATAGCAAACTTAGTTGGTCTCTAAGGTGCTACTGGAAGGAATTTTTTTATTTTGTTTCGACTACAGCAGACCAACATGGTTACCTACCTGTATCTACATACATATGCATGTGCAGTTAGTTGGTGTCCCCAACATAGAAATTTGTCCAGATGTGAGCTGTCCAACTGTGCATCAGGATCTTACATATTCACATGTTTTGCAGGAGTGCACATGCCAGCTGATTCTTTTTCATACGAATACCAATTTATTGTGAATAAATTGTTTCTTTTGGGGGGGCAGCAATTTCGTAATTTCAGTGCATGGGCTTATACATATGCACAAAGAAATGAACACTAATTGGGGGGTGAGATTCTAATTTGCATATGCCCCAGTCTTATTTTTTGACAGAACTGGTTAAAAAGTCGTCACGGCTTCAATTTCTGTTGAGATGGCCAACTTCTAAAGAATGCAGAGAATTATTATTATTATTATTATTATTATTATTATTATTATTATTATTATTGCATATTCTTATAAGGGACAATTGAGTTGTCCTGGAGTAAGAGCCTGGCAGAAGGAGGGGAGTTTCCTTAATATGGGTCTGAAAGTAGCTTCCCTAATATGGGTTTGAGAACTTAAAAGCAGCAAGCCTTAAAACCAACCAACCAACAAGAAAAAATGTGAGGATGTCTGTGATTCAGCCGTCTAACAACATTCCAACAATGCACAGTGCTAGATCCTTATGGCAGCAGCATATGGTGCAGTATGGTTAGGTAGAATGAAATGCAGCTGAATGCTATGCAAAGATTATAGCTTGCGACTTTCTAGTGTTTGCCTCCCTTGGTGAAGTACAGCAATACCAGAGGACATGCAAAGTTCACTCCGTCTTCCCCATTCGATTGCCAGTAAAGATCCTTCTGATCTCTCATCACCCAATAGCCATCCTTCAGCTGTAACTTTGGTGCTGCTAACACAGTGGTTTGACTTCATCTCCAGAGATGCACTCCATTGTTTCTTGAGACAGACGTATGCCAACAATCGTTTCCCTGTACATACCTATGTAATATCTAGGTTCATTTAGGCTTCATTCTTAGCCCACTTAAAAAGGTAAAGGTAAAGGACCCCTTACAGTTAAGTCCAGTTGTGAACGATTCTGGGGTTGTGGCGCTCATTTCACTTTACTGGCCAAGGGAGCTGATGTTTGTCTGCAGTTTTTCCGGGTCATGTGGCCAGCAAGACTAAGCCGCTTCTGGTGAAACCAGAGCAGTGCACGGAAAGGCCGTTTACCTTCTCGCTGGAGTGGGATAAGCCTATTTATCTACTTGCACTTTTACGTGTTTTCAAACTGCTAGGTTGGCAGGAGCAGGGACCGAGCAATGGGAGCTCACCCCATTGCAGGGATTTGAACCGCCAACCTTCTGATTGGCAAGCCCTAGGCTCAGTGGTTTAGACCACAGCACCACCAGTGCCCACTTACCTATGAGTAAATCCACTGAATTCAGTAGGGCTTCTCAGGCGTGTAAGGAATGCAGCCTTACTATATCTTACTAGTTTTTGTGTAAATAGTATATATAAAAATTGATTTCAAACATTAGTATTATTTCTAGAAAAAGTTACGGATTGGCATATTTCAACTGGTTTTTTGTCATGTAATTTTCTGTGCATACACACACACACAAATTATTGTATTGGCACATATATATATATATATATATATATATATATATATATATATATATTTCTCATTTTTAAATTATAGGGCTACATGTGTTTCTATTTTATTCAAGTTCCTTTACCAACGCAAATTATAACGATCGGTTACATGAATAGTTTGCCTATTTTGTGTACAAAGCTACTTAAATTGTGATCTTTTATTCTAAAGGTGATGATTTCAGTTATGCAAATTTTAGATTTGATTTCATGGGGGGGGCAAAGGAGAACTATATTTGTCGTGGCAGATAAGGTAAGATGCAGCGAATGAGTAAGGTTTGCATGACTGATAGTACAAGGAAGGAGCATCTGGTCATAA
Organism: Podarcis raffonei; assembly: GCF_027172205.1. NCBI lineage: Eukaryota > Metazoa > Chordata > Lepidosauria > Squamata > Lacertidae > Podarcis > Podarcis raffonei. Next base: position 23,774,001 of record NC_070608.1, on the reverse strand, counting down.
TTGAAGCCTATGAATACTACATCCTTTTTGGCACACTGTGTGCACACTTTGCCTTCTAAACATGGACAACATGCACATTTTCAGACCTATTTCTTGTGCAATGAAGGCAAGAAACCTTTTGATTCCCCCCCCCAACATAAACACAAAGGCTAAATTTCCCAAGTTTCTGTGCCAGTTATCACATTCCATCTACACATAACTGCAGAAGACAGATCATACTAGTAGTATGTGGTTTTGGCAATAATGAGCAATATTTGGCGAAATAACGAAAGTTGTACTTTCATTACATTTGTTGAGAATGATGCAGGCTTCACAAAGCACGAGCATCTCAAACTACAAAGAAAACAAAAAGTAGCAATATATGAGCTACTAGTCAAATCTGAAGCCTTAGCTAGTGCTAACAAAAAGGTAATAAATGGCAAATGGAGCAGGATTTTCTTCCTCTCTCTTTTGTGAGTTCACTTTCCAAATCAATCACCTCTCTTGGAAAGAGGTGTGGAAAGGTAGATATATATTCAGCTTTTTGTACAAACGGTTTTCTGAACAAGTTTATAGGCTAAAAAGACACCTCTTTAGTTGTGACTTCTTTTTAAAAGATTTCCAAAATACAAACCACCTGCAGCTTTGGGGCCTTCACTTGAGATTCAGTTCATAAGTCGTAGAAATATTTGTAGCTGATTTTGATTCTTGCTGTTGTGCGATGCTTAGATACAGTAAACACATCTTAAGGTCTGTTTATGAGATTCCCTTTATGGATTTGTTTTTGTTTTTCAGCTTGAAGTTCAGTCCTGCTGTGTGTTCATTCCAAATGACAGCCTGCCATCTCCTAGTACAATTGTGTCTGGAGATATTCCTGGGACAGTGCGCAGCTGGTATCATGGGCAGGCTAGCATGCCGGGAACTCTTATTCTTTGCTTACCTCAGATAAAGGTTATGAGTGCTGGCCACAAGTACATGGAGCCCTTGCAAGAAATTCCCTTTGTTGTGCAAAGACCAATTCTCGAAGAAGGTAGAGTATACCATATTCTAAAAGAGAAAAGTTCATTCTATGGTCATCATTTTCCCTGTGTACATTTTCAACGTGCTGAAACCTTTATGTTGAAAAATGTCCTTCAAAATGCTTTTTTTGTGATTTTGCTCCTGAAATTGTGTTACTTGTTCTTCTCACTTCTCAATCTTTAATATTTTTGAAGGTCATCGTTCTTTCTATTGTTGTGGTTAAGTTGCCTGTAACATCCAGGCTTATCTTGTTTATTGCAACTATCTATCTATCTATCTATCTATCTATCTATCTATCTATCATCTATCTATCTATCTATCTATCTATCTATCTATCTATATCTATTCTTTCATACATTCTCTTCCTCTTGCAAACTTTTCCCATCAGACTTATTTCTTTAATATTTGATCATTTTGTACCCTCTTTTATAGTTATCTTAACTTGATGTTCCTTTTAGTGATATCTTCATGATTTCTATCTTCATCTGTTAGAGGAATAAAATACAGTGGTCATGTTTAAGCGGCTATGAAAATTGCCACTGATAATTGTCATTCAAGTATGCTTCATATACATTATCGTAGTAATCCTCAGAGTTAGGCCAATGCTAATATTTTCATACTGCAGCAGTGGGTCTGAGACAGCAAGGGTGATGGAGTGTGTGTGTTATGTTTTTTTGACTGAGATTTGAGCCAGGACTTCCCAGTACATACCTCATGGTTTAGTGGTTCCCAATAGCCATCTGTTTAGTTTGTAACTGAGGTAAGACTTGCTCCATGTCCTTTACAGGCCTTGCACTTGGCCTCTCTACTAGACAGTAGTTGTGAGAACAGTCAACATTAATAGTTGCTGTTTTTCAAATGTGTAGTTTGCCAATTTCATGTCATAACATGGCAACATTTGGGAAAAAGCTATGTTTGCTATTAAGCTCTGAATGGAACGTTCCTGACAATTGTGGTAGGTTTAAAGAATGACATGTGTAGATTATTTATTTTTGTTAGAATAGGAAATACATGCTATTCATATTTTAGGCCGTACACTATATGAATTTCTTAAACCATCTTATGTTAACCATAGACATAAGTTTCATCTGTATTTGTGCAGTGTTGTTTAAAATGATAGTTTGGGCTGCAGTCCTAATCTCATTTACCTGGGAGTAAGATCTATCAAATTCAGATTTACTCAGATTTAGGTAGGGACATAGGTAGGGCTTGAACTGCCATGCCTGTTTTACTGCCATTGGCCTTTCTTAGTGCACAAAATCACATACGACGTTTCCATTTTATGACTTTCCTTAAAATGTGGTTTGGATGTATCAAAAGGTACAGTATATTAAAAGATGCATTCAATATTCATGAAATCCAGTGTTTTTGCAAATAAATAAAATGCTTCACATGTTCTTTCTAAACTCTCAAGTAAAACTAGCTGTGTCCATTTAATTCTATCTCTACCCCTGCCTTTTATATTATGAAGTATTATTCACCAAACCACAGTAAATGTTACCTATGTTAAGCTAGTGCTAATCTGTGTACATGGATCAAAACAAAAGTTGAACCCAACTGTGGCCATACACCTCATCATTTGAAACACTACTACCTAATGTTCTCGGAACTCGCTCAGCTGAATTTGTACGTATACCCGTAAGTCTGGATGAAAGCAAAACCATTTGGCTAGGTAGACTTTCAGCACAGTAACTCCCCATAGGTTACATTTTGGATGAAGCTTACAGTGCACATGTTTGTAATGAGTGGAATCTTCATTCAGCACAGTTCCCCATTGAAAAACCTCAGTGTTCTTCTGATAAACATAATTTTTTGCTTTTCAATGCTGATGCCACCCTGCCTGATATATGGAGAAGCATGTGTAGGCATATATATCTGTATGTGTATTATAGACATAACGGGTGACATCCAGTGTGCAGCGAACTTCCCCTCATGCAATGGGGCTTCTCTTTCCTGTTCCCTCCCCTCAGCATCCTGCATCCCCCCCCCCAAAAAATATATTCTCTGGAGGCTTAGGGGATCCTCCAGAGGCAATCAGCATTTTTAAACAGATTCTAGGTCATTAAAGCATTAGAAATATTTTTGTCTTTTTACTTACCCATATGAAGAAGGATAAACATTCCTTTAACAGAGTTCTTGCTCTCAGCAGTTTCCATTGTTGGTAGGGAGGGAAATACTTAATTCATGGTACATTTGTAACAATGTAAATGATAGTGTTGATCAAGATTTCAGCTCTTTAGAACAGGCTGTAAAATGTTAAGAAGGTTTTGCCAAGAGCTGAACAAAGTAAATGGAGTGAAATATTACTTGGGGACTACTGAGAGTGTTCTTAGCCCACAGCTACCACTGTTATTGGTCTGGAAGGTTGCCATGCTTGGACTCTCCAGTTGCATAGTAGCTCTCCATGTTAGGGAAATACATTTTCCAAACTTGAGGTAGGTGGATAGCAAACACATTTGAGCTGATAGAATCATCTCCTTAGTGGTATGCCGACTTCTGCTTAATGGAACTAGGTTAGTTATATCCATTAATTCCAATGGGTCTACTCTGAGGAGGATTATAATTGCTACAGCCCTAAAATCTGTTCAATTATCTCAAATTGAATGATTACCCAGAACTGCCATGCCCTCTTCTCATATTCCTGTAAACATATTTGTTCTCTTTAAAAACTTTGCTCTCAGTGATGTGGCATTTTAGGCAATTTTTATATGTTTTATCTATTTTTGAACCCCAGTAATCAGAATTCTTCACTGCGGAAGATGTTTTAAATTGGAGGCTATAATCCATCTAAAACCAAATTATTCTAAGTCCCATTGAAGGGGAGAGCATAGTCTTAAATCTATCCTACTGAAATCAGTAGAAATTAAAAGTACCTATGTTGGCAGTCATGGGTGATTGCTATAAAAACAATATGACAATATGGGGGTTCATTACGTGGACAGGTGCAAAATATGGAATGTAATAACAGATATTCTTGATATGTGTATTACATGTAGCAGGAGATGATAAGGGCTTTGTTAATTCTAAGTTCCACACAACACAATGTGGTTGCTGCTGATCATTATTTGATTTGAGCGATTTTTTTTTATTAGTTTGGTACAGGAATCGTTCAGTCATGAGGTGGGTTAATTTATTTAATGTATTAAGCTTTTGATATTTTCTTTATGTATTGAATATTTTGCTTTTTTCTTGATCCACTAGGTGATGCTTTTCCTTGGACAATTAATCTGAATCATTTCAGCATATATACTCTTCTTGGGCAGCAAATGACCCTAAATATAATAGAACCAATGGGCTGCACTTCTACTCTAGCAGTTACGTCACAAGCGCTACCTTCTGCAGGATCTGAATCCAGGCACTCATTTGTTGTGTGTCTTCATGTTGACCTTGAATCTCTTGAAGTAAAATGCTCAAATCCTCAGGTTGGTTCATTTATTTGATTTATTGGGGCAAATCAAAAATGGTTGATTTAAGAATTACCATTCTGGGTTTTGTAAAAGAAATACCTTTTTTTAAAGCTCTCTCCCCCCTCCCCCCAGCCTCAGAAAAAGGAGCCATCAAGATCACTGTACTTAGATTAGATTACAATTTGCTTTGAAGCTCTTTTAACTTTTGTAATTTAAATTCGTCTCAAAGTGTAATAGCTACGGCACATAAATGCATCTTTTGGCTGATGGAGTGAAATGACTTGCAGATGTACTGTTCAGTGTTGGGGCCCAGCTTTGCTGTCACTGTGGATGCATCTGTTGAAATGATCTAATGTAGTCTTTGTGCAAATTAGCACATACCTGTTCTCGTTCAGCATAACATACCGTCCATTAAGGCGAAAGGCTATTTATTCCTTTATGTATTTATATACTTTTACTCTGGCTTTCCATCCATGCAGACCCCAAGGTGACTAACTACAACTGGAGCATAAAACAGATTTAAAATATACGTAATTATTACATTTTTAAAAAGCCAGTAAAATTCAAAAAGGGAAGCAGGAAAATAAGTCTTCAGTCACCTCCCACGCCAAAAGCATATTGAAATAACAGCATCTTCATCTTTTGTCTGAAGCAGGGATGGAAGGAGGAAAACCAACTGGGTAATCCAGAGCAAAATATTTCACATCAGTACCACCACTGAGATGCCCCTGTCCCATGTATCCACATAGCATAACACAACTAATGGTGGGATAAGTGGCATGGCATCAAACGACAATATAAGCCTGCCAAGTGAGCCCATAGGACATTCTTTTAAGCATTCCAGGCCAAAACCATTTTGTACTTTTAAAGGTCAGAACCAACACTTTTAATTTGGCTTAGAAGTTTTTCGGGAACTAATAAAATTGATATAATAATGTTCTTTTAAAAAAAAGGTCCCCACCAGACTGTTGTATTCTGTATTCTGCACCAACTCAAATTCCAAGTGCTCTTCAAAGACACTTTCTTGTAGAGCAGATTGCAATAATCTAATCTGGATGTAATCAAGGTATGTCTAACAGCGACCAGATCCAGGCCTGCATATTAATAGTATTTGATTGCATGGGTGGAACACAACACCTCCTCCCTGTTCTTCACCTCATTAGCAAGGTGCTGAGTTGGAGACAGTCATGTCAGGGGTTGCAGTTCAACCCGAAAATGGTTTTGGTAAAGAGGGTTTCTAATGGTAGCAGCATGCTGCCCCCTCCCCAAATCTTCTTCCTCTTCTTTTTTTTCTTTTTTAGCTAATAAAAGCTGTCAACTTGGGCAGCGCAGTGTAGCAGAGCTCTGGCCACTGTTCTTCTCATGCAAAACCAGCTCCTTTTAAAAAGAAAGAGGGAGAAAATGTTCAAGGAATACGTGATTATGCAATTAATGCATGCCTACAGAGGACAGACATGTAATTAAATTGCTGGGAATAATTATTTGCTAAATTATGATACGCATAATAGCTCTTTAAAGGATTACTCTCTTGCATTTACATCACTTCTCTGTTACCTATTTGCAACCACCTGTGCCATATCACATGCTTCTGGAGGGTTACCTAAACTTCAGAAACACTTTGCAGTAGCTGGCATGGAAGGCAGGGAAATGATACAAATTGATGAGATCTTTCCTATGTATTTTTATATGTAAAGAGCACAGTTTAAAGCAAAATAGACAGCACAGTCCACTACACCTGAAAATGCCCCCCAGGACAGGATAACCTGTATCTTGAACATTCTGTGGAAAGGCAGGACAGTCCATTGTTGTTTAGTCGTGTCCGACTCTTCGTGACCCCATGGACCAGAGCACCAGCACTCCTGTCTTCCACAGTTTGGTCAAACTCATGCTGGTAGCTTCGAGAACACTGTCCAACCATCTCGTCTTCTGTCGTCCCCTTCTCCTCGTGCCCTCAATCTTTCCCAACATCAGGGTCTTTTCCAGGGAGTCTTCTCTTCTCATGAGGTGGCCAAAGTATTGGAGCCTCAGCTTCAGGATCTGTCCTTCCAGTGAGCACTCAGGGCTGATTTCCTTAAGAATGGGTAGGTTTGATCTTCTTGCAGTCCATGGGACTCTCAAGAGTCTCCTCCAGCACCATAATTCAAAAGCATCTACCATATTTTTCACTCTATAAGACGAACCAGACCAGAAGACGCACGTAGTTTTTGGAGGAGGAAAACAAGAAAAAATTATTCTGAATCTCAGAAGCCAGAACAGCAAGAAGGATCGCTGCACAGTGAAAGCAGCAATCCCTCTTGCTGTTCTGGCTTCTGTGATAGCTGCGCGGCCTGCATTCACTCCATAAGACGCACATACATTTCCCCTTACTTTTTAGGAGGGAAAAAGTGAGTCTTATAGAGCAAAAAATACAGTATTCTTCAGCGATCAGCCTTCTTTATGGTCCAGCTTTCACTTCCATACATCGCTACTGGGAAAACCATAGCTTTAACTATACGGACCTTTGTTGGCAAGGTGAAATTAAATAACTTAAATGCCTGTTCTTCCTAATTTTCCCATTCCCAGGTCAGCAGGATGGGTTGTTGGCTCCGCCTCTTTGGTTGAGGGCAGGGCTCCCACCATGCATATTTTCATCAGTTCCTGCGTGTTTTCATCAGTTCCCTTTGAGCACCCACTTTGATGACAAAAGGTTTAACAGGGGTTAGTGTTGCTGTCACAAGCCTGGTCGGTCCCCGGAAATTCCTGTTGGTAGTGGGAGGCACAATAGATTACTCTGAATGAGAGCTCATAGAAAGACCCAACAGCTTCTAGTCTCCTTATCTTGAGAACACCTTGTTTTCCTGGGGTAGAGGCAGTAGTCTCTTTCTGTCTTCAAAAGCGAGAGTGACACATAGAGCAGGGGACTTAAGCCTGTTCCCCAGCTCAGAACATTCAGGTTCTAGGTTTAGCTGATGTAGGGTTGCCTCAATTGCTACAGGAGAACTGTGTGCTCAGGCTAACGCAAGCATGCACTAAACTACTGATTTGGAGCTAATAGGATCTGCAGTGTGTCTAGCACGATTCTCAAAACAGTGCTCTCTCTCTCTTGTGTTGAGGTCCTTATTATAAGATTTGAATAGGGTGTGTACATTGTTAAAAAGAGATTTGCTCATCTCTGGATTGTTAGTTTTGCTTTTAATTATACTATACTTCTAATTTTGAAGATAAGTTTCCAAAGCTACCAGAACATTTAAGTAGTGTTGCCAGAGTTGGGAATGAAAGGGACCTCACACCAGTACCGCCTCTCTTTAAATTATTATCTGCATATATGGGAATGATCAAACAGTTCACTTCAGAGTTGCCACCAACATGCTAAATAGAAACCACCCTCTTTATAATCAAATGCAGTTAATAAAATATAATCGGATACATTTCTAACCAACAAGTGAAACCTTAGATCTTCTGCACTTTACCTATGGCAGGGTTGTTTAGTGTTTCTTTCATATTACAGAAATGGTATCTTTCCGTATCTTGTGTGCAAACAACACATAGGGTATTTTAATTTTTTGTTTTCTTCCCATGGGAAAGTAGGCCATTCATACATCTATGGTGTACGTTATAGATTCAGGTTCAATACAGCTTGCAAAAGCTTGCTTGCTTGCAGATAGGCATCTCAGGCACAACTATTCTGAATCACAGAATCATAAAATTGTAGAGTTGGAAGGGATCCCGAGTGTCATCTAGTCCAACCCCCTACAATTCAGGAATCTCAACACGTGTTGGTGACATCTCTGTTTCAGAATACATTTCTCAGCAGGGGTGTGAGATCTCAAATTCTACACCATCTTCAGGCTTCACAACAAGATAAAAAGGAGCCAGAGTGATGTGTATATTTTCTTGATTGCTTATTTACTTGTGCCTTAAGAAAGTGTTATGAAAAAGCACCATTAAAAGCTGCCATAATACAATAACAAGGCACAGAAATGGACAGATGCCGCAACTGAAAGACAATTGATGGTTTTTATCTTCTTTTACTTTGCCTTGCAAATATTTGGCTAAACCCTGAAGAAGAATTGTTAGGTATATGGTTTTACTGTTCCATTGTTTTTTTGTTTTAGAAAGAGTACTCTGCTACGGCCTCTACAAGTGTAACACTGGCTCCTTGTTGACCAATCTAATTTATTAATTGTGATGTTTAATGCTGTTCTTGGTTAGGGTGCTTTTGAAACATTTGTATTGAGTTTCATTATATTGATTTGTCTTGCAATCTGGCTTGAATGCCCTTTGTAAACAGAAAGGCAGAATAGAAATATTTTGATAAATATATACATAAATCTGGAGCCTGCTTTGGATACTTGTATTCCCTCCTCGTCCCTCCACTCACTTTCCTTCTCTCTTCTTCTGTAACCACAATTAAGCAGTTTATTGGCAGATGGTTTCAGATACTCTTTAAAATGTTTTCTTACCAAAAATGTGGTTGAAAACCTCCAAGTATACTTTCCATTGAAGAGCTTAGCACAGAAATAAATGTGTGCCATAGCCCTTCTAGGATAGTGTCACTTGCATAGTTACAAACTGTGTTCCCAAATTTTGGCCACAATTTTCTTTCTGTAAAGAAAAGTGTCTGGGGCAAGATAGATCCCACAAAATCTATTGATTTTGGGAATTATTGTATTTTCTTGTTCCAATCAATTTTAACCTGTTAGGAGTCTCATATGGTTTATCATGCAAAAACTGATCAAGGGAACAGGTTATATATAGTTTTGTCTTCTCCTGACACAACTCACATGGTTTTGTTTGGGACAGTCTTGTTCTCCAAGGTACATTGGAATTTGGCTTGAGGTAACAAAATCCTCCACAAAATCATCTCTGTCACTTTCTAAGTTTTTGTCAGTGAAGGTTAGGAAACCATTACTTGCAGTAACGTTGGTGCTGAAAGAGGATTTTTACCAGGAAGGAGCTTTCATTCTTCAGGCTAGGGTCCTATTTGTTAGTAGCTTTCAGCAGGAAGTCATTGCATTATGTGTTACTCACATTGCCATAATACAGTGAAGATTTTAAGAAGTACAGTGCTACCTTGGTTCTCGAACGGCTTAGTTGATGAACAAATTGGTTCCCGAATGCCGAAAACCCGGAAGTAAGTGTGCCAAACATCGGATGCCAAATATCCGACGTGGTTTCCGCTTGAGTGAAGCCAATTGGAAGCCATGCCTTGGTTTTTGAATGTTTTAAGAGTTGAACAGACTTCCAGAACAGATTAAATTTGAGAACCAAGGTATCACTGTATCTTTTCTGTGGCCTAATAATGAAATTTCAGAAAGTATTTTCACTCCATAGGGGACTGGGAGAGAGGGCTTGCATGAATCATTGACACTTGATCAGCTTATCAAAGTATACTAGAAATAAGTCAGATATTTTTCAATGTTAACAATATTAGATTTATGCTGTACTGCCATCCATATGTGCCATAATCAATCTCCTTATGACAGTTACCTATGTAAATACTGAAAGTGTTAAATGTATAAATTTAAAAAGTACCCCTCATGACAAAAAGCTGTATGACAAATTGCATGAGGACTGCTTTCTATCAATGTTTGATTTAAATATTAAACATTAAAATATTAATTGAGAGGAATTTTGGGCTCTTACAAAAAACAAATACCTCCAGCGCTGTCGCTATATAAAGACAGTGAAACCAAAACCTGAGGATAAATCATATTCTCAGATGTACAAAATTAAGTCCTGTTTTCTATCAAATTTAAACTGACAACAGTGTTTTTCTGCATCTGTTCTGCCCACATTAGAAGCCAACGTCATTCTCTGGATATGTCCCGAGGCTGAAGCTTCTTTATAATATATGAACATTTTGATTCCCCTCACCCTCAAATAATGGCAAGCTGGGTATGGTGTCCAGCTGTGCATCTGCTTATGTATTGTGTTTGCAGATTCCCTGTTCTTTTTAAAATACAGTATGTGGCAAACTGTTGTCATACAGATTCTATGATTAATGCTTATTTGTGAAGCCTTGTGTAAATACCTTAGAACTGAGTCAGACAATGCACAGTTATACAGAGTGTTTTGTGAATACTGAAAAGACACATTCCAAGAGATTTTTTCCCCTGCATACTGAGAACAGCTTCATATCTACCATGAACAAATAATTTCACATTTTGCAAATTATATTGCCTTTGTTTTTAGAATTTGAGATTGTTGTGAGTCCACTGAATGGGATGAGCATTTGTAAGAGCTTGTGAAAAAGTGTATTTTTTTAAAAAAGTATTTATTAAAACTCTACCTTGCATAGGGTTGCATTTTTATACTGTACTTTTACATTTGTTACATGCTTTTTACCATAACAAAAATGCTGAGGTTGGGATTTTTACATTATAAAATCTTGAAGTTTTAATGATTTGCTGAACCTTATTACCTTTTTCCCGTTTAAGGTGCAGCTGCTGTATGAACTAGCAGATATAATGAACAAAGTCTGGAATAAGATTCAGAAGAAGGGTATTTTGCACCACCCTCCAGCTTATACAGAATCCACTTCAGGACCTGCACCTCCAGGCTCCCCTGTCAAAAGTAGTGTTGGGACAGCTCCACCAGATACCAGCACATGTAGCCCATCTGCTGACATTGGGACAACTACAGAGGTAATTAAAAATTATATTGGCATGCTATGGTAATTGGCTAAGAGTCTGAGCAAGTGACCAAATAGGAATAAATAGGATAAAAGATGTAAATAAATGAGCATGGATAAATATTCATTGAGGTTTAATGAATCATGCTCAACATCAAACCTTCACAAGACAGAAAAAAGTGATACAAATAAGAACATTATGAATGCGTTCATGGTTTATTGTCACGTAAATGAGCTGCAGTGAGCCTTAGGCTTGTCCTTCCCCACCCCCTCCCTATCCAGGTGCAGCAGTGAGGAGGAGATTGGAAGCTGTTGCTTCTGTTTTTGATTAACCACAGTTCTTCTCTTGGTTTCATGAGGTCACTGGATTGATCATGAGGCAAGAGAAGAAGCTCTTTGGGAATGTGGGCAGCTCCCAATCAGCTTTTTGCTCCTGCCTGAATGAAGCAGCCACATCACTCTGGCTCCCACTGTCTTGTGGGGCATGCTTTTAGTTTGCACTTTCTGGATAGAGTTGCAAATTATATTGACTATCATCCTGAAACATGAAGAGCCATCTTGTGCTGCTGCAGATAGAATGCCATTCCCTGTCTCTTTTAGGTGGATCTATATATAACCATCTCACTTGTTTTCATATTAACCCAACCAAGTCTGGTCTAACTATCCTACTTAAGCCAATGACAAAACTTATATGTGATTTGTAAGCCTTGCCCACGGGGGAAACAAAGCAAAATTCTAAAGGAATGCCTGTCCGATAATGATTTTCCTTTTCCTTTTCTTTCCTTCTCCTTCCCTCCTTCCTTGAAACACTTTTGGCCCCGGTTGGGGGATCTGTGGCCCTCCTAGATGTTGTTGAACTCCAGTTCCCATCATTTCAGGATTGATGAGAGTTGGAGTTCAATAACATCTGGAGGGCCATAGGTTCAGCAAAACTGCTTTAGGCAATTTCTACTTTAAGCAAAAAAACCCACCCAACAACCTAGATTTTTATTGTATTTTGGTAGTTATCCATTATACTTCGTTACTCATAAATTACCTCATTTTAGCTTCAGCTAGCTTTCTTCTAACATCAGATCTGACTCAATAGGTTTCCATGAACACCTAGCCAATTGCTCTGCAAATTGATAGTAAAAATATACTATGTTTTGTAATGATTTGTTTAAGTAGGCCATATTGGCAAGCTATGTTTCAGTCTCTCTCATGGCATTCTAATTCCAGGGTGCTTCAGCATGTGGTAGCTTTATTTAAAAAGGGAGCAAGGAACAAACTTTCCCCCTGCTTCCTTAGAGAATCATTTTCCTGGTTACATTAGAGCAAATATATTAGTTGATAGCTGATGGGGAAACCAAACACGGGATAAGGTCTTTCTTGACTCTGCCAAAAGTTCCTTTTGGATTATCTTTTGGTATGGACCAGGATTTACTTTCAAAGGATTCACTTGGTGGAGAATAGTGCTAGGGACACCAGTAGATTCTGCCCCCTTGAAGAGGCTGTGATGGTGCTTGACTTGGACTGTACCACCTACCTTGTTTATAGCACCTGCATCGTTCTTAGGCTGGGGAGGCAGCAAGAGCAACAACAGCTGAGGTTCAGAATTTGATTGCAGAAATTATTAAAGAAAAGGAGTCCATGAGAAAATAGGTTAGATTTAGAGACCATAAATCTCTGAATCAGGGATCATCTGAGTTCTGAATATAGTTTCTCAGATATTGTTAACTTCTTCTTTTACTCTGTATTATGAACAATAATAGTATAGTAAACTCATTAAGTTTAAAAGAGTTTGTTTCATCAGGGTTTATAATGTTTTAGCTATGTTTCAATTACTGGAACATGGTACGGTGTAACATTTCCTGGATATATTTAGATTATTGTTGGAAGGGGGACTGCTCTGAAATTTGTTACTGTTTTGTTTATACATCCAGTACAATTTATGTTTAAAGCCTTGAACGTTGTCAAATAAAAATACGCTTGCATCCTTTGTATGAATTTTTGACTTCAGACATTTCACAGTTAAAGCATACTACTTCTCTTCAGGACCAGAATGATTATTTTGAAATGTTTCACCCCTCAAAGTTCTTTCAAGTATACAAGTCTTTCCATAAATGAACTGGGGCGGGGGGGGGGGAGTTGGGGTGGTATGACCCACTCCAACAATTGTTTGTATTAAATAGCATATGAAGTATTTATTTATACTATCCATAGATGATTTATACATTTAAGCTGTGAGTAATTCTTTTCATGCTGACAGGTTGATAGGGAGTGCTGCTCTCTTATGTGTGCAAAGCTATCAGGATTCCTGACTTTCAAACTGGGTGGTGGCTAAGATGGAAACATGAGTGAGAGGCTTAAGCACCAGAGCTTAGAGTCAGTTAATCATTTTTACCACCCCTGTATTGGAGCGAAGGTAGTATAGAGTACAACAGGCCACTTGTTACTGTTTACTTAAGTACAAACAGTTGAGGAAGTGTTTAGTCCTTGGGGAAGCTGTATGATTGAACAGAAACACAGAAGTTATTTTGATAAGGCAGAGCAGTAATTTGCCCAAAACTCTGATCATCCCTGAGCTTTAATGCGGGCCAAGGATGAAGGTCCTATATGTTTGGTTCCTCCAGATGAATAAAGATAAATTCTCCTAGAAAAATAAACTCACTATTTTGGGTCAATTTGCAAGAACCGGCAAAAGAATTAAACTGTGTACTTTAGGGCTTGGCATGAGGAGGGGTGGGAAAATAGTTCAGCCTTCTAGATTCTGGCATTTTTATGGATTTGGATGCAAAGTGGAAAATTAAGGCATAGATTTACTTAAATATGCATGCGAGGGATTAGGAATTCAAAATAAAGTGGAATGAGAAATAAAAATGTTTCTTGTCGTTATTCCTAACATTTTGATTGGAACCTAATATTTCAAAAATAAAAAATGAAATTTATTTTTAAAAATAGTATTAGAATTTATAGCAAGAAATTATTCCCCAGTCTGTCCAAAAGTGTCTAGACAGCTTTCAATTTCATGGTTGGAAGAGCTAGTTTGGCACCCATTATGAAGGCCTCCAAAAACACAAACTGCATGCAAAGCTGTTTGTGTGAAACATGATTTTAGACAGTTCTAATCAGGACATTAAAATCATTCTCTGTGCAGTTTTTCTTGTGTTGTCTTAATTGCACAACCAGTTTTCTATGCAGTTTACATTCTCAGCTAAAGTCACACCAGCAGTTGCTCATTTCTTCCCGCAACTTGGATTAAGCCATAAAATGGGAGATGTTTTGAGCAATCATCTTTGAGCATTTTTTCCTTTTCTTATATTTGACAAGGAATGAGAAAAACATTGAACAATTTACATTTCTGTATACTTCAGAAGCAAGGGCATGATGACCCATGCATCTGTGATAGATTTTCTGTAATGTTTGGTTCATACAATGAGATATTATGTGATATTTTCATGCCGTTATTACCTAAGAAGTGTTGTCGGCTCAGATAACATTTGTAGTGTACTTCTGAGAATTTGCTAGGTTTGCTATTGTATTCACTGGAACACAGATTTGAGTCCTTGAAAGTTAAACATGTGGTAGATAATTACATACTCATTCCTTCTGTGGAGAATCATTGAATATTTCTGAAATGCTTAATTTATGTTAGGCTCCATGGATTTAATTAATGCTACCACAGGTGAAGTTATGCCCTAATTAATAACCAGTTGATTATCTGTGGAGAATGATTGAATTTCTAATATATTCAGAATATATTCTGAAGCCTTTTCCCACACTCGGTTTTTTTTCTTCAAACATTGCAGAGATATCTGTAACTTCCAACTGCTAAACACAAAACAGATTTCTCTGGAAGGAAGTCCTACATCTCAGATTAAAGTCTGAAACAGCTGAATGCAAAAGGTTTTTTAAAATCCAATTTATAAATATCAAATATTGCCATGACCTTGTTATTTTCTTCTTTCTATAACTTTTTGTTTACTATTGTTAGGATAGATCTTTTGTCATGAAAATGAATCATTTTTGCAATTAGGTCAGTAAAAAAATCATATATATGTGATGAGGGTAGGAGCCTCCTCAGCTGCTGCCATATACATATATAGACTATAAACTATAGTTTGGCAGATCTAACTCTGAAAATGATCAACAAAGAAGTTCTGCAATGCTACTGCTTTCAAGCACATGGAAAACTATTCTTTTATTAAAATTAAACCACTTGGGAGCAGCAAACCTATCCAGAGAACATCAAAACTGACTTGAACTTCACTTTTGGACCAACAGAGAACACGTTTTCATGTTTTAAACAAGTAATACTTTGACTCCTAATAAGATACATTTGTTTACTTCTGTTATGGTAAATCCATACATTCCTCTTGCAGAAGGTTGATTCTGACTCTTCGTCGCTTTTAATTTTTAGTGTTCGTCCCAAGTTATTTGTCTGTTACATGCTTTTGTGCCTGACCAAGTCAAATGCATTGTAACTGGTTTTCAAAAGTTTATATGAAATTTAGATGAATTTTTTGAGGAAAAACTTGATGCAAGAAGGTGAAAATATAATGATGGATGTAGGTTGTTTAGTTACAAAAGAGTGGTGGGAAGGGGGGGGGGGCTTGTTAAGTAGGGACGTCCAACTCCCAAGAGACTGCGATCTACTCCCGGGGGGAAAAAGGGGAAGGGAGTTCAGAGTTGTTGAGCTATTTTTAGAGGAGCAGGTCTAAGCTGTTGAGCTTTTTTAGGGGGGAGCTTCCCAAAGTTGGGTACCTTTTTTTAAACAATAAGTGTGCAGAATTAAAATAAATCGCTCACCTACAATACAGCCGCTAACAGACGGATGCAGCATTACAGCAGACAACAAAGGATTGCTCACTAAATGACCATTTGGACACCCCTGCACTATATCTTGAATTGGGCTCAGTAGCATGTAGGCAGCCAGTACAAACTCTTCAGAAGTAGTATTATATTGTTCTGGACAACTGAACCTGACAATATTCTAGCAGTTGCATTCAAGGGCATCAAGGGCAGCTCAGTTTAGAGTGCATTATAGTAATCTTGCCAGTAGGTCACCAATGCATGGGTTACTGTGGCCTGAATTTCTCCATCTAGGAATGGCACTAGCTGATGAACCAGAATAGGCACTCCATGACACTGACACTACTTCAAACTCCATTGAGAAAATTGGATCAGGGGAGTACCCTGAAGTTAAGTACCTGTTGCCTCAAAAGGAATACAACCCCATCCAAAAGAGGCCATTTACTCAATTATTAGACCTGAGAACCATCAACTCACAACACCTTTGCCTTGTTGGGATTCAACTTCAGTGTCTTGTGTCTTCATCCAGCCCATTACCACCTTCAGGCATCCTCAGCCAAAATCCCACTCTTTTCTGCCTCTGCATTGTAATTCTGTTGAATCTTCCATGGTCTTTTTTGTATCTAGGGAGCAGGAGAAAGAGATATAAACACAACAAAAAGATCATACAGAAAAGCATATTACAAATGTATTTTATATAGATTGGATCTGAATATGATACATTTATGTTAGGTTTCTACTAATGTTTTGGGGTTTGGGTTTTTTGGCAGGGTGAATCTCTACAAGGTGGCGATGATTCTCCGTTCTCAGATTCTGTTACCTTAGAACAAACAACAAGCAATATTGGCGTATCAAGTGGACGTGTTAGCTTATGGATGCAGTGGATGTTGCCAAAACTCACTGTCAAATTATTTGCACCAGATCCAGAAAGTAAAGGAACAGGTATTGCCTACAGAATTTATAAAACGAAACTAGTAATTTGAAGTTACCTGGCAGTTTTGTTCCAACAAGTTTTCTAGTATTAACAGAGATGGCATTTGGGAGTCCTAAATCTATAGTCTTCAGACTTGTTTATTTGAATATTTAAGTCAAACTCAACAGTGAAAGCTCAGGGTACGTTGCAGTTAAAATGACAAAAAAATATAGAATCCCATCCACCTAAATAATAAGATAAGCCCAGAAAGATTAAAATCTTAACTTGCTACTCTCCATCCCCAGTGCATCTGTGACTAACTTCTTTTTTCCAGCCAGTGCATCCAACCTTTGCAACAGATTACTATTTGGCAAATGCTGCTTTTTTATGGCTGCTTGGAGATTGCTTATATATTTGGGATTGGATCCAGAATTGCCCTCCTACAAATGGAAGGGCTCCTTGTGTTCACAGAAAGATCTGAGATCAATCAGGGACTCCTATCAGAATAAGGACTTTTAAGATTCCGCTTTTCCATTACAGCTCCCCTACCCCCAGTGTCACCTCCCATAATGTTCCACTGAATTCCATAAACACCTGGAGTAGTTTTTCAGAGGACAGAAGGCACTGCAGAGAGAAGGAGGCCTCAAAGTATGGTCTCAGTTGTTCCTTGACAAGCAGGGCTTGTATTTGATGCCCTTCAAACAAGGTACCAAATGCAAGCTCCCCTCGTGTCGGTCTCACTCAGGAACTCCAGAGTGCAGTCTATCCCTGGCAAAAGCTTATCATCACTGGCTGCAACCCCTGCATGGATCAGCTGCACTTTGGAGTTCCCAGTTGAGAGCCCCCAAATACAACTGATCCTTCTAAATGCAGGGTGTGCAGTCAAGCGCCAAGCAGCCGGAATTAGCTGCAGAGCTATTCCTTTGCAATCCAACTTGCCACCTTTTATGGAATACCTGCAATAGCTGTATAGGAAGATTTCATTTTTGGGGTAGAGAACTTCGAATAAAATGTGGTCGATGCATATATAAAATGACAACTTCTTAAGGGTTCAAACTCATGGCTTATTTTCATTGGATATTTATTTATACTGCAGAAATATGTGTTGTTGGTGAATTAGAAGACCTCAGTGCCTCAGTAGATGTACAAGATGTCTACACTAAAGTCAAATGTAAAATAGAAAGCTTCAATATTGATCACTACAGAAACAGGTAGCAACCACACCTTATGTGCATTATTATTATTATTATTATTATTATTATTATTATTATTTGTTAGTGCTCATGTAGAAACATTTTACTCTTCTTTTTTATAGGGGTGGCTAACCCGTTTCAGGCATTGACTCATGATCAACGTTTCAGGGGCTGCGGCTGAAGTGTGAAAGTGGGTGTGAGGATAACTGCAGCTCTGCGTTGAGCATTAGAGGTGTCAAGGGGTTCCTTCTGCCACTTAAAAAACTGAGAATGAGATTAACTCGTTCTTCTTGCCAGCAGTTCCTCCCTCTGCTGAACCTCCGTTTCATTTCCTGCATTGCCTGGAATAGTACCCACTTGCTCCTTTCCAGTGCATACTTCTCTTTTTTTAACCTCATTGTCACTATCCAACAGCACATTCCACTAGAGCAGCCAACATCCTCACCTGCCTTTTCTACCATACATCTCTGGGAGATGATTGCTGTAGTAGACCATACACGGCCACCTATCAGAGGTTAGCTGGGGTATATCTCACAGAGGCACCTCCCATGCTCATCTTAGAATACAGTGTTGGGAACTTACCATGAACATTATTCCGAGCTGAGTCCCTTGGTGGTTTCCAGGGCCACACTCTGCTAGGTGGTTGCGACTAATCACATATAGATGCTACTCTTCTCTTAACTGGGTCTCCGCACTCCCTCCCCCTTCCTTACAGAGTCTGTGTTCTGGGGTGTTCTTTGTTTCTTTCATTCTCGTTCCCTTTATTGTACATTATGCTCAGCATTGGCATGAAACACAACCGAGGTTCAGCAGAGGCAGAGGCTGTCAGCAATGGTGATTTCCTGCCTTCTGAAAAGTTAAGAGGAATTACAACTCACTTAGATGCAGTAAGCTTCCATCTTCCCATTCTCAAAGCTTCCAAAGGTCTTTCCCATCAGCTATTCCACACAATTTTAAATAAAATATTTTTATCACTCCATTACTCATCCAGCAAATAAAATAAAAATTAATGGAAAATTTTTAGATGGGGAGGCATGGGGTGCCCCACAAAAAGCCTATTGGCATCTTGGCATCATAGCATTGTGTGTGTGTGTGTGTGTGTGTGTGTGTGTGTAAAAATAGAAATCTCTAATATTTTTAATGTGCTTTTTGAAATTACACATTTTGGCAGTCCACAAAAACAGATTGGATTCTCAAATATGGCCAGTGGGCTGCTGATTAGTCACCTCTGTCTTTAGTGGTAGTAATAATAATACAAATAAAAAAGAGATGATTTGAAGTGATATTGCTTTGCCGCAATTTGCACATGGAAGAAAGCAGCATTAGTTGTAATAAGAAGAATATACTCAGTGTGACAAAGAACATGCCTCTGCTAATATCTGTAGGTTTGATACAAATATTTACCTTCATAGTCTCTGGAGAGCAATATGTAGTCTTATGGTACAAACTGAAGATTATTTAAGGTTACCTTTCTAATCATTTTATCATGGTGGTTAGCTTAAGACACGAAGCTGGATTTCATAACTATGAAACCAGAAGCTGATGTTTTGTATTTCACATTAATTATACTTCTGGAATTCTTGTGTTTATGACAGTACTTGTGTGAAATTTTGCAGCTATAACAAGCAGCCTGTGGAATTAGGAAATATCTGTGCACCGAAACATTACAATGATCTAGTGAAAAAAGGCTTGCAATCTGACAGTAAACAATTTTCTTAGTTTTTTCTTCTTATTCTTCCAATAGTGTAACTTTTTTTAAAAAAACAACCCACATGTATTAAAGTAATTAATTCAGCATGTTTTTCATATATCTATCCAAATTATTAAAATACTCTTTCTGTCTACAGATTTAGTGCAAATGCTGAGGGGTTTCAGTTGGCTAAATTCCGTATTAAAAATAGTAGTATTCTTTTCTTGATGCTAATCTTCCAATGTAAAATGGCTTAACATGGGTGGGTTTGTACAGTTTGGTTTGCAAATCAGAATGACTACTATATATATTTTTTAAAGTATTCAGAATATAGTTTCATGTAGTTTAAATGTATAGATTCTGACCAGCTGCAGAGAACAGATAAGGTGAATGTTATGTTTTCCAGACCAGGAGAAGGTTGGCAGTCTGGACTTTTTGAAGGCATATTCCTACAATGCAAAGAAAAACTTGTGGTGAGATTTTTGTAGCAGAATAAGATATTTAACCAAATAACTACCCTAAAATCTAAACATTTTTTTCTCATGCAGAAGGGTGAAGGACTGCAAGAATTATGGTATAAACCACCAATAGCTTTTAAAAAGTCAATTTGTTCTTGTGGAAAAGGAGAAAATGCAATTTCCAACTTTTAAAAACCCCATTAGTTCTTGCACTCCATCTCTTCCCATTCTAATAAAGCTTCTGTTCCCTTTTTATAATTAATTGCAAATCAAATTACACTTAGTCATTACCTAGGGAGAGTCCTGCTCTACTTTAATTCCTGATAATTTTTTATTCTCCTGCCAAATAATTAGACTGTGGCAAGTTTCAAGTTTATGATTTCCTTCTTTTGATTGAATTGAATTGTGATTTTTGAGGTGAAGGACTTGCAAAGCCTGCAATGGATATTGGCCAAATTCAGCTTAGTTTTAAAATATATGATTTCCCCCCCTTATGGCTTTATATTTGTTTTTTGCTTTTTTGCCTGCATCACCTCAAGCTTTGGGGAAGACTCTTGGTCTCTGGGGAAATGTGGAGGTGTCTTCCTTTCCTGTACTGACAAGCTGAACAGACGTACATTGTTGGTTCGACCCGTCAGCAAGCAGGACCCTTTCAGTAACTTCTCTGGCTTCTTTCCCTCTGTAAGAAATCAATGCAATATGTATATTACAGAACTTCCATTAACAAACAGTGGTTTAGAATGATGAACAGCTACTCATGCAAAAGCTTATTTATCAAGCTGGTGTTTTTATTTTGTTCTAAAATAGCCTCTCTCCCCCAGTAATGTTCTGGCAACAAGTGTGGTCTGTCTACACAGTTGGGAAAAAGGATGGCTGCAGAGCAAAGGAAGAATATTCACTTGAGCATCTTTGTATGTTACAAATGTGACCCTAAAGGAGAGGTCACTTTGATCTTTTACGCTATCATGCATAGGTTCTGGATAACTCCTGAAATATTTGAGTCCAATGATTTTGGTGGCTCTGCTCTGAGCATGGCTTAAGCAAACATATTACTAAAATTCAAAGCTGCAGATAATTGGTTTTATTAGGTCCAGCTAAAATTCCACAAACTAGTGATGAGGCTTTAAAGTTGTCCAGAACTCTTCTTCAGACACTGTGGATTAAGCAGCCAAAAAAAGTGACGTGGGTGGAGAGAAGTACTCTCAGCTTTAAAGATACATAGACTACCAAATTTTTGTGACTTTGGATACCAACAATTGGTCTGGGGGAAATGGGTTATTCTACTGTGGCCAGTGCTTTTTTCCTTAAAAAATAAAAATAAAATGTGTACTCTCATTTCAACTCAAGAAAATCACCATTTTATAGTTCAAATCTGGAAAAGTAAATACAGTAAATGGACAAAAGTACAAAGATTCACAAAATGTTTAGGGGTATGCGTACTCCTGTGTCCTCCCCAGAAAAAAACCACTGACTGTAGCTTTAGGGGTTTTTCCCCTAACGGACCAGTGCATCTACGTACACCATGTAGATTTTTACAAAGGGTCCAGATTTCAGACATCCACATATGCATTATTTATATTTGTATATTTAAGATGTGAATCTTAAGATGTTCCATTTATTGGGAGTAAATCACATGTTACTTTCCAGTGAGAAATTTCAACTTGGTGTCAACCTGTGGTGTGTGATCACACCTTCCTCTCCTGTGGCAGAAAAAAAATAATCTGACTATTTGATTATGGCGTCTCCCTGACCACCTAACTGAAAATGTACTTATCATTCAACAGATCAAATAGCCAGGGAGATAAACACAGTACAGTCTGGTCCCCTTGTTACTTTTTCAAGGGCTCGAGGTGAGAAAGAGCCTGAGATTTTAACTAAGTTGAGATTTTTTCCACCATGGAGAGGAATGAATGAACAGACCCAGCATCAGTTAAGAAACCCAGCAAGGGAGGTTATTATTATTATTATTATTATTATTATTATTATTATTATTGGTTAGTGGAAGTTCTGTTCTCCATGATTATTTTCTGTCAAGAACATGTACATGCAAAATTACTGTTGCTACTTATCCGAGTTACTTCATTCTAACACAAATGAAGCTAATTTACTAATTCTTTACCATTTTTTAAAAAATAATTGCATAAATGTAACTAAATAATCAAGTGTATCTGAATGACATTGTTTGAAAACGTATAAAGAGCCATTTGTGCTATTAGCTAATTGGGCCGAGATACATGTGTCTTAGTAGAACATAAAAAGAATATGTCCAAATTCATTGAACGTACAGGATCATTATTCTATTTGCAAAGCTCCTGTTTAAACAAGGATTTCCCCATTGATTTCACACAAAGGGTTGCACATTCTCATTTCCTTTGTATGAATGGAAATTCCACTGTTATTGAAATGAATGGGGTTCCTGCAGAAATTTGGATTAGTCCTCATAGAGTCAATTCGTTGACTATTCTACTATTGCCTTTGGTGGGATTTTGGTTGTGTTGGGGTCCAGCGTGTAAGCACGGAAAGTCAAATTTCCCACCATTGCCATTTCCAGTAAGATTAGCACTACTCTGTTTTGCACCAAAATAGATGCATTTTTCACATTTGTCTTTTCAGACTAGTAGGAACATAATAGATAGATATTAGGTCAAATCTTCATTCAGAAGGTCTGGCTCAGACAAAATGCTATGACAGTGACTTGTAGTGAGCTCTGCCTCCTTCTTTGTGTGCAAAGGGGAAATCAAAGCTTCCATTCTTGGTTTTGAATACATCCATACTTCCAAGTCCAGTTTATTTTAACTGTGGCTTGTTGGCAAATCAAGATTAAACCATAGTTTTCAGAGTTTGGATGTAACAGAAAACAGCTGTATATTGAAAACTAAAAGGGGAAATTTTCATTCTGCTCTTGCACACAAATGAGGTCAATGAGGCATGTGAGCCTGAAGCTTGCTATAGTTCATTGCATCTGAACAGAAAGATGTCAAAGTCAGCATACCCTGATCTGAAACAAATGCATTTTAAAATATCGATTGTATGTATATTTGTATTTGAATCAGTTCTAAGAGTAGCCATGGCAGTTAACATGTACTACATATTCACAGAAAGCTTTTCATCTGATGTTCAGGGAAGCGTATAGCTGAAAATAAATAAAAAATGAAAGGGTTGATCGACAAAGTTCTCATAATTTTTACACAGTGCAAATGGATTACTTATTTCTCACAATTTCTATTTCCTGATACAGGCAACTGCAAAACTTTTGGATGGTTCTCACCAGCAACATGGATTTCTGTCACTGACTTACACAAAGGCAGTTACAAAAAATGTCCGTCACAAATTGATTTCAAGAAATGAGCGAAGAACTTTGCATAAATTATCTGAAAGTTTCACTGATGGTTCTCCTCATTTCCTTCATGAGATTCTTCTCTCGGCTCAGGCATTTGATGTTGTCCTCTGTTTTCCTTTTCTCAATGCAATTGCAAGTATATTTCAGGCAAAACTGCCAAGAAGCCAAAAAGAGAAAAGAAAATCGCCAGGCCAACCTATGAGGACTCATATTCTCACATCTCGGAACTTGCCGCTTATTTATATCAATACTGGCGTAATCAGAATCTTTTCCCCCAAAATGGAGGAATTGCAGCACAATATTGAAGGTACTATATTCTCCACCTTATATTAATACAATAAAAATATTTTTCTTGGATACTGTTGTTCATGAAAATGCTGTCTCCACTCTATATCCATGAAGGGTCCTCATTGGCTTGTTCTCCAGTTTTACTGATTTGCAAATTTTAGAGAAAATCCTTTAGAAGTCCAAAGAAAGCCTTGCCTGCCTTTCCGGTCATAGAATACACGTCAGCTCAGGGTAGCTACCTCAGCAGTGACCTCTCCAGGTTTCCTCTAATTAACCACTTAATTAAGGGAAACACTTGTGGCAAATGACTACTGTGCTTTTGTTATATGTGTATATTTTTGGCCTTTCGTTCAGTGCTCAGCTCTACTATGTCAAATCAGTGGTTGAAGTGGATTCATACACTGTCTATATCTAGTATGCTTAATTAAATCTAAGGTTTTGACATAATAATGGGCAGTAAACCTCAATTTGCCCTCTGTATTCTACATAACATACGAGTTTCAGACATGCATAAAGATATAAGCAGTTGTTAAAGGATGTACAGTGGAACTTCGGTTTTGGAGCATCTCAGAAGCCGAACGTTTCGGAACCTGAATGCCGAAAACCCAGAAGTCATTGCTTCCGTTTTCGAACGCACCTCGGAAGTTGAACGGCTTCCGAGGTGCGTTTCTCAATTTTCACCATTGAAATTGCTGACAGCCCTTTGCGCCTCAGCTGTCGAATGTTTCTTAAGTTGAATGGTCTTCCGGAACAGATTACGTTTGACAGCCAAGGTTCCACTGTACAATTGCTTTCTAGAGTGCTCAACTATCCCTCCCCTTCCCAGGGCTATGTCTTGATTGCTCCAGGGAGTTTTTTATTGTCAGAGATTGAAGTAGGAGAAGAAAGCTAGTGAGATGGCTTCGTTTCAAATTCGCTTAGTCATGTCCATTGAAAAGTAACAGGAAGGCATCCCATCCCACTTTATACCATTTTGAGTGCTGCCCACTTCTCATTATTTTACCTGGCAGCCACCTGTGTTCTCACTTCCTGTCTTGATGGAACACGTTGAAAGACAGCAAACAAGCATTCTAATAGGAAACTTGTGGCCCTCCAGAAGTTGCTAGACTCCAATTTCAGCACAGCCAGTAGTCAGAAATAGATAGGATCTGTCGTCCCTCGTCTTATGGAAGGCCAAAGATGTCTCCCCCTTGCAAGCTCTATTACCTACAGAGAATATATTGAGCTCTTCCAGCCCTAACCCCTTTTCTGTTAGGGACCTAGAAGACTAGCTTGTTTTCTCCATCTTCTTCCGAGGATTTACTTAGTCTTCTGTGTGGGTAAAATTGTTTTCTGCCAAGTAATTAATAATTGGTTCTTTTTGGACAAATCAATTCATTGTGTTTTGATCTAGAGTAGTTTCCCGTGATCTTGAAAGTGGCTTCACACAGAGCAAAAGATCCTAAATGGAAATTTCATTTGAAATTTCCCGAAAAGGAAATCATGTCAGACTCGTTTGTTAAATGTGACAAATGTGCTAATGCCTATTTTGTGATGGGAGGCAGAGAAATAGACAGATGTCCACTTCATTGATATAAAGTGATGTTCAAAATTCATATAGATTTGCTTTGTGTTCCTACTGTCAAAGCCCAAATTAGTCAGTTTGCCTATTGTTGGGCTACATACTACAGGAAGATTTTTATTTTTTAAATGCTGTTCATAGGATTATCATTTTGCACATTCTTCTTCACAAGGGCTGTAGCAATGTTAGTTCATTTGGGTGTTGCTGAATGATACTTTATTTGATCAAAAGTGAAAGTATGCATGGCATATGATGCTTAGAGCTACATTTATATAACAGACTTACTTTAAAAGTCTACAGATGAATTAGAGGGAGCCCCAGGAGTCAAATCAGCACCACTAAGAAGCTAAGTTTGATGATTTAGAAGTTGTGTAAAGTTGATAGCATAAATGTCCTGTAGTTTAAAAAGAAAAATGTTCTTGAGGTTAGCTTAGACATCTACCAAAGTATTTGTAACTGAGGGGAAAATGAGTATCTATTTAGCCTGATTAAAATACAAATGCTTTGTCCACTTAACTTCCCACATAACCATGGCCTCCCAACCCTATTTTCCCAAATAGTTTATTATACCTTATCTTCAGTGCAGTTCCTTAATTATTTTTGATGTATTTCATAAGTATTTGATAGCATTGCCTGACACACCCACACCCCTGCCTTGGTTTATTCATTAGCTGTGTGTCCAGATTGTTAATCATAGCCTCAGTATGACTGCCTGATTCATCCTGGACGCATCTCAGTGGTGTTGCAGAAGCCAGCTTTTATATACACAACACACATACACATGAGTCTTCTGAGCTGCATGTGAAGTTTGCTTGTTCTTTCCACATCAAGCAACGTGTTATTTAGTAAAGTACTTAGCACTCACCACACTCTTAGCATCTGTAGCTGAAAGCTTAGCTTTCAAAACAAGTTGTCTGGGATATCTCACTGGGTGGTCACAGATGGGGAAAGGGGATTGAAAGCTTACGTACATCCTCAAAGCATAGGCTTGTGGAGAACACTAGGCCCAACTGCATGTATATATATCGGATGTCACCGTCAGCTTCTAAAATGTCATAAAATCCTTCATGGGCAAAAAGAAATGTTGCAGGATATAGAGTGCAGGTCTCTATACTGAAATACATGTTCACTTCTTTATTTCTTCACAGTATACCTTGTATTTTTTAAGTAGCTGTGTTAAAAGTTATTGCAATGATGGCATAGGCACAATATTTAATAGGAGCTAAAACGGTTAAGATCTCTAAAAAACAATTAAACACTTATTAGGTAATCAGTAAGCTTTCATATGTCAATACCCAACATTCTTTTACATTCTTCCAGCAGCCAGTCCAAGAATAAGGACTTAGGGCATAGTTTGCCAATAGGGAAATACTTGTTTGTTTCCCATTAAGCTTTGTGGGGGAAAGTATATAGACTGTAGATTAGGACACCGTTGGAGAAAAATATTGTTTCTTACTCCAGACACTGAGATAGGTGTAGGGAGAAGTTTTAGCTGCCCACCCCCTAGCATAGTGTACCTGAGTCCATCCCTTACCTTTCCTTTCGTATAAATGGGTGCCCCACACAAAGGCTGCATACACACTATATATTTAAAGCACACAACCCCCCCCCCACAATCATAGGAACTGTAGTTTAACCCCCACAGAGTTACAGTTCCCAGCACCCTTCACTACAGTTCCCCTGATTCTTTTGGGGAAGTCATATGCTTCAAACATACAGTATATACACAAAACCAAAGATGCACGAAGAAGCATTCATTCTCCATGTATCAGAAACAGATACATAAACACACACATTTCTCTGTCCCTGTAATATCCCCAGGGACACTGCACTTATAATAATTACAGGCATTTCACTAATCAATACTAGTCAATTTAAATATATTCTCATGTTATCCTGATGGCATTAGGAATGAGGGAAGCTACATCAGCCAAAATAGCATGAATACCAGGCCTAGGGATGGGCAGGGGAACTATATCTGTCTATCTGCCTGCCTGTCTGACTGTCATATCTGTCTATTTTGTTTGGTATTAATTGGTTTAGCAGTAATTTGATTTGAATTAATTTTATAATGAAATGATTTTAGAATGTTGTATTATTTTATTGTTGTTAGCCGCCCTGAGCCCGGCTTCGGCTGGTGAGGGCGGGATATAAATAAAAATTTATTATTATTATTTATTGCAGAAGTTAATAATAATAATGATGATGATGATGATGATGATGATGATATGGTTGCTCCACCTCACTCATTGCATTGGAAATACCTTCATTAATACTTCTGCCTCTGTGTGTATCCACAAATGTTGTTTGTTTCCTACTTCAATTGCAGATAATAAGACGAGTAAGGAAGATACTTTGGTGCTTAAAATTGGCTCTGTGTCGATGGCTCCTCAGGCTGACAATCCTCTTAGTAGAGCTGTGCTGAGGAAAGACATTTACCAGTAAGTGTTTTTTATTTGACAAATTAGAATGAGAAAAACGTTTGAAAAATCCAGAAATGTTTTTAAAAATCAAAACAAGATATTATCTTGAGAGAGAAGATATGAAATCATTGATCTGGCATTCATGGTTGACGACTGGGATTGCATTGTTTTATCCTTGCCTGCACATTGCACATTGTACATTGAATAGTATTTGCCTAGCCCAGTGTGCCGAGTTCTATCAGCACAATCTGTACTCTTGATTTTGTATTCAAGACATAGTGTTCATGTAGTTTGAGCAATGCATGTTGGGTTCTGCATATATAAGCTCACATGCAAAAATAAAGTTGAATACACAAAGAACTGGCAGGCAAAGTAAACTTGCATGATCCTGAGCCCCTCGCTAATTACACAGTTTAAACATCATCACAGGGCTGGAATAAAAGTTATCCAGTAAAACATGTATTCTGATGAAAATCTTTTTGGATAGAATTTTCCTTTTTTACATTGATTACTGAATTATCGTGCGTGCTTTCATATTTTTTCAGACACTTCAACAGTCTGTGAAGCACTGATGAACGATAAATTAATTTTCAGTTACGTTATCATGATCTTAAGGGCTCCCCCACCTCTGCAAGGAAAAAAAAATCAGTCAGGAAAGGGATCTCTCTTTTTTTGCAAATACCTTCTCTCTCAGTAGCTGCCTAGTGTGAAAGTGATTTTCATAATGTTAAATGGTTAGCAGACATTCAAAATGCTGGACTGTTGATGTCATGTGGATCAAAGCTGTGAAAGAAAGCAAACTTCTAAGGCAAAGTTTCACAGTAAACACATTCTTTGTGTGAATGTCGTGCTCTGGATTGTGTCACTGACTTTCTGCAAACCACACTAATCATATGTAGGCAGCAAAACTGGAGAACATATGTAATCAACATGATAAAAATAATATATGATTCTTAGTAGAGTTGGCACTGCTGAGAAACATGAAAGTATAGTTGCAAATAATACCAAGTGAGAAAAGTCACAGAAATACAGATGAACAAGTGTCTTATGCTTCCTGTTGGTCTGTTTCTCAGATGTGGCATTTTCGAACTGTACTTCAATAGAAGTATGTTACAAACATCAAAATCCTTTCCCAGCAGTAAAATGTTTTACGGCTTTAAAAATGACAGATATTACTTTGTCAAGCATAGGAATTCCTCAACTGGTTCAGGCTCCTTGCAACTTACCAGTTTCTATCCAAGGGGGTGGGGCGGGGGGGAGAAACTTTGTCATAGTGGACTTAAAGGTGGGTTTGCCTCTGAATACCATTTTCACATATTCAGGAAAATGTGATATATGAATTGGTGTCATGGGTTTGACTTGGATATGGACCCATAAAAATCAGGAATGTTTTCCTTGAGCATGCAAGCACACCAAGAAAGCAATTGTGTCATCTTCTTTAGGAAAATGAAGATTAGATGGAGTGATAGGATTGAATGGCTTTCTAGGAAGCTTACAGATGAGAAAGTAAGAATAAATACCCAGGGTACCAGAAGTGCATATCCCCCCAATATACCTTTATGTGCTTGAGAAAGGTGTGCCAGGGTAGGGCAAAATGTGCGTCTGTGTGAGGTATTCTGTGAATGTCCTGTTTGGCAAAAGCGTTTGGGATGCATGGCTTTTTGTACTGTGAAAGCTGTGAGGTTGTAGAAACAACAAAGAATCTTGTGAAATCTTAAAAGACCTCTCTGGAAACTGAGGTTATGATAGTACAGTGGTACCTCAGGTTACATACGCTTCAGGTTACATACGCTTCAGGTTATAGAGTCAGCTAACCCAGAAATAGTGCTTCAGGTTAAGAACTTTGCTTCAGGATGAGAACAGAAATCGTGCTCCGGCGGCACAGTGGCAGCAGGAGGCCCCATTAGCTAAAGTGGTGCTTCAGGTTAAGAACAGTTTCATGTTAAGTACAGACCTCTGGAACAAATTAAGTACTTAACCTGAGGTATCACTGTACTGTTGTAACCAAAACACTACGTAGAGTATTTTATACTGTGTACTGTTGAGAGGCACATTGTGCAGTTTGGGGATGGAAGCATTATAGACTAACTTCCTTCATCAGTTCAAGCTTAATTTATTTTTAAAAGACCTAGTTCCATGTGAATTTCAGTGTGTAATGTGTGGAGCAGCCCTCAATACATGATTATAGTGCTGCATTGTGGTATGAAATTCTATAACCTTACTGTAAAGAAGAAAGACTAGATGGCTTCATGCATTTGTGGCAGGGGATGGGGAACCTGCGCCTCAGACATTGCTGGACTATAGATCCCATTATCCCTGACAATTGGCTATGCTGGCTGAGGGTGATAGGAGTTGGAGTCCAGTAACATCTACAGGGCTACAAATTTCCACCTCTGCTTTATTGTCTCTCAGTTAACACAGTTTATCATTCTCACTTTGATACAGCAATCACTTACAGCTGTACTTGACATCCAGTTTTTCACTGGGGCATATTTCTGTCAGATGAAAAGCTGAAGGGCTACACAGAACTTTGTTCCATAGAAGCCAAGAAACAAGAACTAAATGTATTTTCATCTGAAACAGGCAGACGAACCTTTTCTTATTTGCTTGTTTGAATATTTATTGTACTACTCTTTGGTGCCCCCAAATTCTCCCAAGATAGTTTACAACAAGGTGCAAAAACACAATGCACAATTAAAAACAAAACAAAACAAAACAAACAAACAAACAAACAAACATAAAACAGCAGTATTTACCAAATAGAGATGTGGATAAAAGCTAACAAGTCACAGATCTAAGAGGTCTGGGCAAATAAAAAGGACTTTACTCAGGTGTCAAAAAGATGCCAGGCAGAGGAGAGTCCAGAGAGCATTCCAGAGCTGGGGTGCCACAACAGAAAAGACCCAATTCCTGGTTCATACCTGCCTTACTTCCAAAGGCAGAAAGAACAGGGGAAACCTTCTCAGGAAGATCTTTGTGAAGTTCATATGAAATAAAGGGATCCTTTTGGGGGCAAGCCATTCAGGGTTTTGACTGTTAATGAATTAAACAACGAATTGTGCTCAGAAGCAGTATAGAAGCTGATACTGCTGTTTTAAGACTAGAAAGATACATTCTGTGTTTCCAGACAGTAATCTTACTAGTCTATTTTGGCCCCAATACATTCTTAACAATGTTCATCAACAGCCCAATGTACGTATCATGCATGATAGTGGTTAAAACAGCTCCTTCCCTGTGTCTCCATATGATAAAATGTGGTCAGGGTGTATAACATGGTATACGTGGGGTCTTATTGTTAGGATCAGAGGATATACTGGAGGCTAGATGGAAACCTTTGAGGTGTTGACCTGCCTGCATCCAGCTGCTCATCCTTAACTATTAATAAGCCGTTTCCTTTGTGAGAATACTTGAAGTTTGTTAGAATGTGGAAGCAGTTTGTAGGGAAACAAATTCTCAGAGGACTGAAAACATGAAGTTGGAAGTTGGAAGAATATCCCACTATATTGTCTTATTTGAATTTCGAAGCACTTATTTCACCTTGTCTAAAAGCAGCAGGCATGTCACCATTTAAGTACATTGAGCTGCCCTTTTCACCTCCTGTTACATCATGACTGGTGTTCATGGAGGCTACTTTATCTTTAATGGCTGGTAGATAAATCTGTACTCCAAGATGAGGCTCTCCTTAACTTCACTTAGGTTGGAAATCTTGCCTGGTAGTAGTGCGCCTGGTTCAATTTAGCAGATAATGTGAGTCTCCCTTGTGCACAAGCACTGTTAGTATTAATCACAATTAAATCCATATTTAACATGTCGGATCATTTACTCAAGTTTTCTGCAGCCTCTATGGTTTTGCTGCTGAACCTTGATATTCACAACATCATACTGTTTTTGTATGATTGACAGGAAAAAAGATTCGTACAGAGCACTAGAAAATGAAGTCAGGGTTCATCATGGTCTAGGGCAGGCTTCCTCAGCCTCGACCATCCAGATGTTTTGAGACTACAATTCCCATCATCCCTGACCACTGGTCCTGCTAGCTAGCAATCATGGGAGTTGTAGGCCAAAAACATTGGAGGGCCGAGGCTGAGGAAGCCTGGTCTAGGGAAATTATTTCTTAGGTGCATAACCATAGGGATCAGGGCGAAAAAATGTATTTGGGAATAGTGGCAAACTTTTGGTTCTCAAATTTCAGCAGTGGCCTCTGCGACACTAAAATCCGGTGCCCCTTGCCTCTCACTCTCTGTTTTACAGCATTGTTGTGCCCCACCCCCGCCCCCAGCAGCACGGCACCCAGTGCAGCTGAACCAGTCGCGCTCCCCTAAAACCGCCTCTTTGGGGAAGATTATTACACCAGAGCACTGTCATAACTAAGTGGCTTCATAATATTAATAAATCTATGAAAATGTGGAGAGCTGTTTTCTAAAAAATTTCCAGACTCTGTGATTTGGACCTGAGAACTAGTCTTCAGGATTTGGAAGAGCAGTTTTTTGGAAGAGTGGTAATTAAATTATATGATTTCAGGTCTTTTCTCCTGTATATCAAGCTTTAGAGAGCCTGACATGCATTCTTTTTTGGACCAAAGCAGTAAAATGCCCTAGTGTGCATTTTGCTGATGTTGCCCTTTAGCATGCGATTGTATTTGTATTTAAATCAAATTCCAGTTGGGCAAATAGTTGACTTTCCACAAAACGTTTCATTGTCCCTTGGGCTCTTCCTGCTGATTTCAAAAATATGTTTTTGAACAGTCATTTCAAGGATACTTTGCTGCCATATATGTTTAACATTGACATATAAAATCCCTGGTTGTGGTAAACAGTGTTACTGTAAAATAATTCAGAAAAGCTTCAGAAAGCTTACTGTTACCATTCTTTATTAATGGCTTGTGAGTAAATATAATTTACATTGTATTTGGTTTCAACAAATGTTTTGTTTGTTTGGAAAGTATTCTCTAGTAATATTTAAAACAGATTATTTTCTTTCTTTTAATTATGGTGGAATTTTAAGTTGAATATAATGTGAAGGCTATGCTTCTGTTACTAAGGTAACCATATCCTTGTTGTAATGAGACATTTGTTAACTTCTGTATACAGCTTGTGGTTCATTCCATAAATACTTGTGGGTTCTCTGATGTCCTTCACAAGGTTTTATCTATGACAAATTTTTACCACAGCTCTTGAAGTGCTTTGTGAGAATGGGTGTGGGTTTCTTTCTTCTTAAAATTATTCTCTAAAACCTTAGCACATTTTTTAAAAATCTCCCTCTTCAGCTTTGTTGCTGTTTAACATATTCCATCCTTTTTTTTTTTTTAACCGTGTGGAATGTTCACCTATTGAAATAGATTTATCAGTAGCCCTTCATTGAGTTAAGGGGAAACGTCTTCTGTTTATTCATTAGGTAAGTTTATTTTACACCACTATTGTGGGACCAATACCTTATCCCAGGTTTACTTTTTATTGCAAAATTTACACTGAGGATGGGGAACTTGTTGCCTTCTAGGCTACAACTCCTATTATTCTTGACCATATGGCCATCTTGAGGGGACTGATTGGAATTGTACTGCAGCGACAAATAGAGAAGCATAAGTTACCACCTTTCACAATCCTTTTAGTATTAGCTAACATGGTGTCCTTTGAATCCCAATTATCCTCAGCCACAGCTGGCATGGCCAGTGGTTCAGAATGATAGGGTTCGAATCTCAACACCATCTGAAGAACACCACTTTAATTCCTCCTGTTTTAGGGCTGGGTGCTGTTTTCCCAGTGAGTTCCATATGTGAAAGACACTGGCAGAGCAGACCCCGGCTGCCTTCAGGACTGAATCCTCTGGAAGATCCAATCCTGCTGGGTCTGCTTCCAGCTGGGGAGCAAATGGCTCAGTCCTGCTCAATTTGACTGTGTGCTCCCCTGCGAAACAGGCATGTGCAGGAAAACTTCTTTTACTCTGTTTCCCCTACCACCATGCCCCAGATCTCATGGGATGCCCATCCCAGTGCAATCTGGGGCTGTCTCCATCTGACTAGCCTGGTTCTGCCCAAATCAGCCCAATACGATTGGGGCTTCAACTGAATCCAGTGTGCTGCCCTACCAGATACATTAACTGATGGGAGCGCCAACATTGGTATTAATATAAAGTAACCCTGGAACTCACTAGCAGACACCTAAAAACAAATCTCTAATTTAATGGTAACTGATTTGATATAAATAACATTTTCTCACAAGTGGAAACTAGTGTGACAGTGTGAAGAACTGCAGCTGGCATAAAACCACCATTCAAAAATGTCTTTGGCATATGTCTCCTGCATATTGTGTGCATTGATGTTTAGCTGATTTAACTTGAAGGCTTTGTGTTTGGCTTTGGCAGGCACGAAAGCAATGGTGTACACTGTGGCTTCCTGCAGCAGGAAATAAGTTTCAAGGAATACTATCCTTCTTGCTGCCAAAATTTACCATAACAATACTGTTGGAAATGACTGAATAGTTTACTGTTTGCCATTTTACTACATTTTAACTCTTCAGGTTTAAAAAGTTTGTTTTCTATATGTTTTCTTGTTTTGCTTGATATTTCATGGGAATCTGTCCTTCTGTTTTACTTGTTAAAAAAGCTCTTTTTCATTCAGGTGGTATCTGCTACTTTTCAAATAGTTGCATGTTTGCAACCAGGGCTGTAGTCCTAAGCACAGTTACCAAGAACTCTGTCTAATTGAACGCAGTAGGGCTTAAAGGTAAAGGTAAAGGGACCCCTGACTTTTAGGTCCAGTTGTGGCCGACTCTGGGGTTGCGGTGCTCATCTCGCTCTATAGGCCAAGTGCTCATCTCGCTCTATACAGCTTCCCGGTCACGTGGCCAGCGTAACTAAGCCGCTTCTGGCAAACCAGAGCAGCGCACGGAAACGCCGTTTACCTTCCCGCTGGAGTGGTACCTATTTATCGACTTGCACTTTGGCGTGCTTTCAAACTGCTAGGTTGGCAGGAACAGGGACTGAGCAATGGGAGCTCACCCTGTTGCGGGGATTCGAACCGCCGACCTTCTGATTGGCAAGTCCTAGGCTCTGTGGTTTAACCCACAATACCACCCTCGTCCCAGTAGGGCTTAAATTGGAGTAAATATGCATAGGATCACACTGAGTTCTTTGGTCCCCTTGATATCAATGGAATTTAATCATGCTTTACCGTACAATCATGCTAGCATCGTGAGTGGGACTGTGTTGCTCTCCATCTTCTCAACAACTTGTGTCACTGCTAGTACTAACAGGGAGAAGGTGAGAGGTAAGGCAGCAAGGAGTTTAGCATTCTATGGGCACAGTGTCACATAGGCACCACTGCTGCACCCGCATCACACTGAGCTCTGTGCTACCTTGCCGCTCTCCTTCTGGATACTAGCAGAGATGAGAGAACAACAGAGACCCACCCATCTCATCCCACTGGCCAGTCCAGTTTATGTTTGCAGAGAAAACATCCCTATGCATATTCTTTGCTGGATAGGAATTTTATATATATGCATGATGCCTGTATCTAGAATTCCTTTTCCTTATCAAGGTGCGGAGTCTATGCATGTATAGCCTGATAAACAGAGTTGAAATCCTGTCTATAGATAGACAATTAGAATTGGGTGTAGTGAATTGGGTGTAGTGTCCCAGTTTTCTTGCTTCTGCTAAACAGCCAAGTGGCATAATCTCTTGGGTCACAGCCATTATCTGTAAGAAATTTAAACAACTGATGTCAAGGGTATTTAAGTATTATGCACGCATGTTACAAATTAGGAAAGAACAAATGGCCATAGGAATGATGTAAAATCAGTTGGGGGAACCACTTCCATGAGCCTCTTTGCAAGTGAGACCAGGCCTCCTGATGCATGAGGTACCCCTGCCAGGGGTACGGGCCAGTCTTGACAGACTCTAGGGTTGTGCGCTCATCTCACTCTAGAGGCCGGGAGCCAGCGCTGTCCGCAGACACTTCCGGGTCACGTGGCCAGCGTGACAAAGCTGCTCCGGCGAACCGGCACCAGAGCAGCACACGGAACGCCGTTTATCTTCCCACTAGAAAGTGGTACCTATTTATCTACTTGCACTTAATTGTGCTTTCGAACTGCTAGGTGGGCAGGAGCTGGGACCGAATGATGGGAGCTCACCCCGCCACGGGGATTCGAACCACCGACCATGCGATCGGCAAGTCCTAGGCGCTGAGGTTTTACCCACAGCGCCACCCGCGTCCCTTTAATGCATCTTTAGAGCCCTGGAAAATAGCATTGGGACTCGTCAAGTATCAGAGTGAAGAGCTTGCCTTCCTCTTCAGCCCAGTGCCACTGCAAAGACATGCATGACCTCAGGATGAATGCAGCAAGCTACAGTCATCTCCTAAATTGAAGGCTCTTCAAGGCTGTATGTGCAGGGGATGAGCAACTTAACTTTCTGCTTTGACCTAAAACACATTGCTGCAGTTTTTGCTGGTTTGAAAGAAAGCCTAAACATTGAGCCCCAGAAGCCAAGAGCTGGACTTGTGGGCTGCTTTTTTTGCTGCTAGATACTTAATCTGGCAACAAATGTGCAGTCATTACTCAGTAGTAATTTTGGAGGGATTGGTGGACAGCAGCGGGATAGTCATACTAAGATTGGTGTTGACAAATAGATGATGGAATACTAGTGGATTACTGTTGTAGTTAAATGTGCATAAATTTGTATCCAAATAAAATGAGTTGTAATGATTTTTTTGTGAGAGAAGTTAGAAGTGCCTTTTAAAATGTCACCCACCATCCATGGTTTTTGTAAATACATGTATTAAACATTCTCAAATCTGCTGCCCAGAATAACTGGAAATAACTTTACATACATATACCTTATCAGTCAGAAAAGACAGAGGTGTTATGTGGCTTCATGCCTGGGAGGTGGGGAGGCCACCCGCCCTGGATGAGATTGCACTCCCCTGGAAGCAGCAGGTCCACACTTTGTGGGTGCTCCTAGATTCAACACTATCACTGGAGGCTCAGATGGCCTTAGTGGCCAAGAGTTCCTTTCTTCAGCTACAGCTATTTCATCAGCTACTGTTTGACAGAGATGACATAGCCATTGTATTCCATGGTCTGGTTTGGATTATTGTAATGTGCTCTACACGGGCCTGTCTTTGAAAACAACTTGGAAACTTCAATTGGTCCAAAATGCAATGGCCAGATTACTGGCTTGGGTTCCCTTCAGATGTCCCATTTTGAAACAGCTGCACTGCTTGCCAGTTCGTTTCTGGGCCCAATTCAAGGTGCTTCTGTTAGAGTTTAAAGCCCTAAACAACTGAGGCCCCAAATACCTGAAAGATGACTTGCTTCCCTACAGACCCTCCCAGGTGCTGAGATTGGTGGAGGGAGCCCTCTTGGTTGTTCCACCGCCATCAGAATCTCTGTGGGCAGTGGCCTGGGTGATGGTATTTTCTGTGGCAGCCCCTAAGTTGTGGCAGTGCCTTCCTACAGAGATTCATCCAGGGCCTTTCAGGAAATGCTGAAGATGCATCTTTTTACCCTGGCTTTGGACACTTGAGATGTATGTTCTGTAATGTAAAGTTGTTTTAAACTCTTTTTTATATTGTGTTCTAATTGTACAGTGATTTATGGCAATATATATTATTACTTTGTGTATTGCTCTGCAAAAGCAATTGGTACATCCAAAGCGATCACTTCAGTTTCCTCTCCTCCACCCATGTGCCCCAGGAACTTCTTCAGACAGTCCCCAATCCTCTGGAGCTGATTTTGAGGGGGCTGCAGATGAGAGGAGAGAAGGGGGACATTCCATTCCACTAGTACAGTGGAACATCGGGTTGCGGACGTAATCCGTGACAGAGGCACGTCCGCAACCTGCAGCGTTCGCATCCTAAAGCGCTGTGCCTGTGCGCAAGTGGCGAAACCCAGAAGTAACCTGTTCTGGTACTTCCGGGTTTCCCGCAGTCCACAACCTGAAAACATGTAACCTGAAGCGTCTGTAACATGAGGTATGACTGTACAAGTCTCTTGTGTTAGCAGAATTGGAGCTTTGGATACCATCCAATTAAATTATATAGCAATATTTCTAAACATGTAATATTTCTAAATGCAATCTAATTATCAAAAGCTGCAGTTAATATGACTTTAAGAACTCTCAAGATAATTTTAAACAGCTCTGAAAGGCACAAAAACTGCTTTGTTATGCATAGCAAATCTTGACAACTAAAAGTTTTAAATATGATTCAGACACCTACATGAGCTCTCTGCCAGACCCTATCAGCAATATTGGAATGTAATGAGGTAAAAATTAAAAATGCAGATCACAAGTTCAAAGGCAAGTATATATACCATATTCAAGAGACTTTAAAAAAACCTAACTGCCCAAATTTGTAGTTTATTACACATAAATTTAGGGTAACTTGCCACAATGCATTGATTTTGTAATCGCTTTAAAGAGCTTTATCCATGACTGTAAAAGGAGGAATTCAATAGACAGTATAAATTTGTCTTATTTTGTTTCTTAACTTGAGAAGCAAGTGGCAGTTGGGAGGGGCACATTGTGGAAAATTAATAATTCTGACCTGCTTTGTAGGTTTCTTATAAGCTTTACTGAAATAATATATGAACAGTTCTTCAAGTACTCAGAAAAGCTGAGATGAATGACTATTGCCTTCTGGTTTCTTGCTTTGGGCTCTTTATTGCCAGTTCACTCATTCATCATAAGGAAGATTTTTGGCTTTCATTTCTTTCTCCCTGCCTTCTCTTCTAGACTAACCTGATTGCCCATACCCTTTCAGAGAATATTAATGTGCAGATTTCATTGAGGGCCTATATCCCTAAACCTTTGCAGTCTTTCCCAAGGCTTGGTAACTTTTAATATTTTTATTACTGATTGTTTGTCTCTGAAAGCAGACAGCTTTTACTTGAAATCAAAGGAATATAATGTTTTACAGACGTATATCAAATGCTTTACATACATTATTTCTCTGAAATGACTGTGATTCTGTACACCTTGGCACCCACCTGGCTTCTTTGGGTATATTATAATTTCCCACAGATTTTTACATTTAATAGTCAAAAGCACAGCATACGCATTCTGCTGAATTCTGACACTAAAGCTAGCATACCAGTATAGAACTCGCAAAACAAACAGACACTTCTATCTTACTAAAAGTTATCATCTCTAAAACATGTGAATTAGAATAAGAATAGAGTATCTTACTTAGTTACTGTAACTTCTTTGTCAACGCAGTCTTCTGTGGTTAATATTTCACTGATTCATTAGAACAAGCATTAGCTGAAGACAAGACTTTGAAGAAAGAGCAAATGTTAGTTTTGTTAATGTAGCAGAGTATTGCATTTCAACTTTGGGAAAGGATAGTTGATTGATGCAGCTTGGCAGGAGGGCAAGGCCCCACATGCTGCGGAAGAAGGGTGAAAAAACTGTAGATTATAATATACCTCAGGATGGGTGTTTTAATATGTTTACATTTTTTCTGCTTTATTTGAGATGCTGATAACACTAGGTAAAATTCCACATTTGTTATTAACATGGCTTCTATCACATTTAATATCGAAATACCACATTCTATGGAAACTCTGACATGCATGCTGTTTAACAGATAATACAATAAAAGTGTGAAACTATAGCAACTTGGGTTCCCCCCCCCCCCGAATATAGTTCACATCATAAACTCTGGTCCTCCTTATGATTGCAGTTATTATGAATGCAGTTATTAACTAATGTGGACCCCCTTACATTAATTTTACTGTATAAACAATTGCATAAGAAATTGGAATGGTACAGATATAATGTGTGTAACATATTTTTTTCTGTTTCTATAGAGAGCACAGTACATATCATATGTATAAGTTATCTATTAAAATAATTTCAGTGTGGTCATTAGAGGATTTGACCGATATCCACGTATGGGTTTGATAAACTGACACAACAGCTAAAAAAGAGCTCCTGTCCCATGTCAGCTTATCAAACACACTATGGATATTCTGTCTTTCATCCGACATCAAAATAACATCCACAGAGTAAATAGGAAGCTTGTGTTCAGTGAAACTCAACCTCAGTACTTCCAGGTGAATATATACAGCACCTGATAAGGCTGAGGTATTGTACCACTAAACGAACAGAACCTTGAGCAACCAATGAGTACCAGGTACGACAAAATGAAAATGGGTGTAGAATCCGAAAGAGGTTGTTTGCCTCAGTTTAGTGTTAAGCCAAATATTTATGTAATATTTTAGAAAGCCAAAACCTAGTGTCCTGTTACAGACAAGCAATGTTGAGTTTTGAGCTAAAATTATTTAACCCGTAAAACAAATCAATAAAGAATGTGTTATGTTCTTACATCTGGTTTTAGCACCAGTTATTTCTTCTTGCTGCTGACATTACTCCCTGTTCTTTGTCATCCTTTCTGAGTCTATTTAGAAAAGTTATGTCCCTCTTGTGACTGGTGGAAAGGTTTTATCATCCAAACATATCACGAAACCTCCATTTAGAATTATGCATCTGCATCATTTGCACAGCTATCAAATCAACATTTAGAATAAGTCCTGCAGTAAAAGTAAATCAACATTATTCTCTCTGAGCACAAAAAAGTATTAAAATGTTCACTCTCGCTTTAATTTTTTGTTGAAGCGTTTAAACAAGAAACAGATACTTTTTTAAATTACCAGGCAGAGTACACATTAACACAGCAAAAAGCTGAAACTTAGTTGACTTTTACATTTCCCCGCATTTAGCCTGAAAAGATATAGTTGCCATACTTTACCTTTTTTTCCTCCCTATTGTGCTCCAGATATACGTGTAAGAGACAACTGCAGTGGAAAACGGTCTTCTGCTTATTTGTGGTAAATTACTGTACACAGAGCTTTTTGGAACAAGGCACTACTTTTAAATGTCTGGTCACCTCACGGGATATGTAGTGCATTTCCTGCCACTAGGATAAGAGGAAGGAAGCACAAGGCCAAAACGTTTGATGTGTGGTCTACTGTAATTCCTTTCATGTGTTCAGTGGCTTTTGTAGGATCCATGTACTACAATCAATTCTGACCATGCTGTGGTCCATTTCATTAAAGCTGACCTTCCTAAATGGAAAACAAATTCACATTATAGTGGCATTCACCTGCCATCATTACAGGGGAAAGAGTTATCATATTTTGCCCTTAAGCTGATTCTTTTATAAGTTTTGTGAGAAGATTTCCTTTGGCTTATAAAGCTCATTTGAGTGTGGAGATAAAAATGCAAAGAAGAGGCTCAATATGATTTTTCAAAGGTTAATATATTAATATCCTAAGATAAACTGTGAGACTACTCTTAGACTACTTTTCATAGTACAGTTGCCATGCGCAAGCCGTTTGGAACTCTCTGTGTTTTGGTTGCTGCCAGCTTCCATTCATTTAACGTAAATCAACCAGCCATGCAGATCAGTTCCCATTGCAAGAATTTAGATCCATCTATTTTTGCTCCGTGTCAGTTTCACATAGTGTGCTTATTCATAATGCCCTTTCTGTCACTTTTCTGCATTAATCTGTGGGGTGGGGTGGTTTTTGTTTTTTAAAAGAATCTATGAAAAGTATTTTAAATAATACTTAAATATTTATTTGAATATTTTGTCACAAAATGTACCTTTACCTTTTCTCCTCAACATGCACATTTCTAAATGGATGTTCATATGCATTTTGGTAAAATTTTTGAGCTGAGCACTATATTGCAAAATTCAGGGAAGTGCAAAATGTAAAAGATAATTACGTCCTAATTCATGCATTAATCTGGGAGTTGCAAATTTAGGTCAGTTAAAAATATGGATCAGATAAAATTCTCCACCCCTAATTGGATGCTGCATGGACACAAACTGTGTAGTGTGGGCTAGTCTATACGTTGAATAGATACACATAATATTGACTTGCGGCACAAGGCAGCTGCTGTGTAGACTCAGTTCAGTGAGACCTCCATGCCAAAACTGTATCTTGAGAGGTGGCTTGGAATATGGGTTTATACCAACAATAACAATTGTGTATCATTTCCACTTCTGTGTAAAATGCTGATTCAAATTCAGTTGGTGGCTCATTTGCCTTTCCCTGTTTAGGGAAGCTTTTAATATTTGATGTATCATTGTATTTCAATATTCTGCTGGAAGCTGCCCAGAGTGGCTGGGGAAACCCATCCAGATGGGTGGGGTATAAATGATAAATTATTATTATTTGCCAGGCAAGATGCAACCTAGGGCATCTGTGAATAAGACGTTTCATTTTTCAAAAGTGTTAACAAGTAGCAGGAGGTGTGCCTAATTTGTATCCATACTGTAACACTAGGATAGGATCTTAAAGATGTGGTCGTCATCCCCACACCATTTTCCTGATTAAAATTACTTCACCACCATAACACACACACCCTAATTTTTTCCATGGAAGAAATTCAAATATCAAAGTGGTACCTCTATCTGTTGTTTCCCCGACTGAGAAAATAGCAAGTGGGGGAGGGGGAAATGGGTGACAAACTCTCGCCAGTGCCATGGACCTTATTCAAAGGGGCTGCTAATTCAACTTTAAGATGACTACTAATGTACGGTATTTAAAAGGAAAAGGGGGGGGGAGTCTAATTACTATTAATAGTACTGCTGCCTCACATCCAGTTCTGTCCAAAGCTTAGCACTAACACACTTTGATGGTTGAATGAAATTTTCTTTCATTTACAATTTTACAAATGGAACCTGAGATTCAAAGTTGATGTCTCAGGTTGTTCCTTGATTATTATTTTTTTAAAAGTAATTATTAACATTTAGATCTTTACACGGGGCAAAGCAAGTCCACAATTTTGACAACTGCACCAAAATAAATTATTTTGCTAAAGCAACAGTTGTAGATTAACTTAACCAGTGGTGGTCTTCCACTAAATTTCACATGTTTCTGGTGGAAGATGGCAGAGTGCTCCATGTGTATTTCTCAAGAGGATGGGGAATGTTGTCATGTGTAGAATAAGCATATGACATTTTTGTTGAAAAGTAATTTGTTTTAGTGAACATTATAAAAATGTATAATTCTTTAATGTGCTTTTTTTTAAACAGCCAGAATACAAAAGGCAGTTTGTGCAGTTAACACTTTTAAAGGGCGCTGTGGGTTAAACCACAGAGCCTAGGACTTGCCAATCAGAAGGTTGGTGGTTCGAATCCCCACGACGGGGTCAGCTCCAGTTGCTCAGTCCCTGCTCCTGCCAACCTAGCAGTCCAAAGCACGTCAAAGTGCAAGTAGATAAATAGGTACCACTTCGGCAGGAAGGTAAACGGCGTTTCCATGCACTGCTCTGGTTCGCCAGAAGTGGCATAGTCATGCTGGCCACATGACCCGGAAGCTGTATGCCGGCTCCCTCGGCCAATAAAGTGAGATTATGCGCCGCAACCCCAGAGTCGGACACGACTGGACCGAATGGTCAGGGGTCCCTTTACCTTATTGCCATAGACACTTTCTCAAGCTTCTTAATTGCTCTTCAAATTGCCCTGAGTTCATTTTGGTTCTTGGGCACAAGCAAGAACATTTCAAATACAGAATGGGAAACACAGCACATGGAAGCTAGCATTTGTCCTCCTACTGAAAAGTGCTTGCACCAGATTATTTTTTGCTTTTTGAATTTGAGGGCAGTAATCCATTGGGGAGAGGAAAATCACATGACCCTAAAGAATGTGCATACACGGTCTCTGGAGCCTGGTTAAGGGCAGGTTACAGTGCATCCATATTCCATGTTTTAGCTTTACAACCCTGTGTAAAGTATGCTGACTGAGGCAGGTGGGAGTGTGGCTTTCCCAGTCACCCAGGAAACCAAAGCTTCTGAACAATAACCTTCAGAGCCAGACATTCCCAATATATAATATGAATATTCCCCTAGCTTTGGAGTGAAGAGAAATGTGTGAAAGTAAGGCTTCCTTTAATAAATACGATTAAGCCATACATCACTATTATTTATATCCTTTTTCAAAACTTCAATTTTTTATTTTTGGTTTCTGCAGTCTTTTATAAGTCTCAACTGACCTGTAAGGGAATACATTTGACTTTCTTACAATGAACCTCTGAATTATGCCTATTCAGCAGTGAGTAATAACTGATTCAACATGAGCTGTGTCTTATATAAACATACAAAATGCCTGACC
Organism: Podarcis raffonei; assembly: GCF_027172205.1. NCBI lineage: Eukaryota > Metazoa > Chordata > Lepidosauria > Squamata > Lacertidae > Podarcis > Podarcis raffonei. The sequence goes on along the minus strand of NC_070608.1, from coordinate 23,730,208 downwards.
CAGACTAAATCAATTTAAAAAGGAAAACATCAAAGTTATGTTTCCTGTTACATGCTTAAGGTCTTCTTTGGGTGTATTACATTAGTATATTATTTACCAACTATAGTAGGCTTTTAGTTTATTCTCTGATGCCACCTGCAAAGAGAACAGTAGACAACGTATTGGATACAATAAATTGTACGTCTAATGTAATATGTCACAGTGATTAAGAGAAGCTTTTACAACAGGGATCAGGAAGTCTTTAGCATACCTTACAGTCCAGTTTTTAGTTTCTATAATGTTCTTATGCTGCAGAATGTGACCAGGGTAAAGTTCAGAGGGGCCACTGATTGCCTTGGGTCATGCCTCACCTGGATTTTAAAGTCCCAAGAAAATCTCCAGGGTCTTGGAACAGGGGTGAGAGACAGAAACATCTACGCTTGTACCCCAGAGAACATTAGCTCAATTCTCTGAGCTGTCCCAGTGTGTTTTTGGCCTGAACTGTGTAGCAGAAGGAAAATGAACTTGTACATCATTTACGAACATCATCATAGGCCCTAATCTGTTTCACTGCCAAGGGGAGTGGTGTTGCTAATATGAGATGAGGATCTGTAACTCCCCCCCCCCCCATGAGAGATTTGACTGGACTGTTCCATTAGAGCAGTCAAGCACTTGTATTTTTTCACCAGGCTTTTAATTTATTTTAATTGTAAATTAATTTTGCTGTTGCTTGGGTTAACTCTGTTTTGGGGTGGCTGGCATGGGATCCTTCAGATGTTGTTGGACTCCAGCTTCCATCAGCCCCAGCCAGCATTGCCAGTAGTCAGGGATGTTGAGAGCTGTAGTCCAACAGCATCTGGAGGACTACATGCCAGCCATCCCTTGCTTTATTCTCACTCTTATTGCATTATGATTGTGTTTTGTTGTTGTGAACATGTGTGTTAGGTTATTGATGAAGAGTAATCTGCATAGCTGTCAACCGTCCCTTATTTGGCGGTAAACTCCCTTATCCCAGCGCCGTGTCCTGCTGCTGTCCCTTATTGATGATGTCCCTTAAGTTTCCCGGGTTTCATGCTCGCCCGGCTCTGGAGGGGAGCAGCGGCTTGGGGTCCTCCACCGCGAGAGAGGGAGCTTCTGGTGCCGTTGTCCTGGCGCGAGGTGTTCCATCGGCCCTTCCCCGCCTGAGAGGGGGGGAGGGAGAGAGACTCTTGCCGCCGCCGCTTGTGAGCCCGTAGGCAGCAGCGGTGGTGGCAGCTGAGGAGGCAGCCTGAGGGAGGAGGAAGAGGAGGGGATGGGGAGGGATGCAGAAGGGCGGCGCTTCAGTGGCCGCCGTGGCGCCGCAACCGCCTCATGCCAGCGCTGACAGCATCTGTCAATCCTACCAATGTATGTAACTCTTTACAATAGCAAAATCCCTTATTTTGGCTGCTGATCCCTTATTTTTGAGGCTGTTGGTCCCTTATTTTCAAATCTGTAATTTGACAGCTATGGTCATCTGATGTTTAGAGGTGAGCTCCTCACTTCAATTCCGCCCCCTCTTACTAGCACATAAGTGTCTTGCTCCTGTTTTGCCGCAATTTAAAATGCACCCCAGGTCTCCGAACTCAACTTTTGTCTGCTACACTGGGTACAAATGGGGCAGCCGTTCCATTCTACTCTGATACAGGGCTGGGCATTGTCTGTGACTAACATGTAAAGGGCAGTCCAGATGGCAATTTCCCCTCGTTAATTTTGAGATGTGGCAGAGTAGAGGGTTAGCATGCAAACTCTGGATCCAAGTATTTGTTCTCATGAATATACTGACTTCAACAGAGGCAAGATGAGGCGGATAAGGCAAAACAAGGGTACTCTAGCTGTGCAGGACTCAGGCTGAATGCTACATGAGAGCAGAGCTCACATAAGGTTTCTACAGCAATTGCTCTCCAGCTGAGCCTTTTGTAGGAGCTGCAGATTTGTCTCGGTAGCTGGCTCCACCTTCACTAGATGCTTCTTCATTTAAAGGGATGCAGTGGAACAGAGGAGAATTTGGTTGTACTGGGGCTTCTGAGAAGACTCAGAGAAGACCATATGACATCCTTAGTCCAGAGGCCTTTTCAATAGAGAAGGTGCTTCTGAGGGTGACTTTAAAGCCATTTACACCTCCCACTCTGAATCACCAACCTCGTCCTCCAAAGAAGGAGAGTCCAGCCCCAGGGCCATAACAGCCATTGACCTAATAATTAACCCTATTGTTAAGTTACTGTTTGTTTAGACTTTCTGCCCACACTATGGCCTTGAGACTTGCTCCAGTCCATAATCTCAGAGATGAAAACAATGCAACCCCTCTCTATTATCTCTTTATTTATTTTATTTTTTGTCATTATAGGAGAGCCCTGAATCTGGGGATTCTTCGTGATCCTGGATCAGAGGTGGAAGACAGACAGTATCAAATAGACCTCCAGTCCATCAACATTGGTACTGCTCAGTGGGATCAATTGAAGCCAGAGAAGGAGAATGGTAAAGGGAGGACAGTGCCAGAGAATGAAAGGAATTCTCAGAATCCAGCACTTGAGTGGAATATGGCTAGTAGGTAAGAAAGCAGTGCGAAAATAGTGCCTCGTATTCTTGAGCAAAAAAAACTTTATGATAATAACATCCCACATATTTCAGCTGAGCATGCTGTTGTTTGTACATTCAAGTGTGTTTGCATTCCCTAGCAAGCATGTTTCCCGTGAGCTAGAGATCTGGACAGTACACTTAAAGTTTTTGTTTTGTAATTTCCGTGCAGATAAAGTTATGTCTATATTTCCATAATAGCTTATAATATGGCCATAAAATATAACTCCAGGCTGAAACCTGGCATTCACATTTCCAGTCTATGAACAACAGAGTTGTTACCCTTTTGTTCTTTTACAAAGTTTGAACAAAACCAGTTTAGACATTTTTAAGCCGGCGGAGGACAAAAAGAGTCTCCCCCCCCTCCTTTGTTGGCTGCAAACCAGTTTCTGTGCTTCTGTAAATGAAAACAGCTGCAATTTCTGAAATGACAAATTTCTGCTGATTTGTTGATATGCAAAAGAGGGCTTCCAGCTCAAGTCTACTTATAAATGTTACTTTGACATCTTCCATTTTTGGTGTTCCATTTTGATTATATTGCTACAGTAGACTTTGATGCTTTTTTCCAGTTAGAAGTCACAGTAGTCCTGTGCGGCTAACATGCTTTTCAGAATGAGTGCTGGGGGAGGGAATTGGGATTGTGCCTGGTGAACACAGTTTATGCCAGGCCTGTCTGTCTGCACAATCTCTACCCTGCAAAAATGTACAGTATGGAGAACACCAACATAACCTACATGTTTACATTCACAGCAGAATACTGAATTGTTGTGCTAAGGTTTAAGGGTGGAGCTTTGCTCCCAAATCCATTCATTGTACAAGTATATGGTACACACAGGGCTATAGTGTGACAAATCGATGGTGACATTTTGTTACATCTGCATGGGAGATATAACATGGTAGACTTGGGATAAATGCTTTTTTTTTGCATTAAACTAAAGCACTACATTTTGATTCCTGAATTATAGTTAGTGTTGTTTAGTTATATTTCTGTTTTCTTTATCATGGCTATCCAAGCTGTTCACACTGTCTTGAACAATCTCCTACATATTCAGGATTCTGAGTTAGCCCAACAATATAAATATGCAGAGATAAGGCAACAGAGTAGATGTTAGAAGACATGAAGGATCCAACCCAGTGGAAGCATACACTAGGAAACTACAAGATGTCTAACACCCTATTTAACAGACTTTAGAATATCACACTGACTCTTATAAATCATAAATGTTAACTGTAATTTTGTTTTAAAATGATATAATTTTTAATGACTTTTTAGAGCTGGAGACTTTGTTTCAACTTTCAGTCTGCAACGAGTCTTTCTATAAACCCCAAAAAGTGCAGTTTGCAAAGGAAATGCTGATTCCACAGTAACTTTAGCTATGATCATGATAACTGTATAGCATGTACGTTTGTAAAAACAAACCACAGGTGGGGCCCCTATCAGATGTTCTGAAAAATTAAAGAGCCTTTAAAAGCTTTGCAAATGATTCACTGCTCTTATCTATTAGATGAAGTAAAATGTGCTGATATTTATAACTGAAACTCTTGATGTAAAACATCAAAAACTCCTTTGGTGCCTTCAGTTGAAGCACTTAAGGACTGGATCAATGACAGTAGTTTAAATGATTTAGGCAGATTTGAGCTTTTAGCTGTTATCAGAAAGACTAGATAATGGTCAAAATGTAAGAAAATTAGAACACGGTGTATTCCTCTATGCACATTTCTTAAAGGGAGGGGAACATGGATCACCTTTCCTTCTTTGCAGAATGCCATTGTCTTTGTTTCAAGTTTGAAAGCACAGTGTATGGGCTTTACTAAGGTCCCTGTGTGCCTTATTTCAATGGGTGCCAAATTTATAATGGAGCGTTCTAAATATTCCTCTGGGATGTAGTGGTAGAGATCCTATTCAAACATGCTCCCCCCCCACCGCCATGGGAATGTGCAACATGTGGCAAACATATGGCTGGAATGAAAAATCCAAGTGGATTTCATGGGACAGCTATGATAAAAGGATAGCATCAGCTCCTGTGCCCTGATATTTCCTGCAAAATGCATGTGGATGTTTAATTGTGCAGGTCTTCATGGGATTCAGCATAGAGGCTTGAATGTACTAAGATAAGCTAATCAACAGGAAACATGTATTTCATTTCTCTTACTGTAAAAGTGTTTGTCAGACTTCTCTGATAATTCCCCCCACCCTGCATTAGTGCTTCCCAATAACTAAAATGATTGTTGCATCAATGATATTAGGAGAGATCTAGTTTCCATTCTCCTTTTTTAGAATGGCTGTATGGCTAAGTGACCTGTATCTTTTGCAGCACAGTAGTCAGCTGCACTGTTATAGTGTGCATGAATGGAAAGGCCCAACTAATATACTTATGTAACCCAACTTGTGATTGCTGGTATTTCTCCATTATTTCTCCTTATAATTATTTTGTGTGGACATGCAACAGCTTTCTTGTTTTCTCTATTACTCTAAACAGATGTTCTTTAAGGTATACTAAGATGGTCAGCTACTTTAATATTTCTGAAAGTCTTGTCTTTGAAAAAGGTATAAATATGTAACAGATGCCTAAGTGGATCCTGGAGTGAACATAGTGTGGTCATAGTACCATCATTACACCGTTCCTTATTGAGGATGCTCATATGGTACCCAGCTGTGTCAAGTTAGCAGAACACTTAAGGATAGTACAGTGTGGAAGACTTAATAAAGAAAGTGCAGGTTTATTTCATATTATTTCCTTGGGATCACTGAAATGGACACATCACTTTTGAACACAACGTTGTCCTCAGTTTCTCTTTATAGTTGCATTAATTCTAATACCTGCTTCTGCCATCTTCCTAGATTAAACCATTAAAAAAACTTAAAAGACCATTTTAATGATTGGAAAATTGGTACTGATGTGTAGTAAAATAGTGAACGATCTTTCCTTTCTCCAATGTGACGATACTAGAGGGCTGAAAATGTCAACTCTATAATAGATTTATGCAAAGATGATATTAATCCTTATGTTATTATATTTTCTTCCACTATTATTTTTTTCATAAACCATTAATTGCCTCATGACTTCATTTTTAACCTGGGAATTTGTTTTAAAAGTCCTTAAATGATAGCCTAATAGCTATTATATTCCAATTGATTTTGCATCTCATTAACGGTAAGCGGTAGTCCATTTTTGTAAACCTCTTTCAAACAATACAGTTGTTTTTCTTTCCACACATCTATATTTAAGGCTCTATATTTATTTTTGAAAACCCAGTGGAACTGTAATGGAATAATGGGCGAGAGGCCATTGGACCATTTTGTCCAAATTTTGAAAGTTTGTAAATGTGAATGGATTTGTAAGCCACCGTAAAGAGCATAATTTGCTTTTTGAAAGTTATTACTTTTATAGGGACACCATCTATTACCAAGTTCTCTAATGTGCTCCATATATTTCTCTTATTGCCAGACATTAGGTCGGTCATGTTGCTAAGTTGGCATGCATTGTAATAGCTGTGTAGATTTGGGGGCCCCGATCGTCCAACAGTTGGGTGATGGTACAAGCAAAGATTTTTAATTGTGTGGTCTGTCGGATTGAAATATGAATTTGTTTTAATTGCAGGTGCTTGGTCCATAATAGAACGTTTCATTTTGTTCAAGCATTGCATGTCCATATTTATTATATTCCAGACTTTGCTATAATTTGTCTGATAAAATTTGTTTAATCAGTTACGGGCAACCTGAATGCCGAAGTATCTGAAGCTTTCTTCGTAGCTATTGGGCTTTGTAATATTTTGGAGAAGGTTGCAGGAGAATATGAAAGAACATTACTTCCAATTTTTGAAATTTTACCTTAAGTCCAGAGACGTTTAAAAAGGTATCCAACTGTATACTCAATAACCTTCCAGCATTAATTGAGTGCTATAAGCAATACATAAAACAGTATCATCAGCATGGAGTCCCAGAATGTATTCCATTCCATTGATAGTTACAACCTTTCCTGCTAGAATTTGGTGTAATCTCATTGCCAGGGGTTCTATAATTAGAGCAAATAATACAAGTGATAATGGGCAACTTGGTTTTGTCCTGAGGCCAAGTTAACATTTTTGTGAATTTGTATTACTTATCCTAATTGTAGCAGTTGTAATATCATAAATATTTTCCAATAGTCTTACCAGTTTAGGGCCAAATCCAAAAAAAGTTATCACTCCAATTAAGTGCTTTAGTTCTACACAGTCAAATGATTTAAATATATCTAATGATAAACACACTGCTGTTGAGGCAGTCTGTTTAGTATGGTGTGTTATGTTTAATAATTTCCTACTTGGGTCTGCAATTTTATGCCCCAGGACAAACTGAGCTTCATTCAGATGAATATATTTCCCAATAAAAGTTTTCATTCTGTTAACCCTCACTGTTGTGAAAATCGTGTAATCTGAGTTGAGTAGATAAATTGGGTGATATGATTCCACTAATGAAAGTTATTTTTTAAGGTTTGGGAATTAATATAAATTTTCTTTTTCTTTTAGCATCAAGCGGCATCAAGAACGAAGAGCTATTTTAACTCCAATTTTAACAGACTTTACAGTGCGAATAACTGCAGCTCCTGCCATCATTTTCACAAAAGTAATCTCACCAGAGAATTTGCATACAGAGGTTGGTATTTGACTTGAGATGTACTCACATGGCTTTCAGATTCATGTATCTTTCTGAATGCAGATATTTGCAATAGTTAAAATGCTACATTAAGTTGAGTTTAATTATAAAACAAAAACTCGCATTAGCTATCAAAATGTTTCTCGAAAGGCTCTGTCTTCTGTAAATCCTTATGTGTAGGTCAGAAATAGTGATTATTGCATGTATGCTAAGAAGAGCAATAGATGGTAATTGTATGCATGTTAGCCTGTGTTTCTGATAGATAGATAGATAATACTTTATTCGGCTATAAGCCCACAAGGTAAAACCAATCAATAAATAAAATAGCATTTTACATTCTAAAATATCAACTAAAATATTTCAACGCATAATCTCCTTCACGTTACATACAATCTCTAGATGTACCATATTGTGGCCTTGAATATAAAGATGGTGGATAGAGTTTACTAGATTTTTAATAGTCATGCAGCATTCCATGAAGTCTTTTATATGAAAGAACTGAATTCAGGAATCTGGCAACCTGTAATGTTCTATAAGAGTCAATGTCCTGGAGTAAATAGGCTAGATGTAATTCAGGTGGTTTAGTAACAGTTTCCAAGATGATTGAACTCAGAATCCTTGATCGGGGAACAATATATAAAGGACAATTAAACAAGATATGATAAAGGGATTCTATTGATTTGCTGTCACATGCGCATAAAACAGAGGTTTTACCGTTAGAAAATCTATTACTCAGCACATTTGAGGGGAACACATTAAATCTGGCTCTAACAAAAGTGAATCTATGCGACGCAACCGATAAGGTAGACAGATATCGAGGTATCTGGGACATAAATGTAATGCCCTGATTTATTGGGGAACATGTACCTCCACCTGTAGTAAGATTTTGTTGCAAATCAACCTCCTCCAATCTTTGTTTGATGACCTTTTTTGCTGTAATTAGATCTAAATTTAGTATATCGGAAGGAGAGATTCCATAAGACAACAGTTTGGAATGGATTTTTGTTGCCCATGGGCTGGTAAATTCATCTCTCCAAAGGCACTGAATAAGATGGTAATTGGGCAATTTATGCCAAAGGGACAGCCAATAATTAAAGGCATGTCTCCACATCAGGATCTCTAAGGAGGGGGGTCTTAAGTTCTAAGCGAATAGCCGAGTTGCTTACACAGGAGGGTAGTTTCAAAAGGCGTCTGAGAAAAATATTTTGCAATGTCACCAGAGGCATGAAGTTTACAAAAGCGCCCCATAAAGGGACCGCGTAGGCCATAGTTGCAACCACTTTTGCACTATAAACTTTTAAGGCAGATGGAACATGCATAGCCCCCTCTGTAAAGATCTGTGTTTCTGTGTTTCTTAATTACATTTATAACACACATGTTTAATCAACAGAGAAACCCTGTGAGGTGGATTAGGCTGGCAGCAGGGATGGACAAATTAGTTTATTTCTGCTCCATGTCAGTTTCGCATGTGTCTAGTCATATGCCTTTCCAACACACACACACACACACACACACACACACACACTTATACTTGCATTTGAATTCTATACATTTCTCTCTAAAATACATGTCTTTGATTTAAGACACAGCTCCAGACCAGAATGCCACCTCTACATTTCCTTGCAGCTTTCTTGATTTTTGCTTCATCCAGTTGCTTCCTTCCTTTCCATTCACGTCAGTTCCTTACAGACATCACACAGCACCCTCTTTGCTCTCAGCCCAGTTGGAAGAGGAACCTATCCTTGCTATCCTTTCACTGTAAATGCCAGGGATTAAATATGGGGTTTTGGGGGCATTATATGTTCAAGGGAAATTGTGTATTGATGAGGCGTTGCACCATCCTCACAATGCTGACTTGCTACTGCAAATGTGCTGGAAATGAAATCTAAAGGAAAATGTTAAATGACCTAGGGAATTGCTGTGCTGTAGAGAAGGCATTCCATGAAAAGTAACAGATGAATTTTACTGTAGCTCTTGTTAAAGAATGTAAATGTTTTGGTTATTATTATTTTTTTGAATCAATTCCCTTGATGAAATTCAGTGAGGAAGGGAGAGGCCTACTACAGATTACTAATAAAGACTTATGCACATGTCATGATAAGGGTTATGAGCATCTGCTTAGTAAGCAAACCTGCTCATTTTCTTCTTTCCGTCTTGGAAGTAATTTGCCAGAAATGGTCAAAAGCTTTTCCTATGTGTTTAACAACAGCCATAAAATAATGGTCATCTAACTATAATTCTGCCAAGATGTCAACAGTAGTTTCCAGGCAGCTACAAATCAATTAAGTCGGTTATTTGTGGGTTGCAATGTACAATTTCATTATAAACCAAGATGTGTTTGTATTCCACAATGTATATCTGTCATTGAGAGCAAGGAAAGGGGAAGTGTAGTCCTCTGCCAAGAACATGAATAGAGTCTCTGACAGCCCAGAATTTGATGCAACAAAGAAACAGGACCTCACACATGAAACAAACAAAATGTATCTTAATCATCAAATATCCTGTTGGAAGCCTAGTGGTATGCTATTCCACCACTCCTCCACCTGATTTCCTTTTACAGATGGTGCACAGTGCTTTTCTGCCTGAAGAGATAAGAAAATGTTAATAGTCCCAATTTGGAGAGTATAAATAGTCTACATTGTGTTTGGTTAGAAAAGAAAATTACATAATTGCCTTGAAGCAGCTGGTATCCATTGACTTTGTTTTACAAACTTGTTTTTCACAGGAAATTTTAGTATGTGGCCATTCTTTGGAAGTGAATATGACAACAAGCCTGGACTTCTTCCTCAGTGTGGCTCAAGTACAACTCCTACAGCAGTTAATACAGACTAATATGGTTGGACTGGAACCATCCAATAAAGCTGCAGAGGTAACTTCGTTCTTTCAGAGTTACTATGGTTCAAATACTGCTATCCCCCCCCCCCATGTACTCTTCAGCATGTTTTGGCTGGAAATGTGTGTTACCATTTCTCTGCTCCTGAAAACGTCACCTCAGTGTTGGGGGTCTCTCCTTCATGCTATCTATGCAGGGACAAAACCCTGTGACATCTTTGTGGTACATATTTCCTTGGTCTCCTTATGGTGTCCAGATCATTTGAGGGGGGAGGTATTCCTTTTCTCTTCTTCCAATTATTGGCAACAGTAAAACTGCCAAAATCACATTGACACAATCCTTCTGATGCGCCTGCTGGGTGATCCGTACCTCTGGTATTCAGATAGGCAGGCTTGCATGTCTAGTCCTTGAAGTCTTTAGTTTTAACCCCAGTCCCTAAACACATGAATGAATTAATGTGTATTATTACGGCCAAACAGCCAGCATAAGTCCCTAAACACATTTCTTATGTATTTCATTTATTGTATTATTTATCTTCCTTTTAAGATACTTAAGAGTAGTTTACCTGGTGTTCCAAGTGGTTTTCCATCTAGGTCTGGTCTACGCTGGCTTTAGCTACAGTAATAACAAAATAAATACTAAAAAGCTACAGTATTCACCAGAATTTTGAGAGAAACTAGTCCCTGCCCTATACCATGCGATTGATTGGGGGTTGTGGGCTTAATCTTAATCACACAGTGAGGTTGGTTCAGTTTGCTGAATATCAGTTTGACATGTATTTATTTATTTCATAAAGTGTATACACTGTTTGATTGAAAAAACAACCCTCAAAGCAGTTTAGAAAGCATAAAACAGTAAAATCAAGAAAAAATAACAAGCTTACTTTAAAACATACAAAAGTTAGAATACAAAATAAAAAATAAAAAATTTACCTCAACTTTCTAACTATCAGGTTAGGTTTGCCTAAACAGGAAAGTTTTTAGCGGTGTCTATTAGAAGCATGTTAAGTGTCAAGAGAAAAGGGCAATTGTGACACTTGACTTGCCACAATTGTCCGGCAGTGGAGGCCAGTTGTGCAGTATCATTCTTATCCTTTCTACCACCAACTTCTACCTCTGGCCAGTAATGGATTCCAGAGCTATGAATCAGTTATCTGCCTTGGTAAGGTTGCACCTTCCCATCTCCATGCATTTTCTTTTTGGAAAGGCAGATCATTCAGTGGATGGTCGAATGTGGTGACAAAGGGATATGTGCATCATTTTACCATATTCATGTTTGCATCCAGGTGGCTTGACTGACTGGCTGTTTGACACAGTCAATGGACTGAGTTGTTCATAAGCAACACCTTTCTTGGGGGCCAGGAGAATTAGCTGGAGAAGTGTTAATTGAAAAGTGGACTGCCCTGTCTGCTTCCTATATACAGGATTTATCAAATGATGTAACATTTACTAGAGTTGCATGACTTGGTTGCTTGGAAGGGATGAGGACCGGGGAGGCTGTATGTGAGAAAGAGACATACCCTGGTATGGCAGGTCTGTGTCACAGCAATGTTTCTATTTTTGTTGAAATGCTGAATACAAGACATACTGTTTTGCTTTTTCTTGGATACTTTGCAATCATGGGGCCTCTTTTGGAAGTTAGCTTTCAGAGCAAGTATACTATGGGAATATTTGCAATAAATAACTTACAAGGCAATGTTTCCCATCTTGGTGGAATGGATAGAATCATAAAGTTGAGTGTGTGCCCAGAATTTTAATTTAGGGACGGTGCTGCTCAGAAATCCGGCACTTTGTCCATAGACCGTACAAACTTTGACAATGAAAACCACTTTAAAAATATATAGCACTTTTATCATGTCCATAGAATGGCACACTCTCTCTAGTTCATGTGCTTCTTAATTAGCGTAGGCCTTTTAAGGTAAAACACTTATAATTTTTGTTTCTGCTATAGAAACAACTGGTCAGTCAGGACATAGCTATTTAATGCCTTTGCATGAAGTGATTCATTCCATACACACTTCTACAACCAATACACTGTAAGGATTTCAAAATATTCACCCCAGTTTTACTGTGGTTGGTGTCTGCTGAGGTTCTGTTCTGAGAGGGAGGAGCTTAGCCAACACAGCACTTCAGAGACTGGGTGGGAAGCAGCAGAAAGAGCAAACAAGTTGTGTTGCTTTAAATTAGGGAACCATGTCAAGGTTGTTTGGTTTCTCTGCTATAGAGAAAGGAGAGGACTTATTTTCTTGTAGCTTGTCACAGAAAAAGTAATCCCACGCCCCTTAGATTCTATATCTGCTCTTCCTAGCCTTGCTATTTCTTCCCTTACTCACTATTTAACCTTTCTGTTTATTCCCCCGCCCAGACCCTTGCCCTTGCTGTTTCTTCCCATCAGTTCCAGATTTACATAAAGGCTGAGTGGGCTACAGCCCAGGGCCTTGTAATCGGGGGGGGGGGGCTCAGTCTCTTGCCAAAATAAAAAACAAAAAAGGCAGATCATGGGGGCTTTAAAGCTACTCTGAACCAACTGATAATGTCAGCTATGAAGCGATACAAGTGTTCAGATCATGGTATATAATTATAAGGTGCATTTTGAGAACATGTGAGGATTCTTTTATATCATTGTGAATCGCAATAAAATTTAATTTTGACTTTTCGTGAAAATAATGAGTAAATGATATGAAAATGGTGCTACCCCTAGCTTCAGCTGTTCCTAGCTATCCTGACCTTTTCTCCTTCAGCTGCAGTGGGCTGCTGCTGACCCTGATGGATCTATAACTGGAACTTTGCTTTGTTTCCTCTCTAATCCTCAAGTGTCAGACTTGAAGTCTCAAACTTCTCTGTCACATATGAGGCAGAATTACACTTGTCCAGCACTTCTAATGGGGCTGACTTCTGACCACATGACATGCCCAACAGTGTAGTGGTGGAGACATGTGGGTACTGTATTTTTTGATGGTGTCATCTGCCAAAGTGGTGTTTGCCAGCATTCTTAATATGTGTTATTGAAGGAAAGGTCTAGCCTGGCACATGATCTCTTTATCTGGAAGGCTTCGCTCAGAAAGTCACTCAGTAAAGCTTCATGGCTTATCAAGGATGTGAGCCAGGTCTCCGCAGCCAACGTTTCACATGCTATACACCACAGCACCCTTTTGACTCTTTGTGTGCCTGGGGAGTGGCAGTGGGAAAGGTCCTGAACTTCACAATTTACCACTGTATTCCTGCAAATGTCCTGACACAGCTATTCTTTTACAAGAGATCCAGGAGCAAAAACAATGATGTGTGTTTATTGGAAGCTTCCTGGCAGTGCCCATTTAAAAACCCTCCATGCCTAACTAACCCTCAGACTGCATTTTAAACTTTCATATCAGCATAAAGACTGTGTAATAGCTCCAGCCTTTAGGAATTTTGATCGTTTCTTTTATCTTTCTCTGGGAGTTGTTATAAATTATTTTATGGCAGAGGGCTTTTGTTTTCCCTTGCCTCCCTCTCACAACCAAGTTTTTCTTCTCTGAGGAATGAACAGCCAGAAGAAGAAATAAAGAGCCAAACATTTGTTCCCCTTGCTATATGCTTTCCAGCTCCCGCTAGAAGCTCTCTCACATTTCCTTCACCAGTAAAGGAAGGCCATCTTCTGTTATCTAAGCTGCAAACACCTCCTCCAGCAGGCAGCCCTTTGAAGCATCTACAAACTAAAAGTTCAAAGAAAATCAACAAAAAATATCCAGGACTTTAGGCTGATTTATTATCAAGGTTTCTGAAGCTAAATATATATAGTTTGACTAAGAAATGACAAATGGAAAAGAAAAGCCATAAATCTGCAAATATTTGCAGGATGTAAACACAAGGGAAAGGGGGAAATGTTAGTGTTTCGCAAGGGATCACTACTAGAAATCAGATGTTGACATTCAGAATGGAATTGTTTTAGAGGGAGACCAGGAAGCCTATTGCCTGTGTTAATGCATAATACCATAAAATTATTTTGCAAGGAATCGTGTTGAATTGTTCAAATTAAACTGAATTAAACACTAGAAACACCAGGCTAACCTCTCTCTCCCTCCTTCTGCAACTGTTCTTCACTCTCCAATCCTGCACATTCTCCTGCCTCTGTCTCTCGTTTCCTGGCTGTTACAGGTTCCCCCTGTTCACTGATCACTTCTTCCAAGTCAGTCTCCAACCCCTCCATCCTCTGCTGCCCAGAATCCAGCCACCACTCCTCAGTGTCCAGCCAGTCCTTAATACTTCTCTGTGGTCACCCCCAGGTTGTGGAATGACCACACCTCTGAAATGCATCTTGCTGCATCACAGTATGTTATTCTGTGATTGTCGCAGCTGCATCTCTTAACCCAGAACTTTTTTTGAAGCAATGTCTTCCCTTCCTCTGCATTAATATACACTGCTATTCTGTTATTTTGTGGGTTAGTTTTATGATTTTAAGGTAATCCTTATTTGTTTTTAAATTGTATTTTTATTATCCACCTTGAGACCATTTGGTGAAGGGTTGGCTTATAGGTTCAGATTATCACTGAATGCCTAGCTGTAGTTATAGGTAGGTAGCCTTGTTGGTCTGCCATAGTCGAAAGAAAATAAAAAAAATCCTTCCAGTAGCACCTTAGAGACCAACTAAGTTTGTTATTGGTATGAGCTTTCATGTTCATGTGCATGCATGGATAGTGTTCTCGGAGCTACCAACATGAGTTTGACCAAACTGCGGAAGGCAGTGGAAGACAGGAGTGCCTGGCGTGCTCTGGTCCATGGGCTCACAAAGAGTCAGACACAACAAACGACTAAACAACAAAGTCCCTATCTTGAGAATTTCCCCTGTTTTTAAACTTTGCTTAAGGCCCAAACTCACTTGCAGTGCTACAAAGTTCTCTAGGGGTAGCCTCCCAGCGAGTGCTGGCCACGACTCCTGGGATGATATAACACAAGTTAAATTCACCGTTTCGGTGAAGTTAAACACAGGTAGCGTGGGGATGGAGAGGAGACAGATGTTTGTGGAGGTTAATCCTAAGCTAAAGCCTCAACATTTTTTGTCTCCTATCACCTACACACACCGAAGGGGACAAAGGAGGCAGCAAGAAGGTTCTTTTGCTCTGAAGGGAAGCGTCAGGGACTGACATTCTTTGTTGGCTTCCTCTAGTCCTTCTCTGATGCAGCTGTACATGTATAGCCCTTTGAGGATCGGCAGAAGCTAGCATGGTGCAATGTAGCTGGAAACAGGGGACTGTCAGCCCAGCATGCTCCACGGGAGATCGGTGGATTCTCAGGAAGTGGCGGGACTTTATGCAGTTCAGGCCCAGAGCAGCCATACCATTCTTACCACCCTACCCCCATCCCTCCAGCAGCCATGCTTCTTCTATGTAATTTTGTTTTCGCCTGAATTTTAAATATTGACTTGGAGGCTGTATGATATAAAAGGAACCCTCCAAAAGTACAAAAGCAAAATGCTACTGCTACATTACAATAATTGAATAACAAGGTGGTTTTAGAATGTGGGCAGCAAAAGCTGAGTGTATCAAGACTGCGTGGACTAGATGGATTTGGAAGCAGTAATTACTTCGTTCACAAATATCAAGTAATCATCAAATTAAACCCACTTCCAAAAGAACCATATGTAAGGAATAACATATGTATACTTCTGAAACCAGTGTTATAGAGTAAATTAAATGTTTATATTTTAATGAAACAAAAAACATATTGTGTAGAGGCTATAGAGGAACCACATAATTAAGGCCAAAAATGGTTGCTCTTTGATCTAGGTAGGTGCTAAAGGACAAGGCATTATTTTATGCTAATGCCACATTTTGAATTTGTTGATACCTCATGCTACAGTTCTCAGATCCTAATTCATACATAGTTGCCTTATTCTGGTAGAACTTGCTTCCTTAACATTGCCATTCTTTTTAGAGTTTTCATTTTACTTGTTTATCTGTTGTTGAGATTAAAGCACTTAAGACAAATATAGAAGCTTCTGTGGGATTCTTTAGTTTTGGTTAACATAACAAAGATCTCGCAGCTCTTTTATGTTAAAACTTGTTTTGAAAAAGTTAACCTTACATTACTTAAGGTAATGGAGAAGCAACCTAAATCATCTGGCATGTTACTTCACAGAAGAAATATTTGTAGACAATGCACTGTTGAAGGAATCAGGCACATTTGCTAGTTTAGAAGAAAAAAAATCTTAATTTTGAAAGAAGAATGGAGCTGAAATTTTTCTATAGTTCACTAGAGATACTTGATGACCTCCAACAGTGGTCACCTACCAATGGAAGAAGCTTCTTCTTGAGTGACCAGACAGCCTCTCCTCCATACTTCAGTGCCTTATGCACTCCTAAAATATGTTCCAAAGGGTTGTGAGACTCCAAAGGCTCCAATCTGAAGAAGATTTGGTGAACACATAGGAGGGATGACAAAGCCCCACTGCTTGAATGAAAGTCCACCCACATAACATTGAATGTTGCCTTATCCTTTCTTTGGGGTCTTCTGTGTATAAATCTGCAAACAATTGAGCAAGATTTCTTTCATGTTCATCAAAATTCTTAATCAGGCTGGAAGCAAAAAAGCAATGGAGAGACAATCAAATGTTGCTGTGTCTGACGGAAACCCCAAGCGGGCAGTTCATATTCATAACAAATGGAGTAGCAGGTTAGGCTGTTCGTTGTGCAAAAGGATCTAATTTTGTGCCAAACGCGTCAGAGAAAATAAAAATGATGGCATTTATTTAGATATGTATTCGCACCCAAGGACCCCATTTCAATTAGTAGTAGGGGTAGGTCTGAATAACTTCTAACTTTTATATTGTAAAAGGGACATTCTTTTGAATCACATGTTTTCTCCTGTAATTACTACTCCATTCGCTTTCTTATTATTTACAAGCACTTCTGTCCCCTTTTCCATTAAACATAATCAAGATGGCTGACAGCAACAACAATAGTATAGTCCACAATAAACATATGAACAGAAAACAACAATCAACATTTAAAGGAGTTTAAAAGAATGGCAGCAACTAAATAGAGGGTTAAAGTGTTTTTAAATGGTAAGTTCTTAAAGGTCAGACAAAAATAAAAGGTAGACATGTTGAAAATAAGATTTTGTATGGGTACATTGGAGCTGGTAATTAGCAGACGGGGGAGGTCAGCTACTCCTTCGGAAGGACGCCGAGCTTTTATCTATAAAAAAAGGAAGGAATTGAAGCTGCTATAACCCCAAGAAACACAAGGCAAGTTCAACCCGATAATTATTCCAAGGGACTTTTGTTTTCTTTTCTTCTGCTTCGTTATACTGCCTAGCTACTTTATTGGTTACGCCGTGAGGCTGTTGAATGAGGGAGAAAGACCTAGTTGAATTTTAAACGAAACAAGGCACAGTGTGAAAGCTTAAGACCAGTAATATTTTCTAACATTTTAAATGACTGATACCTCACAAGCCCCGATGTAAATTGCTGGAGAAACTAACAAGTTGGAGAGGTTGGAGAGGTTTAGGAGGCAACTTCCACAAATCGGCACTTCTGCTACTGTTTACTCCAGCTTAGAACAAGATATAAGCCGTCGTTAAGCAAGCACCCCCTACCATACACCCACATATACCCATATACCCACTATGGTCCTCACTAGGAAAAAATACAAGGACCAAGGAATTTTGCCTAATTCACCGCAGAGCCCGATGGAGCGACGAAGGAGACAAAGTAAAATTACCAGCTACTTTCCTCAAAAAGACTCGAGCAAGAGAACTCAGAATGAGAGTATCCTAGATGTTGCTATGCCTTTGCCACTCACAGTGTTGGATTGGTCAACACAGCTAAAGGACTTGCAAACAGACAACAAGAGGACAAACCACCCAACAAATCTGGCCCAAGAACTTGCCATAGCAGAGAATGCTACAAAGGTTAACACAGCCAACACACCTGATGCCAATCCTCATTTGTCACCGCTGGAACTTGGAGGTAATCTTTCAACCCATTGGCTGAAAGCCAATGACTGCGGAACAAAAATGTGGGGTGATTATCCTCAGGAGCAGATATACCAGATTTCTAAGGATCTCCTTAACGTTAAAAATTTCTTAGCGATAACAAACGGGCTGCTCCTGACCCTAGTGGATAATTTCAAACAACATGTGAGCGCTTCAGACCAGAATACAAATCCCCTAGCCAGCCCGGATCCACCTCTCCCCAGCAAACCCCGGAGGAAAAAAGCCAAGCCTAAGATGAAGAAAAGCAAAAACATGAAAAACCCAAGGCGGCTTAAGATAACTCACCGCACCTGTAAAAAATATTGGCAGAAGCTCTTTAACCTTCTTCCATCTCTTTCCACAAGTGGAACAAACAAATCCAACTCGAGTGCCATCAAAGAGACATGTAAAGTAGATACACCCATAAAAGAATCCAAATCAAGCTTTGAAGAATCAACACCGAGCTGGGACAAAGGAACTAATCCATCTGCAGTTATACCGCCCCAGAGTCCTCTTATGGCCAGCACAGAATCTGCAGACAGAGGTGAGCAGGCGACCCAAACTATTGAGGGGAACCACTCCTCCCAAGTTCGACAGATGTTGTGTCCCAAAAGAGAATGGAGTTTAGTCCTAATCCCACAAAAGCTTGTCTTTGCTAACTACCCTAAACCGCATAGATTTTATGCAGGGTTGGACCGTATAGACCACTTTTTGTCCATTATAAGTGGCATTCTACCGGGGGTAGTAAAAGCAATTGACATAGCCGCTATAGAGTATCTACATCAAGATGATTGCTCGGTACGAGCATTGATTACTTTTTTAGATCATAATCTGGCCAGTTTCATCTTTAGAGCTAAAAACCTATTCAAAAAAGAAAGAATAGTCCTATTAAGAATATTTGAAAATAGAGCACCTGTAACCTCTCTGATGGGGCCCAAGAGCATAGGAATGGAAGTTCACAAAGGGGAAAAAACCAACCACCAAAACCATCGAAATAGAAAGCATAAGCTCCAGCAGGATCATCCCCACCAAACAGCACCAAATGAAAAAAAGGAAGCCTCTCATCCAACTAGCGTCGGGCCTCTCACGTGGGATAGTGAGGACTCCGTTTGGGAAGAAGAACTTTCGCTGATAAAGCGATTTTGGTCACTGCATTCCCCAGCTCAAACTGAGATCCTGAAAAGACTTGATCTACTTCGAAGCAGACTAGAAAAAAAGGATGATCAAGGTGAGACAATGAAGGACCCTTATGTGCAACCCATATCTCCCAAATGTCTGGTGGATAAGAAGACAGTGGGAGGCACCTTTAAATGTGTAGACGTGGAATTACAATCTGAGCCCCCTGTGATGTACAATAAAGTAAGACCAAATCAAGGTGTGAAACCTCAAAGCTCCTGGCACAGCTATCTTAAATTGTCTCCGAGTGAATTAGCTTCCCCTTTAACTCCAAAAACTAGCCCCAAATCACCAAGAAAAGAGGACCACTACACTCTCTCCAAGCAGTCAGCCCCGAAAAGAGCCAACGGGTGTGTTTTTTTAGACACCAAAGAATTGCTGGACATGGTGGTGTCATAGATCCAGCTCCCCGAAGGGCCCGGGGCCTAAAAGTGCTGTCTTGGAACATCGCGGGTTGGCACGCCAAGAAAAATAACCAACAATTTTTGTGTTACCTTAAGCAATTTGACATCATCTTCTTTCAGGAGACATGGCAGAATGACCCTATATTTCTTAATGGGTATAACTGCCACTACCTGCCTGCCTCTCCATCTCTGAGGGGCGGCAGATCTAGTGGTGGCTTAGCTTGCTTCATTTCCACGGAGCTGGCGCATTCTCTAACAGCCCTACCTAGCTGCAATTCTGTAGCAACAGCCGCTCTACTTAGCTTCAAGAGAACTACTCTCTTGCTGGTCAATGTCTATATTCCCCCAGGCCAAAAAAACCCCGTTGTCAAGGCTACATGGGCTGAGCTAGAGGCGTTTTTAGAGCCTCTCGAATCTACTTACCCGTCTGCCCTGACCATTGTGTGCGGAGACTTCAACGCTCGCATAGGAACAGATG
Source organism: Podarcis raffonei (assembly GCF_027172205.1). Taxonomy (NCBI): domain Eukaryota; kingdom Metazoa; phylum Chordata; class Lepidosauria; order Squamata; family Lacertidae; genus Podarcis; species Podarcis raffonei. The sequence goes on along the minus strand of NC_070608.1, from coordinate 23,710,158 downwards.
ACAACAGTCTATACACTCATTTCAACCAATTTATGGACCCCGAAGAACTGACGGATATTGGCGCGACACGACTGTCCAAAGATAGCAGAAGTAATTTCTCAGGTCTCTGCTTGGTGCAGGCTGCCAGACGGAGGGAACTGCTGATATTAAACGGCAATATAGAGGGGGACCGCCCCGGGGAATATACCCATTTCTCCAAGGCTGGGGGAAGCGTTATAGATTATATCTTAATCTCAAGATTTGCTCACAGCTTTGTAAGGAAGTTCCAAGTGGGCCACAATATTCTGAGTGATCACCTGCCTCTAATTTTAGAGCTTGCAGGTCGGCCTTTTGACTATTCTATTGTCGAGCCACAATATATACCTTCTGCAAATTTGGTTATACCTGCCCCCAAAAGACTTAAATGGTCCCCAATACTGAATGAAAATCTAACCCTCCTTCTTCAGTCAGTGGAGTTAAAGCGTATTCGCTCCGCTATCGTATCAGGCAATTCAGTAGCTGCGATCATGGAACGCTTTAAATTACTTTTGGAAAGATTGAAACCCCATTTAACAACAGTGATACATTGCTCCGCTACAAAGAGGGCAAAGGACGGAGCTAGCTGGTTTGACCTGGAGTGCAGGCAAACAAGGAGACAAACGAGAACAGCCTACTGGAGATACAGGAAATCAGGGACTGCCCCCCTACTTAACGCTTATATTTATCTGAGACGGTCTTACAAACAATTACTAAGGAGAAAGAAATTGGAAGCTGAAAGAGCCGCTTGGCACAGTTTGGTTAAGGCATCGCACGAGAAAGATACTACTTGTTTTTGGCGAACCATATCTGGTCTACTGGACCAGGAGCGTACTAATTCCATCTGTACAGTGGAACCAATGGAGTGGTTGCGCCATTTTCAATCTTTGTTCTATGACCAGGAAGCCCAACATTACAAACTATGCATCCAATTGGAGGACCTACCTCATTGGCCACCAGTAACTGCGAAGGAAGTTGAGAATTTAATCGCACAACTAAAGAACAACAAGGCCCCAGGGAATGATTACATCCCTGCCGAACTTCTGAAGTCCAACATTGGCTGGTGGGCCCCCCTGCTGGCGTCTTTATTTTCTTGGATCGACTCAACGGGTTTACTCCCAGATGGTTGGTCTGAGGCAATAATTATCCCAATCTATAAAAAAGGACCCATGACAGACCCGGCGAGTTATAGACCAATCAGCCTTCTGCCTATACCGAGCAAACTATATGCCAAACATCTTTATACCAAGCTAACTAGCTGGCTGGAAACTGAAGCCATTTTAGCGGAAGAGCAAGCGGGTTTCAGGCAAGGCAGATCCACCATAGACCATTGCTTCATCTTAGCCTATCTAATTGACAAATATGCCAAAAAATCCCGTGGGGTGTTATATGCAGCCTTTATCGATCTAAAGGCTGCTTTCGATTCAATTCCACGTGTAAGACTCTGGGATAAATTGAGCACATCAAGTATAGACAAAAGACTATTATTTCTGATGAGCTGTTTGTATAAAGACACGGTGCTGCATGTAAGAACTTCGTTAAACGGCCATCTTATAGGACCAGTTTCTGTCAGTAAGGGGGTCAAGCAAGGTTGCATCCTGGCCCCAGTTCTATTCAACATCTACATCAACGATATGGTTAACTGTTTGTCATCTCCGGACTTCCACGCCCCCAAACTGGCTGACAAAGCAATATCAGTGCTTTTGTACGCTGACGATGCGATACTCCTATCCCGAACAAGAATAGGCTTAAATAGGCTCATAAGTGAATTCTCAGCATACTGTAGGAGAGAGCAACTTGCAATAAACTATCAGAAAACCAAAACTATGGTTTTTGCAAGGAAACACAGACAGTATAGCTGGAGGATGGATAACCAGACAATTGAACAAGTCAAAGCCTTCAAATATCTGGGTATCGTTTTCCAGTCGACTGGGTCCTGGGATGTCCACCAAAAATGTGCCAAAGAAAAAGCAGCTCAAAGTATCAAGATGCTGTCCCGCTTCTTCTACACGAAGGGGGGCAGATACATCCCAGCAGCCCTTGAAGTTTATCAAGCAAAACCTCTGGCGCAGTTACTGTATGGGGCCCAAATCTGGACGGGGAACCACTGCTCCAGTCTTGAGTCTGTCCAGTCTAAATTTCTAAGGCAGATTCTCGGTGTCCCCCCCTGTGTTCCCAACGCAGCATTAAGACTCGAGGCCTGCCTTCCATCTGTGGAAACTCGGACTTGGCAGAGAACATTCAACTATTGGCTTCGTCTTAATCTGAATCCACCTGGTCTACTGCCTTTAGTAATGCAAGACTCTCACAAAAGCAAGTGGTTCAAAACCGTGCATCAAAAACTCCTTACATGCGGTCTGCACTCACAGTCCCTATTATCAATGGGCCTCATCAAAGCAAAGAGTCTAATAGGCCAGCGCCTGAAAGACATCGAACGACAAAACAACCTGACCATCTTAAAGAAACTGTGCCCATGGTATACCTACTTTCCCCCTTCTCATTTTGACTCTCCAGCTTCATACTTGTCTAAACTAACCATCCCGAAATACAGACGTGCCTTTACATTGGCTAGATGGGATGTTCTTCCCTCTGCTGTACTCGAAGGTCGTTACCAAAAGACTCCATTTGAAAAACGACTCTGCCCATGTGGAGATGGTAACACGGAAACAGTGTCTCACGTCCTTCTTTCTTGCCCCCTCTACAAAGACCTAAGGAATGAGATTATTACTCCACTCATTCTCTCCAACCCCGGCCGTTCATCAGACATTACACTGTATTTTCTATTATCTGATACGGAAAGTCAGATAACAGAGAAGGTCGCGAGGTACATCGAGAGAGCTGCGAAATTGAGGGCCACCATCTGAGTGACAGACTTGTTCATCCGACGGACCATCTTTTGCCTGTTCTTTTCCTCCTTTTATCTCTATTTTTACTTTTAACTCTTGTACAGCTGTGGCCTGTTGGCTTTGCTAATAAAGTTTTGTTGTTGTTGTTGTTGTTGGACAGACACAAGTCCAGTGTCAAATTCTGTTGCTGGATAAGTATATAAAGATTTGTTTCTGAGAGTGCAAATAACCATTAATTTTCTTGCTGTTATTTCCCCACCAAAAAAAAAGTAGGGATGTCCCCTATCAGGGAGGATTGACCCAGGGCTTCATTTCATTTCATTTATTCGTCAATTTAAGGGATTTATACTCTACCCTTCATCAGGGCAGATTACAAAAAAGTTATGGGCAATATTCAATTGAAGTTGTACTCAGATTAGACCCACTGAAATAAATCTCATCCCATAATTATAATAAAGCACGAATATCAAAATACAAGATCAATATAAAAAGGCACCAACTCCCAGGGGCCCAGCTTTTTTATGGGAAGGCCAATATTTGGGGGTGGGGACAAGGCCTCCAATGTTCAGAATGATTAGGGGTGGAGGGGCCAATTGTGGAGCCAAGCGTGGCACAGCTTCAGTGACCAGCTCCTGCTCCTGCTGCTTCAGAGGAGAAGGAGCAGGAAAACAGCTCCTAGCTGGTGATGGCAGAAAGAGGAGGCCAGTTGTGGAACTGAGGATAGCATACCTTGGCTTCAGTGGCTGGTGGCTCCTCCTCCACCTGTTGCGTAAGGGAAAGACAGGGGAAGCATTCCCTGGCTGGTAGTGGTGGTGGCAAGAAGAAGAGGCTGCGCATGAAAGAGAAGGAGCCACTGGTCATTGCTGCTGCTGCGTTTGGCTCCTCCCTCTGGCTCCTCCCGACATCACATGTGTATTATGCCCCCCTCCCCATCTTCTGCTCAAGAGGATTCTGCTCAATCCTCTGTTGTAGAACACCCCATTAAAAGAAACCTTGGTATTATCCAAGACAGTAGCAGAAGGGGAGTATAAGGAGTGTTAAGTACAGAGCTACCTTTTCTGAGTCAGACTATTGTTCTACCTACCCAACTGTTCTGATCTGATTGGCAGTGGCTCTCCAAGGTCTCCAAGGCAAGCGTCATTCTCAGATCTTTTAAACGGAAAGGTTGTGGATTAACCTGGGGCCATATGCCTGCAAAACATGTAGTTGCCACCAAGCTATGACCCCTCCACATAGCAGGGGGAAGAAGGAAAAGGCATTTGTTAAACTTGTCTGTGGTGCAGCCAATTCAAGGAGAATTATAGTTTGCACACACACAGAGTCCTTACATGAATTCAGGGGGTTGTGGGAGAGGGTGTTTCCAGTAGAGGTTTATTTGGTGCATGCGCATGGAGGGAGGTGTGTGTGGACTGGCTAGACTGTGTGTGTATCAAATGGACAGATAATTCAATTTATTTTAAATCTCATGGTATAAACTTGGGGTGCACTTCTGCTAAAATGCACTCCACACTGCAGCATTAAAAAGACTACAGTCCACTTAAACCTGATATGGACAAATGACTTGTCCATATATTTTTTTTACCAATTTGAATTTGAAGTTAAAATCCAAATATTCTTGTCGTTAATTATAAAGTGCTGCCTTTTTGTTTCAAGTAAATTTAAGGCTACTTTGCCATTTGTATTTCATGTGGAAAAAAACATAAATATTGATAACACAGATTCCAGAAAGCCGTATACAAGAAGCCAGACAGCTTAAATGTAAAGTGGCTGATACACATGCTGTGCAGATGCCATTGATTTGTTACCATCCCTGATGAAAAATCTGTGTGTATACACACACACACACACGGAGAGAGAGAGAGAGATTATTTCTTAAAATCCACACATTTTTCATACAGTTTTACACACTTCCATTAATCTGTGAGATGCTGACTGTATTTTGTACCCAAAAGTTAAAGCATGTATGGTAAAGGTAATCAATGTAATGCAAATGTACTGCTGCTTTTTCTGAAAATTCATACTTCAGGTGCCCTAGTAATGTTCCCTTCTCACAATACAGCCACCATGTGGAGGCCACATGAAGCTATCTCAGCTGAGTGGCTGCTCCGTGCAGCAAATTGTTTATGTTTACTGGCTCCCACCCATGTGTCCTATTTCTACACTGTCAGAAACAGCTTGGAAATTGTGTGGACAGAAGCCATGTGGTTAGCGAGTGCTGAGGGCCACTGAGTACAATATGGCCACCACACAGACACTGTTCAAAACAATGAAACTACTTGGCAACTATTCCCAAGTAGCACACCATGATCTATAAAATGGCTTGCCATGCAGAGTCTGTTTGAAGCAGGAATGTTTGGGGCTGCGTGCAGAGAAACCACATGGCAAGGTACATACCACACAATGAGTTGTCATATACACATGAAGCATCACCACCACATGGAGACAGTTTCAGGCAACCACCATATCATGAGAAGCAGCAAACACAGATATCTGCCCACCCTGCAGTCCAAGCTAGCATACAGAGGCAGTTTCTGGCAGCCTCCATGTGGCAACTGTGTGGAAAGAAGCCTTTCTTACTAACTAAGGTGTCAGAGTTTGTTGTAATGTGTATTAGTGTGTGAATTAAGTAAAGGTAAAGGGACCCCTGACCATTAGGTCCAGTCGTGACCAACTCTGGGGTTGCGGCACTCATCTTGCTTTATTGGCTGAGGGAGCCGGCGTACAGCTTCCGGGTCATGTGGCCAGCATGACTAAGCCGCTTCTGGTGAACCACAGCAGTGCACAGAAACACCATTTACCTTCCCGCCAGAGCGGTACCTATTTATCTACTTGCACTTTGAGGTGCTTTCAAACTGCTAGGTTGGCAGGAGCAGGGACCGAGCAACGGGAGCTCACCCCGTCGCGGGGATTCGAACCACCGACCTTCTGATCGGAAAGTCCTAGGCTCTGTGGTTTAACCCACAGCGCCACCTGTGTGTGCATTAGTATGAAACAAATGATAATGTCATGGGACCAGACAGCACAAATGGCAGCTTTTCCTATCTTAATCCCCGTTTATCCAGTGTAGCATATAGATTTTTTAAAAACCCCAAGAATTGGAGTAACAATTACTGGTTTATGGTTTCAAAGTATGCTACATTATCTTCTTTTTGTATTAGCAAATGCTTATATAATTAGGTTTTAGGAAAGTTTCATTGGAAACATTGCCTCCCTTAATAAAGAAATGGAAAGTTATTTGTAAGCCAATGCCCTCCTTGACACTAGTGGTGCATTCACATGCCATGTGAAGTTTTTCTTTAGTACTTGTACAAGAATTAGTATGTAATTCATGTATTGTTTACAGATAGAAGAGCACACACATTCATGGGCAAAGGAACTGGGATTTAATCATCCTCTAAAAACGATTGTGGATCGGAGCAGCATGCAAGCAGTTCTGGGTTTTTCTCACTTTAAATAGCAGCCTGAACAAGCAAGGTCAGAGTGATGCTTCTTGGCAGTCTGCCGTGATTGAATTCACAGGTAGCCAACATGGCGCCCCCTAGATGTTTTTGGACTGCAACTTCCACCAGCCCCAGCAAATATAGCCAACAGTCAATGGTGATAGGAGTTGTAGTCCAGTGACATCTGGAGTGCACCACATTGGTTCCCCTTGATTTAAACAAATTCCTGAGAACTCTAGAGATGTGATGCTGGGCTTCCTCAGAGTCCTCTCACAGAGTTTTGCACTCTTTTGGTAGCAGGTAGTACAGTCAAGGTGGCACTTGCAGTTGATCTCAACCATTGTTCTAGTACAAAGGAGTAGAAGCCGTTTTTGAGGTTTCTGGGGCCCAAGTCGTTAATCATCTGCCCTGCCATCTTAAATATCTAGCCTACTTCACCCTAAGCATTTTTTGCTGGCAGAGAAGGTAATGGGCGTTTAACATGGTCTCTTTATTTTTCTTTTATTTCTTGTAAAAATCAGATGTGATTCTATCCTTAGCATACAGTTTCCAGAATATAAGTGCCCCACTCACATGACCTTAACTTCGTATGTTATTCCAAAGGATAAACATTTGTTGCAATGGATTATGTAATCCTCTGTTGATAAAGACTTAACATTTACTTTTTTCCCCTAGTAAAATTCAGCATGCTGGCCCATTACCAAGATGATAATTGCCCCCAAGAAGTTGATTTTCCCTAAGAAAAATCATGAAAAATTGTGCAATCAAAAACATAAAAGATAAATCATGTACTTGAACCAAAATAGATTTCTGCCCTCGTTTTTTAAAAAAAGTTAATCTGAATTAATTTTATTTATTTTTCAATGTGTTTGAGAACTAACCCTTATGGATCAAGCAGTTTAACCTGAGTGTTAAGTGCAAGATTGGATTCAGTCCAGATTTTAAGGTCTATGTTATTTGGTTATCTGAGACAGACCTCTTTGTTATTGGGATTATATTTCTTTTTTCTTTGTCTTACCTTATTTTAGTGGTCTAAAAGAGATGAATGTTCTAGCTAGTCCCTTTCAAGGTCTATCAAAATATTGGATAAAATGTGTCAGACCTTTTTTAATGTCTCATGTATAGCTTAAATAAATTTTACTAAAACTTCACAAACCTAGCTTGGTAGCGAAATGGATTGTGTTTTGTTTTAACTGTTTAAATTTTAAATAGTTATTTAGACCTTGAACAGCTAACTATTCTCCTGTTTTATATTGCAAAGCACACAAATACTACATCTTAGCTGTTTATTCCAAATATGTTTTTAAAAGCTTCTCCTTATCTAAATAGAATGCTGTCACCTTAAGAAATTTGTTTAAAAGTGTTACACCAAACTGGCTTTCATATTAAATCACAGTATGTTGAGAGTGCTGGATTAGGATTTTGGAGCTCTTGGCACAAATCCCCATTTAGTTATGAAACTCACTTTCTTATCGTGAATTTCTTCATGCCAATCACCCGCTCCCCTTCTCAACCTATTCTATCTCATAGGGTTAGTAGGAGGATAAAATGAGGCGACCACAGTTTTCCTCCACTTATGTTCAAGCTGTCTCCCAGCTTCTTCTCTCGCCCTAAGCTCTGGGCAATCGTGTTAGCAGCCCAAGCCATTTGGATGTTCAAGAGTTTGGCCACGGCTTCAACAGGAGTGCCAGTCATGGCAGCTAAAAAAATTCCCCGGAGCTGTCAGGAAACCCATCAACCCCTGAGGGCAGATCATCCTAATTGGTCCCCTGCCTCTGCAGAGGGGAAAAGTTTCTGAAAGCCTCAATCCCAACAGAAAATGATCTAACCATGACAAAGGACTGGTGCTAGTATCTCCTACTTTCTTATCACCCTCTTCCTGCCCTGTTGAGAAAACAAAGTCCAGAGTGTGGCCTGCCACATTCATTGGGCCAGTGACATGTTGGGACAGCCCCATGGTTGTCATGGCAGTCATGAAGTCTTGAGCCACCCCAGAACCAGTCACCTCGGTAGGATGCTGAAGTCTTCCAAAACCAGCAGTCTCTGAATCCTTGGCACTGCCTACGAGACCAGTTCTGTCAGCTCAGGCAGGGAGACTGCTGGGCAGCGAGGCAGGCAGTAAACCACCAGAATTCCTAATCTGTCTCTACTGCTCAATGCCACCGCCGCCACCGCCACCACTGTGAGTTAGGTTCGACTGAGAGTTGCTCTTAATGGCTGAATAAGAATTTAAACCTGGGTCTCATAGGTCCTATTCCAACACGCTTAATGACTCCATGACACTGGCTCCATAATCCCCACACTGTAATTATTTATGGGTGGGGTTTTTTCATATTTTGAGCTAATGTGGACTCGAAAGGATTTCCATTTCCATAGGAATAGAAAAAAATAATGAATCCCATTTCTAAAATTCTGATAGAAGGAATCATAATTTATGTTCATGCTCTAGTCATGATATTCTTGCCCACAAAAAAACATTTAACTTTTAGCTGGAGCACAAAATTGGGTCAGACGTCATAATGAAGAAGAAGATATGATTGGCACGTTTACTCTGTGGTTTCACGCTTGCAATTTGTTCCATATTTTATGTGATGTGAAAAATGAGCTCATGATTGGCTAAAGATGTTTAGATGAGAGTTTGAAAATGACTATGATGCAAGTTGGAAAGAGGACTGAAATAGTCCTGTTACATAATCATAACTAAAATAAAATGGAATTGCTTCATGCAGATGTATAGCATTCTTCATTCAATGCACCCACTTCAGAAGTATATTCTGTCTTGACTATGTGACCTGAGGAGTTTTCTCTGTTGTTAAAATATAGTACCAGAGCCAGTAAAAACCTGAAATATATTTTTGCCACCACTACATATATATTTTCACACAATTTAATCAAGCATTTCAAACATTAAAACAAGTTTTGTATTAATTCAATGTTTCCAGTTGGTTAAATGATAAATTAAACTACCGGTAGCAGGAAATGCACTCATTATTTTAAGTTGTTCGCTTTTGGAGCAGTCTTTTTGACCATCAAGGTGAGAGGATGGCTCAAGCAAGGGGAAGGTCAGTAGTTCCTGGTTCCCTTGGCAGAGCAGATGAGCAAGGCAAAAATCAGCACCTGGCTAGGAGACCAGGGTGTGGGTCTAAGACCATGGATACCACTCCTGCAGCTGAGGAAAAGCAGATAAGTTGTCTTAGTAAAATACTGGAGCAAATAGTTGAGTTGTGTAACTGGAGTATGTACTCTTGGATTAGAGGCCCCATCTCCAGAGTGTTGCATCGTGGCTAGCTAAAGTACAGATGCTGGCTTCTTCAGCTTTTGGCTCATTCAAGATCGTGAAGTTTGCAACTATGGGTTCAGTGTTGTGGAGGTGGTCTCCTGTGCCAACAAAGCCACAGGGGATGGGCAAAGGCATGGATCCATCTCTTCCTTAAAATTGCAGCTGTTGGAAGACGTTGCCTCAAAGGAATCCTGGTCTGGGACTTCCCTGCCACAAATAAGCATATTACAATTGTGTGTGTGTTCATAAAGCAACAAATGTTTAAGTTTAAGAAAGTTCTTCGGTTAAAGCAGGAAAGAATAGCCAAATAATTTTATACCAAACCTATTTGTGATTGTAAAGAAGTCAGGTCTTTTTCACTCATCATTTGAAAGTTGCCAACTGATTTTTAATCTATATACTATAAAGGAGGCAACCCACTGCAGTGTTAACAAACTGTAATTGCAAGCCTCTCACTTGAACAGCTTGAACCATGAGGTTTTACAGAAAATAGTCCACGATCCAAAGAATCATGTCACGGGGCTAGTGTTAGCCTACTATGATTTTTAAACTTGAATAACTACCGTAGTACCATGCCATATTACAAAATGCTTTTGAAACACTCCTCCATTTAAAAAAGAAGAGTTTAACATGCAACACAGGGAGCTTCTGTTAGTAAGACAGGTCTAACCCAAATGGGGTCACTGTAATTGTCCCAAATCCTGTCCGGCATAAAATGATTTTGAGGCTGGCTTTTCATTTCCTTGATTTCCTTGGAGATTTTAGTTTTCATATTAATACATTGGACTGACAGTCCTTGCCAACTATTAAGGTAATACGGCTGCTTAAACAGGAAGATTCATGACATATCATGGCTTTAGTAATAAAAAGCACCTGAGCATATCTACAACGAAGCTTGAGGATGCCCAGCAACAGCAGCGTGTGTCCGTGAAGTGGACATGTACTGTAGCAGCTATAGTTAAGCCTTATCTCTCTATCTTCCCTAAATGCTTTTGAATTCAAGGGGTTAAGCTAGTAAAGTCACTTATCTCAACACATGACAAGGAAGAATTTGCCACAGTTCCCTAGCTACTAGCATAGCTTTCATCACCTTCTCTATAGAGACTGCCATGAAGTGAAAGGATGGAGAAAATGCACCGAAGCAATCTAATAAGTAAACTATCAACTTGACATTTTTCAGCGATTGAAAACTTTTTCACGTAGCAATTCATTCAGACAGAGAAACTGTAGAATCCCTCTGATTTAAGGCCCATCTGGTTATGCTCAAAGTTTTAAAGCCATTCTATCAACATTAAAAAAAATTCCAAGTTGTATACTACTTTTCTTCGCCAAACTATCCATTTTTAAGCCACAAATATTTTCCCAGTACTTTTAGATTTTATCTAAAAAGTATATTTTAACAGTATTTTAAATAGTTTTTAAAACAATAACAATTTATCTTGATAGATGACATGCTGTGTTTTTTCATTTTATTTTAATTAGCCATTGTGAAACCAAATTCCCCTTTGTTTTATTCCTTTGAATACTGTTTAATTACGGTTATCATGCCAGATATCTTAAAGGTTATTTTACCAATACAGTTTCATTTAACATAAGCCATATGGAATCAATAGTGCTGTTTCCTAAAGTAAATGCTTGGAAAATCTTACATTCATATGTTAAGAGTGCACATCCTTTCCTCATTAGTTGGAAAGTACAGGGATTTTGGCACAGGTTCTGTGTGGAAGCATTGTGCAGCTTTTATATGGATTTTGTTTTTAGCCTTTGATGACACTGTTTAGAATAGGAAGTATCTAATAAGTAAAGCATTTTGTCTAATGTGCTGCCAGTGTGTTTAATATATGCCTGGAGGTCTGAAACATTATCTTCTCCACTGCAGTAATATGCATTTAATTCTCTGAAAGCAGAAGGTCGAACTTTTAAAAGGGACTCAAAGTACATTTTCAACTAAAATAATTTAAAACACATGTGATAGGGGACCTGAGTAATGTACAGTTGGTTTTTATGGTTTAATCATGATCATGTTAATGCACACCAGTAGCTAATTAAAGAAAACTTTTATTGTTCGTTTTAAATGGGTTATGTAAAGAGTAAGTGAACTGATATAAATGCAGCTCAGCGATAAATGTTGCCATTACATTTGCTATCAGGAAGCCGATATTGGTGCTTTTGACATCTTTAAAATATTGGCCCATTTCTTCCATAACAAAGCATGGAAGGTTTTTAGAGTTCTTGCATTTGGAATTGTTCACCAGTATAAAAGGATATTCCATTTGATGCCCAGATTTATTGCCAAGCTTGCCTTTTAAAGTTAATAGCTGCAAATCCCAACTCAGTAACTGGCTAAGTGACATATAACGATATATATCCTCCCAGAGATCATCCCTAGCAGATCTGTGTGTCTTGCCATAGCCCTTAAGGTCTGCTGGATATACTTTCCTGGAGGCATTGCCTGTGTGCCAAGTCAGAACATCAAAAGGTGATAATGCTGGTGTACTTTCTAGCTATGCAACTCCCTCCCCTCAGAAGCCAGTTTAATTCCAAGTCTGGCTGCTTTCTAGAGACAGTACTGGCCTGTTGTGACTAGTGATTGATGGCTTTATCAAGCTTTTCTTATATATTGCTTTATTGGGGTTTTTTTGGGGGGGTGGATTTTATGGTTTGGTTTAATATATTCTACTTTTTGTGCAACAGCTTGCACTCCTGGATTCGCATGATAAAAAAATTGTCTACAGTGCTTCAATACAATTCTTACTAATTTATTAGTGAGACACATATTCAAACCAATGTTCTATTTTGCATAATATTTTGAAAAATAAGGCTGCTGTTCTGTTTTGTACAATACTTTTTTAGAAGCAAAAACCATGCGGCAATGCGTTGATAGAAAATGCCTGTTCAACATAGAACCAGGGATTCGGGCATTAAAAAGCAAGGTGGGGAATCATGCTTCTCTGTCATTAATTGATAGTGCCTGCTGTATACTGTGCAATATCAGTACAGGACTCACCACTCCTACTCAGTCCAGCCTGCGTCTAATATAAAGACTTTTCCAGCCTGCTTCAAAAGCCGTTCCAAGATATTTAAATATCATGGGTTTGTCAGGGTTACGGTAATCAGTGCAGAAGTTTAAGAAATAGGTATTGAATTCAAGTTGGAAAATCTGTAACTACAAAACAAAAATTTATAGTATTAATGTTTCTCTTTGCAAAGCTATGCTTCAGTAAATTGATAGGAATGAAAGGAAATAGTTGTTTCCTTTGACTCATAAAAAGTCACTATGTGGACACATTTCAGTGGGAATTTTTTCTTATATATTTTGTGCTGAACATCTTCTAAGTGGACCATATTGCCTTTTCTTTAGCGACAGGCCTATTGGGAAGACAGTGGCATTAGTCCCAATTCTTTGCTTAACCACTCAACAGTTCTTGTGGTGCACAGCAATGCATTGAGTGGGAACAAAGTCAGCAGGACTTGTTTGTCGTCATGACTTCAACACACAACATCCTGTTAGCGACCAAAATGGTTTAAAGATGTGAAAGGCAAACAAGTGGCTTGCTGAAGGAACTGGTCATATTTTCTCTACAGCAGGGGTGACTAAACTTTTTCAGGCTGAGGACCATACTGACTCATGCTCCAATCTCTCCTCCTGGGGCCAAACTGGGTGTGGCAGAAATGTATAAGTGGGCATAGAATCAGAAAATGGTGGAGCTGGAAGGAACCTTGAGGGTCATCTAGTCCAAACTGCAATGCAGGAATCTCAACATGTGGCCCCCTCCAATCTACTTTGAAACCATACTGGACCCTGCATGGCCTTGCAAATGTGCTAGCAGAACAGCCAGTGTTAATTTTGTTAAGAATGAGTTTTCAGGGGTGGGGCTCAGAAAAGTCTTTTGGCTCCACAGAATCATGGCTGCGGGGCGGGGAGGCTATGAAGCAGTCAGTAACAAATATTGTTTTATTTTTATTTATTTTGATAATAATTGATAAATTTGGAAGCTTTGGGGGATGACCAAAAAAATCTTTTGGCATCACAACAGGGGCCTATAGCAACAATTGAGTTATAGAAGTTCTAATAATATATTTTTTTAAAGGAAGAATTTTGTGGGTCATGGTGTCACAGCAGCAGATCAGTAATCCAGCCAGCAATTTTAAATACTATATACTACTGGTAAGCCAGGTGCCCCCCCATCTTATATTTGTGCAGCTGGTTCTTCCTGCCTAAGTGTAGAACCTTACCTTTGTCCCTATTGAAATTCATTCTATTAGTTTGGGCCCAGTTTTCCAATCTGTTAAGATCATCATGAATCCTGATTCTGTCTTCTGTGGCAATAACTACCCCTCCCAGTTTGATGTCCTCTGCATATTTGATGAGCACCCCCTCAATACCTTCACCCAGGTCTGTTATTTAAATATAATTAATTACTTAAAAGGCAGCTGATCAGTTAAAACATCTTTAATTGGCTGACACACTATCTTTTGAATTCCTAAATGGTCTGAAAAACAAATTAGTTTGAACGTAGGAAACATGTATTCCTCCTGCCACATCTTTCACTAGCATGTCATTAAATATGAGTCACCATTTCTCTGGAACAGACACCTGCTGAGTTTTCATGAGTGATTCCTATTTTAAAAGTTAACTTGGCAAGTTTCTTTTTTTATAGAATTCTCTCTCTCTTGACCTCATGTTTATATAGCAATTGTTTTATGTTGTGAAATGGAAATACTTAGGATATGACTATTTTAAGTTAATATGCTATTTTTCTTCCCAGGTTTCCAAACAGGAACAGAAAAAAATGGATACGTCTGATGGAGGCATGACTGAAACATCTTCACGTTACAGTGGAGCCCAAGACAGTGGCATTGGCAGTGACAGTGTTAAAATCAGAATAGTCCAAATAGAACAACACAGTGGTACCAGCCATCACCGCATTGCCCGTCCTTCTCGGCAGTCTTCTATCGTGAAGAACCTGAACTTCATTCCCTTTGATATTTTTATTACAGCAAGCCGAATATCCTTCATGACTTACTCATGTGCCACTTTACCTAAATCAAAATCGATGGAAGATCAGAAAGATGGAGAGAAAGCAGCCAAAACTTCATTAAACCTTCCTGAAGCAAACTTGAGAGCTGAGCACGATTTCAAGAAGCCCAGCGGAGCAGGCATTTCATCTGTAACAGCAGATGACCTATTGAATGCTAACAGTTCACTGCCTTCTGGGAAAAAAGCAGGTCTTCTATCTCTTGAAAGTCTTCATGCTTCTACAAGATCATCCGCTAGGCAAGCCTTGGGCATAACTATCGTTCGACAGCCTGGTCGCAGGGGAACTAGTGACTTGCAGTTAGAACCATTTTTGCACCTTGTCGTATCCCAACCTTCTTTGATCTTAAGCTGTCATCATAGAAAGCAGAGAGTGGAAATATCTGTGTTTGATGCTGTCCTTAAAGGTGTAGCTTCAGACTACAAGTGCACAGGTAAGACTATTTAATGTCTGACAGAATAATAATTCTTTTGTTCAGAGATTACCTTGATGTACTATTGACAGCTTTCCTTCATGACTACATAATCTGGCCTCTGCTCAAGTTCAGAAACATTTTTTTTTTTAAATCTTAAGAAAGCAGAACTGTATAGCTAAATGTTTCAGTTTGAAGTGTTTTCCCCTTTTCTCGCACAAACCAGTACATGAATGTCATTGTTGTTTAGTCGTTCAGTCGTGTCCGACTCTTCGTGACCCCATGGACCAGAGCACGCCAGGCACTCCTGTCTTCCGCTGCCTCCTGCAGTTTGGTCAAACTCATGCTGGTAGCTTCAAGAACACTATCCAACCATCTCGTCCTCTGTCATCCCCTTCTCCTTGTGCCCTCAATCTTTCCCAACATCAGGGTCTTTTCCAGGGAGTCTTCTCTTCTCATGAGGTGGCCAAAGTATTGGAGCCTCAGCTTCACGATCTATCCTTCCAGTGAGCACTCAGGGCTGATTTTCTTCAGAATGGATAGGTTTGATCTTCTTGCAGTCCATGGGACTCTCAAGAGTCTCCTCCAGCACCATAATTCAAAAGCATCAATTCTTTGGCGATCAGCCTTCTTTATGGTCCAGCTCTCACTTCCATACATCACTACTGGGAAAGCCATAGCTTTAACTATTTCCTTATTAACCTTTAAAACATCTAAATTGCTCCATATAAAATGGAGTGCTTGCTGTGGAGCAGTACTGTTGTTCCTATGACATCTTTCTTTTAAGCAGCACTGCCTTAGGAGTACTGCCTTTGTAAGTGCTGCTTTAAAAACCTTTGGGCCCATGAAAAGCCTTCTAGTCGGCTTATCAGACCCAAGTATTAAAGGGAATCTGGATCTGCTGGTTTTCTCTGGGGGCTCTACTTGACCAATGCACATTTGGCTGTTCCCCAATGATTTTTAAAAAGATATGATTGCATATCGGTGTTGTTTTGAAGGGTCTGTTCCATGCTGCTATCTCAACCCTATTTTCACTCCTGCAAATGTCATGTCAGCCACTTGTCCACTTGGTAACATCGGGGTTTTGATTTCAAAGGGTGATATGAATACTGCACAGATATTTGTGGGGAAGTGGCCACAGCTAAGAGGACCTTTGCACAGAAGAGAAGGACCGTGCAGGAACTATCAACCACCCTGCTGCCTGAGACCCTTAGAAGGAGCTGCTACCTAAGGATTTTCTCCTGCTCTCTGAGATCGGGCAAGGGGTGGTGGGGAGATCCCTTGCCTTTTTGGCAGAAACCTGAGTGCGTTTGAATGTTACTGGTTTTCAAAATATATTAGAATTTTGTATTTGTGTGGCATCCTTTCTGAGCCACTTGGGCGGCCTTTTTAGTTGGCACTTAAATAGGCAAGAACAAAAGATCCCAGGTTCCATCCCCAAACTCTCCATGTAGAGAAGGGAAATAAGGTAAAGGGACCCCTGACCATTAGGTCCAGTCGTGACCAGCTCTGGGGTTGCGGCGCTCATCTCGCTTTATTGGCCGAGGGAGCCGGCGTACAGCTTCCGGGTCATGTGGCCAGCATAACTAAGCCACTTCTGGCGAACCAGAGCAGTGCACGGAAATGCCGTTTACCTTCTCACCGGAGAGGTACCTATTTATCTACTTGCACTTCGACGTGCTTTTGAACTGCTAGGTTGGCAGGAGCAGGGACCAAGCAACGGGAGCTCACCCTGTCACGGGGATTCGAACCGCAGACCTACTGATTGGCAAGTCCTAGGCTCTGTGGTTTAACCCACAGCGCCACCTGCGTCCCAGAGTAGGGAAATACTCCTGCCTAAAACACTGGAGAGTCAGCCAGCATAGACAAGACTGGGCTAGATGGACTAGCTAGCTTCCTAGCTTATTGTGGCTGATCATGTACAGAAGTAAGGACTACCATATTGGTATGTATGTGCATCATTTCCAGAAAAGGATGAAAAGGTAATGACCTGAAACAGAATGATTTTCTACTTTAGTCCATTGCCAGTAACAAGCATTAAATAGGAAAGAAAATACCAATCTTCTCACTGACAAAACTGACAAAAAATGGCAGAATTTTGATCCGAGATACTGTTTCTCTATCGCTCCAAAATATGGATATTCATATTTGAAATTGTTGGCCTAGATTTACTTTAACTTCTTCAGCATGTGATGGCTTTAAGATTAACAGCAACAATCCTTCTCCTCTTGCCAAACTTTGGGCAATCCATTTCATTTTCAGAAAAGAAATACATTGTTAGATTTAGATGTAATACACCACATTTTTATTCTCCAAATTTCTGCCTAAAGATATTAACAAGTTTGTTAAATGTTTTCAGCAAAAAGAAGAGTAAAATCATAGTGAGAATAAATGCCATCTGTACTAAAGCTGTCTGTAGAATAAAATACTGAAGAAACTGAACTGATAACTTGGCCGGGATCCAAAGAGCTACTTTAGATGTACCCAGCAAGTGCAAAGTTTTCACCTTGCCTCTAAAATCCCCTCTCTTTTTGTGTAGTTTAGATTTTGAACATGTGGGCAGGGCCTGTGTGCTGTATTAGTGTATAGCACCAAGTATCTTTTTAATATTTTTATAAGGAATAAATGGTGATGACAATACACACTTTTCTTTCTCTCTTCTGAGATGTAACAGGAGCATTTTAAAGCAGCATCACTAGTATATGTAATAACACGTGCTCCTCAGATGGGTCTAGTGTGTGGTCATCAGGTAGGTCATTTTCCCTGTTTGCAGGACTCTACTGGCATCTAGAAACTAGATTAATGAATTAATTGAATGCTTCAGCCATGAACTACAGTGGTACCTCGGGTTACATATGCTGCAGGTTACATACGCTTCAGGTTAGAGACTCCGCTAACCTAGAAATAGTGCTTCAGGTTAAGATCTTTGCTTCAGGATAAGAACAGAAATTGGGCTCCGGCAGCACAGCGGCAGCAGGAGGCCCCATTAGCTAAAGTGGTGCTTCAGGTTAAGAACAGTTTCAGGTTAAGTATGGACCTCCGGAACGAATTAAGTACTTAACCCGAGGTGCCACTGTATTCCATTTTGGAATACTTTCTGTTCACGAAAGTTTCTGAATTCTGAGTTCCACTGTAAAGAGGGCTACTGGTAATTCTAGCAACCAGACACAGACATTTACTTATTGTGCCACTGTTTGGCCACTTGCTCGAATGGTGTCAGCTTTGTATCTAGTCCATCTGCCCATTGCCATCTCTCTCCTCTTTGTGCCCATGTCTGTGGTGGCTCTTAACTATTTAAACCTATAAACAAACAACCAGATTAAGGTATTTTATCAAGTAACCAGTATCGCATCAAAGCCGTTGTTGTGGTGGCTTATTTAGCAGTATTTCATTGGCTTTATTTTCAAAACTTCAACCCTTAAAGCACAGACTACTAAGAAAAATAAATGTGGCTTTACTTTGACCAAACAAAGCAACGATGTGGCTCCATGAAGTTTTAATTGTCTCATAATTGTCAGAATTTGTGGTCAAAACTCGCTATTCCATCACTCCTGAGGAATGTGGTCATCCTATCGTGTCAGCGTCATCGTTTGGCGGTTTTAAAAAATAAAATAAATTAGATTTGCCACACACATCTCAGGGATATTTGGCATGTATCATTTATTACCAGAAAATATGTCATTGGGAACTGTGCATGACATTGTTTAAACCATTTAATTCAGTTAGTAGCATTAATATTCCAGCCAATTCCTGCAGCTCGGGTCTGAAGGATCATCTGTTAGTACTTTGTGGGGGAAAGTGGTATCTTCCAAAGAAAATGTAGGGTTCTGAAATAAGAAAATTAGTGTGTGTGTGTATCTCTAGCTTGTGGGCAGAGCTCCCCTGAAGCTGAAGACAGCAAGGAAGCTCCTCATATGGAAATGTGATAATACATACACCACAGATGTTCTATAAAGAAGCCGTTGCAGCCTGTTCCTGATCTGGTGTGATAGGTTGGGACACTGGAGGAGGAAGTTACTATTTCTTTCTCTCTGCTAATATAATAGGAAATGCTACTTTTCTCCACTGTCAATTTATTCCTAATCTCTGCTTCTTAATTCTGTCATACTAATAATGCATCAGCATGTCTTCCTGCCTATATTTCGCCCCCCCTTAAGAATCTGAATGACTTTTGTCAAAGCTTTTTGAAAGTTTAAGTATAGAATACAGTACCTACTTATTTATAGACTGCACCAGCTGCATAGAAAGCTGCCTTATATCGGGTTGGACTTCTCCCATCTGCCCCAGTTTTGTCTACTCTGACTGGCAGTAGATCTCACCCAGCGGTGAACTGTCATGAAACCTTCTACATGATCCTGTTAACTTAGGTGTGCCAGGGATTGAACCTGGGATCTTCTGTATACAGAACATGAGCTGTACCATTAAGATGCCATTCCTCCTCTATATTACATTTTGAATTTTTCGATACAACAATTCTAAGTGGTTGGTGAGGCAAGACTTCCCTGTGCTGAAATCACAGCACATCGACATGTTCTGTAATTCTAGTTTTAATTGTGCTTTTCACTAGTTTATCCATGATTCATTAGGATGATGGTTTTTATATAATACAAATCATCAGGTTATTCAGATTATGTGCCCTCCCAGTAATCTTTTTCTTTATCTAAATTTACAAAATTGTGAAGCATATTCCATTAGAAAATAAATGGAATATGTTTCTCAGACAGAATCAGTGAACGTATGCAATTTCTCCTTCAGACATAGTTCGTTAAGTATCCATTTTAACAATCTCAAAATTTTTGATAGGGATTGACAGGTCTAATGGATACCCTCATTTAATTAATGTTACATCTGGTGTATTCTCTAGGGTTGTGTGTGTGTGTGGAGGGGGGTGTTTGTGTTGTTCTTTTTTACAAAAACGCAATTTTTTGATTGATCCAGGACAAAGTGCCACCTTTCGGAAATTCCCCCAGGAAATCAATTCTGCCTTTGAAATCCCAATAGTGTCCGGGAAAATCTGGGCGTATGGCAGCCCTATTTTAAGGCAGTACTGCCTAAAAGAAAGATGCCCTAAGAAGAATTGTGCTGCTCCACAGCAAGCCCTCCATTTTACATGGAGCAATTCAGATGTTTTAAAGGTTAAGAACAATATGAATGTACTGTTAGGAAACATATATTTGTTGAAAAATCAACAGTTTCAGTTTGAGTTATTTAAGAGCTCTCAGGTGAATATTAATGAGTTGTTATTTTTTAATTTGTCAGTTAAACAGATATACTTGGTTTTATAGAGAGAATGAGAATTTGAATTTAAGGACTCATATAAAGTAACCTAGCATAATTGGATTGCAGTATGACAAATTTAATTTTAGTGCATGAGAATCTATAGTATCCGATGAACAATTATAATCTCGTTGACACCTTTAAAAAGGCAAAAGTAGTTGGATGTTTTATATATTATTTCTGGATTTTAAAGTTTTCAATACAGTGCTGTTTTAGATATGCATTTTTGCTTTTTCTTTGCTTTGTGATCTATTCTGATGAAAATTGTATACGAATATTGGAAATAAATAAAATGAACTTGAAGGGTTGATTTTACAATACAAAACACCCAATCTTGGTGCTGAAGGGCATTCTATGCAGAAAATGCCTTTAAGCTATCCAGTATTGTATTCTTTTGTAATTATCAGTGGAGCAGGCAGTAATTTTAAGTGAAAGAAAAGGGAGAGCTTATTGTAAAACATATAGTGCAAGCTTGCACAGTGTTGTAAAATCAAGACCTGAATATTGATCAAATAATGATATTGAAAAACTGACAGAGGAATGTGCTAACTTTTAGTTTAACCTTTGACTTCCCATGTAGAACTAAAGTCACAATTACTTGGTTTCAGTATGTTATTTGAAATTACACAAGGTACAATATCTGCCAGGTTATATAGCAATCCTGTGATTAAGTCAAGAAATGCATTCCAAAACAGACTTTTATATGTCCACACCACACTGCCATATGTTGACTATAAGCAAAGGTATGAAACTACCGTACTTCAAAAGAAAGCACCACATCCTACTTGTGAATAAAGCTATTGGTAACATATTTAAATTATCTAACTATCAGGGAGCAGTATTCTCTGCAAGCATCACTATAGAACAAAAGAGGATTAAGGGTCGTGGTGGTAATGCAGTGTGGGATTAAGCCAGAATGAAACAATTTTGTGGCTAAAATTCTTAAAGCGGTTCTTTTTAATGCTCAAGCACTGCAGCTACTTAAGAACAGAAAACAAAACACCCAATAGAAATATTATAACAAAGACTGTGGGTTGCCATAGATTTTAAAAGTTTTACGCAGTGCTGATTTCTCATATACATTGTCCAGGACATGAAGAAAGACAGAGAACTGAAAAGTACCAAATGTGAACTTTTAGTCACAATTGGGAATATTAAGGATTGAGCAAAGGGGTTTCATTAAAGAGGGCCAAGAGGAAAAGCTACTGAAGTTAACTTCAAAAGCCTAGTAGTAAAAGGGGATTGCAATGTCAGTGAAACTGCAAACTGTATCAAATAACCCATAAGTAGAACCACTCTACTGCATTTCCAAACATGTGGTTTTCTGATCTCCAAGGCTTGTTTATAGTTTATTCCTTTTCTTATTTGCTTGCTTTTACTTTTGTGCTTATCGTTTGAAAAGAATGCTACAAAATTTTGAATGCATTGCTAATAGGGTTAGAAATTAGATCATAGACCTATTTTGAATGCACGGTTAATAGGCACCTATTAGTTGCACTGAACTTAACTGTTTATACATGGCACCTTTAAACATTTGTTGGTAGTATCTGATGATTTGCAGCCATTTCTATAATTATCATGTTATAGTATTTATATGAGATATTTGTGTACACTGTGGCCCGGTTTGCAAGACAAAGTAAGCCAAACCATGGTTTACCAGGGCCGGGTGAATGTGTGGGCTCAAAGACAGACCCCATACTGTTTAGTTCTCTCCTCCCTAACCATGAGCTGTTGTAAAGGTTTGTTCTTGGCTACAGTTTGTGGTTAGTGAGTAGATACCATAATCACAAGCCTGGTTTGGACACTTAGTGTTGCACAGGAGCCGAAAGAACTAGGGAGGAGAAAAACAGCTGTGAGTTCCTTTCCAGGAGGCCACCACTTCTCACTCTCCCATCAACCTGCAATTTTCCTTACTGTGTCACATGAACCTGGAGTTTATCTATATAAACTAGATGGTATATGAACAAGCCATAGATATTTAAAAGCTATGAATGCACATTACTTCCCTTCACTACTTTATTACATTGTTGGCTGTCGTATTAGCAACATGTCATAACCAGACTCTTCTCACTGTGGTAGACCCTGGAAAAACTCTCCCAGAAACGCTGGACTATTGCAAGACATGGTTACAGACAGTGGCAGGGGAAATCGATGCTAAAAGCGGCATCCCACCTCCTCTCATCTCATTGCAGATTAAAGACTTCCTCAATGGACCAGGTAAGCATACCGTTATGATTACTCTTACAAAGCAAGAGGCGCAAGCAACAGTTAGGTAAGGTTCAAAGTCTCCCTCTTTCTTTTAACCGGTAGTGTTCACTGGGTAACCAAGTCCATGCTTCCCAGTTTCGTGTCCGATTGTGGGCTTTTTGTCCATCAGTTTTCCCAAGGATTGCTGTTCGTTCCAATTCTGCAGTAAACAGTTTTCCCAGAGAAAGCAGCAGAAGGAGAGAAAAAAAGCCCCACTCAGACATGGACATGGAAATCACACACCTGTGCTCGGAAAGCAGATTGCAAAAGGAAGTCTAGATAAGCCCTTAGTGTAGTTTTTGACAAAATAGTATCAGTAGTAATTCACAGTAAACAGGTATGGAACCCTCAGCCAGGAGTTGATCTGGGCTGTTTGAAAACCCACATGCATGGAGCAAGTTTCAAATGATCTAAACAAAATAATCTAGGTGGCACTCCACACATAGGGCAACATGACCATATAAATAGTCGATAAAGAGAGTAAATACATCGCTACAGATGCTGGTATTTAAGTTGTGTGCCATTCTATAAATATGTGGGCTGATGGTTTATGTTAAATAATTCCTTAAAATTATATCACAACCATAAATATTCCAAGGTGTATACATTTATTATTGATTACTGTAGGGACAACTAAACTAAATTTGTTTTTCAGCACTTTTATTTCAACTCTTACAAATGCTAGCAAAATAAATTCCAATTATCTCAAAATTTATAGAGTGAATAAATGTCAAGCTATACTGTGTTTTTTAAACCAGCTCTTTCCATTCATTTGTAAAATACTTAGGAGAAAATTATTCAAGATTTCAGTTTTTATACTGTAGGCTAGCATGTAACTCACTTTATGTGACATTTTATACTAATAAATGCAAATGTGTCTGCAAAAGATTTGCCTCCTTAAATTTACATTACCTGTTTGTAATGAGAGAGAGAACTTCCCTGAGGTCTCCTTCCCCCTCCCCCTCTCTCTCCACACCTATACTAAGTACATTTGCACACACTGAGAAGGGACTTGCATGCTGCTAGGTTAATGTATGAGAGAGAGAGAAGGAGATCTCAGTCACCAAACTGTGGTTTATTTTTAAACAAACATCCTTAAATTTAGCACATCCACAAGAGTTGTTCTTTTGTACATGAGCTGGTAGCTTTTAAAGTTCTATTTTAACATGCACCATCTTGTTCTCTATTTGCAGACTAATAGTGGTGAACTGCATTTGAAAAGATGCAAAGTTATATTAAGCCCTTGTTGGTCAGCTAATTGTTACTGGCCATGATGGAGATTATCATATTCTTTTATTACCTCACTGTTCTTTCTGATGGATAATTTAATATTTTTCAAAGATGAAAACATCAAATTTGGGAATGTTTTGGCTTCCCGACATACTTTATCCCAGTCTTTGTGAAAATATATTACAAAAACTCAGCAATTCATAAAGTTTAATATACCTAATAGTCACTAATTCCAAGTCTAAGAAAAATGCAAGCTTTCTTCTGCCAAAATGCACGCCCTTGTTGTTTTCTTGGAAAGACCTGTATGTATGAAATTATAAAGTTCATCAAATTTTAGCTGTATGAGTTATTTTTATGTACAACATTTTATCCAGTCAAATTAAGGAATATGGTAGACTCTGTTTTATCTTTCAGCAAAGAGGCTGCAAGTGGTTTGTTTGTCTAGGTTTTCCCCTCCCCCACTTCTGTTGGTCGCATGTTGTGATGAATAACATGCCTCTCGCCATACATAAAAAAGCACTTTGTAGGGTTCCCTCCCCCTTTACCTCCAAAGGCAACAATTGTACCCATTAGCAAGGTCAGTGGTTTGGAGAAACCTGGAAAATAGCAGCTACCAGAAACCCACTACAATAATATCTCCAGCAGGTGATAGATTAGTTGGAACAAATTGGAACCATTGCACTTCGACAATCCTGGTTTCTTTCAAGCTGTTTTAAAATGTCGTCATTTTAATACACAGCCTCAGCCCTGCGGAACAGTCCACAGCAGGTTAATTTGAATCGTATGATGTGTCACTGCCCTCAGTTGACATGAGCTCCATTCCATGTGTGAAGCCATAATAAATCCATTCCCAACCGAGGCAAATTCCCTGTGAGAAGGTGAACTAATCCAGGCCTCACACTGGCATGTTAGCCCTCCATAATTGAAAGCAGGGCCACCTGTTCCCAGCACAGTTAGCCTATAGAGAGAGAATTAGCATTAGATCAGATACTTACTATATTGAAAAATCATTCATATTTTTGCGAGTTCAGCTGTGGGCTGCTTAGCATGACATCATATATAAACCTAGGAATGTGCCCACTTGATCCCAGTTTAACAGTTTTGTTAACCATGGTGTTGGTTAACTTTGAAATGAGAATTTTTTGATTTAATGAGAGCTGACATGTGAGAAGGGGAACTGACCGGGGTGCAGACTTTTCTAATTAACTTAGGGTCATTTGCAAAAACACTCGAACACTCCAGTAAGGGTTTTTTTCATTGCTTTGTTACAAATAGGTTTTTGAAATAGTGACGTAATTGGATAGCTGCATTTCTTAATAGAATGAAGAAAACTGTGCCAGATAGTAAATATTCATTAACACAGGTATGGTTTTAGTTGTTGCAAAGCATAGTTCTAGGAAATGCTTCAAACAGCAAGAAATAGTACCTTCTCCATCCATATGAGATATCACAATCTTCATAGTCTTGCTTTTGTTTTCATCAAGTATCTCTCTTCACACCCCAAAAGCCCTTGAGCTTTTAGGTTTTCACTATATGTCTTAATTTTGGATAGATTAATTGTTGCTAAGGGAGATAATTTTCACCAATTCATACTCCACCGCTACATCTACCTTAGCCCCCAGAATATCTATCCAAGAAGGAGCAAATCATGATTGTAATGGATCATGATTGCGATGGAAATGGTACATACTGCTTTTTCCATATGTACTTGCAAAGTAGGATAGTGAAAATAGCAACAGTGGGAAGCAAAAAGAACGAGTTTCTGTCCTCTTCTTTTCCCTTCCTCCTCTGCCATTCTGATAGATTTCACAGTGACCTGGATATGCTAAACTAAATCATGGCCAATAATGAACCTTTGGTGTAAAGTGGTATATAAATTATATTCAATAAATAAATGAACACAAGAGTGTACAGCTTCCTGAAGAGGAGTTAGAGGCTGCTTCACTCTCCCCTGGTAATTTTGCTGCTGCACCATGCTGATTGTAGGCACTGCTTGGCTTAGCATGTCATCAAAGCCAAGGCTTGTGGTTTAGCGCTCTCCAGATTAAGCACATGCTGCAACCAAGGTTTGTCCTACAGTTTATGGCTTGAGGTTGGTCTGGGAGAGCTAAACCCTGGTCTGGGGGACTCTTAAGTGAAACTATGGATTAACTCAGTGCAGCACAGTGCAAAAAGATCTCAATCTCCTTTCCCTGAGCCTGCATCATGCTAAGCAATGGTTTGGCTCAGTGCAGTGTTTCTCAAACTTGGGTCCCCAGCTGTTGTTGGACTACAACTCCCATCATTCCTAGCTAGCAGGACAGTGGTCAGGGATGGTGGGAGCTGTAGTCCAACAATAGCTAGGGACCCAAATTTGAGAAATACTGAATTTGAGAAATATTTGAGAAATACTGACATATGACTTGAACGATGGAGGAAGCTGAACTAAAATGAACAGAGAAATTATTTTAATGAATGGGAGCATCAAGAGCTGGACAATTAAAGTGGAGATTCAGGGCTTGGAGAAGAATAATGGCCAAGAAAAGAAAAGAAATAAAAGTATAGGATAGGTCGTTTGTTCATTGTATCATTAGTCCGGCATCATGTACAAGCAATAGCAAAGGCTGGGCAAGGTTGTTAGCTTTAGCATTTGGATCAAGAAGAAAAGGAGAAAAGAGGCAAGCTTTTCACATTACACACTTTTAAAGATATCGTTAAGGAACATACCTCTCAGATAGCATCAGGTGAACAACTAGAACGACCTCCCTACAGACACTGCATTGGAAGCAAGTTCAGTTGGCATTAGATAAACTTCCAAGTATGCATGTTCCAGTTCCAATTTGGCAAAAACATGAAGAACTGAGATTTTGAATTCAATAGTTAAATGGGAACAATGTCTCCAATCCAGTAAGGAGCATGAGCACACTGAAGACTTTCAGCAGTCCCTCAGGAAAGCTTAAAAAGCTGTTTGGCTGTTTAGTAATGTGAACTTCCAGAAAGGAAACCTTTGGTCCAGACTGTGGTCCAGTTCACACATAAAGTTAAACTAAACCATGGCTAAGTGTGACTATGGGGGCGTGTGGATAGTCCTAGGAAAAACTTGTGCTGTGATGCTTCTCTGGTCCTGTTGTTGCCATGTTACCTGGGGCTAAGGCATAGTTTGGTTTAGCATTACGGCTGAGCTCAGGTTCATGGTTCCTCTCCCCTACCACAAGCCATACATCAAGAACCAACTTTGGCTAAAGCTCATGGGTTGTTTGAAGCAGGTGTGGGGAACCCTTGGCTCTGCAAATGTAGCTGAACTACAACTCCAGTCAGCCCCAGCAAGCATGTCCAATGGCCAGGAATGACAAGAGTTATTGTTCATCACCATCTGGAAGGCCAAAGGTTCTCCACACTTGGTCTAAAGTGAAACAAACCATGAACTCAGGTTTAGATGTACAGTGGTACCTTGTGGGAGCCAGGAAGTCATGGCAAAGGTTTGTAGTGCCACCTGGTGTCTTGCTGACCCAGTGACCAGCATGTCTGTGCCTTACAATGTATTGGGATTGTATTGACCTTAAATGGAGTTGTGTTTCCTCTGGGCAGTGATGACCCTATATGGTGTGGGTGGGTTTAAGCCTTGGCCGGATGAGGTAACATGAGACACTGGGATGCAGCCATGCGGCTGGGGAGAACAAAGGATAATAAAAACGGACTGGAGAGGAGAAGATGTCTGAAAGAGCTGCCCCTCAGTCCAAGAAAATATGCTAGCTCTCTGCGTCTTTATTTTATGCTGAATTGCGCCTCTTGGAACAGCTGGACTGCTACAAGTGGTGCCCCGTGTGAGGCTGAATAAAAGATACGACTGAGGTTTTTAAAAGAGAGCTAAGAAGCAAGATAAAAGCAAACAGTCTGAGGCAGACTGTGAGAGGATTTTTGATCCAAGCAGTGGATATCATCGACTTACCTCGCCCGGCAAGGGCTGCAAGCGCTATTCATCTTCGGATCCAAGGTGAGTCGATCCCTTAAATATTGATTTTAGAAAAATGGGCAGCTCTTTGACTACTCCCCAACAGAAATTTTTAAAAGACTTAAAATTTCTCCTCTCCTGCAACAAATTGGAAGTTCCTGAGGGAGATTTGATACAGCTCATTCTGGCAATTGATGAGCATTGTCCCTGGTTTCCTGCAGATGGGACTTGGGAATTAAAACATTGGGATAAGATTGGAACACATTTTCATGGGCATCCCAGCATTGGTGTTCGGAATTTAAATGCATGGTGCAAGGTTCGATATGCTATGGGTTCTTTATCACCAAAAAATATCTCCATGGCTGCATTGCCAACACAAGCTTCAGCTTCTTTAATTCAGCCTGCTGTCCTGCCATGTGTTCCAGCCCTCACTTTGCCTGCAGCCCCAGATCCCAAACCTCCAGACTGCAGTTCCTCACCAGAAGACCCAAATCTGCAAAAATACCGTGGTCTGGCTGGAAATGATCCTGCTCTTCCAGCAGCAGAAGCAGCTACCCCTTTGCAACGTGCGGTACTTGCCTGTAACTTAACTCAGGATACTATGGCATTCCCTGTTATTGTGCCCACTGCTGGTGCTCCAGCAGGAACTCAAGCCCAGCTTTTGGTGCCTGATGACTTCAAGCTTTTGGCACGTACAGTTTTACCCCCATCAGCTGGTGTATTGTTTGCTCACGAATGGGAAATTGCCTGTGGTGCTTATGCTCCTGCTTTACTGCAACAAGCAAGAGGGAATAATCCTAACCTTACCCTCGCAGATGTCATAGATGCCATGATGGGGCATGGCCCCTTTGCTCAGGCTTCAGTACAAGCCACACTGCTGCAGATCTTATTGAGGGATACTGCTCTTGCTGCTAAACAAGCAATGAGAAAAATCCCAGAACCTAGAGAATCATATTCTTCCTTTATGGACAGGCTGATTACAGCAGTGAGTAGCCAAATTGAAAATCCTGAAGCCAAACAAATAATTATCAAACAATTGGCCTTTGAAAATGCCAATGAGGAATGTAAAGCTGCATTACAACTGATTATACACCTTCCTGCCACTACGATGCTACGCATTTGTCAGTCTGTTGGTACAGCCACCCACAAGGCTCATTTGCTGGCAGCAGCGCAAAATAAAAACCAGCCTGTAGCCATCAATACAACGTTTCCAGCGTGGCAAACCAAGATCACTGATACCTCAGTGTGGGTAGAACAGTGGCCTCCACCAAAAGAAAAAACCGCAGCAATGGCACCATCTCGTTTCTGAACAGCTTATTTCTGAACAATTAACTTTTGGCCATATTGAATCATTTTCATCCCACTGGATCCAGCAGACAGGAACAGTTTGCTTTTACATTGCCAGTATATAACAATTTGCAATCCACCCAGCGATATCAGTGGGTTGTTCTGCCACAACAGCATGCGGAACTCCCCTACACTTTGCCAACATTTTGTGAATGAAGCATCGAAACCTTTCCGCATGCGCCACCTAGAGGTGCTGAACACAAGCTGCATCTGGCAATATTTGCTACACCATTGTTGTCAACAGGAAATTTATATGCTCAGACGGACAAGAAGAAGACTAT
Source organism: Podarcis raffonei (assembly GCF_027172205.1). Lineage (NCBI taxonomy): Eukaryota > Metazoa > Chordata > Lepidosauria > Squamata > Lacertidae > Podarcis > Podarcis raffonei. Next base: position 23,680,813 of record NC_070608.1, on the reverse strand, counting down.
CTGCATTATAGAATGGTTACATTTACCTCATACCCCTTCAAAGAACATTTATTCCGCAAATGAATCCACATCAGACAATTGTTATGAAAGGACGTTCACGTGCTATAACTTTGAGCAGTTTTGATGTTGCATCAATTTATATGCCTTTTTCACAGACTGAACAGCAGCATTCATTGATCACAAATGCTGCCGTGCAAATTGTTTTGGCTGATTTTATAGGTCATCATTTTTAATCCTCCAAAGGATGACCGTTTGACAATTTCTGACACAGGTCACTAATGTTTTGACTAACCCCTTGTCTCTCACACCTCTCCCCTCTACACTAACCCTCTTCACGGATGGAACAAGAAGTAGGGGGGTGGTGACGTGGGAGGAGGGAGGAAAATGGAAAAGTTTATTTACCCCTCCACAGACTTCTGCCCAGCGAGCAGAGCTAGCGGCTGTGATTCTTGCCTTTCAATCCTTTCCTACTCAACCTTTCAATCTTATTGTGGATACTCAGTATGTATATCGCTTTTTGCTATTTTACCAATATCTTATATAACTCCTTCCTTGGATTCTGACTTGTTTTCCTTGTTTCTCGCCCTGCAAGCCTTACTTCAGCACAGAGAGTTTCCTTATTATGTTGCACATCTTCGCTCCCACACATCACACCCAGGGTATTTAGCAGAGGGAAAATTCAAGAGCAGATTCAGCTCTGAAGAACATTTCTGCCTTTTCTCTCTTTTCTGATCCTATACTAGGTCATAATACCTTTCATCTCCCTGCGAAAGCATTGGCTAAGCAGTTTTCTATTCCTTTGCCCCAAGCTAGGGATATTGTGTCCCAATGTGCTTCTTGTTCTAAATCTCAGCTGGCCATTCCTTTTGATGCTGTCAATCCTAGGGGCACGTCTGCATTGGCGTGTTGGCAGATGGATGTCACACACACACCTGTGTTGGCTCCATTCTCCAAGGTTCACCTCACGGTGGACACCCACTCTGGATTCATATGGGCTACGCCCATGAGGGGGGAAACAGCTCAGCATGTCATTCAGCGCACTATCCGCTGTTTCTAAGTCATGGGTAAACCTACGCACATCAAAACTGATAATGGTCCAGCATATATTTCTAAAACATTTTCAGAATTTTGTATGTTGTGGAATGTGAAATTAACTCACGGTGTGCCTGTTAATGGATCTTTTCAATTTACTAATATTATATCCCCTAAGCAAACTTTTTGGCCTCCAGTACAATTGACCCTCCATGAGCCTGCCCCCATTTGTTTTCAAATTAAAGAGGGGAAAGAATCATGGGGCATATATCCAAACTGTCAATATACATTGAAATTCATGTTTAATAGCTCTTGTTCTCTTACAGGAACATACAGTGACCAATCTCAGTGCTATAGAAGCGATACCAGTGCATGGCTAAAAACTAGAAAGGAAGCCTACCATGCAGCTTGGAATCAGAATTCTTATATTCTTAGCTTCCGGATGGAAGTTGGCTTCGACATTTATTGATTATAGTGATTATTATAGTAGTTATTTGCATTATTTTGTGTTGCTATATACAATGTATTCCTTCTTTAATTTCTGTATGTACTGCATGGTTCTCCAGTCACAAGAGTCGCTTATCGCGCTCGACATATGGCTCTGATTAAAATATAAAGAAAGAGGGCATGTGGGAGCCAGGAAGTCATGGCAAAGGTTTGTAGTGCCACCTGGTGTCTTGCTGACCCAGTGACCAGCATGTCTGTGCCTTACAATGTATTGGGATTGTATTGACCTTAAATGGAGTTGTGTTTCCTCTGGGCAGTGATGACCCTATATGGTGTGGGTGGGTTTAAGCCTTGGCCGGATGAGGTAACATGAGACACTGGGATGCAGCCATGCGGCTGGGGAGAACAAAGGATAATAAAAACGGACTGGAGAGGAGAAGATGTCTGAAAGAGCTGCCCCTCAGTCCAAGAAAATATGCTAGCTCTCTGCGTCTTTATTTTATGCTGAATTGCGCCTCTTGGAACAGCTGGACTGCTACAGTACCTCAGGTTACATATGCTTCAGGTTACAGACTCCACTAACCCAGAAATAGTGCTTCAGGTTAAGAACTTTGCTTCAGGATAAGAACAGAAATCGTGCTCTGGCAGCACAGCGGCAGCGAGAGGCCCCACTAGCTAAAGTGCTGCTTCAGGTTAAGAACAGTTTCAGGTTAAGAACGGACCTCCAGAACGAATTAAGTACTTAACCCTAGGTACCACTATAATGCAAAGCCAAACCATGGCTTACCTCTGGGTAGCAGGACTGCAGCAGGACTGAAGGAGAAGCAGCATAACCACAATTTTTCCTTTGCATAGTTTTACTTTAAGGATTCCCAACACTTTTACTACATAATCCCCTCCCCCCATCTGTAAAACAATGCTCTTCTCATTATGTGTTTTGTTAAAACATTTGCTGGAAGGGCTGCACTTTGAATATTTATGAAATTATAAATGCAATTAGCCAAGAACAGATTGCTGAATAATTTGGGTTGTATTCAACTATGTTTTACTCAGAGTAGGTCCATTGAAATTAATAAACATGACGAAGTGAAGTCCACTAATTAATTAACTTGGAAGTAGGAAGCCAGTTTATTACCTTCTTTGAAAAGCAGTTAGATTGAACTTTCATTTTACAGTAAATTAAATAATTGTTTGAGGATGCATAATTTTTATAGGAGGAAAAATGGTTAAGACAAATTTCTCTCTCCACCCCTACTTTCCTATTTGTCCCACAGCGGAGATAAATGTGGATATATCAAAGCCTCTGAAAGCAAATTTGAGCTTTGTCAAGTTGGATCAAATAAAACAATTTCTGAAAAAGATCAGAAGCAAAAGTGATGATGAGACTCAGGAGGAAAATGCTTCAGCAGCTGATAGCCTTCCAAAGAGGGATGACACATTAACATCCCAGTGTTACAAAAGCCAGATTTCTGACTCTGAAGACCATGGTGATGGAGGACAAAAGGCATCCCAAGAAAACTTATGGATGGGCATTTCCTTTTGTCAGAAGGTTTCTATCCACACCACTCAGATTGTCATTTCTATGGAAACTCGTCCAGATCCTAGGAAACCCTGCCTATTAACATCTTTATCAAATCTCAGTGGAAATTTGAGTGTCAAAGCCAGCTCAAAGAGCAAAGGTAAGAACATTTTAAGTCGTACTTGTTTATCACAATGGTATCATGAGAACACTGAAATAGAAACAACTTGAATTAGACACAAGGCACTGGTAGTACCAGTGGATTGACATGCCTGTCTGTTGCTCCCATTTCCAGTACTTAAATGCAAGAGATCTCTAGAAACAATTTTATTCCATGGCTCACCTGTGGTTTATGTAATTTTGCTTAGATTTGATCCCTGAAAACAGAACTTTAATTCTGCTTATTATTGAATTTGCATGTCAGAATATGTGTGAATTTGCATGTCAGAATATATGTATGGTTTAGTTAAACTGAGGAAACTGCTAAAATAATTTAAGTTAAAATAATATATGTGCTTGAAACAAAAATAATGCAACACTTATAATATGCTTTGGACTCTGAACTAGAATACAATTTGTTTATATTGATTAATTTGCAAGTTATCAACTTGAGTAAAGCATTGGCTCCATAAGATGCAATAGCATATAAAAGTACCAGATGATTTACTGAATATGCTCCTGCATTATATGTGTATGAATGACACCCATGACTGTGTTCTAAGAAACTTTGTGGTATCTACTGTGTGCTCAGAGGATCAGTACAATTCGCCATCATAGGCCCAGTTCAGATAAACCAAGGTTTAGAACTCGGAAGATTGGTCCATGTGATCTTGTGCCTCCCCTCTTGCACATATTAATTGTTACCACCACCATCTTTCTTCCTAGGTTTGGCATTAGTTGTTAGTACTAACCCAGTGCAAAAATTAACCAGATAATTTAAGTGAGTTTCTGGATCAGTTCAGACAAAATGTGAAACCATGGTTTAGCATTTCAAGAACAATAGGAGCATTTCAGTGTTGAATAAATCAGTTTCTTGTGGTGCCCAGACACAGGAAACCACAATCTATTCTACCTGTGGTTATTTAAACCAACTAGTTCAAATCCTCTAGCTGTAGTTTCAGAGCCTGAATTATTCAGACTAACCACAGCTAAAATAAACATGTGTTCCCCCAGATTCAGATATAATGGTAAACTGTGGTTAATTCAAAACTAAACGTGGAAGCTTTCAATTGCTCCCCTTGATGCATAAAGAGAAGAATGAAGAGATGAACATGTATGCCTGAGGCTCACTGCAGGATGTTCTCACAGTGTTAAGCCATGAGGGCTGGGGAATTTGTGACCCTCCAGAGGTTGTTAGACTCCATCTCTCAACAGTCAGTACTGCCAATCATCAGATTTGATGATAGTTTTTATCTGGAAGGCCTCCCTTCATTCTAGCGTTACACGATTACACATGAATTGGGCTTATGAGTGTACTAGGTTTCATTCTGATCTGGTTCGCTGATGTCAAATATACAAGAGTGAGTGTGGAGTGCTTTGAGGAGTGTGCACAATTCTGTGGTCTTTCCCTTTTTCCTGTGACCTGGTTTTCCTGGAGCCTAGTGAGTGGCATGTGAATATCACCCAACAGAATTTGAGACATCTGTCCCGTTTGTTCGATAAAACAATGGATTATGATTGCCATTATGGGAACAACTCTATACAAACCTTGAGCTCATACACTCCGCTGCCACTTCTCCTATTGTGGCACAGCCACAAAGAGAAGATCAGAGATCTTTGGCTTCCAATTTTGACTAATAGCAGCTTGTCATTTTGTCCAAACCAGGACAAACTATGGTTAATCTTAACTATAGTTTATTAAGGCAAGCTGGCTGTGTAAGCAAAGGTTCAGTGTTGACTTGTTTATATAAAAAACAGATAAATTGTTGTTTTGTCGGAATAAAGACAAACTGCAAACTGTAGTTAGTCAAAAGCAGAAGCAAAAACTTCCAGTTCCTTTGCAAATATGCTCAAAGGGGGGGGGGGTCACATGAGATGGAGATTCATCAAGGGTCATTCCCATAATAATAAACCATAGCTGTTAAGTTTGAACAACCGTAGAACATTTGGTGTTTTATTGAAATATTGGAAGCATATTGAACTGGGGATGAAATACTACTTAGCATATACTAAATCAATATGCCATAGATTTACTTTTTTTAAAAAATGATAATTTAACCATCCTTTGGTTTGAAGTGGGGGGGGGCGGATGGAATCCATGATGAAATTATGAAATCAAGTCCCAAATTTTCTCCACTAATTCCATTAATTATTGGAAGAACACAAAGCTTAACTAAAAAGCATGAATCATAAGTGGTTTATCATTAAGCGTTTGAATTTAGTGCTATTTTTTAATGCTATGTTGGGGAATCTCATAATAAAAGTCATTTAAATTGTACATTTTCCTCACTGGATATTGGCCAGGTTTTAGTGAGTTGGCATAAGTAGCTTAAGAGATAAAGATAGCAATTTGTAGCTGAGAAATATAAGTTCCAGGCCAAGCGAGGTGATTTATAGCTTTTTCATCAGGAATCTTCCTTCTTGGGCCAATAAATCTTAGCACTTTTTATTGTTTTAAAAGTTAAAAATGAAAAATTTAAGGTTCATAGAACATGAAAGACTGTGGAAGTGCTAGAGGCCAAAATAATTTTTATCCATTAATAAACTGCTGAACAGACAAGAGGAGCTAAGGCATTCCCACCCTTTTCCAGTTGTGTCTCAATTGTAGCATGAAAGACCACCGGCAGGAAAGAATACACGGCATTCTTAACATATTTACGTACTTATGAGCCCATCTTGTCAGTTCCGATCGTCCTTTTCAAACGCTTTCCCTCAGCTTCTCTTGCGTTATTGCTTGACTGGTATGTTTCAGTTTCTACAAGAAGTCCCTCTATCTCCAAGCCCAGGGTCCTTCCTGTTCTATATGAGGCTGTAAAGAGCAATTTGGCAGGCTGAGCAGTAGGTATCACTGTTTCTTGAACTTCATCCATCTGTTTTGACAACATAATCCTAGTGAGTGGGTGGGTTGTACCCAGACCTGGTTCCGGGTCTTGAAGGCACATCCTCATCTGCAAGACTTAAGCCCAAGTGACTGCAGCTTGACAGTCACCCTTACTCACGTGTCCACTCACCCAAGTTGGCAGGTGGCAGTGGTGACCAAGAGCAACAGTCGTGGCCCAGAGAATCAGACAGATAGCACAAGGTGGCTTCTTTTCCTAGCCACCATTACCACTTGCTCAGTGGCTTGCTTGGGAAAGCAAACAGACTGTGCCCCTTTCCTCATGAGTTGTGGTGGCTGCTCCTAACAGATGTTGCCACTCACCATTTCATTTCTTTGGGCAGGCAAAAGAAGATCAATGGCAAGTAGCAGCTACTGCCACCTTCTGCCCCTGCCTGGAAGAGAAATGTGAGGTGGTGGTGGTGCTATGCAGTGTGGGGAAAGGATTGATAGCACTCGCTCCTGTGGCTGTAGTGGGACTTCACAAACCATTGATTCCCATTGATGATGGCATATTCCTCCATTCTAGAAATCTCCTCCACATAGTTTTCTGATATGCAAGGGAGAAGCATTATAATCTGCCCTTCTACCTGACATGCTAGGTACTTTTTTGCAGATGGGGAAGGGTCCAGGTGGGAGGAACCCATCATGGGAGTGACCGCACACCTGCAGCCTGAAGTGGCACAGCCCAAATGCAGGTTGAACATTTCAGTGAGAATTAGCACATTCTTCTGCAGTCAGCTATGCTCATACACATACATGGTATGAGGGAGGAGAGCAAGACTGTGAATTTAAAAGCAAACTGCATGCAAATTTCAAGAATGTTTTTAATTCAGTAAGAACGCGTAATAAAGTCATAGCAGTGTCAGACCTAATTAAAATGAAAATTAATCATTGAAGGGGAAGAACATCACTAACCAGATTGTGAAGAGGGAAAGGCAAAGTGATTTCATATTTCTCTTACTGTAGCAATAATGAATCTCAAGTTGATCAAAAAACAAACAAATAAACCCCAAAACCTCCCAGCAGTTTCTTGATCTGGCTGTAATAATTAATGAAATGAATACATTCTTGTTTTTACTCAGTTTCAAAGCATGTTTCATGTGTTTTAATCTCAGGCATTTCGTGTAATTTTAAAAATAGAAAATATTCATAGGAACAATAGGATAAATGCATTGATTTTCTTTTAGTTATACATTAGCTAATAAAAAATTCAGATAGGACTGCCATAGAATATATATTTTTATTAAAGTTTTACTGTGGAAATATATAGTTCCACAGGTAAGCGTAGTTTGCCTGAACATAAAATTGCAGTAGCTACATCTAAAAAAAGAGAGAGTATAATATTAAAAATATGTCAGTCGGCCCCTTTTTATTTTTCAAGTTATATGGATATACCTTTTGAGCTGAATAGAGCTGATGTTGGCATATGAAACTAATACACAAATACTTCACTGTGTTTCGGGTTTTTACAATCGCATAACTATGGTGACCATCTGCAGCAGCTGCATTTTACGAATTATTTGCTGAAGCAAATGGCGTACAATGACAAAAAGTAGTCATCTCAGATGGACTGTTAAAACAGACAAAATAGCATTGCTTGCCTTTTATACAGAATGGCCATCTGCTGTACAGATGTTATAATAAGGAATGACTTCAGATTCAATAATTGTAGAAAATGTTCATTAAAACCTCAACAATTTGCACTTGTTTACTTGAATCTGCATAATTCTCCCATGAGACAACACAACACACTTGGTTTTTTATTTTAGTTCTCACTAGCATTGGCTTTGATCCTTTTTGATGTGCTGACTTTAATAAACATAGTCAAAAGGCGCTGTTCAGAAAACATCATGGAAAAAACTACAAAGGAACAATTATAGCAGCAGAAACTACTCTAATCCCTTACTTACGCAAGCTATTTTTAGTGAAATATGTTTTTTTACAAATTTTATTTGACAGTATTTTATAAACAGTGTAAAAGGCCTCTTTTCCAGATGAGTCTTTGTGTAAGAGATGGAAGTTGGTTTGTAATGTAAGAAGAATCTTATGTGCCGAGAACCATTTTTAAAACCCTCGCTTGGGAATGTGTTGTAGGCATGTTTCCTCCTTCGTGGAGGCAAAAACAAGAGCTTATGACCTCGACTAATGACTTTAAAAGAGTTTTGATTAACTGATAACCTTGCATTAAAATATTTTCCCCCAGATATTACTAATTAGGACCTTTTAATCAGGAATTTTAATAGCTAGGTTTTTGTCCTACTTTGTACTTTCATAATTCTGAAAAATGTGGTTTCCTTTTACTAGCTGTAACTTATATATTTTTTCTTTAAAAACGACAACAACACCTCGATCCATGTAGAGAAATTCCACCCGCAGAACATGCTCTGAGGGATCCTGCTTGCAGAGCCACTGCTTGAGTCTTTTGTGTGCAGAAACTCAAGCTAGCAGAATTCCACATGTTTCAACAGACACATTGGTGACGCATGCCTTGTGGTTGGGTAGTCTGTTCTTCCGCTTGGAGCTAATCACGTTTCATATTTATGTGTGAAATGTTTATAATGCTTAATGTAATAATAAAAAATAAGTGGTTTACATAAAAACAATAACATTCCTAAAAGCTAGATGAAAATAAGATTTAAAACAACACAACTGTATATTGCAAACTGAGCAACACACAAAACAAAAAACAAAGTGTTAGAAGTTGCCCCACTAAGCACCCAAGCATTTTGCACAGGCTGTAACTTCCAAGCTAGGTGCAAGTGGAGCTCCACAGATAGCACATTAAAGTAATCTAATCATAATGGTCCCAATGCATGGGTCACCATGGCAAGACAGTCCCTGTCCAGGAACAATCATAGTTGGTGTTGTGCACTCTGAACCACTGAGGTCACCTGAGTCCCTAGAGACAGCAATAACTGGCTATAGGAGTGTCCTCAGACTATGCACCTATAGAGGAAATGCAACGCCATTCAGAGCTGGTGCACAATCCATTCCTGGACCTGGGAACTAACTACCCATCCATAGGATATTTGCCTTGTCTAGATTCAGCCCACGACTGCATCCAGGCAGCAGTTTAACACCTGCTCAGCCTCTTCCGATCCAGATGTTACTGAGCAAAAGAGTTGGAATCATCAGTATGCTGGTAACACCTCACCCCAAATCTCCTTGAGATCTCTCCTGGAGACCTCATACAGATATTTAATAAGATTGGAGTTATTAAATGGAATTGGGTCTTGAGTTCTATACCAAGCTTTTAAAAATGTATATTCTGTTTACAATTACAGTGGTACCTCAGGTTACATACGCTTCAGGTTACATATGCTTCAGGTTACATACACCGCTAACCCAGAAATAGTGCTTCAGGTTAAGAACTTTGCTTCAGGTTGAGAACACAAATCGTGCTCCGGCGGTGCGGCGGCAGCAGGAGGCCCCATTAGCTAAAGTGGTGCTTCAGGTTAAGAACAGTTTCAGGTTAAGAACGGACCTCCGGAACGAATTAAGTACTTAACCCGAGGTACCACTGTATTATTTAACTTTTCAATGCAAACAAGGGGTATCTACGTCAAATAGATGTGTGTATTATATGGCTCCAACTTACAATGCATTAGTATTATTATCTCATTTTCTAATATTCTTGAAAACTCCTCTTATCCTTTCGCCTCAGAGGAGGGAGACCTCCCCCTCTTCCACCCCCCCTAAAACCTCTGTAATCCAACCAGCTTTACTCAGCATGCAAGCAGTAGCTGGTTCTGGCAGTGGTCTAACCAAAAATACCATGGCACAGCTAGGAGATGGGGCAGGCCATGAAGAAGAGGCTCGTGACAAGCTGTGACACTGAAGCCCATAGCCCACTGGTGGGTCCTAGGCCACTTCCACTATGAGGAAAGGTTGTTGCATTTTGGAACTTTTCCCTTTTTAGTTTAGAGTAAAGGCAAGTAAGATACGTCATGATAAAAGAAAATTAAGGTGTTGCTTATAACCAGTTTGTGGTTAAAGTTAGGTGTTTGTTTATAAAAATATTTATACGGTATAAACCTTCTAAAAATGGCGGGTTTGTTTTTTTTTAGTTTCCTTTGGTGCACCTCAAAATTATGCAAGCAAAGCTATAAATACATTTTGCAAACAGTTAGTCCTTAAATGGTCTTGAGGTGGAAGGAAGGAGTAGTGATATATGCATTCTGCAAAGTGAAAGGATCCATTTAAAACAACAAACCTCTTTAGCCAGAAAGGACTTCAGTGCCTTGGGCTAGAGAAGGAAATGCAGTGAACTGTATAGCTGCACTTCAGAATAACATGTGTTGTGGTTTTTATTGTGTGTGATATTTTATCTTTAAATATTCAGTAACACAAACCAAAAAATAGTCTGAATTTCTTCAAAATTCTTCAAAATGTAGTGCAGTGGAAATATTTGCAAAATATTAGAAATCAGAGTGGTTAATGATGAGTATTGAGCAGAAAACATTCTTCCCCAACTGAGAATTAACTGGTTCTCATGAGAGAACTCTACTAAGATGTTGCAATGGCCCTTGGATGCTTCAGATCTATAAGTTAGCCTAAGGAGAAATAAAACATCAAATTAATTTTGACTACCTAAAATAATATGCTAGAGTAACAATCCATTTACAGCACCCAGAAGACCTTTGTTACTTTTAGAAAGAACTGTAAACTCTTTCCAACACTTGAACAATAGGAAATGAATTCTTTGTCAGTAAAAGCCAGAGGACAAACTAAACATTTTAATGGCCACCGAGGATTGAAGTGGAAGTTCAGCCTGTAGACAGCTATACAAATCACTAACGAACCGTAATGAATATTGGGTGCAGGCATCAGGGTCCTGTCAGTTTTGACACTGTGTCCCAAGTAGCTTAAACACAACACTCAAGGAAAGGTGGAGACCTCATCAGGTCTCTAACATCTGGGATTTTATTTGTCATTTTGGCATACCCTACAAGCGCAAAAGAAAGAGTAAAAGGGGATTATCCTGACAATGAAATGAGTTACTGAATCTTGTGATAATGAAAAGCAGAACAATTCTAATTCCTTTCTATAGTCCCTGAGGTAGAGGTGCGTTTATAGTTCTGCAGAACTAAATGTAGGAGGGAAGAACAGATGGCCTAAAATCCATGAAATCAGACACCACCTAATCCCAGGACTGAGTACCACTATTAATCCTGGTCAGGTTCCCTACTGTTACTTTATAATAGAGTTCAGAGTTGCTACTGATGAACTGGCATGTCCTATCCCCCCCCCAAATAAATACAAATTAACTGTAGCTTGCTGATTTTGGGAAAGAAAACGCTCAAAAGATATATGCCCATTAAAACTGTGGTTCCACCTGCCAGTTCACTTAGGAAAGTGCAAAGCAGGGATGACATTCAGATGGACTGATCTTAAACTATTTTGTTCCTTTCAAAACGTTTCCCCCCCTTACTGTTACATTCATAATGGATGTAATCGCATATCCTCTGAGAAAGGAACATTTTGTTTATTAAATTGATGTATGTGCTGTGCATGACATCGGTACGTTGGAGTCCTGGACCTGACACATTATATTTTACTATTATAAAACTACTATCAGAATATTGTTAGCTGTAAAGTTATACTTTGCTGGAACAGCTGGGATCTAGTAAATAGAAGATGGAAGGGAGACTCCCGAGATTAGGGACACAATCTTCCAGAAACTTTTTCTGCACATGCTTTAAGAGGGGTTTGCCCTACAGAAAAATGGAAAGTGTACTTAGGAGTATTGCTACATTAAAATGTTCTGTCTGAACTGAATTTAACAACCACTCCCATATTGTCATTTCCTTACTTCCCAGTTGGGTAGTAATAAACTACTATACTATTTTCAAGCATAAGGCTTAATTGTTTTGAACTGCATTCTTGTAGTCATTTATTTAGTAGATCATTCTATGCATAAAATAGTAGTTGACTGAAGGTGAAAAAGTGTCCAGAATTAGGGCAGTGTTTGCTGTGAACCAAGTTGCTGAAACAATAAATAAATCAAAAATTATCAAATCACTGGCTATCTTGTGATTTCCAGGCTGTTTAGCGTTCAGTATTGAACATGATGTACCTGCTTAGCCTTGCTTAAATGGAGATGAGCTCATTTCATAAAGATAACCATCTCTGACTTTGCTTCTGATTCATCACTGGCCTGAACTCCACTTGAACCTTGTTAGACACAAAACAAGCAGGACTCCTGGCCCAGGCTATAAAATATAATTAAGCCCTTTTGAAAAGATGCGTAAGAGAGCATTGCTGTCTGCCCCTCAATATATATCCCACTACCGCCAGCACAGCCAATAAAGTTAAATCAAGCACTGCCTGCAATGGATTAAAGTAATAGATGTTCCTGAATTCTTTGTGTTTGAAGTACTTGAAGAAAATACATGCTCAAGCTGCCAGAGCTGCTGTAATGCAGGAGGGACATACATTAATGATGAATTCAAGGATTTGGTCTGTTCAAGGTCATTAATTTCTGTTTACCATTGGTAACACATCTTGTGTTTTTACAGAGCCCACATGTGGCCATATACAATGCTGAAAAACTCTCTCGGTGAAGAATGGTTAATTGGTAATGCAGAAATATAGTACTCTTGGGGAGAATGAACCATCACAAGACTCTGTTTCACACTAATGAGAAATCCAGTAGTCTAATTCATTGTACTCGATCATTGCTAGCATTTTCACTTAACTTGATGTCTTCTGTTTCTTTGCTGATGGTGTTGGTCTGGTCATTCCATTTAGCACACAATTTCTGTTAACTGGTGTACCTGCTCAACAGCTCTGTTCTTTCATCTTTTAATATTCAAGTGTGAGAGTCTCTGCATAATCTTTTGAAACCCCATTGACCATTTAAAATTGGACAGTGGGAGGATCCGAGAAAGAACACATCTATATGGGGACAGCGCTTCCTTTGAGCACTTGCAGTGACCAGAGACCCTTTCAGGGAGTAAATAACTGCATCAGAAGGTCGGCGGTTCGAATCTCCGTGACAGGGTGAGCTCCCGTTGCTCAGTCCCTGCTCCTGCCAACCTAGCAGTTTGAAAGCACGTCAAAGTGCAAGTAGATGAATAGGTACTGCTCTGGCGGGAAGGTAAACGGTGTTTCCGTGCGCTGCTCTGGTTCGTCAGAAGCAGCTTAGTCATGCTGGCCACATGACCTGGAAGCTGTACGCCGGCTCCCTCGGCCAATAAAGCGAGATGAGCGCTGCAATCCCAGAGTCTGCCATGACTGGACCTAATGGTCAGGGGTTCCTTTACCTTTACCTTTATCCCTCATTAGTTTTAAGAGCATAAGCCCATTAGAGATGGATCAGGCCAATGGCCAATGTAGTCCAGCATCCTGTTCTTATAGTGGCCAACTATGGAAAGCCTGCAAGCAGGAATTGAACACAACAGCAATCTCCCCATGTGGTTCCCATTAACTGGGATTCACAGGCAGTGGCGGCTAGTATTGGCTGTGGAATGGGAATGAAGCAGGCTTACTTTTCGTCTTGCTTGTAGACCAAAAACAAGCCGGATGTAGCTTGAAGGCATTATAGATTTTGTGGAAGAGTTGCAAGAGAATGAAATGGAAAGGCGAAGGGTGCTCTAAGATTTCCTCCTCCTTACAGTATAACATACAAATATAATTATTTATGTATGTATGTATACTCAAATACCCTGGGGAAAATACAAAATACATGAACCACTGGAATTTTGCTGTTTGCGAATAGAAGACCCTTGCCCTTACTTATTTGCTCCTCTCAACTATCACTGTGCAACATGTTTTAGTATCTCATTTTCAGCAAAGATAAATAAGTCAAATGGTGGAGGGCAGCCTTTGGTTTTATAGGATTTTAATAATTCAGTCTTGATGTAATTGTCATGCAAATCAGCTTCTGGATAGTCTCCATCCACAGACTTGCGGATTTGTCAAGTGGTCCTAAATCATTTCCAGCTGTATAAAGAATACCTGGATATTCTTTGCTAACATATGTCATCCCAGACTAATCTTTATAATGACATACAGAAGCCTCGTTGTAAAGAAGCCCGATTGTCTCTTGCTCCATCAGCACGGTGGTACATCCGAGTGCTATTATAGATCAAAGCAGAGCCTGACAATGTAAGGCTGGCAGCATTTTGTAAACATCATCCAAACCAAGTGCTTCATTTTTATTAGTCTCCTGAAGGGCTATTTTTAAAAGTCGTGAAACTGCTTGCTCCTCGTGCTAAATTATTGCGCTCCCTGAAAAGTATGCGAGGGCACAGCGAGCGGCGATGCGAGCCGAGCGTGTTAACTTCTGGATATCACAACAGTCGTTTGCGAAGATACATTGATTCAGTGAGCTGCCATATCAGGTTGAGTTGAAATTGTTGCCATGATTTAATCTGTTTAAAGGGAAGAACAAATTCTACAGTCGGTTTTTGAGGGAGGCCGGAGGAAGCTGTATAAAGTCCTTCGGGTGAGTGGGAAGGGAATTTCACTTCATTTCATCTTTTCAAGTGGAGCTATTCAGTTCTAGGAAAGTAACCTTATAAGTTCAGCTCATACTTTGTAATTCGACCAGGTGCTTAGAAATCCTAAAATAAGACTCTGGGCACACTGATATATGTTCCATTGGTGCTTCTGCGCTTCTTTCCTTTAGGATGCAAATTCCGTTTGTCCACACATGGCAGCCTATTGAGATTTCTCTGAATGTGATGCTCCACTGAAAGAAGCTTTACTAAAGCCCATGCCTTATTTCACTCACCATTATTCTTGTTGTATGTTCATAGCTGTCTGTCTTCAGCTGTTTTTAAAGTACTTACTCCGTTAACCCTCTCATGATTGCACTTTGTGTGACTTCTGACTGAATATTCCCCTTCATTAGGTGCGCTGTGATTTATATAGCAAGATTTATTTCACCTCAAAGATGGAACAGAACAGCTGAAGAAGAAAGTTATAATGTCCTTGAGGAAAATTCTGGCTCTTAGTAAGATTAAAATAAAAGAATACATTTCAAAATTGTCCTGCATCCCAGTGCAGTTCTTTTGCACAATGTAAATCATCATCGGTTGAAATTCATAGAGCCTTTTTCTTTTATAGATCATTGGGGCTTGAATGAAATTCATACCACTTGGAATGTCTCTTTATCACTATCCCACCTAATTGAAAATACAGTATATTCCAGCATTGATGCTGTTGTAGGCTTCTAGATATGCCCTTTGGTGAAAAGTATACAAGGCTTTTCTTGGATCAGGCTTTGTGGTATAATATTTTTACAGGGCCAAGCAAGCCAAGCGACAATTTCAGCTATGCCAAGGAAGCAGAATTTGCCCCGGGATCCCTTTCAGCATTAGAGGACAGTTTGGGAACATCACAAGGGATTGTGGGCACACCCATCTAGTCACACGTGTTGATGTTTAGGGCAGTAGAAAAGTTTTGGGGTGGTTCTGTGGCTCAACAGTGATTTAAATAATAGGTAATAGGCCTCAGCTTTTATGGCCCACTCCCATTTATGTTTAGTGATGGTAGGACTTGGTTAACCAGGATCCCTGGATAGCCATAGCTGCATTTATTACAAGCAGTGAAACTAACTTTGGAGATGTTAGCTCAGTGAAAGGGTGCTTGGGTTGCATTACGTAATTCTGCATTGCAAAAAATGCTTCTGGTCCTCAGAAATAAACCTTTCAGAAGTAGATGTGGACCAAAAGGGGCTGAAGAGGAAGGTCCTTATCTCTGGAACATTGCATTGCTCTATCTTAGTAGCTTTCTGCTATTAGCTAAAGACACGTGCAGGTTGCATCTTGATATTAAAGGGTTGCATGTTCATGGGCAACAGCCGAACGACCTGGTAACAATTTTGTTGCAATGGAAATGGGGGTAATTTCCCTCTCATTTCTCTTTCTTCAGATACCTCATTAGAGTCCTAATGAGATCTTAAAAGGGGAAGTACTGAGGGAGGAAGCTTTATTAGAAGCAAGGAACAAAGGATATATGTATCCCTTTGTGACATGATTTTAAGAGGGCAATGGCATAGAAGAGCAGGGACGTGAGGGACCATACCTCCAGTACTTTTTTCATTGCAGGAGTGATTATGTCACTTGCAGGAGCACTAGTTGCCAGTGCTGAAAACTTGTGAGTTTCATTCATTTACCCGGCAAAAGCCTCTTCCGCACTATTTTAAAAGACCTAAAGGTTTATTGGTTCTTTACTTTTAGAAAGTAGCATTTTTAGTCCCTCTTTGGTGGTGTTTTCATGGAAGTTGTCACCATGAGCTCCTGCACTTCAAAATTTACCACTAGCCCAGTGTGTGGAGAAATCCATTCAGGTAGGCAGTAATAGGTTGGCATAATAGAATTCTCACCTGCTGCCTGCTTCCATCTCTGAACATACATAGTCAAGAGCCTGCTTCCAAATCTCTTTTATGACAGAGGACCTGAGTGAGTCAGGCATGTACTGCGCTTGTGCACAGTTGTGTTTTAGCTGTGGGTAGAGGAAGGTAGCTTCCATTGCATTTCCTACTATTTTTATTTATATCAGCCTCTCACACGTTGGTGGTGCTGTTTTCCCTACACGAGAATTGGCACTCACACCTGTACAGCAGAGGGATGATCGCACTGGCCAATGGTCGGTTAGAGTATAGGGCAACTTCTTGTGTTATGTGAACCTGTGGTCCTCTCTGGGTCTCTTAACTGCAGTTTAAGAGAAGTCCCCTATTAGGATTGCACTGTCTCTGTGAGGAGTGTGAATCTGGTGCCTGTGTGGCTTTGCTTTGTCATGTGCGCCATTTTGTAATCCATGTACAGATGTTCTTTGACAGAGGCACCTGAGCAACACTTGGTTTGGGGCCTGAGATTTTTCCATTCTTGCTATCAAATTCAATAAAAGCTTTGTGCAAATATTCATTGCCAAAAAATAAAAAAAATGGCTTGCGCACATTATTGTTCTGTAACATAAACCTTATTCTTAAGGAGCAATAACTCAATACATTTATGAAATTATTCTTGGCATGATAGTTACATTTGGAAATTTACATTAAGGAAGCAGACCCATTTTTCCTAATTTCTAAAAAAGATTCATAAGCAAATCCTTCTGCTTCTTCCTCCCCCAGCACATATTTGACACAGGTGTGTCTACATTATACATGGGATAGAGTTTTGACTTATTAGAGTTCATTCTTTTAGCAGACATTTGAAAATCCCATTCTCTAAAACAGCTGTCTGTTGTATGCCCTAGGTGTTTTCTTAATCTTTCATCTTTTATAAATATTAAATTACGTTAGAAAAATAAGCCTTAAGCGTTACAAATTAAGTATGCCGAAATTTAATATTCACAACGATAATTCAAAATATGAATAGCAAAGTTGGTAGTGGAGGGGAAGACTCCCTGATCCTTAAGTCCAGTGTTACACAATTTAATCTCCTAAGGTGTGGGTGGATGGGTGGGTGGGTGGGAAATAGGTGCAGGACTTCAAACTACAATAGAAGTATATGGAATTATAGGCAATCTTTTGCTCAGATAAAATAATCTTGAGACATTGTATCTAGCAGTGTAATCACTTCAAGATGTTATAAACATTAACTGCAAATAGTTATGTTACTTTTTTACATATAGCAATTTATTTTGATAGTAGAAATAGCAAAAGTGGCAAAATATATTCAGTGAAGAGAAGGTAGAGAATGGTCTATTAGCTTATGTAAATTGTATGCAACTGTACGTTCTCTTTAATTTTCTTTCTTTCTTTCTTGGCAATGTGAAAGTGCCTGGGTAATGAAAGCATCCATTTTCTGGTTTAAACTAGTTAATGTCGATGGCTATGTAGAAATTGAGAGGAACTCTGGTTAAGAATTTCAAGATATGGTTTGTTGAAAGAAGCCAGGATCATGCTATTGTTTGTGATCCTGGTTGTTACTGAAGTTAGTAAACACATGGTTTAAATGAAGCTGAGTTTGCTCCAGTTTGTTTTTAAACCGGAAGTTGCTGCACTGGAGGTAGAGAGCAAGGAGCATTTGAGCCTTCTTCTTACCTTCTTGCTTGTTCATGTTTCTGGAAGAGGATTAAGAACTTGAATTCATATTATTGTTCTAAGGTACTTTAATCACCGAGTAATAATTTACAGAACAATCCACATCGCAGCTGCTGCCCAGCAATGTGCGATGGAGCAGCAGAGCCGCCATCACATCTGTAGCCCAGAAAGAATATATGGGGCAGGCAGATTGCTGTGACAGCCTAGTTTGGGCCCAGTGCCATCAAATGACAGCCGTGGGGTTGGCTTGGGATCCAGTGGGATCCAAGAACAAAGCTTTGTACAGCTTGTGGTTTGTCTAGAGTGAAACAAACAGCAAGCCTGGCTTCAGATATAAGATAAAGTCAAACCATGGCTTTTCTCCTGGTAGTTGCAGCAACAGTAGAGCAGGGGAGAAGCTAAGTAGCTGAGAATTTACTCTGAGTACCCACACTCTCCTGCATTCATGTTTAACCATGGTTTTGGCTTAGTGTTGTTACATGTGAACTGGCCTCTGTCTTTCAAGCTGTAGCGTTATGCATTGTATTAACAACTTGGCAGACAAAATCACATTTCTTAAGCTCCCTCTCAGCTGGAAAGGCTGAATCCTTAGCTCTTTCTAGTCACAGTCCAAGGACATACAGTAGATGACTTGAGTATGTAAGTGCCTGAAAAACCTTTCAAGATAAGTGAAGTGGTTTTGCCGCAGAATCGTTTCCATTTGATGCCTAGTTTTTTCTCCAGTCAAGTAATATTTTCATAAATATTACACTTGTGTTTTTAAATATACAGAATGAGAAGTTCTCTTTGTAAGTTGCCTTGTGTTTTCATATAATATGAATTAGTTTCTCATGGAATAAAACAAATGGTAAAAATTACTGTTTTATGCACAGCTATGGATGGACCTACAGTGGTACCTCGGTTTATGAACTTAATCCGTTCCGGAAGTCTGTTCTTAAACTGAAACCGTTCTTAAACCGAGGCGCTCTTTCCTTAATGAGGCCTCCCACTGCCGGTGCCCTTCCACTGTTCAGATTCCATTCTTAGACCAAGGTAAAGTTCTTAAACCAGGACACTACTTCCGGTTTTGTGGAGTTTGTAAACCAAATTGTTCATAAACAGGACTGTTCTTAAACCGAGGTACCACTGTATTGACCTTTCTTTCTATGAAAGAAAATGATACCAATGTATTTAAGAAATGGGTTTGTACACACAACGAACTGTAATGATATGTTTTTTGTCCATTTGAACATTAGGAATAATTAATGGATCGTCATTTATGCTTGACATCAGTGATATCCTAATTAAGACAAGTGTCCAAGAAAAAAGCAGAACTCTGGTTGGACCTGTTTGCTGCTCGGTCGCTGTAGAAGCCAAGTGGTGTAAACACAGTGGTAATCCTGGTCCAGAGCTGTCAGTTCCAAAAGTCTATGTTGATGTGAGAGGTGGACTGATGCAGGTTTGTATATGGATCATGTTGAGTAATTCTTATTTGTTTAACTATGAACGGTGTTAAGTTGAGGAGCATGAAGAAAACCCCCCACACCAGATTAAAGAACATTTTAAACCATGTGTATCCCCCCCAAATGTGTGTGTGTGTGTGTGTGTGTGTGTGACAACTGACATTCAGCTTTGAGTGCCCCTTAGGAAGTATCCAATTGCTAGCAAAACCCTCTTCAGCACTCTGTGCTATGCAAGCATGATCCTGGTTTGCAGCTCTAATAAGTAAACACCAGTCTTATAGCAATATTGGAAACATTCACAGGAATCACTTCGTAGTGTTGATTGTGACAGGTTTTTAATATTCATTTTACAAAACCTCTCCTAACTTGAAAAGAATCCAACGTTTAGTGACTAAACGTGGCAGATGTTCCAGAGCCTAGTTGCTGTCTGTTTGTTGTTAAAAAGTGCCAACCACCAGAAGCAGACGTTCCATTGAACTTAAGAGCCTCCTGGTATCTGGCATTTGATAGAACCTGAACCGCAGATCAATCTCCAGAGAAAAGGGGCAGGAGCTGCAGAGGGGCAAGGCTGGGTGTTGGTAAAGACGTCAACCCACACATGCAGCCCTTTGGGGAGATTACATGACCTATTTGCTCAAACACTTTCTGCAACCTGTAGCTATTTTAGGTATTTTGGGAGAGAGGAGGAGGAACACGAAGACTATCAGTTGCTAGACAGCGACCTAGTTTCTACCACATGCTCAAGCAAACCTTGGCTTAGCAGGACTGTGCAAGTATGCTGCCTCCTGCCTTGCTCCTTGCTAGTCCTTTCGACTGCTGCCAAGTTGGGACTTGTGCTTATGCTCTCAACGCCACAAACCACAAGATGCAGCCAAGTGAAGAGAGAGTTTTGCCATGAGCCTCAGTTTGAATGTCACTGCTGTGGGGAGAAAAGCATGGGGGTAGAATTGGTGTAATGTGGCAGCTAAGACACTGAGCCTGGAAGTCTCCTGTTCAATTTTTACCTCAGCCATGTATTCTTAAGGGGACCTCACTCTCTGCTCCCCATTCCTTTGCTATATTGGGGGTAAAAGTGACTTCCTTTGCAAGATTGTTGGTGTGTGGGTTGTTTGTTTCTTTATATAGTGCCATCTGTTGTAGATGGTGCTTTACAAAGAATGAGAAAGCAAATCCATGTGCCAATGAGTTTGCAGTCTAAGAATAGACACAAGAGAAATAAACAGAGAGCCAGTGTGGTGTAGTGGTTAAGAGCGGTAGTCACGTAATCTGGGGAACCGGGTTCGCGTCTCCGCTCCTCCACATGCAGCTGCTGGGTGACCTTGGTCCAGTCACACTTCTTTGAAGTCTCTCAGCCCCACTCACCTCACAGAGTGTTTGTTGTGGGGGAGGAAGGGAAAGGAGATTGTTAGCCGCTTTGAGACTCCTGAAGGGGAGTGAAAGGCGGGATATCAAATCCAAATACTACTACTACTACTACTACTACTACTACTACTACTACTACTACTCCTCTTCTTCTTCTTCTTCTTCTTCTTCTTCTTCTTCTTCTTCAATAAACCTCTCCCTCTGTTGACCTCCAATAGCTGATTTTTCAGAGGCCTGCTCCCTATGAACCTGGAGGCAGCATATAGTCATCATGGCATGTAGCCATGGGATACAGAGTAAAAGAGAAGTAGGATGTATGATTTGCTGGGATTTATTATACACAGTACGACTGATGTAAGGATTACAGAAAGAATTTACGTGATGAGCTTTGAACACTAGAAAAGTCATTACATTTCTGTAATACCTTTTGTTGTCCTCCTCCTCATCTTTAGAGGCCTTGAACAAATTGCAGGTGCTAGTTTTAGCAACTGTATATGACCTTGATAAATTGGGCATGTTCTCTGTCTCATATGGAAGCCACGTTGACAGCAGGTTTTCTTATTACACCACCCTAATTCCCACAGGCATCTGGGCGGCCACTGTGAGAACAGGATGCTGGACCAGAAAGACCTTTGGTCTGATCCAGCAGGCTCTTCCTGAATTCTTAATCTTATTCCTTTCAATTTCCTTTTCTTACCCACCATTTCTAAAAAGTGGCCAATGACAGCAACCATACCCTTAGGCCAGACCCCACTATCCTCCTGTAGATTTACCTGTGCAATCTAAGCCACATAGTGTCATGTACAGAGCAGGGGTGCCTACTTGAATAATATATTTCACAAAACAGCAGAGGTATTACTACTATGGTGTAAGTTTTCCTGAATTCCCCAACATCCCATCTTCTTCCTTTTTTGTACATAGCAGAGGATCAGCTTGCCCCTACTCACCTTCCCCAAACATATACTATAATGAAGATCCCAGTGTCTTCTCTGTATCTGTATTCCATTAAGTTGATTGACAAAAGGCTATGCCTATTTTATTTTTCTTCTCTGGGGGGTTCTCTGATTAATTTTAAAGGGTATTACATCCCATCATAGACCTCTGTCTCTTTCTACTTGACCTCTGCTTTGTGCAGAGGAGCAAAGCCAAGAATCCTGTCTTTTCTGCTTGCTACTACTGGAGGGTATAAGTTTTATTTTTCTTTGATTTAAGGAAGTTCACTGTGAGCTGTCATAAGAAACCCTGCTGCTAGTTCCTTGCACTCAAAATCTTTGCCACTATAAATAGCTTCTGCTTTTTTAAATATTTCAGGGCCAGGGTCTAAACTTCTAAACCCTTCAAGATGCTCGAGCCTGTTTATCTGATAAGTCTGGAGAATTCCTAGAATAAACTTGCTAGCAATTAAGCTGGCTTCATGAATGGCTGAACACAAAGTGCTTAAATGTTGCTAAATTTAGCTTTCTTTTTATAAGGTTTTTTGGGGACAAGAGCATTTGAACTGCTTACTTCTTCTGCATGAACTTCTGCAAAGTTACCTTGTCCAAGAAGGCAAGATTCACGGGCAGAGCACCGATCAAGCACATTTGGTGCAGAGTCCTACAGACAGGAGCCAGAGTTCTAAAACAGAGCATACGTCAGACGATCTGCGAACAGGCCTGTTTCAATACATACAAGATACAGGTACAAATAGCATTTTGAAAACGCACATCAATAACAAAATAATTTCAGTAGTAGGCTATTAAGGATCACTTTCCTTTAACAGCATTTTTTTTGTAATTAAAGAAGCATCTGGTAGAAAACTACCTTTTGATTTCTTTCCATTTTACTATGACCTTTAAACCTCAGGGAAACTGCTTTTTTATTTTCCCTCTGTTTGATCCTAAGAGATTTGTTTTTAACTGTTTTGGTCTCATAAACCAGCATGCTCCCTTTTTAGAAATTATATAACCAATTACAGCTTTCCCCCTCCTAATTTGATAGATGCACAGAAACTACCCAGTGCCTATGAAGTTGTGTTTTACAATGAAACAGAGGATAACCCAGGAATGATGTTATGGAGATACCCAGAACCCAGAGTGCTCACGCTTGTGAGAATCACTCCTGTTCCCTTTAACACCACTGAAGATCCTGATATCAGTACTGCAGACCTGGGAGATGTTCTTCAGGTGGGTAGGGTTTTTATTATTTCGGAAAGTATATTTTCACAGTGCTGGTGGGAGGTCATTTATTATACAGTGGTACCTCGCAAGACGAAATTAATTCGTTCTGCGAGTTTTTTCGTCTTGCGAAGCACGGATTCCCTGGGTATTAACGGTTTTAAGAAAAAGGAAACAAACTCGCAAGACGTTTTCGTCTTGTGAAGCAAGCCCATAGGGAAATTCGTCTTGCGAAGCAACTCAAAAAACGAAAAACTCTTTCGTCTTGCGAGTTTTTCGTCTTACGAGGCATTCGTCTTGCGAGGTACCACTGTATATATTTTAACACGTCTCTGGTTTATAAGGGTTACAAGGGACTTAGGATGAGTGAAACTGTTGATTCTTGATTGCTTAAAGTTTGCTTTAAGCTTTTGATTTGAATAGACCTGAGAAAATAATAAGAAAAACTCTCTACAGACATAATGTTACAGGGAATGAAAAGCATCAAGATTAGACTATAGGATCACATACTTCCCACCCTATGGCCTGGACCAGATTTGTTATTCAACCTGCTTAAAATTAACCTAGAGACAATCCTAAACACTTGTACAGAATCCTGGATTAAAACCTGAGTTCCAAAGGGGTGCTTGCTAACAAATATTAGTGTATTTATTTCATCTGTTCATACATATGAAATATTCCCATGGAGTTTGGGTGTCCACATAGATCCACCATTGTCACTCTGTTTAGGGTCTTTTGGGGCCATCAGCCTATCTAGACAGGAAAAACCTGGCTGCAGTAATCTATGCTCTGGAAACCTCATGAATGGGTTAGTGCAAGACTCTTTGGAAACTGCAGCTAGTGCAGAATGCAGCTGCTGATCGTTGCAGACGTGAAACAGGCTAATCATATAACATGAATTCTGCCACAGCTTCACAGGCTACTTGTATGTTTCCAAACCAAGTCAAAGCCCTAAGCTTTGGAAACCAATTCAAAGCCCTAATATATTGGAGCCCAGTATCTTTTGGAGCCTCTCACCTCATGAGCCTACTTGGACCCTTTGGTCTTTGTCTGAGGCCCACCTCCAAATGCCCCCTCTGAGGAAAAGTCACTGGATGACAAGGGCTTTTTCAGTTGTGGAAAGCTCTTCGCAGTGAGGTTCACTTAGCACTATCATGAACATCCTTTCAGCACCAGGTAGAAATATATCTCTTCTCCCAGGCATTTAATGGATTATTATGTCTTTGCTGCTGTTTTATTGAGTCTGTTCTGTGAGTTGGCATCTGTCTGTCTTCAGAGACAATGGAGTGTGCCTCTGGGGGTGTGGTCAAACTGCTGTGTTAGCTGCACTGAAGTTACCTCCCCGGGGCAAGCCTGGGCCGTGTGTATAACAGCCTTGGGCTGCCCAGACAACAAAGTTCTTGTATGGCTTTTATTGTATTGTTTTTTTCTTTAATGTTATGCTTTATTCTCTTACAATTTTGTAAGTCACTTAGAGACTCATTGTAAGTCACTTAGAGCATCAAACAACTGATAAATTGAAATAGTAATCACAATAGTAGCCTTTCCTGAGAGATCCAGGGTTGTCCCCATTTCAGCAAGGACAAAGAAGCCCATGCTCCTCCAGTATTAGGTGGGCTGTCTTAGCAAGAAGCAAGGAACTGCTATGGAGAATATCAGTTTTTATTTGTTCTCACGCAGGCAACTCCATGTATGACATGGCTGGACCCAGATTTGGGGTGGGATCTGTTCAGAATGTTGCAAATGAAATATAAAAACCAGAAACCATTTTAAAATTTATTTTGCTTGTTGTCCAGTGTAGGTTTAACATTACAGTTGCAAGCTTAGGCTGCAACTTAGTCACATGACATGTAAATTGCTTTTGTTGGTCCCAAGTCAGTTCTCTCCAGCTAGACTATCTTTGAGTTTTTATATTTGAAATGGCTAGAACTTTTTCTCCCTTTTTGGGGGACTGTTCATTTTAACAAATGTCAGGAACGCTTTGATTTAGCCAGATTTCATCAATTCGAAAAAGTGTCTGTTACGAAGAAGAAGAAAAAAGCAAAACATTATATGGTTATCTGAAGAGCATAAGAGTTTTACTGAGACTCAGTAGAGGGAAAACCTAGTTAATCAGCCCAAACTTTGGAAGTAAATGCAAGAATCCAGCAATATTTGTTTTCTTTTTTATATTTGATTCCAGCAATATGTATAATACAGAACAGTAGGGTAGTTCCTTACCTTGAAGAGCTTAAGGTCTAAAATTCAACACAGGGGAATCTAGAGGAAGGGGAGGGGAAAGGAAACTTGGTAAACAAAAGTTAAATGTGTCAGAGCTATAAAATAAAGAGTTTGGTTCTCAGTGTGGTTTTGCATGAGCAGAAAATGATCTACCATTTCCCACCCTTCCACAGTATAAATCCATGCTGTTTTGAAAGGTTACCTGATCTCAAGTGGTTTGAGGGGGGGGGTGTAGAATGGAAAGCCCCACTGGATCTTCACGTCCAACCAAATATGTGCTACATTTCATTATATGTATCACTGGAATTTTTAGGTGTAAATGAATGGATCACATTTAGGGCAGATTTATTGTCTAAGTGCATCAATAAGCCTGTGCTTGTCTAAAGTATTCCTGCACTAAGAGTTTATGAGTTTGGTATTTTCAACACTATGTTACCCTATAAATAGACAGCTTTTCAAATACTTAGTTGCTCCTTAAAACAGTGGCTAAAGGAAGTATGGGCTTTAGAGCAATTGGCTTGAGATTTACTATAAGTCATAACTTCAGGAAATATTTGACATGGCAGTCAACAGGAAACTAATTATGATCAACGTCAAAGGCATTAATTTTTCCTTTTAACAGAAAATACCTCATATTTGGCTGATTCCATTTCCTTTTTGTTTTGCATTCCCCATTGAGACTGCAAGGTTGAGCTGGCATTTGAGAGGCTGGGAAAAGGGCTTTTTGAAAAACCACAATTTTTACTGATGTTTGACTCATTTCTCAAATTTCAGAAGCAAGTATTTGGGAAATCCAAATAATTTGGGCATGACAAGGTAGTGAGTTAAGTTCATAGCATTAGCAAGGGAAGATACAAAAGTTCTGCCACAATTATCGACAGCAAAGAATAACACTAGCCTGTTCTAAATGCTAGTTATAGCAAGCTGGTTGAACAGAGATTTTTTTGACTATGTATTCTCTTTCTCTTGGCATTTTAATTGGTAAATAAAATGACCACAGCTTCTTATAGGTAAATGAAATGAACACAGCTTTTTCGATCTTAAGGCTGTGATCCCATGGCCTTTGGGTGGGCATCTCAGGGACCATAGAATATATTAGGTCTCCCTCTTTAGTATCCAGGAAGGAGCTCTGGTGTCACCTTAAAAACCTCCTAACACCCCAGCACAACTGCTGTCAGATCTCCAGTGTCGCTGGGCCCCCGAATTGCTTGGATCCAAGACCTTCTCAGTTCCCCAATGCCCCCCCCAGACAGTGATTTCCCTCCTGCAGTATTGTTCCCAATGGGGGTGGGGGGTGGTAAGAGCGACCTCCAAGCCCAACAGAGCTTAGGGTATGGGTGTTAAAACTGCCTTCATTTCTCACCAACATAACCACCTTAGGACTGCGGCCTAAGTTCTGTCTGCTGCAAGGTCCCCAACCTCTGATGTCCGAACATCAAGATGTTTTCTTAGATGAATTTGTGATTTTTTTCCATACATGGAAATGGAATGCAGGCAGTATTTGTATGTCTGTGGGAGCTCTCAAGCTTGCAAGCAACTGCCGAATCGGAGTATCTGCCAATGATAATTAGAGCTATGTGCTTGAAGCCCCTGTGGTTATATCTTGAATGCTATCATTTTAGCCTCAAAGTGCTAAAATTATAATTTAGCAGCACTGTTATTGCTGGGTGCAATCCCAGAACCACTAGTTAAAGGATCTCTGGTAGCAGGGCTGGGAAAGAGGAAACTCTTGCCTGATATGATGGAGAACTGCTGCCTGTCAAAGGACTAGGCTAGATGGAGCCAATGGACTGATTTGCTATAGAGCAATTTATAGAGATAGAGATAGAGGCAGAGATAGAGATAGAGATAAAATATCCATACAGAGAGTCCACAAAGCACTACTGCTGTCTGACCTCAAGCCATTATGTATCCATTTGTCTTTCTTAAAGTGCCTTTCTTATTTGTTTGCACAGCACGTGATGTTCTCTTCCCCAAAGTTAGTTGAGAGCTAAATAAACAAGCAAATGCCTCCTAGCATGTTGAATCTACATTTCAAGGTGATATGTAGAGTACCTATGAAAGCAGTTCAGTATGAGATGTGCATCCATAGCTCTGTATGATACATAGCTCTGCATGATACATAGCTCTGCATCCATTGGTTGCAAAGCCAAGCAGTACATATTAAGAGCAGAATACTTGTACAACGCCTTTCTGTCTGTCTTTGCAGTCAAACTTTTAAGTGACCTCCAAGGGTATTTGTACAACAAAAGACAGGAGAGGCATTCCTCATATGAAATTGGTTTGAGTCTTATCAGCATGTTATCATATATATATATATATATATATATATATATATATATATATGCGCACACATGTTTCATGCATTGTTCTCTCTGTGTTTTCATGAAACCAATATTTTAAATATCTGTTTGTTTGTTTCCTTTTTAATGAGAATAAATCCAGTCTTTGTAGCACATTGCAGTCCACAGCACACCTGCATTTGCTCTAAAACCTAGTAGCTTGATGAATTGATAAGATAAGCCGGCCACATGCTTTCCCTAAAAATAAAGGAATGCCGCATATTTCTTCATAAAGGTTAAAAAAGTATTTCTCAGGGCTCTTGAATTACCATATTCTGATACCAAGGGAAAATAAAACCTCAGCTTAGAGTCTTGTTTGTACTTAGAGGGCTTTCCGGACAGGAAGGCAATCTTGATGCAATGCAGCAAAGCCACAATACCAGTGGGGCATTACAGGTGAAAAGCGTGCAGCTGTACCCCGTACCACAATGTATTACAACTGTACAGTGGAATATTTCCTGAACAGAAATAGGGCTTGGTTAACTTTGTTTCCCAAGAGTAGATCACATTAAAATGTTATAAAATCATGATTTCCTGCATTTGAATACTTGTGGTTTCTCAACTGGTTCCAATATTACAAAGGGGGTTTTATGGCTTCTATTAGTTGAAGATGTATAGAAGCCTCTTTCTAAAGTTATCTAAAAGGCAGGGAGATAATGTAAAAAGAGAACTATATTTTCCCCCCATGCAAACATGACTTCTCTGGCATTTCAGCTATATAACTGAGTGTCTATGGTTTATTTTATAGAACATAATATGTACTCAAGTGTAGTGGAATGGGTATAGAGTATATACTAGCTGCTTGATGCATGTAACGGTCATGACTTGGAAGCAAAATGCAGGTGGTGGTTGTTGTTTTATTTTAATTTTTAACATTAGAGGAGAACATTTTTAACATTAGAGTTTATTTAAGGCAGAGGTCCTGTTCTTAATTATATGTGAACAACTCCCACTGAAGCCAAGTTCACCAAGGTGTCTAGTTTGTAGGAACATATAATGTCTTCCATTGGGTCACGTCACCTCCATATCTAGAATAAAGAAATGCATGGCAATATATAGTTTTACATGGGTTTTTTTCATTGAGTCTCAAAATTTGTTGGAGAAATTTAGTGGCTTTGCATTGTGTCATAAATTATGCTGAGTGCTCTCTCTCTCTCTCTCTCTCTCTCTCTCTCTCTCTCTCTCTCAACCAAACATGCATATTCAAGGATTAAAGAGTAAAGCTTTCAGATAAGAGACAGACAGTCATGGAACTAGGCACCTCTCATTTTACAAATTAATCACTGACTGTGAGGTATGTTAGTTGAACTCAAGTGATGTTCAGGTGGCGCATTCACTTGAGGGAAATACTGTGGATTTTTTAAAAAGAACATTGGCTTCTAGGGGACACACAAAATGACACTTATGAAATGTAGATCAAATAGTTTTCTTTACATTTGTGTACGTGTGTGTGTGTATGTGAAAGGGGGGGAGAGAGAAATGTATAAGGGAAATGGCAA
This sequence comes from Podarcis raffonei, assembly GCF_027172205.1. Taxonomy (NCBI): domain Eukaryota; kingdom Metazoa; phylum Chordata; class Lepidosauria; order Squamata; family Lacertidae; genus Podarcis; species Podarcis raffonei. The sequence goes on along the minus strand of NC_070608.1, from coordinate 23,651,759 downwards.
TAAACGAGGGGTGGGGTGGACATTCTGATATATTGATTACTAGCAGCTTTTTCTTTTCAGGAAGAAGCTTGGGTTAAAACAAAATTGTAGTTTGACTTCTTGCAGATAATACTTCCCCCCGTTTTTTTTATTTTATTTAGATGGCTTTGGTAAGAAGTTAGAGTTCACGCACGAACAAATGTGTATATTTTTTGTCTACTCGAATATGTATGCTTTGTTGTACAGTAATTATTTCTGGAATAGGAATCCCTAAGGGAAAGCAGGAAACAAGTTGTGAATTAGGAACTTCTGAAATGAATTGCCTGAGCCCTGCATTACCCTGCTTCCCCGCCCCTCTTGCCACTTCCATATATGCACTGCTCTCTTCCCTTTGTCCCCTCAGTCCCGACCCACTCTCCTCCCCCAGTCTCTTCTGTAGTGGCCTGATCCCTATACTGCACCCCCCATTTTCTCCTCCCCATCCCACTTTCCCCCAATCCTTCTTACCAAGCCATGGAAGCTGTCCTTACTTCTTCTTTCAGTTTTTTTGGGCCCCAAACCCCTAAATTCATCCGTCAGTCCAAGAGGCATGATGGGGAAGTGAAGCCAGACAGCAGCTGGAGGCCAAAGCTTTCCTTTGCAGTGCAGGTGACAACTGGAAATACACTATGGCTGATGATATCAAAAGCTGTGAAGAGATGCAGCAAAATAAAAAGGGTCTCAGACCTCCTATTCTCCTAGCCTCTATCAGGATGACCAAACTCAGGCACCGAGGGCTCATCCACACCAAAGGTGGCCTGTTTAGCATTCCAGGGAGCTACATACAGTCAGGACTCTTAGGCCACCCAGCTTACTTAGACTTTAGCACCCACTGTCCCCTCATGTAAGAGCATGTAGGTTTCAGTAGCAGCTGCTTGGCCCACCTTTGTAGTAGGAGCCCAAGTCATTGTCGTCATTGCCCTGCCCTGCCTTTGACTACTTCTGTTCAGCTTCATTCATAAACTTGGGTCCCATGCAACACATGGAGAACTGAGGTGTGCGAAATTCAGAGAGCTGCTCTGTTCTGGCTCAGTGTGTGTGTGTGTGTGTGTGTGTGTGTGTGTGTGTGTGTTAATGGCACTATGCCAATGTACTTTCCTTGCTTTTATTGTGGAAATGGTAGGAGCAACATCCCAGGAGGTGAGCATTATTTGAAATGTAGGTAGAGTATTAATCATTTTGAAGACAAAAGGAATACAATTTTATTTTTCTTATGGGACACTTTCTAGTGCAACTAATATCCTCACTTCCCTTGCCCATGAGTCATTTTGTGGGATATACTTGATATCCAAGTTTCAAACTATTATTTTTGGCAGCTGCTACTGCACAAAGCAGTCATCTTCCTTTATATTTACCAAGCCGGGCCATTAGTAATAACCCCCATCCACCCACAAGGACAAATAATGTGATATGCTTAGAAATGTAGAGTTTAAATCAGTTTAAATTGCCAAATCCAGTTTCCAAAGCTCTGAGCCACTGTAAACCCCATGCATTTCAGTGGGACTTTCCTCCTTGCTAGGCCTTTGGGTGTCAGGCTATAAATCACTCTTAAATATTTCACACTGCAAAGTTTGATATTTTTCCAACTCCCAGAATCTAACTAGCATTCCTAAAGGGGATCACTAAAGGATGAATGTGCAGTTTTTATTTTACAGCATTTATTTTACATTTTCACTGTATCTTGTATATTTGTTAACTTATGAGGGCTTTTATGTTTCACACTTATTAAAATTAAAGATTATGTGAAAATAAATCTTTGCTTTTTTTTAATAGCTGTGTGTTTGGGTTGGTGTTTTCTTTTTAAGGCCTTTTTCTAGTTAACCTTCCATAAAGACATTAGAAGAGCTCTGCTGGAACAGACCAAAGTCTCATCTACTTCAGCATTCTGTTCTCAGCAGGGGCACCAGGTCCAGAAGACCAAGCCCTTTTGCACCCCCCTATATTTTCAGAGTTGAGCTGCCCCCCCATCCCAAAAGTGCAGAGGTGAATAACAGAGCCGACCATGTTACAGCCGTGGAGGGGAATGAGGGTCAATGCAGCAGCCTCCAGCTAGTGGCAACATCAGGAGGAGGAGCTACCAGCCATTGAAGCTGTGCAGATGCGGAGTTTGGCTCTAACCCAGCTCCTCCCAATGTCCTGACATCATGTGTGTGACATTGGCCCCCCAATCGCCCTTTGGTTTTCACAGTGGCTAACTAGACGCTTATGGGAAGCCCAAAAGCAGAGCCTGAGTGCAGTAGCAGTCTGCCCAATTGTTATTTGACTGATTTCTCATGTGTGTAATCACATGACCTTGAGAGAGGAACGTGGTGTTCCAGGTAATGCCCTGGCTTGGTAGGAAGCTTAAAGGTAAAGGTACCCCTGACCGTTAGGCCCAGTCACAGACGACTCTGGGGTTGCGGCGCTCATCTCGCTCTGTAGGCCGAGGGAGCTGGCATTTGTCCGCAGACAGCTTCCGGGTCATGTGGCCAGCAGCACTAAGCTGCTTCTGGCGAACCAGAACAGTGCATACCACCCAAGCGGTACCTATTTATCTACTTGCGCTTTTTGGCATGCTTTTGAACTGCTAGGTGGGCAGGAGCTGCGACCAAGCAATGGGAGCTCATCGTGTCGCAGGGATTCGAACCGCCGACCTTCTGATCGGCAAGCCCTAGGTTCTGTGGTTTAGACCACAGCGCCACCTGTGTCCCGGTAGGAAGCTTAGCCTATACTTTTTCCCTGACCTCCAATCTTCCAGTCAAGTAATCAAAATTCTACAATTTATTAATTTCTAGTGTTTAGGGGGAGGGGATCCCCTGCAAATCTATAACAATATTGGATCACTTGGTGAAATATTTGGTGGGTGATATTTGCCCTTTCCATAGGATTGAATATGTAGAGCTTAACAGGACTGGGTTTTGCCACTTCCCTTGCTTAATAGCAATTTGAAATTGGTGGAGTTTTGGAGTTTAGTGTTGTCAATATGTTCTACTTTTCATAATCTGCATTGGTAGTAGCTGTGACATTTCTAAACTGGTGCTTAGATACAGTAGGGGGCTGTACAGCAGTTAACAAGATGATGCTATATCTAGATAAGAACAAACTTTTGATGGTTGGTTTCCACTGTGGCTTAAGAGAGGTGGAATATCCTTTCTTGGATGGATCACACCCTTTCTGAAAAGGGCCCAAGTGGATAATTAGCTGCTTACTGTAATAGGTTCTGATCACTAACATATGTACATTGGGAAATAATACTTTCTGTCTCCAACTGTATTTATACTATACAGAAAATTTAAGTCACTTAATCAATGTCTTAGGAAAACATATTCTTGGTGCATGGTGGAATTCACAATTCAGTTGTGTTTTTAGTGTTTAATATCTGTTCATAATGTGTTTTTGTGTGATCCTGGGGTATTTGTACAAATTGTCTGGTAGTAACTAGAGATGTATCCTAACCCCATTGAATTGAATAAAAACCTATATCAATGCCAGCTATATTAACATGAAACTTCTAAAAGAAATCTATTAAGGATATGACTGAAGAGATGGCAGCAAAAAAAATATCTTGGCTATTTACCATTAAAATTAAAATAAACCAGTAGTATAGCTACAAACGCATGTTTTTATATTTGTCAAGAAATGTCAAGCAACTGAGATTTGTTTGCTAACTTTACAGATTCCCTGCAGTTTGGAATACTGGGATGAGCTCCAGAAGTCATTTGTTGCTTTCAGAGAATTCAGCCTATCAGAAAGCAAAGTTTGTGAGCTGCCACTGCCTAATATCAACTTAATGGTTGACCAAAAAGAGCTTGTAGCCTCAGATCTTTGGAGGATTGTCCTGAACAGCAGCCAGAATGCAGGGGATGACCAAAGGTAATCAAAACTGCAGTTGTTTGATGGAAATGCATAACTTATGGTATCAGGTCACAGAAGTAGGTCACCAAAGCAAAGAAAGCCATTGACTCTTCCCACAATATATTATTTGTGGCAAGAAAGCTTGCTAGCCTGACAGTTGACTAATACACCAAACACTTCAGTATGCCGGTTTGCAAGACTAGAAGAATGCTAAAATCTGCATGGTCAAAACACATAACTGGGCAAAGATTTCCAAAATACCAGTTTAGACATAGAATCATAGAATTGTAGAGTTGGAAGCAACCCTTAGGATCATCTAATCCAAACCACTGCAATGAGAGCCAGTGTGGTGTAGTGGTTAAGAGCGGTAGACTCGTAATCTGGGGAACCGGGTTCGTGTCTCCGCAGCTGCTGGGTGACCTTGGGCTAGTCACACTTCTCTGAAGTCTCTCAGCCCCACTCACCTCACAGAGTGTTTGTTGTGGGGGAGGAAGGGAAAGGAGAATGTTAGCCGCTTTGAGACTCCTTCTGGTAGTGATAAAGCGGGATATCAAATCCAAACTCTTCAATGCAGGAATATGCAACTGTCCCATGTGGGGACTGAACCTCACAACAGAGCAGCCACACAGAAAACACCCCTGATAAATACCTGTCCAACCTAATTACTGTGTTTCTGGTACTTATTTGTTTGCTTGCTTGTTATAATTTAATCTTGTTCTTTTTCCAGTGACTTCAGGGTTCTTTCCCCCCCCCCTTCCTGCTTTTATCCCCAAAACAACTTGGTTAGTCTGAAAGCACAGGCTGATCCTACGTGCCCTAAGGAGGATTTAAACCCAGGTCTCCCCAGGCTTGGCTGACATTTTAACCACTACACCACATTGGATCTTAGAATGGACACAGGAACACAGAAGTTTTTTTTTATTATTAATCTCTCCCACTGAAGTGTCATGAATACCTTTGTATCGGGCACAGGATACATTAGGGGCTGCCACCTCCTGTACCAGCCTACCTGTGTCCTTTTCTGTGTCCTGACTATGGCAACAAAGGTCTTTTCAGTGGTTGTACTGAAATTATATTATTCTTTGCTCCACAAGGCTTGATTGATCCTCCCTTATGCTGTTGTTTTGTGAAATGGTGAATACGTTTTAATTCCAGCATACCCTTGTTTTACTGTTGTTGTTGTTGTTTAGTCGTTTAGTCATGTCCGACTCTTCGTGACCCCAGTAGGTAATTTTCTGTTCTATGTCTTTATTTTATTTGCTGAATCTCTCTCTCTCTGTAGGTGTGTCATATTTTTACTTCTATAAAATATTGTACTTTCTAAATGTTTCTAAGTGTAAGCCTCCTTGAATGGTGTGTAGAAGGGGGGATATAAATCATTACATATAAGTAAATATACATACATACATACATACATACATACATATCTATTCATCCAGCCACACATTCTCACACAAAAAATAACAAAGCAGTTGAATTAGGAGAGTGGAGTTTGCATATTTTTTTTGTCGTGTGTGTGTGTGTGTGTGTGTGTGTGTGTGAATAATTCAGGGAAGAAAATGGATAACAAATCAATAAAAAGTATTAAACATCTGGTTTCCATTGATCATACTAGGTTGAAATGATTTCTTGATGTTAATTGTGAAGGAATGCATTTTCATCACTGAGAAGTTAAGTGTTTCAGACAAGGTTAATTCCTCTGAATGTGGGACCTTCGCAAAATTACCTTCGTGGTCAGCTTAGTACCACAGAAATGTGAACTCTGTGAGAATTGAGCAAAAAGCTTGTGGAATTCAGTGGTGCTCCCCCAACCCCTTGCCCTTATCAAAGCAGTTAGAATTGCAGTCACAATTCTTGTTCATTTGGGATTTATCACTGTGCCTGAGATTTCATTAAAAAGTGTTATCTGAAAGGGTTTTTTTGACAGTGATAGCCCTGCTATAATTTCTTATTTCTATGTGGAATATTATGATGTGGAAAATATTCATTGTTCCCTAATTTGAAAAATAAAAGCATAAATGTTTACTTCCATTGACAAAAGAATAATATGACTCAGAAGGTACATTTGAGGCATTAGGAGATGGTGCTGGATAAGTATAGGGACTCTGGAGTGTGACTATAATTTTAGTCCCTAAACAGCTATACCGGTGTTTGTAATGTAAGAAAGCCAGTGTGATTTAACCAGCAAGAAGACAGGCTGATAAATAGTAAGGGAGGGGAGCAGCGAGGAAACTGAGGGCAGCCTCTGCATGAGGTGGAGGGGGTGGGATTTCATTGTAGCTCTGGGGAGAGGGATTTCAGGTTAGACTTGCTTAGAACTACGAAAAGAGAGATGCATGTGGTTTTGCTAACTTAAAATTGGAAAGAGGAAATGCTGCGTATCAATTTATCAGGTTAGCTGTATTATACTTGCAGGCCTAGGAATTAGGAAGCCAGTTACGGGTATTCTTTTATGCCTTCACAAAGTGTCAAAAATTTCCTCTTGCCTCTCCATATATGCTTTGATATATTTTGAAGTCCCCCAGTACTGTAGCCCTCCATATGGTTATTGAACTGCAACTTGAATCTTCACTGAGCATTGGCCATGTTAATGAAAGTTGAATTGTAACAGCATCTGGAGGGCCACAGACTCCCCATCCCTGACCTAGCACAAGTAAAAGGTAAATACGTATGCCCTAAGACAAAGATAATTAGATACTGGGTCTACCATTTAGATGCCACTCCGGCTGGTAGTCAACCGCTAATGCTATCCCTCTGGGTTTTCTTTCTACTGTCAAAAGTAAACTAGCTCCAAGGGGAGCTCAGCTACTGGGCTTTGCACTGTGAAAGTTCATCCTCTCCTACTCTCTGCAGTTGAAAGGAAAGGGTTGGTTAAGGTAGCATTCACACCATTTAAAGCATTTGTATGCTACTTTCATAGTCATGGCATCCTCCAAAGAGCCCACAAAACCCAAATTTATGGGTAGTATGAGTGCTTTAAGTTTATGGTGTCAATGTGACCCAGGTTTTACCAGACCTTTTTTCGTTTTGCCCCTAAAAGCCAAAAGGTTTCTAAGATGCCACATAGCATATCAATAACCCTACCTCTGTCTGTCCTTATGCATAAATGCCCTTGTATGGCATTGCTCTTCTTTATTGTATACTGTAATGGTGTTCCAGTTGTGCACATCCTTGGCAGTCCTAAGGCGCTGTGATCTAAAACACTGAGCCTTTTGAGCTTGCCGATCGGAAGGTCAGCAGTTCGAATCCCTGTGACGGGGTGAGCTTCCGTTGCTCTGTCCCAGCTTCTGCCAACCTAGCAGTTTGAAAGCACACCAGTGCAAGTAGATAAATAGGTATTGCTGTGGCGGGAAGGTAAACAGCATTTTCATGCGCTCTGGCACTCCTCACAGTGTCCCATTGTGCCAGAACCGCACATACTGGCCACATGACCTGGATAGCTGCCTGTGGACAAATGCTGGCTCTCTTGGCCTGAAGCGAGATGAGCGCCTTTGACTGGACTTAACTGTCCAGGAGTCATTTACCTTTACCTTTACCTTATCCTTGCTTTTATTAAGTCACAAATTTAAATTTCCAAACAAAAAGAACAGGGATGGTTGCTACCAATTAGAATGAATTAATATGTGTGTGTATGTCACACCATGATGTTAACCGATGTAACAGATGATGGTGTTGAACTCCAACTCCCATCAGCCTCAGCCAGCATTGCTAATCGTGATAGGATTTGTAGTCCAAAAACATCTGGAGAGCCACAGGTTAGCTACCCCTGCTATATAACATTTACAGTGGAATCCTATACCTGACTACTTAGAAATAAGCCCCATTGAGGGGATTTGTGGATGTTTGAAAATGATTGCTGAATAATTTTTGGAAGCATTTCATGGCACTGCAAATAGTTACTGAGAGGCAATGTAATGGGATAGTATGTTAATGGTAAAATTACAGCTTTAGATTTCTATCTTAAAATCTAGGTCTTTCCACATTTGGGGAAGTCATTTTTAGAGGACAATTTAAGTGCAAATAGGAAGGAGAGCAGTATTGCTTGAGAAGTGTGCAGTGCGTTTGTACTTAAGTGATAGGCTCTGGTTACATTTTTAAAACTCCTGTATTGTGGTGTTGAAATAAATGTTCAGACATTTATGAAAAAGTGTTTAATAATTGCTGAAAGGTTGTTCCCCTCACCCTTTTCTCCTCAAGAGTACCGTATTTTTCGCCCTATAGGACGCACCGTCCCATAAGGCGCACCTAGTTTTTTGGGGGGGAAATAAAGGGGAAAAAATTATTCCCCCCCCCAGGCGTGGGGCTGGGGCAGGGGAGGCCCACCCGAGCTTCCCCCGACCCCAGGACCCAAACAGGCAGCTCTCTGCAAGCCGTGGGAGCCCAGCGATGGCTCCCGCTGCTTGCTGAGAGGTCCGCGAAGCCTGGACTCGCTGAGCTCAGCGCGCGCAGGCTTCAGCATGCAGGCAACTCTCCACAAGCAGCGGGAGCGCTCCCGCTGCTTGCGGAGAGGTCCGCGAAACCATGACGCGCTGAGCTCAGTGCGCGCAGGCTTCAGCATGCAGGCAACTCTCCCCAAGCAGCGGGAGCGCTCCCGCTGCTTGCAGAGAGGTCCGTGAAGCCTGCATTCGCCCCATAGGACACACACACATTTCCCCTTCATTTTTGGAGGGGAAAAGGTGCGTCCTATAGGGCGAAAAATACGGTACTTTCCTTGTTCAGATATGCTAGCATTTTAGAAAACTTTGCAAACTCTTCCCTAGAAATGGTGCGTGCCCCAGTTGTGTTGCTGTGGTTATCCAAAATAATCACGGTCTGCTCAGTGTTTGTGCCCCAAACACAGCATTGCAAATGGTCAAATCCCATGATAAGCACCAGGATATATTGAAATAATACTCTTGCATGTTTTGTTTTGCTTTTGCCACAGCTCTGAAAGTGAATCGGGCTCTCAAAGTGCTTGTGATCAGCTTGTAACTCCTACTGCCCTAGCAGCCTGTACCAGGGTGGACTCCTGTTTCACCCCTTGGTTTGTTCCTGCCCTTGGCGTTTCAATTCAGTTTGCTCATTTGGAACTTCACCTTTGCCACCATCTGGATCAGTTGGGCACAGGTACGTGTAGTACACTCACAAGAAGAAAACCGTAACTGTTGTTTTTACATTTCCTCATCATCACCCCACCTGCTTTATATTTGCAGTTTCTTGGTTCCTGGAACCATATGCTCAGATAACTTGCAACCATTTATCGGAAGCAAGAATGCGTAGGAAAGAGTGTTTTGGGATCCAATATCTGCAGAAGGTGCTGCTCCCTTTTCGAAGTCCTGGCTAATGGTCACAAGTGCCCCCTTCACTTTATTTTGGGCCATCTGATAGAACCAATTCAGCCACTTGCCAGCATACTTGCACTGATGCTGGAAGTTTTTACATCCTCCTTTATCAAAGAAATTATGAAGCGAACTCCAAGCATTGGAAGCTCATTTGTTACTCTAAAAAGAAGGGGAAGGGGAGTCCCATCTGTTTTTGTTCAGTAACTATGTGCTGCTGTGTTAATGTCAAATTTATTCCAAGAAATTTGGTTAGATTGTCTGATATCAAATAATGCTTTCCAGGAAAGATGAGCAAATAACTAAGCACACTTCAAAAATAGACTTTCTTACTGAAGTTGTTGAGCCTTTTAAAAAGAAAAACACAACCTAACAACTCAATATTGGAAAAACAAGTTTTGCTAATGTTAATATGTACAGTCTTGAAGATAGTAATGTATGCCTTCTTCCCCTTATCAGCTGTGCATGCTCTTCCATATTTTTGACTTTTCAAATGGTAAATAATAAAAAGGCAGAAGCTGCTTGAACCAAATACAGTTCCTGTCAATATATAAATTTTCCTTTTTCAGAAAGAACTTTCCTTAGGCAGCTATTATCATTGTATTCTCTGCTTGTTTGTTCATAGTGGGACAGTTAAATATCCAAAGCTGTGGTTACTTCAGACTTGCTATAGGGCAGATAATTTCTAGGATGTTGGCTTTCTGCAAGTTAAAATCCCATTGTTCTGGATTGATGACATCCATTTACTTAAAATTGCATCTACATTTTAAAAATACTGTATGATTTCATTTACCTAGGATAGTTCTGTTTCCTTTCTACTTTGCTAATTGTAGATATTTTAATCATTTTTACTTTTCTGTGTTCCTTATGTGTTCACCAGATGTTGAGGCCATTACTGTTAATAGTTGCATTTTTTCTCCAAAGTGCACATCAGCGCTGTATCTAAACAGATAATCATATGAGTTTATCTGCATTAATCTCTCAATCCTAATTTGGTCTCCAGTTTTTACTTTCCAACATCTTTGTTGGCTCTGATCTGTAGTACATATTTCTACTACTATTGGTCTAATGCTTGATTAGCTCTATTTGTTGTGTAGGGGAATTATTTCTGCTGATTTTGTTATTGTTGTCATTGTAATTGCCATGGTAGTTAGGGATAACTAGTTTTTCTACGTAGTGTGGGGCCTTTGTGTACTAAATTTTGCCCAACACAAAAAAGACTTCATTGTATTACATTCATAACCCACCTTTTTCCACTGTGGAACTCAAAGGAGTTGTATGTGGGATTCCCAGGCTGTTTCCCATTCAAGCACTGGCCCGACTCAGATTTGGTTAGCTCCCACAAGAATTCTATCATGTGCCTTTTGACCATTTTCAAGCCTATGCTTAAATATGCACATACAGAGCAGAAACCACAAGCTTTTGAAAAAATAAATATGGCTCAGTTCAGACCCCATCCAGTCAGATAGGTAAATGTACATGTACATACTTAACTGTTTTGATTTAGAAGAAAGTAAATAATATAAAGTTCCTGACAGCACTGAGTCTTTGAATAACAAAAATTTTATTCTTTATTATTTGTCAGTTTTTAAATTTAAGGTTTCATTTTCATTTCCCGTGTGCTTATTCTGGTTTCAAATAAGATGGGATTTCTATATAATAGTGGCTACTTAACTGAGCTGAACAAATACATAGATTTTTTTCTTGTAAAGTGTTCTGCATATATTGATCTACTGAACACACTCATTCCCAGTCTGCATTTGCAACACTGTACTATTGATTTCCCCCCTTTATTTCACAGTGCCACCAAAGTTCCTTCATCCATTTATCTCTGATAAAAATGTGCCATCCGAACTAGAATATTTGATCATTTCTTTCAAAGAACCACACATCTATCTAAGACAATGGAATGATGGATCCATCTTCAAGGAGATCCAGTTTTCTACTAGGATTGACTGCAAACTGTTGGAATACCGAAATGTAACAATGCAGGCTGTTGTGAAGCCCTTTGGTGTCCTTGGACAGATTGCTATTTCTGGCAATTTAGCGGAAAAGATACTAGATGGAAATGTGATGGTGGATCCCATATTTATAAGCTTCGGGCAACATGCTATTCACTCCCTGCATAAAACCATCCAAGCTTGGCAACAGGTAAGGCCAACAGCTAAACCTTAAATGAAAATGTTAATCTGAATACCCTTATTCAGGATTTCTAAAAATGGGGGTTACCAATAGGCTAGTAGGGTGAAGGGAGAGGGAAGATAGGGCACACTGTTACCTCCCCTTTTTGCAGAACCAGAAACTTGATTGAAAGTAAATTAATAGGCAAAGTGATAGCATACAACATCATAAACACATAGAACCAGTTCACCTATAATGCCAAACCGAGTTTCAGTATATTTTACATGAGCTGACAGAACATAAACACTTCTAGAAATGAATAAAATGCATTTGCAAGCATCAGACTCATGTGCACCTTCCTCCTTCGCACAGTCAGATTCAGTTGTTACTTCCTTTTTAGCAGAAACCATACTTTGCCATTATAACCAAATTGGCAAGCAATGGTTCGCACCTGCTGTTTGCATCAGCAGTGCAAGCTATGGTTTAATGGTGGTTTGCTTGCATTCTGACAAGCCATAATTTGCTGGTTTGGTGTCATTCCCAAGTATGGCTTACTGCAAACAGGAAGCAACAAACTGATCCTTGGTATATGGGAAGAAAAGCAAAGGGACCTTGTGGGCCCATAGCTAGTTCCTGATTTTCCAAACCATTGGGATAATTCAAAGCTGCCACGCATGACTAAATGGCACTTCCACTCTCACAAAGTGGTCCCCTAAATTCTGCCAGTTCCCTGCTTCCACTACAGCCCCTCATGCCCATCTTATGCCATTTCAGAGGGTGCACTGACCCTCCAAAATACAATTTTCTGTGGTGGAGGAGGTTTCATTGGTTTGGGGCAGAAGCCCCATTGCATTAGCAGAAATCCACTCGCAACTCTCTGGATGCAATTCAGTGGAGTGGAGCAGTACTTTTCTTCTAGAAAAAAAGGTGCCATTACTCACCATGGTAGTTACAGCAAGTGCCATACTTTTAACCAGTACTTTTCTTCTAGAAAAAAAAAAGGTGCTGGTACTTCAGGGTGGGGTGGGGGAGCACTGGTTTGGAGGATCAAAATCTTACATCTGAGTTGAGCCATGTCAGAATGGGCAGGGGCTGTGTTAGTGGGTTTCTGTCTCTTCAGTTAGCAGAGAGCTAACTGTGCAGGGCATGTGTGAACTTCTGAAGGTTTGGCAAAAGCTTTGGGAAATCTAGCCTGTCACTTTATTGTCAGATTTCCCCACACTTTAAAGTAAAAGTCTTTTTATTATCACATAAAACATGTTTTCAAAGGAAATTAAAGCTCCTTGGGCCATTTCGGGTGGGTTTAAGTCTATGCCAGTGAGATCAGGATCTGACCTGGTGAATTTTAATATGTAGTATTTCATTGTACAGTGGTACCTCAGGTTACATACGCTTCAGGTTACAGACTCGCTAACCCAGAAATAGTACCTTAGGTTAAGACCTTTGCTTCAGGATGAGAACAGAAATCACGCGGTGGCGGCGCGGCAGCAGCGGGAGGCCCCATTAGCTAAAGTGGTGCTTCAGGTTAAGAACAGTTTCAGGTTAAGAATGGACCTCCAGAACGAATTAAGTACTTAACCCGAGGTACCACTGTATATGTTTTAGAAAGTCAGTGATGTTGGGATAAGCAACTATGAGGACCAAACTCCATGTGAGATGGAGATGTGGTTACAGATCTTCTGGGTTGTTTTCAGTGTTAAGCCTACACAGAGTAAATTTATTGAAATTATTTTCTGAAATTAATTTCAGTAGGGCTAATTGGAGTAAAACTTAGTCGGATAAAGCCCTCTGTCAGGTATCTCTAGCTATTTCCCCCTCGTTATATCGTTGAAAGCATTTGCTACGCCTTTCATCCTATTCTGTTCATACAAAAATAATGGTGCAAGGCAATCCAAATATATATATAGATTATTTTCCCCTGCAATTGTTCAAAATGCCTTGAGTTGTCCTAAGTTATCCAGGCCTGCAAGAAAATAATTTTCTTTACCAATCTAAATACCAAAACAAAGTACTGTGCATTAATTACCCATCGCAGAACTACAATAGCAAAGCTAGAAAAGATAAAAACATCTGTTTCGTATCAAGAGTTTCTTTTTTTCAAGTCATTCCATGGTTTTCTTATTGTAAAAGGACGTTCATAAAACAAGAGCTAGTGTGATTTAAATCTTTACAGCTGGTTCAAATATCACTGTGAAAAAAGAGTCTTTGTAGCTCCAATTTCTGCTTTTTGTCATATTTTGAGCAATGTGCTTAACAGAAAACAAGCAAACAGAGTTTTGGATGAGGCCCGTTACGCATGGGCTGGCAGGGCAGCAACTACTGCAAAATGGCCTTCAGAAAGGTCAGTTGCTTTGTGCTGTTAAGGAGTATCAGACATCGTATACACATAAATAAAATGTAGTGTATAAATATTTAAATGTCTGAGACCACATCAGAGTGTGAATGACTGACTTGGACTACAGGGTGCCTTACAGGAATACTCTTGAGTTGAAAATAACAGAATTGTATATTTGATTAAGTAGAGCCATATGTTGCATAGCAGCATACTCCTGACAGGTACATTCTAGGAATAGTTGGGTCTGATTTATACACAGGGGTGGCAATGTTCAAATGACCCACAGGAGGATATGCTTCTGTAATTGTTGTTGTAATTTTCTCGTTTCCTCTCATGTCAAGGGTTCTTGCCACCATCTTCTGATGTGGTGGGTGGGTCTCCAACCCAGGGTGCACTTGATTAAAAACTCAGCCTACTTTTAAATTAGGGGACATCAGACACAGAAGTGGACCCAGGGCTGCTTATTAACGTTAATTGTTAACAACATGTTCCTTATGTGGCTTCTCCTCTTCCACATACCGAAAATTAGCTTCCCACTAAGTGTTGTTTGGTGTGCAGCGCTCACAATCAACACATTATTCTGCTGGACAAAGTCAAGAGCACCACCGTTAGTTGAGTTTTTCACATTTTCTAGCTGAATTATTAGAGACAAGTAATTTTGTACACATTGTAGATGGGAGCTGACATATGAAGCATAAAGCAATTTGGCCTTGCACCTTTAGGTCAAGAGTTCAAGATTAACAGAAGCCTCTGTCAGTATTTGTTTCTGCCAATATGCAGACTAATTTCCCCCCCTATATAATGATGGTAGTTTTAGAAGTAGAATTAGGCTTTAAAGACATCATCGGCCTCTTTGCTTGTAATTCTAGGTCACATGTTCAAATCCCAAGATGATGAATCTTTCCCTTTTTTCCCCAAAGCACTGATTCTCTTTTGTAGGCAACAGTCTTAAGAGTCTAATGTCTTACAGTGGAAAATGCCTTCTAAAAGACCAGGGGCACAATTTGGCCAAAATGATTTAGCTTAATTTTAAGCACCTGCTTAACTCTCCCATTGAAATTAAGGGAACAGAAACGTTTTTAACTTCAGTCAGCTGATTGATCAACTGATTGTTAATAAGGTACATTTAAATGCCAGACTTGAGTCGTTTATTGTTGAAAGCAGTTATAGAAGTCTTGAAAATGTGCACTTTTTTGGCAACAAAAGATTGGCCCAATAAAATCTATCCCCTCATCAGATTTGTGTTTGAACTGTAGTAAGATTCATTTAAAAATAACCAATTTATAGAGCATATAGGTGGTTTTTAATTCAGCAAGATTGTATAAGTAAAATGAAAATATGTGAAAATGTATTATTTGCTTCAGTTGCATAATTCTTTATTGCTTTAAAAATAGTTCTTTGAAATGAAATATAGTGGAGACGCTCCACATATTCCATAGTATTTCATTATTGCAAAGGGCTACATATTTAGGGATAATGAATTCTGTGGTGAATGGATCAGTTAAGTAAGAAAGCCCCGGATATTTCATTAGGGAAATGTAAACCATCCCACCAGACACATTCTTGTTAAAATAATTTCTAAAGGCCACAGAATTTATTACAGGCCACTTTTTAAATATGAGAAATCCATGTGTTTAAATCCGACAAGTTTCATTTGATGGTTTACCCTGGAAGACAGTGATTGGGAAGACTCACCCAATGAGCTTATTGCATGTGCAGTATAAGACACAGATGGGATTGTGGTGAGTGGTATATTTTACCATGCTCTGCAACCTCTTGAACCAGCAGACAAATCCTACAATGATATACAGTGGTACCTCGGTTTAAGAACAGCCCTGTTTACGAACGATTCGGTTTACGAACTCCGCAAAACCGGAAGTAGTGTTCCAGTTTGCGAACTTTACCTCAGTCTAAGAACAGAATCCAAACCGTGGAAGGGCACCGGCGGTGGGAGGCCTCATTAGGGAAAGCGCGCCTTGGTTTAAGAACGGTTTCGGTTTAAGAACGGACTTCCAGAACGGATTAAGTTCATAAACCGAGGTACCACTGTACATGTGGCCATCAGGACATTTCCTATCTTCTAGGAAGTTCCAAAACATAGCTACTTAATCAACCCTGCCTTAAAATTAGATCAAACAAAAGTGCAACCTCAACTACACATACGTAGTTTTACAGAGTTTTTACACAATGGGTGAGTGGGCAAGAAAGGAAGCAGGTACTATGAAGAGATATGCTGTTTTCTCTCTGGGCTTAGAGAAAGGAGGAAGCAGGAAGAGAAAGTTAACACAATGGATACATTGTAGAGGAACAAACCATGTATCTGCCCTTCTAATTGGGTAAAAGCCTATATTGTGGAACTTCCCCATTTGAAAGGAAATATGTTTATTCCTAAATATTCTTCTTGTCTGATACAGTAATTGACAAGTACAAATAAAAGGGTTATAGATTTAAGGAGGCTGTGATAGGTCTAAGTCCTCCAAAACTACATACATGGATAGCTCTAATACTCATTCCAAGAAACTGACGAGTGGTGTACATAGAATTATTTATTTACAATAGCCCTGTAAGTAGATAGAGTGGAAGACAGTGATTGGGTGTACTCACCCAATGAGCTCTGTGACTGAAGGTGGCCTTGAATATGGGTTTCTCATTGCATTGCACTGCACAACATTACCAGGAAAATTTCTTTAACTGGAAACAGATAAATGAGCAGAGAGCTATATGTTGGTGAAAGTCTGTAGTTCAGGAGTATATTAGGCTTGTTTTTCTCCTTTTCTTTTTTCATGATACTCCCCAGATCTCCCAAAGGGAAAATAGAGGTCTAGGAATCTAGTCTAGATGACATTGGTGCCTTTTCTCTTTAAAGTGATCTGCCCATAGACAGCTTGGGGTGTTGAAATGCTGTTGAATCTTTTGCTTTTTAAAGCCCCCCCCCATGTCTTATTCTATAAATGTTTATTTCAGACTCCTGTTTTCTTCTTGTGCATCCAATCACTTGGCCCAGTTTGGTTAAGTTTAGCCTCTTTGTACGCAATCCTGACTGAGATTCAGTGTACGCATGCAACTACGTTACTGTGGCCATACTAAACATGTTCCCATACCTATCTAAATTGCAATCCAGTTATGCCTAATTAAATACATCAGACTCAATCAGCCTAAGCTGATGTGTTAAAATCATGGAATGCTGGGATTTCTAGTGACCATCACCATGCCTAGGAATTTCAGTGAATGTCTCAGGGGCTGTGAACACCAAAATTCTTCTGAGACTTTTCATACTTCTCTTTTCCAAGAGCTCAGAAATACATGCTGAGAATATATCAGGCTTAGCCTGCCCCACTTCCTTCAATGTCAAGCGTCTCACTCTCATTGCTAAAGGGATACACTTTGGTCACAATTTCTCTTAGACTGGATGTGGATGGAACAAAGTGGTGAAATCCTTGTGTTCCATTGATCGCTTTCACTCTTTCAAAGTGTCATTTTAGGAACATTTCTTCTTTTCTATACTCCCCATTTGTTGAAAATAATAACTAGATAGAAAGGATGTTATCGTGGCACCAGTTAAAGAGTTCCAGCAGTGTCATAATTTTGTTTGAAATGTATTTTGTTATAATGTTCATGAAATGAAGTACTAACAAAAATTATTTCAAAGCATTAATTCTATCATTCAACAGCAAGCTATCACTGTTTTGGAACACATTTTTAAAAGAAAAGCCTGACTAGCTTTTCAGATATCTTTTAATTGAATAACTTTCTAAAGAAATCCCTGAAATAGCTGATGTTATAGTTTGAAGTCTTGTTTATTCTATTATATTTTACTCCAAGAAAACCCATTACTCCTAAATAGAACCCAATAAGGCAGACATGTATGTACAAAATATTTTTGTTTAATGTGATCCCATTGAGATCCCAATTTTGCAGGTAGCTCTTAGAAATATTACATAATCACTACAATTTTGGACATATCATTTGACGTATCATATTAAGGCCCATGAAGATTGGTATTTTTAGTTTTGAAATATCTTAATTCTGGGCTGAGCTTTTATGGTTTTTGTGTAATCAGGCAAGGCCAAAAGTGTCAATTTTTTGAAATTTCAAACGCTAAAACGGGATGAGATAAAAGAAATTAAAATTTAAAATTTAAACTGGGTTCTGATCATTCCACAAGTGTACAAAATATTAAGAAAATTGGATGACATGAGGTAAAAAATGGATCACTTGATTTGGAATGACCCTTCAATCCTTCAGTTAAAATAACCAGTAAAATACAAGAATTCTTGTATGGAAAAAGTAGCTCTATTTTAGCTGGTCCTATTTGAATATTACATTATATATATATATATATATATATATATATATATATATATATATATAGTCCAGTTGAGACTTAAGATATAATGTAATATATAATATAATATATAATATATAATGTATATAATATATAATGTAGCTACTTTTTCCATACAAGAATTCTTGTATTTTACTGGTTATTTTAACTGAAGGATTGAAGGGTCATTCCAAATCAAGTGATCCATTTTTTACCTCATGTCATCCAATTTTCTTAATATTTTGTACACTTGTGGAATGATCAGAACCCAGTTTAAATTTTAAATTTTAATTTCTTTTATCTCATCCCGTTTTAGCGTTATGAGGGTTTGAAATTTCAAAAAATTGACACTTTTGGCCTTGCCTGATTACACAAAAACCATAAAAGCTCAGCCCAGAATTAAGATATGCTAGTAACTAGAAGATAAATATACTGACATTACAGTGTAGACTAGAACTTTGATTTGCTCAGTGATGATCCAGTCTGTTGCAGCCCCCTCCCAAACAGATGCTTAGCTTCTTGGAGACCATCCTGTTTCCATTCTTTTAGATTAGGGATGGCCAACTGCTGTATATCTGGAACCACTCTTTTCTCCAGGTGGTGGTCCTGGGCCAGAAGTGTATTATGTTTTATGTACTGACCCCCTCATAAGTGGGCAGGCTCCATATACCATTTAGCATCATCTAGCAGTAAGGGCTTTGCAGATGTGCAACCAATGCACTGAGGCATAGTATTACATATAAATGTGTACATTTATGTATTAATACAAATAGAATGCACAAACATTTCTATCAGCTACACAGGTTTTAAAAGTATGATTGTTTCTCTTGGACTCCACTGAAGGTAATAACTGAGTGCATAGATTTCCAATAACAAGCAAATTCATTAACAAAAGCTGCAAGCCTACGCATATCTATTTGGGGGTAAATCCCATTCAACTCAGCGGAACTTAGTTTGAAGAATGCATGCATATGATTGTCCTGTAAATCTGGGCTGATTGGTAGAGTGCAAGCCAAACCTGCTACCTCTAACCCCATGAGGTTTTACATCCGAGTATGATAAGATGTCACCGACAATTTCATGCATAAGGAAAAGAAAAATGCTTTCAAATACTATAAGGAGTTTGATATTACTCATCTGTTCTCTACATGGGTTTTCTGCTCATAGGCTTAAGCCCATAACCATGCAAAAATATTCACTTCAGTAAACTGACAATAAAACTTCAAATTATCTTATTCCACTAAGATGAATTTTAAACATGTTGCAGTGCTAAGCTTTCAGTCTTTCTGGGTACAGATTTAACAAGAAAATCCAGTAGATACTTCCTTGAGGGGGAAATGCTTTATATATTCGTATCTGTACTTGATAGCAACATACTCTGTTCTTTAGATTTTAAATCCTTCCTTTAAAGAAGAATATTTCATAAATCTGTAACAAGGAAATCCATGTATGTGGGTAGATTTCTGAGCATGTGGGTATGGCAGCTTGACAGTATAAAGTAATAGATCCACCATTGTAGAGTGCCAAAACAAACTGTGTGCTCTGAAGTGGCACCAGGAATGTCAGCCTTACTTTCCTCAGATACACTGTACATCCAGATGCTCTGTAGTAGTCTTCCCTGCTTACAAAATGCAAGTCTTTGGCTGTTCTGCTGACCTTTTCTGTATAGAATATGTTGATGAGAACAGGGCCAAATTAAACACCGAGATTTATACTGTAGCATGGAGCCCATGGCTTTGGAACTCCCAAAGGAAAATCCCCTTAAATCTAGTTCTATCCCAGCTACCTCTGGTACCCTTCCCTGCATTCACCCATTTTTTGCCCTACTTAACTGGTTACACCTCTTTCACCTGCCACCTTGGGGGACAGCATTTAAACCAGCATCCCCATATTCTCTAGAATTGGATAATATTTTTGTTATCTTTTGCTGGATGTCAGCATGTGTTAATCAATACGTGTGTGGATGGACGTCCATCAACAGAAAAATTTTGGAGAAAGTAAAAGGTGGGTATATAAGCAGCCTATATAGAGTGAGCACACGGCCAAAAAAGAGGAAGTGTATCATCCAAAATGAGAATATGGATTTGAATAAAATTTGCATATGCATAGATGCGTATTTAGTAATATTATAATTTAAATAGATACACAATGCATCTCACTATTGCAGGAAAGACTGTAACCAGGTGACCCTTGTGCTTTCTCATTCCCTTTTCTAGGCGCTGCTGTCTGTTGATGGGCAACTTCTCTCTTAGGATTATTGAATTTTAAACAGTACTTTTAAATGCATAGCCCTTCACATAGAGTACTTTTCTCTGTAAAATAGGATGCCTTGTCACCCTAGACTTATGTGGGAAGGGTGCAAGAAATATGTCTTAACGTGACTCCTGCCATTCCTCCAATATTTTATTCCTTCTCTAGAAAAGAAAGCACTTAAAGCCAAGGGGAGATGTTTTTGAAATGCAGGAATGCAGTAAGAACATAGTTACTCATAACGGAAAATGAAGTACTGTATACACATTTGAATATCTGGTCACCATAGAAACCAAGTTCTGCTTTGTGTGTGATAATGGGGGGGCGTTCATTTAATGTGTGGAAATTTTGTACACCCAAGAACTCAAAATTTCTTTTTCTTTTTTCTTTTGGTCAAAATGAGGTGTTGACAACAGCAGCTACCAGACTGAGCTCTGTGAAAAACTAGTGGCCAAAAAGGAGTTGGCTGGCTAGAGAGACCTGGCTATCTTCCTTGTTTTTATATGCTTCTACGCATTCTCTGGCATTTTGCTGACAGAATCTTGAAGCAGCTGTAATCAGCAAGGGAAGAGCCTGTGTTGGTACTGGTGCCAGGAGTAGATGCTACTATGGAAGAAAAGGACAATGGGAAATCCAGCTCTCTAACAGACTGAAGGCCATCTTGAAGCTGCCAAGCCAACCAGGGGTGGGGCAGTGGTGGAGGAATGGTTAGGGAAAGTCAAAATGGTTGAGGGGAAAGGCAACAAAAAGGGAAAGGAAACATTGCTTGGATTATATTGACTCAAACGGAATGTGTGAAACCAAAATAGAGTTCTTCATAATGTGGTATACAGTATTACATTGTTGGAAAAGAGACTGCTGTGAGTTGGAAGGTAGCTTCAAGCTGATGGAAGGACTGGATAGGAATATTTTAAGTCAATGATACAGATCTCCTTGAAGGACTTATATTGCCATATTCTGCTGGCATCAAATCATTCCCATAATGCAGTGAGTTACAGGGATTAATGAACCCCTGAGACATTGGTAATTTATATCAACCGTCAAGTAAGCCTATCATTCATACAATATTACCAGCGGAAAATGCCCAATTTGCTCGTAGCTCATCTGATCACTCAGAGCATCAAAGATGATACTAGAGGATGTTGAGGAAGGATGATCACTATACTGAGGGAGGATCGTGAGATATTTTCTACAATCTAAAACAAACTTTGAAAGTACACTGAGCAGTGTAATACTTCAAATGCCAGAAGCTGTCTGTGTGCATTAAAAAAAAAATTCCAAGTGGATTTGCCATGCTGTGGTCCAGGTTTCATGTCCACACCTGTCCTTCTGTAAATACATATTCATACAGGAACCTTGCTCTAGAATACTGAAACATTTCAGAGTGAATACTGAAGCATTTCAGGACACTTGTGAGTTGACATGGCATCAAATTACTCTTTTACTCCACAGAACCTTTGCACAAAGTGGACTTGAGTAAGTTGTATTTGCTTAAGTCAATGCAACAGAGCATTCTGGAAGCTAAAGGTGAACAGTGGGGCTAAGACCAGTTTAGAGAACTGAAGTAAATTTAAAAACAAAAAATCCGATCTCGGTATTTTGATATTTGTCATTTCTGCTTTAAAAAAGGAGAGCATGTTTGAGTGTGTATATGCAATCAAACATCAATTGTAGGAAAGTGCAGACTTTGATGCTATTTTTGCTCCAGAAAGTATTAAAAATACATTTTATTTTTCAGAAACCTCACACTAAATCCTAAATATCAGTTCAGATGTCTTTGAACTAGTGGTTTTATTGTCAAAACCCAGGCATCTCAAATATGTGTGGATGCAGAGGGTCATTTGGAAATCTAAGAAACTGTAATGGGTCCCACAGGATATGCTTTTCACAAAAGAAAGAAAGGCAGTGCTCAGAAACACTCCACCCCTGCAAATACAAAACACTACAGCCCCCAAAACTACATGGGGGGGGAATCAAGTAACACCTCCCCCCACAAAACAAGCAACTCCCTCCCAACCAAACAACCATCTCAAAAGCACAAAACTATCCCTTAATTATAAAGAAATACAGAAAGTTGGAACAGGCAGGGGGGTCTTAGCAAACACTGTGGGGGGTGTCTGAGGACACCAGGTTGCCCAAAGGCAGTACGTTGGGAACCCCAGGCATAATGGCTCATGAGTAGGTTTTGTATTGTTATGTAGAATCTCCTCAGGCTGTTCTGTACGCTACTCTGCAGTAGTCTCTGGTGTTAATTTGGCTCAGATAATCTTTTAAAAGTTGTTATTTCATTGTCTTTTTGCTTGTGGTTTACAGTTCAAGGAATATAAATATATTTGGGGGGTACCCATAAAAATATATTTCGGGGTACCCATAAATTGCTTTGTGATTTTATGATATAGAAATAAAGTTCTGTAGGAAAAGCTTGTGACAAGGGAGGGGGGTTTTTTTGTGTGTAGAAACATTCGCCACTGGGCAGGCAGCTGCCAAACATATTGCA